>NW_024870713.1:0-657500 GCF_019054845.1 Dipodomys spectabilis
TTCCCTGTTTGGATCCCCTTTATGTCTGCATCTTGTCTTATTAATGTAGCTAGGCATTTTTTCATCCTGAGCATACTACACTGGTCAGCCCACCCTGAATTGCAAGGAAAAAATTCGGAATTCTTACTGTGGACAGTGTAAGTGGCTTCAAGCCCGGCTAGGATGCAGAACGCTGTTGCCTGTGATAGAACCATGCTGTCTATTTCTCTTTAGTGGCTTGTATCTCCTTTGAGGAATTGTAGAGCCTTCAGAACTTGGGCAATATTGTTTACCTCACCGAAGGTCTGAGTGCTCTATCTTTTCCTTTACCACCAGAGATCTCAAAAACTTTTCAGCCCTCACAGTGGTAAGGAAAAAACGGGACCTGTGATTGTAGACAGGATGAGACACTTTCTGTCTTGCTAGGATGCAGACCAGAGTTTCTTGGGAAGATTGGTGCTGTTAACTTCTCTATGGAGTCACGTCCCTCCTTGGGGAAGGAGTAAACCCTCATTGCTTGGGGGCCTTAAAACTGTTTCAGGGTCCCCATGTTCTTAGTGCTCCAACTTTTCTGGTTTTTAAATTTATTTATTTATTTATTTGTTCATTTATTTTTTTGTGAAAACAATGTAAAGAGGGGTTACAATTACCTGTGCAAGATAATGAGTACAATTTTTATAAAGTATGGTAACTTCCTCCTTTGTTTCCCCTTCCCATCTTTTCCCATCCGCCTCCTGCCCTCCACCACAGTCCTCCCTGCTCCCAAACCCCCCTCCACTCACAAACCAAAGTTGTAAAGTTCGTTTTGGACATAACGACTTGTACATCGCATTTTTGCAATGGGTCCATCTGTACCCCTATTTAAACGAATTGTTTTTCCCCTTCCCCTCCACAAATTATACCTACATGAAATACAGAGAAAGCAGTGGTTATACAATAGGGGAGGGACTTACAAAGTAAAAAAGAAATGATCTTATGAATGTGTCATAAGCAATCGCTTGAAAGCAAATAAAAAACTTTCGAAAACATATCTTAGGGTTCATTTCATTAACATCACCTTATCTGACTTTCTCTGCTTTACTCAAACTTTCGTTTGTATGTTGAACTCCCTACTACTGGTCAGCTCTCACAGAACTGGAAGAAAAAAATTGGACGGGTTACGGTAGATAGACAGTATAAGAGGCCTTCAGCCATACTAGGATGCAGACCGGAGTAACCTGGGTTAGAAAGATGCGGTCTATTTCTATTTAGAGGCTTGTCTCTCCTTTGGGGAAGGTGTAGATCATTGAGAATTTGAGCCCTGAAAAACAATTTTGTTTTAAGGCGTCGAATTTCTGTGTTGCTCTATCTTGTCGTTTGGATACAGTGCTTCCAAACAATTTTCAGCTCTCCCAGAATTGCAAGGAATATAATTGGACCTGTTATTGTTGACAGTATATGGAACAGGATGTAGATCAGTGCATAGTGAGAAAGGTCGGTGCTGTCCGTATATCTTTGGAGGCTTGTCTCTCCGGGGAAGGAGTAGAGCCTCCTCACTTTGGGACCTTAAAACTGTTTTAAGGTCACCAATTTCTGAGTGCTCTATCTTGTCGTTTGCACCCTGAGCTCGCTAACACAAGTCGGCTCTCCCAAAATTGGATGAAACAAATTGGACTGGGCTCTGTGGACAGTGTGAGGGGCATTAAGCCATGATGGATGCAGACCAGAGTTGCCTGGGCGAGAAAAATGCAGTCTATTTATATTTAGCGGCTTTTCTCTCCTTTGGGGAAGGTGTAGAGCACTCAAAATTGTTTTAAGGGCCCCATTGCTCTTTCTTGTTATTTGCATCCTGTGCTCCCAAAACCTCCTCAGCTCTCCCAATATTTCAAAGAAAACTTTTGACCAATGCCTGGTGATACCAAGAGGGGCTGTGAACCATGCCAGGATGCACATAGGAGCTACTAGAGACCGAAATAAGCTGTCTATTTCTCTTTGGTGGCTTGTCTCTTCATTATGGAAGGTGGAGAGTATTCACAACTGAGGCGCCAAAAACCAGTTCTGTTTTAAGGTACCCAAGTTCTCAGGGCTCTATCTTGTCGTTTTCATCCTGAGCTCCCTAACACTGCTCAGCAATCCCCGAATTGCAAGGAAAAAATTGGGACTGGCTAATGGGGACAGTGTTAGGAGTTTTAAGCCCTGCTAGGATGCAGACCGAAGATGCCTGGAATAAACCGATGCTATTTAAGTCTCTTTAGTGACCTTTCTTTACTTTGTGGAATCTGTAGATCATTTAGAACCTGGTCACGGTAAAACAATAATGTTTTAAATCACTGAGGTTCTGAGTGCTATATCTAGTTCTTTTTTTTTTTTTGTCGGTCCGGGGCTTTAACCCTGGGCCTGGGCGTTGTCCCTCAGTTCTGCAGCTCAAGGCCAGTGCTCTACCACTTGAGCTAAGGCGCCACTTCCAGTTTTCTGGTGGTTTATTGGAGATAGGAGTCTCCCAGTCTCTCCTGCCCAGGCTCTCTTTGAACCGCTTTCCTCAGATCTCAGCCTCCTGAATAGATAGGATTACAGGCTTGAGCCACCAGCACCCAGCTCTATCTTATTCTTTGCATCCTGAGTACCTAAACACTTTTGTCCTCTCTAAGTATTAAAAGGAAAAAAATTTCACCTGTTATTATAGACAGAATGAGGCACTTTCAATATTGCTAGGATGCAGAGCAGAGCTTCTTGGGAAAGATGGGTGCTGTGAATTTCTCTTTGGAGGGGTGTCTCTTCCTTGGGGAAGGTGTAGAGCCCTGCTTCCTTGGGGCCTTAAGACTGTTCTAGGGTCCCCATATTCTGAGTACTCTATTTTATCGTTTGTACCTGGGCTCCCTAACACTGGTGACTTCTCCCAGAATTGGAAGAACAAAGTTTGGACTGTTTACTCTGGATAATGCAAGGGTCATTAAGCCCTGCTAAGATTCACAGCACAGTTGCCTGGGACAGAACAATGCTTTCTATTTCTCCTAAGTGGCTTGACTCGCTTTTGGGAAAAGTTGAGAGCACTCAGAACTTGGAGACCTTAAAACAATTTTCTTTATGTTCTCCAAATTCTGAGAACTCTCTCTTGTTGTTTGCATCTTGTGCTCCCAAACCCTCCAAAGCTCTCCCAAAATCGCAAGGAAAAAGGATTGACCAGCGGATGGTGACCCCAAGAGGGGCTTTGAACCATGCCAGGATGCACACAGGGGCTGCTAGAAACCGAACGATGTTGTCTATTTCTCGTCGGGGGCTGGTCTTTTCTTTTTCCAAGGTATAGAGCATTCAGAACCTTGGCGCCATAAAACAATTTTGTTTTAAGTTCCCAACATTCTCAGTGCTCTATCTTGTCCTTTTCATCCTGAGCATCCTAACACTGGTCAGCCCACCCTGAATTGCAAGGAAAAAATTCGGAATTCTTACTGTGGACAGTGTAAGGGGCTTCAAGCCCTGCTAGGATGCAGACCGCTGTTGCCTGTGATAGAACCATACTGTCTATTTCTCTTTACTGGCTTGTATCTCCTTTGAGGAATTGTAGAGCCTTCAGAACTTGGGCAATATTGTTTACCTCACCAAAGATCTGAGTGCTCTATCTTGTCGTTTACAAACTGATATCTCAAAAACTTTTCAGCCCTCACAGTGGTAAGGAAAAAAACGGAACCTGTGATTGTAGACAGGATGAGACACTTTCTATCTTGCTAGGATGCAGACCAGAGCTTCTTGGGAAGATTGGTGCAGTCAATTTCTCTTTGGAAGCGTGTCCCTCCTTTGGGGAAGGAGTAAACCCTCATTGCTTGGGGGCCTACAAACTGTTTCAAGGTCCCCATGTTCTGAGTGCTCCATCTGTTCTTGTTTTTAAATTTATTCATTCATTCATTTAATATTTATTTATTTCTTCATTTATTTTTTGTGAAAACAATGTACAGAGGGGTTACAATTAGCTGTGCAAGATAATGAGTACAATTTTTATAAAGTATTTTAACGCCCTCCTTTTTTTCCCCTTCTCATCTTTTCCCATCCTCCTCCGGCCCTCCACCACAGTCCTCCCCGCTCCCATACTCCCCTCCACTCACAAACCAAAGTTGTAAAGTTCGTTTTGGACATAACGACTTGTATATGGCATTATTGCAATGGGTACACCTGTATCCCTATTTAAACGAATTGTTTTTCCCCTTCCCCTCCACAAATTATACTGCCATGAAATACTGTGAAAGCAGTGGTTATACAATAGGGGAGGGACTTACAAAGTAAAAAAGAAATGATCTTATGAATGTGTCATAAACAATCGCTTGAAAGCAAATAAAAAACATTCGAATACATATCTTAGGGTTCATTTCATTAACATCACCTTATCTGACTTTCTCTGCTTTATTCAAACTTTCGTTTGTATGCTGAACTCGCTAACACTGGTCAGCTCTCCCAGAATTGGAAGAAAAAAATTGGACTGGTTACTGTGGATGGACAATATAAGGGGCTTTCAGCCATGCTAGGATGCAGACCGGAGTAACCTGGGTTAGAAAGATGCAGTCTATTTGTATTTAGAAGCTTGTCTAACCTTTGGGGAAGGTGTATATCATTGAGAATTTGAGCCCTGAAAAACAGTTTTGTTTTAAGGCGTCGAATTTCTGTGTTGCTCTATCTTGTCGTTTGCATCCAGTGCTTCCAAACAATATTCAGCTCTCCCAGAATTGCAAGGAATGTAATTGGACCTTTAATTGTTGACAGTATATGGAACAGGATGTAGATTAGGGCTTAGTGGTAAAGGTCCGTGCTGTAGAATATACCTTTGGAGGCTTGTCTCTCCATTGGGGAAGGAGTAGAGCCTCCTCACTTTGGGACCTTAAAACTGTTTTAAGGTCCCCAGTTTCTGAGTACTCTATCTTGTCGTTTGCATCCTGATCTCGCTAACACAGGGCAGGTCTCCCAGAACTGGATGAAACAAATTGGACTGAGCTCTGTGGACAGGGTGAGGGGCATTAAGCCCTCATGGATGCAGACCAGAGTTGCCTGAGCGAGAAAAATTTAGTCCATTTCTATGTAGTGGCTTTTCTCTCCTTTCGGGAATATGTAGAGCACTCACAACTTGGAGACCTTAAAACAATTCTTTTAAGGTCTCCAAGTTGTGAGGGCTCTTTTTTGTTATTTGCATCCTGTGCTCCCAAAACCTCCTCAGCTCTCCCAATATTTCAAAGAAAACTTTTGACCAATGCCTGGTGATACCAAGAGGGGCTGTGAACCATACCAGGATGCACATAGGAGCTACTAGAGACCGAAATAGGCTGTCTATTTCTCTTTGGTGGCTTGTCTCTTGTCTCTGTTTTAAGGTACCCAAGTTCTCAGGGCTCTATCTTGTCGTTTTCATCCTGAGCTCCTAACACTGCTCAGCAATCCAAGAATTGTAAGGAAAAAATTGGGATTGGTTAATGGGGACTTTGTGAGTTGTTTTAAGCCCTGCTAGGATGCAGATCGAAGATGCCTGGGATAGACCGATGCTGTCTAACTCTACTTAGTACCCTGTCTTTCCTTTGGGGTATGTGTAGAGCATTTAGAACCTGGTCACCGTAAAACAATAATGATTTAAATCGCCGAGGTTCTGAGTGCTCTATCTTGTTCTTTGCATCCTGAGTTCCTAAACACTTTTAACCTCTCTCAGAATTAAAAGGAAAAAAAATTCACCTATTATTTTAGACAGAACGAGGCACTTTCAATATTGCTAGGATGCAGAGCAGAGATTCTTGGGAAAGATGGGTGATGTGAATTTCTCTTTGGAGGGGTGTCTCTTCCTTGGGGAAGCTGTAGAGCCCTCCTTCCTTGGGGGGCTTAAGACTGTTCTAGGTTCCCCATATTCTGAGTACTCTATGGGACATAGCTAGCAAGATCAATAAAAAGCCCACGGATTGGGAGAAGATTTTTACTAGCCATACAACGGACAAGGGTCTCATATCTAAAATATACTTGGAACTCAAAAACTTAAATCCCCTAACAACAAATCCTCAAAGAAACAACTGCCCAATAAATAAGTGGGCTAAAGACTTAAAGAGAAACTTCTCTGAAGAAGAAAGAAGGATGGCCAATGGACACATGAAGAAATGCTCAACATCCCTAGCCATAAAAGAAATGCAAATCAAAACAACATTGAGATACAACCTCACTCCAGTTAGAATGGCAAAAATCAAGAACTCTAACAACAACAGATGCTGGATGGGATGTGGACAGAAGGGAACCTTAGTTCATTGTTGGTGGGAATGTTCAACCACTTTGGAAAGCGGTATGGAGGTTCCTCAAAAGACTTCACATAGAACTCCCCTATGACCCAGCAATCCCACTTTTGGGCATTTACCCAAATGTTTACAAACAAGACCACACTAAAGCTACCAGCACAACTATGTTTATTGCAGCATTATTTACCATAGCTAAGATATGGAACCAACCCAGATGCCCCTCAGTAGATGAATGGATCAAGAAAACGTGGTATATATACACAATAGAATTCTATGCCTCCATCAGAAAGAATGACATTGCCCCATTTGTTAGGAAATGGAAAAACTTGGAAAAAATTATATTAAGTGAAGCAAGCCAGGCCCAAAGAAACATAGGTCCCATGGTTTCCCTTATTTGCAATATCTAGTATATGTATGAGTCAAGCAGAAAAGGTCAGATAATGTGATGTTAGGAAAATGAACCCTTAGATATGTATTTTAATGTTGTTTTCTTTCATGCATGTGTTTCTAATGCATTTATGAGATTATTTTTTGTTGCTTTGTATGTCCCTTCCCCACAGTATAACTTCTGCTTTCACTATATTTCATGTCATTATAACTTGTGGAGGAGATGTGGAAAAACAACTCGTTTAAGGATACAGGACCTGTTGCAACAATGAGAAGTACAAGTTGTCATGTCCAAAAAGAGCTTTACAACGTCGGTGCGGAGGGTGGGGGGAGGAGAAGGATTGGGATTGGGGGGAGGGGAGAGGCTGGGAAAGGATGTGAGAGGTAAACAAAGGAGGAGGCTGCAATACTTGGTAAGAAATGTATGCATTATACTGCCCATGTAATTGTAACCAATCTGTACAGTATGTTCACAAATAAAATAAAGTAAAATTAAAAAAAAAGACCATGGGGACCCTAGAACAGTCTTAAGGCCACAAAGGAAGGAGGACTCTACACCTTCCCCAAGGAAGAGACACCCCTCCAATGAGAAATTCACAGCACCCAACTTTCCCAAGAAGCTATTCTCTGCATCCTAGCAATACTGAAAGTGTCTCATTCTGTCTACAACAACAAGTGAAATTATTTTTCCTTTTAATTCTGAGAGAGGTCAAAAGTGTTTAGGAACTCAGGATGCAAAGAACAAGATAGAGCACTCAGAACCTTGGCGATTTAAAACATTATTGTTTTATGGTGACCAGGTTCTAAATGCTCTACACATTCCCCAAAGGAAAGACAGTGCACTAAGGAGAGTTAGACAGCATCGGTCTATCCCAGGCATCTTCGGTCTGCATCCTAGCAGGGCTTAAAACTCCTAACACTGTCCCCATTAACCAGTCCCAATTTTTTCCTTGCAATTCTTGGATTGCTGAGCAGTGTCAGGGAGCTCAGGATGAAAATGACAGGATAGTGCCCTGAGGACTTGGGTACTTTAAAACAGAACTGTTTTTTGGCGCCTCAGTTGTGAATACTCTCCACCTTCCATAATGAAGAGACAAGCCACCAAAGAGAAATAGACAGCCTATTTCAGTCTCTAGTAGCTCCTATGTGCATTCTGGCATGTTTCACAGCCCCTCTCGGTATCACCAGCCATAGGTCAAAACTTTTCTTTGAAATATTGGGAGAGCTGAGGAGGTTTTGGGAGCACAGGATGCAAATAGCAAAAAAGAGCACTCACAATTTGGGGACCATAAAACAATTGTGAGTGCTCTACACCTTCCCCAAAGTAGAGAAAAGCCGCTAAATAGAAATAGACTGCATTTGTTTCGCCCAGGCAATCCTGGTCTGCATCCATCATGGCTTAATGACCCTCACACTGTCCACAGAGCCCAGTCCAGTTTATTTCATCCAATTCTCGGAGAGCTGACCTGTGTTAGCGAGCCCAGGACGCAAATGACAAGATAGAGCACTCAGAAATTGGTGACCTTAAAACAGTTTTATGACACATTCATAATATCATTTCTTTTTTACTTTGTAAGTTCTTTCCCTATTGTATAACCACTGCTTTCACTGTGTTTCATGTCGGTATAATTTGTGGAGGGGAAGGGGAAAACAACTCGTTTAAATAGGGATACAGGTGGACCATTGCAAAAATGCGATGTACAAGTCGTTATGTCCAAAACGGTTTAAAACTTTGGTTTGTGATTGGTGGGGGGTATGGGAGCGTGGAGGACTGTGGGAAAAGGCACGAGGAGGATGGGAAAAGATCGGAAGGGGAAACAAAGGAGGACCTTACAATACTTTATAAAAAATATACTCATTGTCTTGCACATATAATTGTAACCCCTCTGTACAGTTTTCTCAAAAAAATAAATGAACAAATAAATTAATTTAAAAACAAGAAAAGATGTAGCACTCAGAACTTGTGGACCTTGAAACAGTTTATAGGCCCCCAAGCAATGAGGGTTTACTCCTTCCCCAAAGGAGGGACACGCTTCCATAGAGAAATTGACAGCACAAATCTTCCCAAGAACCTCTGGTCTGCATCCTACCAAGACAGAAAGTGTCTCATCCTTTCTAAAATCACAGGTTCCGTTTTTTTCCTTAAACCTGGGAGGGCTGAAAAGTTTTTGAGATCTCAGTTTGGAAACGACAAGATAGAGTACTCAGACCTTCGGTGAGGTAAACAATATTTTATGGGGTCCAAGTTCTGAAGGCTCTACAATTCCTCAAAGGAGATACAAGCCACTAAAGAGAAATGGACAGCATCATTCTATCACAGGCAAGAGCGGTCTGCATGCTAGCAGGGCTTGAAGCCCCTTATATTGTCCACAGTAACAAGTAGGAATTTTTTCCTTGCAATTCAGGGTGTGCTGACCAGAGTTAGGATGCTCAGGATGTAAACGACAAGATAGAGCACTGAGAATGTGGGGAACTTCAAACAAAATTGTTTTATGGCGCCAAAGTTCTGAATGCACTATATCTTCAAAAAAGGAAAGACACGCCCCCGAAGAGAGATAGACAACATTGTTCGGTTTTTAGCCGCCACTGTGTACATCCTGGCATGGTTCAAAACCCCTCTTGGATTCACCATCCGCAGGTCAATTTTTTTTCCTTGCAATTTTGGGAGAGCAGTAGAGGGTTTGGGAGCACAGGATGCAAACAACAAGAGAGAGTTCTCAGAATTTGGGGACCATAAAGAAAATTGTTTTAAGGTGTCCAAGTTCTGAGGGCTGTCAACGTTACCCCAAAGCGAGACAAGCCACTTAGGAGAAACAAAGCATTTTTCTGTCCCAGGCAACTGTACTCTGAATCTTAGCAGGCCTTAATGACCCTTGTACTATCCACAGTAAACAGTCCAAACTTTTTTCTTCCAATTCTGGGAGAAGTGACCAGTGTTAGGGAGCCCAGGTACAAACAATAAGATAGAGGGTCCCTACAGGGTAAGCCGGAAAAACACAAGAAAAATTGCAAATCTGGGTATCTCAATTCCCAATCTTGATAATCAAGTTACAGAACAAATAATGAATAATATAGAGGAGAATTCCCAAATAGCTGTACAAACACTGATGGCAAACATGATAAATCAATAGACTGAAAGAATGCAAAGGCCTCTGTATGAGCGTGATAGGGAGAGGGAAGAGGCAACTCAAAACTTTATACAGGAATATCATAAGCGTGAGGAAGCTACTCAAAAACTGATACAGGATTTGCGTGAGCAGCTTAAGAATACCCCAAGAGAAAGGCAGAAATGGCGTGAACAGGCTGAGAACACTCAAAGAGAACTACAGGAATCCTACGAACGGGAGGAAGCTAATCAAAGAGTAATACAGGAATTGAGAGAGCAGGAAGAGAATACACAAAGATCACTAAAGACATTCATGGAATCCATTAACAAAGAGCTGAAGGAAGTCAGGGATACCACAAAGGGAATGCTGAATGGAACCCAACAGAAAGAATGGGAGTCCAAGGAAACCATGACCAATCAACTAAGTGATCTGAGAATAAACACTGAACATCAAATTAAGGAAGTAAAGAAGTTCATACAAGATCTAAACCAAAGCTTCAACAAAGAATTTGAAGCCATCAAAGCTGACCAATTACAAGGAATAGAGATAAAAAAAAACAAAGTAGAAAGTCTTGACAGCAGGTTAGACCATGCAGAAAATTGAATCTCAGGGATTGAAGAAAGCCTAGATATTATAGAGAAAGAACATACAACCATCCAAGACAAGTCCAAGAAATATGATAGATCTATCCAACACTTGGAAGACACCATCCGAAGGCCTAATCTAAGGATAATGGGTGTAGAGGAGCACCTAGAAACAGAAGTTAATGGCCTAGGAAATTTGTTTAACAGGATCCTAGCAGAGAACTTCCCAAACATGCAAAAAGATAGGCCTATTCAGATACAAGAAGCTTTTAGAACTCCAAACAGGCCAGACCAGAATAGGACATCTCACCGTCACATTATAATCCACACAGGATCAACTCAGACCAAGGAAAAGATCCTTAAAGCTGTCAAGGAGTAAAGATTAATCACCAATAAAGGGAAACCAATTAGAATCACCTCAGATTGCTCAGCAGACACAATCAAAGCAAGAAGAGCCTGGAATGATGTATGCCATGCCCTAAAAACAAACAACTATCAACCAAGAATACTGTACCCAGCTAAACTCTCCTTCATAACTGAAGGCCAAATAAAAACCTTCCATAGCAAAGAAAAATTGAAACAATACATCTCCACCAAACCAGTCCTACAAAAGATTCTTAAATATGTCCTACACATAGAAAACCAACAAGACCACAATAAAGGCCAAGAAACTGCACCCAAACTGAGAATCCAAGAACCATAGGAAGAACCCAGTTTTCGCAGCCCCAAGGAGGTGGATAACATGACAGGAACTCCCAAATACCTCTCAGTCCTTTCTCTTAACGTTAATGGACTGAACTCTCCAATTAAGCGACATAGACTCACTAGTTGGATTAAAAAACTAGACCCTTCTATCTGCTGCCTTCAGGAGACACATCTTGCCCATAAAAACAAACACATTTTCAATGGTAAAGCCTGGAGCAAAATCTACCAAGCAAACGGCCCCCATAAACAGGAGGAAGTTGCAATACTAATATCAGATAAAATAGACTTCAAATTAAAATTCCTGAGAAGAGATAAAGAAGGTCGCTACATACTAATTAAGGGATCTCTCTTTCAGGAGGATATCACAATTCTAAATATCTACTCGCCAAACAATGCAGCACCCAAATTTATCAAAGAAACACTACTTTCCCTCAAATCCCATATAAATCCAAAGACATTAATTGTTGGGGATTTTAACACACCACTCTTCCCACTAGATAGATCAACTCGACAAAAACTCAACAGAGAAACCGCAGATCTAAACAGCTGCATAGATCAACTAGATTTAACAGATATCTACTGAACATTTCACCCAACAGCATCAGAATACACGTTTTTCTCAGCAGTACATGGAACATTTTTTAAATAGGCCACATTTTAGGCCACAGAGCAAACTTGTCTAAATTCAGAAACATTGAAGTTATACCTTGCATTCTCTCTGACCACAAGGGAATAAAATTAGAACTCAACACCTAAAGCCACCAAAGAAAGTCCGGTATCACATGGAGGCTGAACAACACACTGCTGAATCACGAGTTGGTCATAGAAGAGATTAGAAAGGAAATTCAAATGTTCATGCTATTCAACAAAAATGAACACACAAATTACCAGCTCCTCTGGGACACAGCAAAAGCAGTACTCAGAGGCAAGTTGATAGCTCTGAGCTCCTACATCAACAAATTGGAGAGATCTGAAAGCAACAATTTAATGACACATCTAAACCTCCTTGAAAAAGAGCAGCAAGATAAATCCCAATCCAGTAGACAGAAAGAAATAATGAAAATTAAGTCAGAATTAAATGAATTAGAATCCAAAAAAACTATAGAAAGAATCAACAAAACAAACAGTTGGTTCTTCGAAAAACTTAACAAAATTGACAGACCCTTAGCAAATCTTATCAGAAAAAGAAGAGAACACACCCAAATTAATAAACTCAGAGATGAGAATGGAAACATCACCACGGAAACAACCAAGATTCAAAACGTTATAAGGGAATACTTCTCAAAACTTTATGCTAATAAGTTTGAGAACTTGACAGAAATGGACCTTTTCCTAGAAATATTGACATGCCAAAACTAAACCAAGATGAGTTAAACCAGCTTAACAGGCCCATATCAAGCATTGATATAGAAACAGCAATAAGAGTCCTTCCAGCTAAGAAAAGTCCAGGACCAGATGGTTTTACAGTAGAGTTCTACAAGGACTTCAAAGCAGAGCTCACACCAATACTCCTCCAACTCCTCAATGAAATTGAAAGAGAAAGTTCACTACCGAACACATTCTATGAAGCCATCATAACCCTCATCCCAAAACCAGGCAGGGACTCATCAAAGAAAGAGAATTATAGACCCATTTCTTTGATGAACATTGATGCAAAACTTCTCAACAAAATTTTGGCCAACCGAATTCAACAATTCATCCAAAAAATCATACACCACGATCAAACAGGATTCATTTCAGGGATGCAAAGCTGGTTCAATATACACAAATCAATTAATATTATTCATCACATCAACAGGAGAAAGAATAAGAATCACATGGCTATCTCAATAGATGCAGAAAAACCATTCGACAAGATCCAACACCCCTTTATGATGAAGGTTTTAGAAAAATTAGGAATCCATGGAACATTCCTCAATACAATAAAGGCTGTATATGACAAACCTACAGCCCCATAAAATATTGTTTACCTCACCGAAGGTCTGAGTGCTCTATCTTGTCATTTACATCCTGAAATCTCAAAAACTTTTCAGCCCTCCCAGTGGTAAGGAAAAAAACGGAACCTGTGATTGTAGACAAGATGAGACATTTTATGTCTTGCTAGGATGCAGACCAGAGCTTCTTGGCAAGAAGGTGCTGTCAATTTCTCTATGGAGGTGTGTCCTTCTTTGGGGAAGGAGTAAACCCTCATTGCTTTGGGGGCTTAAAACTGATTCAAGGTCCCCAAGTTCTGAGTGCTCCATCTTTTCTTGTTTTTAAATTTATTTATTTATTTTTTTGTTCATTTACTTTTTGTGAAAACAATGTACAGAGGGGTTACAATTACATGTGCAAGATAGTGAGTACATTTTTTATAAAGTATTGTAACGTCCTCCTCGGTTTCACCTTCTCATCTTTTCCCATCCTCCTCCTGCATTCCGCCACAGTCCTCCCCACTCCCATACCCCCCACCACTCACAAAACAAAGTGGTAAAGTTCGTTTTGGACATAACGACTTATACATCACATTTTTGCAATGGGTCCAGCTGTATCCCAATTTAAACGAATTGTTTTTCCCCTTCCCCTCCACAAATTACACCTACATGGAATACAGTGAAAGCATTGGTTATACAATGGGGGAGGGACTTACAAAGTAAAAAAAGAAATGATCTTATGAATGTGTCATAAACAATCGCTTGAAAGCAAATAAAAAACATTCGAATACATATCTTAGGGTTCATTTCATTAACATCACCTTATCTGACTTTCTCTGCTTTACTCAAACTTTCGTTTGCATGCTGAACTCGCTAACACTGGTCAGCTCTCCCAGAATTGGAAGAAAAAAAATGGACTGGTTACTGTGGATGGACCGTATAAGGGGCTTTCAGCCATGCTAGGATGCAGACGGGAGTAACCTGGGTTAGAAAGATGCGGTCTATTTCTATTTAGAGGCTTGTCTCTCCTTTGGGGAAGGTGTAGATCATTGAGAATTTGAGCCCTGAAAAACAATTTTGTTTTAAGGCACCGAATTTCTGTGTTGCTCTATCTTGTCATTTGCATCTTGTGCTTCCAAACAGTTTTCAGCTCTCCCAGAATTGCAAGGAATATATTTGAACCTTTTATTTTTGATAGTATATTGAACTTTCAGTCTTGCTAGGATGTAGATTAGGGCTTAGTGGGAAAGGTCGGTGCTGTCCATATATCTTTGGAGGCTTGTCTCTCCATTGGGGAAGGAGTAGAGCCTCCTCACTTTGGGACCTTAAAACTGTTTTAAGGTCACCAATTTCTGAGTGCTCTATCTTCTCGTTTGCATCCTGAGCCCGCTAACACAAGTCAGCTCTCCCAGAACTGGATGAAACAAATTGGACTGGGCTCTGCGGACAGTGTGAGGGGCTTTAAGCCCTGATGAATGCAGACCAGAGTTGCCTGGGTGAGAAAAAGGCAGTCTATTTCTATTTAGCAGCTTTTCTCTCCTTTGCTCCCAAAACCTCTTCAGCTCTCCCAATATTTCAAAGGAAACTTTTGACCTATGGCTGTTGATACCGAGCGAGGCTGTGAACCATGGCAGGATGCACATAGGAGCTACTAGAGACCGAAGTATGCTGTCTATTTCTCTTTGGTGGCTTGTCTCTTCATTATGGAAGATGGAGAGTATGCACAACTGAGGCGCCAACAAACAGTTCTGTTTCAAGGTACCCAAGTTCTCAGGGCTCTATCTTGTCGTTTTCATCCTGAGCTCCCTAACACTGCTCAGCAATCCAAGAATTGCAAGGAAAAAATCAGGACTGGTTAATGGGGACAGTGTGAGGAGGTCTAAGCTCTTCTAGGATGCAGACTGAAAATGCCTGGGATAGACCGATGCTGTCTAACTCTCCTTAGTGCCCTGTCTTTCCTTTGGGGAATGTGCAGAGCATTTAGAACCTGGTCACTGTAAAACAATAATGTTTTAAATCGCCGAGGTTTTGAGTGCTCTATCTTGTTCTTCGCATGCTGAGTTCCTAAACACTGTTGACCTCTCTAAGAATTAAAAGAAAAAAAAAGGTCACCTGTTAATGTACACAGAATATTTCCTTGGTGCACAGCAGAGCTTCTTGGGAAAGATGGGTGCTGTGAATTTCTCATTGGAGGGGTGTCTCTTCCCTGGGGAAGGTGTAGAGCCCTGCTTCCTTGGGGGCTTAAGACTGTTCTAGGGTCCCCATATTCTGAGTACTCTATCTTATCGTTTGTACCTGGGCTCCCTAACACTGGTCACTTCTCCCAGAATTGGAAGAACAATGTTTGGACTGTTTACTGTGGATAGTGCAAGGGTCATTAAGCCCTGCTAAGATTCAGAGCACAGTTGTCTGGGACAGAACAATGCTTTCTATTTCTCCTAAGTGGCTTGTCTGGGTTTTGGGAAAAGTTGAGAGCACTCAGAACTTGGAGACCTTAAAACAATTTTCTTTATGGTCCCCAAAATCTGAGAACTCTCTCTTGTTGATTGCATCATGTGCTCCCAAACCCTGTACAGCTCTGCCAAAATTACAAGGAAAAAAGACTGACCTGCCAAGTGTGACACCAAGAGGTTCTTTGAACCATGCCAGGATGCACACAGGGGCTGCTAGAAACCGAACGATGTTGTCTATTTCTCTTCGGGCACTGGTCTTTTCTTTTTCGAAGGTATAGAGCATTCGGAACCCTGGCGCCATAAAACAATTTTGTTTTAAGTTCCCAACATTCTCAGTGCTCTATCTTGTCCTTTTCATCCTGAGCATCCTAACACTGGTCAGCCCACCCTGAATTGCAAGGAAAAAATTCAGACTTGTTACTGTGGACAGTGTAAGGGGCTTCAAGACCTCTAGGATGCAGACCACTGTTGCCTGTGATAGAACCATGCTGTCTATTTCTCTGTAGTGGCTTGTATCTCCTCTGAGTAATTGTAAAGCCTTCAGACATTGGGCACCATACAATATTGTTTACCTCACCGAAGGTCTCAGTGCTCTATCTTGTCGTTTACATCCTGATATCTCAAAAACTTTTCAGCCCTCCCTGTGGTAAGGAGAAAACGGAACCTGTGATTGTAGACAGGATGAGACTCTTTCTTGCTAAGATGCAGACCAGAGCTTCTTGAAAGATTGGTGCTATCAATTTCTCTATGGAGGCATGTCCCTCCTTTGTGGAAAGAGTAAACCCTCATTGCTTGGGCGCCTTAAAACTGTTTCAAGGTCCCCAAGTTCTAAGTGCTCCATCTTTTCTTGTTTTTAAATTTATTTATTTATTTGTTCATTTATTTCTTTGTGAAAACAATTTACAGAGGGGTTACAATTACATGTGCAATATAATGCGCACATTTTTTATAAAGTATTGTAATGTCCTCCATTGTTTCCACTTCCCATCTTTTCCCATCCTCCTCCTGCCCTCCCCCACAGTCCTCCCCGCTGCCATACCCCCCACCACTCAGAAACTAAAGTTGTAAAGTTCATTTTGGACATAACGACTTGTACATAGCAGTTTTACAATGGGTACACCTGTACCCCTATTTAAACAAATTGTTTTTCCCCTTCCCCTCCACAAATTATACCGACATGAAATACAGTGAAATCAGTGGTTATACAATAGGGGAGGGACTTACAAAGTAAAAAAGAAAT
The DNA here is from genome assembly GCF_019054845.1 of Dipodomys spectabilis. Taxonomy (NCBI): domain Eukaryota; kingdom Metazoa; phylum Chordata; class Mammalia; order Rodentia; family Heteromyidae; genus Dipodomys; species Dipodomys spectabilis. The sequence goes on from NW_024870713.1 coordinate 16,593, forward strand.
GATCTTATGAATGTGTCATGAACAATAGCTTGAAAGCAAATAAAAAACATTTGAATACAAATCTTAGAGTTCATTTCATAAACATCACCTTATGTGACTTTCTCTGCTTTACTCAAACTTTCGTTTGCATGCTGAACTCGCTAACACTGGTCAGCTCTCCCAGAATTGGAAGAAAAAAAATGGACTGGTTACTGTGGATGGACCGTATAAGGGGCTTTCAGCCATGCTAGGATGCAGACGGGAGTAACCTGGGTTAGAAAGATGCGGTCTATTTCTATTTAGAGGCTTGTCTCTCCTTTGGGGAAGGTGTAGATCATTGAGAATTTGAGCCCTGAAAAACAATTTTGTTTTAAGGCGCCGAATTTCTGTGTTGCTCTATCTTGTCGTTTGCATCTTGTGCTTCCAAACACTTTTCAGCTCTCCCATAATTGCCAGGGATATAATTGGACCTGTTATTGTTGACAGTATATGGAACTTTCAGTCTTGCTAGAATGTAGATTAGGGCTTAGTGGGAGAGGTTGGTGCTGTCCATATATCTTTGGAGGCTTGTCTCTCCATTGGGGAAGGAGTAGAGCCTCCTCAGTTTGAGACATTAAACCTGTTTTAAGGTCACCAATTTCTGATTGCTCTATCTTGTCGTTTGCATCCTGAGCTCGCTAACTGGGTCAGCTCTCCCAGAATCGGATGAAACAAATTGCACTGGGCTCTGTGGACAGTGTGAGGGGCATTAAGCCCTGATGGATGCAGACCAGAGTAGCCTGGGTGAGAAAAGTGCAGTCTACTTCTATTTAGCGGCTTTTCTCTCCTTTGGGGAAGGTGTAGAGCACTCACAACTTGGGTACCACAAAACAATTTTTTAAGGTCCCCAAGTTGTGAGTGCTCTTTCTTGTTATTTGCATCCTGTGCCCCAAAAACCTCCTCAGCTCTCCCAGTATTTCAAAGGAAACTTTTGACCTATGGCTGGTGATACTGAGAGGGCCTGTGGACCATGCCAGGATGCACATAAGAGTTACTAGAGACCGAAATATGCTGTCTATTTCCTTTTGGTGGCTTGTCACTTCATTAGAGAAGGTGGAGAGTATTCACAACTGAGGCACCAAAAAACAGTTCTGTTTTAAGGTACAAAAGTTCTCAGGGTTCTATCTTGTCGTTTTCATCCTGAGCTCCCTAACACTGCTCAGCAATCCCAGAATTGAAAGGAAAAAATTAGGACTGGTTAATGGGGACATTGTGAGGAGGTTTAAGCCCTGCTAGGATGCAGACCGAAGATGCCTGGGACTGACCAATGCTATCTAACTCTACTTAGTGCCCTGTCTTTCCTTTGTGGAATGTGTAGAGCATTTAGAACCTGGTCACCGTAAAACAATAATGTTTTAAATCGCCGAGCTTCTGAGTGCTCTATCTTGTTCTTTGCATCCTGAGCTCCTAAACACTTTTGACCTCTCTCAGAATTAAAACGAAAAAAATTTCACCTGTTATTGTAGACAGAATGAGGCACTTTCAATATTGCTAGGATGTAGAGCAGAGCTAGTTGGGAAAGATGGGTGCTGTAAATTTCTCGTTGGAGGCGTGTCTCTTCCTTGGGGAAGGTGTAGAGCCCTCCTTCCTTGGGGGTCTTAAGACTGTTCTAGGGTCCCCAGATTCTGAGGACTCTATCTTATCGTGTGTACCTGGGCTCCCTAACACTGGTCACTTCTACAAGAATTGGAAGGTCAAAGTTTGGACTGTTTACTGTGGATACTGCAAGGGTCATTAATCCCTGCTAAGATTCAGAGCACAGTTGTCTGGGACAGAACAATGCTTTCTATTTCTCCTAAGTGGCTTGTCTGGGTTTTGGGAAAAGTTGAGAGCACTCAGAACTTGGAGACCTTAAAACAATTTTCTTTATGGTCCCCAAATTCTGAGAACTCTCTCTTGTTGTTTGCATCCCGTGCTCCCAAACCCTCCACAGCTCTCCCAAAATTGCAAGGAAAAAAGATTGACCTGCGGATGGTGACACCAAGAGGGGCTTTGAACCATGCCAGGATGCAAACGGGGGCTGCTAGAAACCGAATGATGTTGTCTATTTCTCTTCGGGCACTGGTCTTTTCTTTTTCGAAAGTATAGAGCATTCAGAACCTTGGCACCATAAAACAATATTGTTTTAAGTTCCCAACATTCACAGTGCTCTATCTTGTCGTTTTCATCCTGAGCATCCTAACACCGGTCAGCCCACCCTGCATTGCAAAGAAAAAATTTGGACTTGTTACTGTGGACAGTGTAAGGTTCTTCAAGCCCTGCTAGGATGCAGACCGCTGTTGCCTGTGATAGAACCATGCTGTCTATTTCTCTTTAGTGGCTTGTATCTCCTTTGACGAATTGCAGAGCCTTCAGAACTTGGGCACCATAAAATATTGTTTACCTCCCCGAAGGTCTGAGCGCTCTATCTTGTTGTTTACATCCTGAGATCTCAAAAAGTTTTCAGCCCTCCCAGTGGTAAGTTAAAAAACGGAACCTGTGATTGTATACAGGATGAGACACTTTCTGTCTTGCTAGGATACAGACCAGCGCTTCTTGGGAAGATTGGTGCTGTCAATTTCTTTACGGAGGCGTTTCCCTACTTTGAGAAAGGAGTAAACACTCATTGCTTGGGGGCCTTAAAACTGTTTCAAGGTCCCCAAGTTCTGAGTGCTCCATCTTCTCTTGTTTTTAAATTTATTTATTTATTGATATATTCATTTATTTTTTGTGTGAAAACAATGTACAGAGGGGTTACAATTACATGTGCAAGATAATGAGTACATTTTTCATAAAGTATTGTAACCTCCTCCTTTGTTTTCCCTTCCCATCTTTTCCCATACTCCTCCTGCCCTCCCCCACATTCTTCCCCGCTCCCATACCCCACACCACTCACAAACCAAAGTTGTAAAGTTCGTTTTGGACATAACGACTTGTACATAGCATTTTTGCAATGGGTCCACCTGTATCCCTATTTAAACGAACTGTTTTTCCCTTTCCCCTCCACAAATTATACCGATATGAAATACAGAGAAAGCAGTGGTTATACAGTGGGGGAGGGACTTACAAAGTCAAAAAGAAATGATCTTATGAATGTGTCATAAACAATCGCTTGAAAGCAAATAAAAAACATTTGAATACATATCTTAGGATTCATTTCATTAACATCACCTTATCTGACTTTCTCTGCTTTACTCAAACTTTCGTTTGCATGCTGAACTCGCTAACACTAGTCAGCTCTCCCAGAATTGGAAGAAAAATATTGGACTGGTTACTGTGGATGGACCGTATAAGGGGCTTTCAGCCATGCTAGGATGCAGACGGGAGTAACCTGGGTTTGAAAGATGCGGTCTATTTCTATTTAGAGGCTTGCCTCTCCTTTGGGGAAGGTGTAGGTCATTGAGAACTTGAGCCCTGAAAAAAAATTTGTTTTAAGGCGCCGAATTTTTGTGTTGCTCTATCTTGTCGTTTGCATCCTGTGCTTCCAAACACTTTTGAGCTCTCCCATAATTGCAAGGAATATAATTGGACCTGTTATTTTTGACAGTATATGGAACTTTCAGTCTTGCTTGGATGTAGATTAGGGAAAGGATGTAGTGGGAAAGGTCGGTACTGTCCATCTATCTTTGGTGGCTTGTCTCTCCATTGGGGAAGGAGTAGAGCCTCCTCAGTTTGGGACTTGAAAACTCTTTTAAGGTCACCAATTTCTGAGTGCTCTATCTTGTCGTTTGAATCCTGAGCACGCTAACACAGGTCAGCTCTCGCAGAATTGGATGAAACAAATTGGACTGGGCTCTGTGGACTTTGTGAGCGGCATTAAGCCCTGATGGATGCAGACCAGAGTTGCCTGGGTGAGAAAAATGCTTTCTATTTCTATTTAGCGGCTTTTATCTCTTTTGGGGAAGGTGTAGAGCACTCACTACTTGGGGACCTTAAAACAATTGTTTTAAGGTCCCCAAGTAGTGAGTGCTCTTTCTTGTTATTTGTATCCTGTGCTCCCAAAACCTCCTCAGCTCTCCCAATATTTCAAAGAAAACTTTTGACCTATGGCTGATGATACCGAGAGGGGCTGTGAACCATGCCAGGATGCACATAGGAGATACTGGAGACCGAAATATGCTGTCTATTTCTCTTTGGTGGCTTGTCTCTTCATTATGCCAGGTGGAGAGTATTCAAAACTGAGGCGCCAAAAAAGAGTTCTGTTTTAAGGTACCCAAGTTCTCAGCGCTCTATCTTGTCGTTTTCATCCTGAGCTCCCTAACACTGCTCAGAAATCCCTGAATTGCAAGGAAAAGATTGGGACTGGTTAATGGGGACATTGTGAGGAGGTTTAAGCCCTACTAGGATGCAGACCGAAGATGCCTGGGATAGACCGATGTTGTCCAGCTCTCCTTAGTGCCCTGACTTTCCTTTGGAGAATGTGTTGAGCATTTAGAACCTGGTCACCGTAAAAAAATAATGTTTTAAATTGCCGAGGTTCTGAGTGCTCTATCTTCTTGTTTGCATCCTGAGTTCCTAAACACTTTTGACCTTAATCAGAATTAAAAGGAAAAAACTGTCACCTGTTATAATAGACAGAATGAGGTACTTTCAATATTGCTAGGATGCAGAGCAGAGCTTCTTGGGAAAGATGGGTGCTGTGAATTTCTCTTTGGAAGGGTTTCTCTTCCTTGGGGAAGGAGTAGAGCCCTCCTTCCTTGGGGGCCTTAAGACTGTTCTAGGGTGCCCATATTCTGAGTACTCTATTTTATCATTTGTACCTGGGCTCCCTAACAATGGTCATTTCTCCCAGAATTGGAAGAACAATGTTTGGACTGTTTACTGTGGATAGTGCAAGGGTCATTAAGCCCTGCTAAGATTCAGAGCACAGTTGCCTGGCACAGAACAATGCTTTCTATTTCTCCTAAGTGGCTTGACTCACTTTTGGGAAAAGTTGAGAGCATTCAGGACTTGGAGACCTTAAAACAATTTTCTATATGGTCTCCCAATTCTGAGGACTCTCTCTTGTTGTTTGCATCCTGTGCTCCCAAACCCTCCACAGCTCTCCCAAAATTGCAAGGAAAAAAGATTTACCTGCGGATGGTGACACCAAGAGGTTCTTTGAACCATGCCAGGATGCACACAGGGGCTGCTAGAAACCGAACGATGTTGTCTATTTCTCTTCAGGGGCTGGTCTATACTTTTTGAAAGGTATAGAGCATTCAGTACCTTGGCGCCATAAAACAATTTTGTTTTAAGTTTCCCACATTCTCAGTGCTCTATCTTTTCGTTTACATCCTGAGCATCCTAACTCTGGTCAGCCCACCCTGAATTGCAAGGAAAAAAATTCGGACTTGTTACTGTGGACAGTGTTAGGGGCTTCAAGCCCTGCTAGGATGCAGACCGCTGTTGCCTGTAATAGAACCATTCGGTGAGGGTTAGGGTTACTGTGAGGGTTAGGGTTAGGATTAGTGTTAGGATTAGGGTTAGGTTTAGAGTTAGGGTGAGGGTGAGGGTGAGGGTTAGGGTTAGGGTTATGGTTAGAGTTAGGGTGAGAGTGAGGGTGAGGGTTACGGTTAGGGTTAGGATTAGGTTTAGTGTTTGGGTTTGGTTGAGGGTGAGGTTGAAGGTTAGGTTTAGGGTTAAGTTTAGGGTTAGTGTGAGGATAAGGGTTAGGGTGAGGGTTAGGGTGAGGGTGAGGGTGAGGGTTAGGGTGAGGGTGAGGGTTAGGGTTAGGGTGAGGGTTAGGTTAAGAGTTAGGGTTAGAGAGGGGGTTAGAGTTAGGTGAGGGTTAGGGTTAGGGTGGGGGTTATGGTTGGGTTAGAGTTAGTGTTAGGTTTAGGCTTAGGGTGAGGGTTAGGGTGAAGGTTAATGTTAGGGTTAAGATTAGCGTGAGTTTGAGGGTGAGTGTTAGTGTTAGGGTTAGGGTGAGCATTAAAGTTAGGCTGAGTGCTAGAGTGAGGCTGATTTTTGGGGTAAGGGTGAGGGTGAGCGTGAGGTTAGCTAAGGGTTAGGGTTAGGTTAAGGGTGAGGATTAGGGTGAAGCTGAGAGTTAGGTTGAGGGTTAGTGTTAGGGTGAAGGTTAGGGTTAGGGTTAGGGTGAGGGTTAGGGTAGGGTGATGTTTAAGGTGAGGGTTTGCGTTAGGGTGAGGGTGAGTGTGCAGGTGAGGGTGAGGGTTCAGGTGAGAGTGAGGGTTAGGGTGTGGGTGAGGGTTAGGGTGATGATTAGGGTTAGGGTTAGGGTTAGTGTGAGGATAAGGGTTAGGGTGAGGGTTAGGATGAGGATTAGGGTTAGGGTTAGGGTTAGGGTTAGGGTGAGGTTTAGGGTTAGGTGAGGATTAGGGTTAGGGTTAGGGTGAGAGTTAGGGTTAGGGTGATGTTTAGGGTGAGGGTTAGAGTAACCATGAGGGTTAGGGTGAGGGTGAGGGTTAGGGTTAGGGTTAGGGTTAGGGTGAGGGTTAGGGTTAGGGTTAGGGTGAAGGTTAGGGTGAGGGATAGGGTTAAGGTGAGGGTGCGGGTTAGGTTTAGTGTGAGTGTTAGGGTTAGGGTTACGGTTAGTGTGAGGATAAGGGTAAGGGTGAGGGTTAGGATCAGGTTGAGGGTGAGGGTTAGGGTTAGGGTTAGTGTCAGGGTTAGGGTTAGGGTGAGGCCTAGGGTGAGGGTTAGGGTTAGGGTGAGGGTGAGGGTGAGGGTGAGGTTGAGGGTTCGTGTGAGGGTTAGGGTGACAGTGAGGGTTAGGATGAGGCAGAGGGTTAGGGTTAGGGTGAGGGTGAAGGTGAGGTTTAGGGTGAGGTTTAGCGTTAGGATCAGGGTGAGGGTGAGGGTGAGGGTTAGGGTTAGCGTTAGGGTGAGAGTTAGGTTTAGGGTGATGTTTACGGTGAGGGTGAAGGTTAGGGTGAGTTTGAGGTTTCGGGTCATGATGCTGCTTAGGTTGTGGATGAGGGTTAGCATTAGGGTTAGGGTAAGTGTTAGGGTGAGGGTTAGGTTTAGGGTGAGAGTGAGGGTTAGGGTGTGGGTGAGTGTGAGGGTTAAGGTTTTGGTTAGGGTTAGGGTGAGGCTGAGGGTTAGAGTTAGGGTGAGGCTGAGGGTGGGGGTGAGGGTTAGGTTAGGGTTAGGGTTAGGGTGAGGGTGAGGGTTAGGGTTAGGGTGAGGGTTAGGGTTAGAGTTAGGGTTAGGGTGAGACTGAGGGTGAGGGTGAGGTTTAGAGTTAGGGTTAAGTTTAGGTTTAGGGTGAGGGTTAGGGTGAGGGTTACGGTTAGGGTGAGGGTTAAGGTTAGTGTGAGGGTTAGGGTTAGGGTTAGGGTTACTTTAGGGTGAGGGTGAGGGTTAGGGTGAGGGTGAGGGTTAGGGTTAGGGTGAGGGTTAGGGTGAGGGTGAGGGTTAGGGTTAGGATTAGGGTTAGGGTTAGGTTGAGGCCTAGGGTTAGGGTGAGGGTTAGGGTGAGGGTGAGGTTAAGGGTGAGGGTGAGGTTAAGGGTGAGGGTGAGGTTTTGGGTTAGGTAAGGGTTAGGGTTAGGTTTATGGTGAGGATTAGGGTGAGGGTGAGGGTTAGGGTGAGTGTTAGTGTTAGGGTGAGGGTTAGGGTTAGGGTGAGGGTTAGGGTTAGAATGAGTGTAAGGGTTAGGGTGAGGGTTAGAGTGAGGATCAGGTATAGGGTTAGCTCTAGGGCAAGGGTTAGGTTTAGGATTATGGTTAGGGTGAGGGTTAGGGTTAGGATTAGGGTGACCCTAGGGTGAGGGTGAGGGTAAGGGTGAGAGTGATGGTGGGGGTGAGGGTGAGTGTTTGGGTTAGGTAAGGGTTAAGGTTAGGGTTAGGGTGAGGGTGAGGTTTAGGGTGAGGGGTAGAGTTAGAGTTAGTGTGAGGTTTAGGGTTAGTTTGAGTGTTAGGGTTAAGGTTAGGGTTAGGGTTAGGGTGAGGGTGAGAGTGAGAGTTAGGTAGAGGGTGAGGGTTAGTGTGAGAGTGAGGGCGAGGGTTAGGGTTAGGTTTACGGTAAGGGTGAGGGTGAGGGTTAGGGTTAGGATTAGTGTAAGGGTGAGGGCTAGGGTGAGGGGGTGGGTTAGGTTTAAGTTTAGAGTGAGGTTTAGGGTTAGGGTGAGGGTGAGGGGTAGGGTTAGGGTTAGGGTGAAGGTTAGGTTTAGTGTGACGGTTAGGGTTAGGGTGAAGTTAAGGCTTAGGGTGAGGTTTAGGGTGAGAGTGAGGGTTAGAGTTAGCCTTAGGGTTAGAGTGAGGGTAGGGTGAGGGTTAGGGTTAGGTTTAAGGTTAGGGTGAGGGTTAGGGTTAGGGTTAGTGTGAGGGTAAGAGTGAGGGTTAGGGTTAGGGTTAGGGTTAGGTTTAGTGTGAGGGTGAGGGTTAGGGTTAGGGTTAGAATGAGGTTTAGGGTTAGGGTGAGGGTTGGTGATAGTGTGAGGGTTAGGGTTAGGGTTAGGGTCAGGGTTATGGTGGGGGTAAGTGTTAGGGTGAGGGTGAGGGTGAGTGTGAGGGTTAGGGTGTGGGTGAGGGTTAGGATTAGTGTGACGGTTAGGGTGATGGTGAGGGTTAGGGTGAGGTTTAGAGATAGGGTGAGGGTTAGGGTTAGGGTTAAGATTAGGGTGAGGGTGAGGGTTTGCGTTAAGGTTAGGGTGAGGGTGAGGGTTAGTGTGAGGGTTAGGGATAGGGTTAGGGTTAGGGTGAGGGTCACGGTGAGGGTTAGGTTTAGGGTTAGGGTTAGAGTTAGGGTGAGGGTGAGGATTAGGGTTAGGGTTAGGATTAGGGTTAGGGTTAGGGTTAGGTTGAGGGTGAGGGTGAGGGTAAGGGTCAGGGTTAGGCTGAGGATTAAGGTTAGGGTTAGGGTTAGGGTGAGGGTACCGGTTAGAGTGAGGGTTAGGGTGAGGGCGAGGGTTAGGGTTAAGTTTAGGGTTAGGGTGAGGGTGAGGTTGAGGGTAAGGGTCAGGGTTAGGCTGAGGCTTAAGGTTAGGGTTAGGGTTACGTTGAGGGTTAGGGTTAGGGTGAGGGTTAGGGTTAGGTTTAGGGTTAGGATGAGAGTGAATGTTAGGATTAGGGGTAGGATGAGGGCTAGGGTAAGGATGTGGGTTAGAGTTAGTGTTAAGGTTAGGGTGAGGTTTAGGGTTAGGTTTAGGGTGATGGTTAGAGTGAGGGGTATTTTTAGGGGTAGGGTGAGTGTTAGGTATATTGTGAGGGTTAGGGTTAGGGTTAGTGTGAGTGTTAGGGATAGGGTGAGGGTTCGGGTAAGGGTGAGGGTAAGGGTTAGGTTTAGGGTTAGGGTTAGATTTAGGATGAGGGTGAGGGTGAGGGTTAGGGTTAGTATTAGGGTTAGGGTTAGGTTTAGGTTGAGGGGAGGGTGAGAGTGAGGGTCAGGGTTAGGCTGAGGGTTAGGGTTAAGGTTATGGTTACGGTGTGGGTTAGGGTTAGCATTAGGTTTAGGGTTAGGGTTAGGGTGAGGGTTAGGGTTAGGTTTAGGGTTAGGGTGGGTGTGAGGGTTAGGGTTAAGGTTAGGGTGAGGGTTAAGTTTAGGGCGTGGGTTAGTGTTTGGGTTAGGGTGAGGGTGAGAGTAAGAGTTAGGTAGAGGGTGAGGGTTAGGGTGAGAGTGAGGATTAGGGTGAGCCTTAAGGTTAGTGTGAGGTTTCGGGTGAGGTTAGGATTAGGATTTGGGTGAGTGTTAGGATTAGGGGTAAGGTGATTGCTTTGGTGAAGGTTAGGGTTAGGGTTAAGGTTAGAATGAGGTTTAGGGTTAGGTGTAGGCTGAGGGTTAGGGTGAAGGGTATTTTTAGAGTTAGGGTGAGGGTTAGTTTTAGTGTGAGGGTTAGGGTTAGGGTTAGGGTGATGGTAAAGGTTAGGGTGATGGTAAAGATTAGGGTGAGGTTTAGGGTGAGAGTGAGGCTTGGGGTTAGCCTTAGGGGTAGTGTGAGGTTTAGGGTGAGGGATAGGGTTAGGTTTAGGGTTAGGTTTAGTGTGAGGGTGAGGGTTAGGTTTAGGGTTAGGTTGAGAGTTAGGATTAGGGTGAGGATTTGGGTTAGTGTGAGGGTTAGGGTTAGGGTTAGGGTGAGGGTAAAGGTTAGGGTGAGGGTTAGGGTGAGAGTGAGGGTTAGGGTTACCTTGAGTGTTAGGGTGAGGGTTAGGGGTAGGGTTAGGGTTAGGATTAGGGTGAGGGTTAGGGTGATGTTTAAGGTGAGGGTGAGGGTGAGGGTGAGGATTCGGGTGAGAGTGAGGGTTAGGGTGTGGATGAGGGTTAGGGTTAGGGTGAGTTTTAGGTTGACGGTGAGGGTTACGGTGAGGGTGAGGGTTAGGGTTAGGGTTAGGCTGAGGGTTAGGGTTTGGGTTAGGGTTAGGGTGATGGTTAGGGTGAGGGGTAGGTTTAGTGTTAGGGTGAGGGTTAGTATTAGTGTGAGAGTTGAGCCTTAAGGTTAGTGTGAGGTTTCGGGTGAGGTTAGGATTAGGATTTGGGTGAGTGTTAGGATTAGGGGTAAGGTGATTGCTTTGGTGAAGGTTAGGGTTAGGGTTAAGGTTAGAGTGAGGTTTAGGGTTAGGTGTAGGCTGAGGGTTAGGGTGAAGGGTATTTTTAGAGTTAGGGTGAGGGTTAGTTTTAGTGTGAGGGTTAGGGTTAGGGTTAGGGTGATGGTAAAGGTTAGGGTGATGGTAAAGATTAGGGTGAGGTTTAGGGTGAGAGTGAGGCTTGGGGTTAGCCTTAGGGGTAGTGTGAGGTTTAGGGTGAGGGATAGGGTTAGGTTTAGGGTTAGGTTTAGTGTGAGGGTGAGGGTTAGGTTTAGGGTTAGGTTGAGAGTTAGGATTAGGGTGAGGATTTGGGTTAGTGTGAGGGTTAGGGTTAGGGTTAGGGTGAGGGTAAAGGTTAGGGTGAGGGTTAGGGTGAGAGTGAGGGTTAGGGTTACCTTGAGTGTTAGGGTGAGGGTTAGGGGTAGGGTTAGGGTTAGGATTAGGGTGAGGGTTAGGGTGATGTTTAAGGTGAGGGTGAGGGTGAGGGTGAGGATTCGGGTGAGAGTGAGGGTTAGGGTGTGGATGAGGGTTAGGGTTAGGGTGAGTTTTAGGTTGACGGTGAGGGTTACGGTGAGGGTGAGGGTTAGGGTTAGGGTTAGGCTGAGGGTTAGGGTTTGGGTTAGGGTTAGGGTGATGGTTAGGGTGAGGGGTAGGTTTAGTGTTAGGGTGAGGGTTAGTATTAGTGTGAGAGTTAGGGTTAGATTTAGGGTTAGGTTTAGGTTGAGGATAAGTCTTAGGTTGAGGATTAGGATGAGGGTGAGGGTAAGGGTTAGGGTGAGGGTGAGCGTTAGGGTTAGTGTGAGGGTTAGGGTGAAGGTGAGGATTAGAGTGAGTGTTAAGGTGAGGGCTAGGTTTAGGGTTAGGGTTATATTGAGGGTTAGGGTGAGGGTTAGTGTTATGGTTAGGGATAGGGTTAGGGTGAGCGTGAGGGAGAGGTTTGGGTTTAGGATTAGGGTTAATGTTAGGGTTAGGCTTAGGGTGAGGGTGAAGGTGAGGGTTAGGATGAGGGTTAGGGTTAGGTTTAGGGTGCGGGTTACAGTTAGGGTGATGTCTAGGGTGAGGATGAAGGTTAGGGTAAGGTTGAGGGTGAGGGTGAGGGTTAGGGTGTGGGTGAGGGTTAGGATTAGGGTGAGGGTTAGGTTGACGGTGAGGGTTAGGGTGAGGGTTAGGTTTCGAGTGAGGTTTAGGGTGAGGGTTAGGTTTAGGGTTAGGATTAGGGTGAGGGTGAGGTTTTGGGCTAGGGTTAGGGTGAAGGTGAGGTTTAGTGTGAGGATTAGGGATAAGGTTAGGGTTATGGTCAGGGTGAGGGTTAGGTTTAGGGTTAGGGTTAGGGATAGGTTGAGGGTGACAGTGAGGGTAAGGGTGAGGGTTAGCCTGAGGGTTAGGGTTAGGGTTAGGATATGGATGAGGTTTTGGATTAGGTTTAGGGTTAGGATTAGGTTTAGGCTGAGGGGTAGGTTTAGGGTTAGGGTAAGGGTTAGGTTTAGTGTGAGGGTTAGGGTTAGGACTAGGGTAAGGGTGAGAGTAAGGTTTAGGTTGAGGGTTAGGGTGAGGGTGATTGTTAGGGTTAGGGTTAGGGTTAGGTTGAGTGTTAAGGTGAGGGCTAGCGTTAGGGTTAGGGATAGGTTGAGGGTTAGGGTGAGGGTTAGGGTTAGGGTTAGGGTGAGGGTTAGGTTGAGGGGTAGGTTTAGCATTAGGTTTAGGGTGAGGGTGAGGGTTAGGGTAAAGTTTAGGGTTAGGGTGTGGGTTAAGGTTAGGGTTAGGGTGAAGGTAAGGGTTAGTGTGAGGGTTAGGATTAGTGTGAGGGTTAGGGTTAGGACTAGGGTAAGGGTGAGAGTAAGGTTTAGGTTGAGGGTTAGGGTCAGCGTTAGGGTGAGGGTTAGGGTGAGGCTGAGGGTTAGAGTTAACATTAGGTTTAGGGTCAGGGTTAGTGTGAGGGTTAGGGTTAGGTTTAGAGTTAGGGTGAGGGTGAGGGTGAGGGTTAGGATTAGGGTGAGGGTTAGGGTTAGAGTGATGTTTAAGGTGAGGGTGAGGGTGAGCGTGATGGTGAGGATTTGGGTGAGGGTGAGGGTTAGGGTGTGGATGAAGGTTGGAGTTAGGGTGAGTTTTAGGATGCTGGTGAGGGTTACGGTGAGGGTAAGGGTTAGGGTTAGGGTTAGGCTGAGTTTTATGGTTTGGGTTAGGGTTAGGATGATGGTTAGGGTGAGGGGTAGGTTTACTGTTAGGGTGAGGGTTAGTATTAGTGTGAGTGTTAGGGTTAGATTTAGGGTTAGTGTTACGGTGAGGGTAAGTCTTAGGGTGAGGTTTAGGGTGAGGGTGAGGGTTAGGGTTAGGGTGAGGGTGAGGGTTAGAGTTAGGGTGAAGGTTAGTGTGAGGGTGAGGGTTAGGGTGAGTGTTAAGGTGAGGACTAGGGTTAACGTTAGGGTTAGATTGAGTGTTAGGGTGAGGGTTATGGTTAGGGTTAGGGTGAGGGTTAGGGTGAGGGTTAGGGTGAGGGTTAGGTAAGGTTCAGGGTTAGGGTGTGGGTTAGGGTTAGGGTTAGGGTGAGGGTAAGGGTTAGGGTGAGGGTTAGGGTTAGGGTGAAGGTGATGTTTAGGGTGAGGTTTAGTGATAGGGTGAGAATTAGGGTGAGGGTTAGGGTTACGGTTAGGGTTACGGTGAGGGTGAGGGTTAGAGTTAGCATTAGGGTTAGGGTTAGGTTTAGGCTGAGAGTTAGGTTTAGGTTTAGGGTTAGGTTGAGGTTGAGGGTTAGGGTTACGTTTAGGGTGAGGTTTAGGGTTAGGTCGTGGATTAGGGTTAGGGTTAGGGTTAGGGTTAGAGTTAGGGTGAGGGTTAGGGTTTGGGTTAGGATTAGGGTGAGGGGTAGGGTTAGTAATAGGGTGAAGTTTAATATTAGTGTGAGTGTTAGGGTTAGATGTAGGATGAGGGTTAGGGTGAGGATAAGGCTGAGGGTTAGGGTTAGGGTGAGTTTGAGGGATAGGTTTAGGGTGAGGGTGAGGGTTAGGGTTAGGGTGAGGGTTAGGGTTACGGTTAGGGTTACAGTGAGGGTTAGAGTTAGGGTTAGGGATAGGGTTAGGGTGAGGATGAGGGAGAGGGTTTGGTGCAGGATTAGGGTTCGGGTTAGGGTTAGGCTTAGGTTGAGGGTGAGGTTGAAGGTTAGAATGAGGGTTAGGGATAGGTTTAATGTGCGGGTTACGGTTAGGGTGATGTCTAGGGTGAGGGTGAGGGTTAGGGTGAGGTTGAGGGTGAGGGTTAGGGTGTGAGTGAGGGTTAGGATTAGGGTGAGGGTTAGGGTAACGGTGAAGGTTACGGTGAGGGTTAGGGTTAGGGTGAGGTTTAGGGTGAGTGTTAGGATTAGGATTAGGTTTAGGGTGAGGGTGAGGGTTTGGGGTAGGGTTAGGGTGAGGGTGAGGGTTAGGGATAGGGTTAGGGTTAGGGTAAGGTTGAGGGTGAGGGTTAGGTTTAGGGTTAGGGTTAGAGTTAGGGTGAGGGTGAGGGTCAGGATTAGGGTTAGGATTAGGGTTAGGGTTAGGGTTAGGTTGAGGGTGATGGTGAGGGTGAGAGTGAGGTTTAGGCTGATGGTTAGGCTTAGGGTTAGGGTTTGGGTGAGGTTTTGGTTTAGGTTTAGGGTTAGGATTATGGTTAGGCTGAGGGGTAGGTTCAGGGTTAGGGTGAGGGTTAGGGTTAGTTTGAGGGTTAGGGTTAGGACTAGGGTTAGGGTGAGTCTAAGGTTTAGGGTGAGGTTTAGGGTGAGGGTGAATGTTAGGGTTAGGGTTGTGGTGAGTGTTAAGGTGAGGGCTAGGGTTAGGTTTAGGGTTAGGTTGAGGGTTAGGGTGAGGGTTAGGGTTAGGGTGTGGGTTAGGGTGAGGGTTAGTTTTAGCATTAGGTTTAGGTTGAGGGTAAGGGTTACGGTAAAGGTTAGCATTTGGGTGTGGGTTAGTGTGAGGGTTAGGTTGAGGGTTAGGGTTAGGGTTAGGGTTAGGATTAGTGTGAGGGAGAGGGTTAGGTTTAGGGTTAGGGTGAGGGTTAGGGTTAGGGTGAAGGTTGGAGTTAGTGTGAGGGTTAGGGTTAGGTTTAGGGTTAGGGTGAGAGTAAAGGTTAGGGTGAGGGTTAGGGTGAGAGTGAGAGTTAGGGTTATCGTGAGTATTAGGGTTAGGGTTAGGATTAGGTTGAGGGTTAGAATTACGGTTAGGGTTAGGGTTATTGTTAGGTTTAAGGTGAGGGTGAGGGTGAGGGTGAGGGTTACAGTTAGGGTTATGTTTTGGGTGAGGGTGAGGGTTCGGGTTCGGTTTAGGGTTAGGTTTTGGTTGAGGGTGAGGGTGAGGATTATGGTTATGTTTAGGGCTAGGTTTAGGGTTAGGGTGAGGGTGAGGGTAAGGGTTAGGGTGAGGGTTAGGGTAAGGGTGAGGCTTAGGGTTACAATTAGGGTTAAGCTGAGGGTGAGGGTGAGGGTTAGCTTTAGGGTAATGTTTAAGGTGAGGGTGAGGGTGATGCTGAGGATTCAGGTGAGGGTGAGGGTTAGGGTGTGGGTGAGGGTGAGGGTTTGGCTGAGTTTTAGGGTGACAGTGAGGGTTAAGGTGAGGATGAGGGTTAGGGTGAGGGTTAGGCTGAGTGTTAGGGTTTGGGTTAGGGTTAGGGTGATGGTTAGGGTGAGGGGTAGGTTTAGTGTTAGGGTGAGGGTTAGTTTTAGTGTGAGTGTTAGGGTTAGATTTAGGGTTAGGGTTAGGGTGACGATAAGGCTTAGCTTTAGGGTTAGGATGAGGGTGAGGGTTAGGGTGAGGGTGAGGGTGAGGTTTAGGGTTAGGATTAGGTTTAGGGTTAGAATTAGGCTTAGGGTTAGTGTGAGGGTGAGCGTTAGCGTTAGGTTTAGGGTGCGGGTTAGGGTTAGTGTGATGTTTTGGGTGAGGGTGAGGGTTAGGGTGAGGGCGAGGGTGAGGGTGAGGGTTAGGGTGTGGGTGAGGGTTAGGATTAGTGTCAGGGTTAGGGTGACGTGAGGGTTAGGGTGAGGGTTAGGGATAGGGGGAGGTTTAGGGTGAGTGTTTGGTTTAGGGTTAGGATTAGGGTGATGGTGAGGGTTTGGGTTAGGGTTAGGGTTAGGGTGAGGGTGAGGCTTAGTGTGAGGGTTAGGGATAGGGTTAGGGTTAGGGTGAGGGTGAGGGTGAGGGTTAGGTTTAGGGTTAGGTTTAGAGTTATGATGAGGTTGAGGGTGAGGTTTAGGTTTAGGATTATGGTAAAGGTTAGGGTTAGGTTGAGGGTGAGGGTGAGGGTGAGGGTCAGGGTTAGGCTGAGGGTTAGGGTTAGAGTTAGGGTTAGGGTGAGGTTTTGGGTTAGGTTTAGGGTTAGGATGAGTGTTAGGCTGAGGGGTAACTTTAGGGTTAGTTGAGGGTTAGGGTTAGTGTGAGGTTTATGGTTAGGGCTAGGGTTAGGGTGAGGGTTAGGGTTAGGTTTAGTGTGAGGGTGAGGGTTAGGGTTTGGGTTAGAGTGAGGTTTAGGTTAAGGGTGAGGGTTGGGGTTAGTGTCAGGGTTAGGGTTAGGGTCAGGGTTAGGGTGAGAGTAAGGGTTAGAATGAGGGTGAGGGTGAGTGTGAGGGTTATTGTGTGGGTGAGGGTTTGGATTAGGGTGAGGGTTGGGGTGAAGGTGAGGGTTAGGGTGGGGGTTAGGGATAGGGTGAGGTTTAATGTGAGGGTTAGGGTTAGGGTTAGGATTAGGGTGAGGGTGAGGGTTTGGGTTAGGGTTAGGGTGAGGGTGAGGGTTATTGTGAGGGTTAGGGATAGGGTTAGGTTTAGAGTGAGGGTAAGTGTGAGGGTTAGGTTTAGGGTTACGCTTAGAGTTAGGATGAGGGTGAGGGTGAGGGTTAGGTTTAGGATTAGGGATAGGGTTAGGGTTAGGTTGGGGTGAGGGTGAGGGTGACGGTCAGGGTTAGGCTGAGGGTTAAGGTTAGGGTTCGGGTTAGGGTTCGGGTTTGGGTGAGGGTACGGGTTAGGGTGACGGTTAGTGTGAGGGCGAAGGTTAGGGTTAGGTTTAGGGTTAGGGTGAGGTTGCGGTTGAGGGTTAAGGTTAGGGTTAGGGTTACGGTGAGGGTGAGGGTTAGGGTTAGGGTTAAGGTTAGGGTGAGGGTGAGTGTTAGGATTAGGGGTAGGGTGAGGGCTAGGGTGAGGGTGTGGGTTAGGGTTAGGGTTAAAGTTAGGGTGAGGGTTACGGTTAGGTTTAGGTTGAGGGTTAGAGTGAGGGGTATTGTTAGGGCTAGGGTTAGTGTTAGGTTTATTGTGAGGTTTAGGGTTAGGGTTAGGATTAGGTTTAGGGTTAGGGTTAGGGTGAGGGTGAGTGTCAGGGTTAGGTTAAGGTTAGGGATATGGTTAGGGTGAGGGTGAGGGAGAGGATTAGGTTTAGGATTAGGGTTAGGGTTCGGGTTAGGCTTAGGGTAAGGTTGAGGGTAAGGGTGAGGGTTAGGGTTAGGTTTAGGGTGCGGGTTACGGTTAAGGTGATGTTGAGGGTGAGGGTAAGGGTTAGGGTGAGGGTGAGGGTGAGTGTGATGGTTAGGGTGTGAGTGAGGGTTAGGATTAGGGTGAGGGTTATGGTTACGGTGAGGTTTAGGATGAGTGTTAGGGTTAGGGTGAGGTTTAGGGTGAGGGTTAGGGTTAGGTTAGGGTGAGAGTGAATGTTTGGGTTAGGGTTAGGGTAAGGGTGAGGGTTAGTGTGCGGGTTAAGGATAGGGTTAGTGTTTGGGTGAAGGTGAGGGTGAGGGTTAGGTTTAGGGTTAGGGTTACAGTTAGGGTGAGGGTGAGGGTCAGGGTCAGGGTTAAGCTGAGGGTTAAAGTTAGGGTTAGGGTTAGGGTGAGGTTTTGGGATAGGTTTAGGGTTAGGATGAGGGTTAGGCTGAGGGGTAGGTTTAGGGTTAAGGTGAGGGTTAGTTTTAGTCTGAGGGTTAGGGTTAGGGTTAGGGTTAGGCTGCGGGTAAGGTTTAGGGTGTTAGTTAGGGAGAGTGTTAGCGTGAGGCTTAGGTTTAGCATTAGGTTTAGGGTGAGGGTGAGGGTTAGGGGAAGGGTTAGGGTTATGGTGTGGGTTAGGGTTAGGTTGAGGGTGAGGGTTAGGGTTAGGTTTAGTGTTAGGGTGAGGGTTAGGGTGAGGGTTAGGGTGAGGCTTAGGTTGAGCATTAGGTTTAGGGTGAGGGTGAGGATTAGGGTAAGGGATAGGGTTAGGTTGTGGGTTAGGCTTAGGGTTAGGGCGTTGGTTAGGGTTAGGTTTAGGGTGAGGGTGAGTGTGAGAGTTAGGTAGAGGGTGAGGGTTAGGTTGAGAGTGAGGGTTAGGGTTAGCCTTAAGGTCAGTGTGAGATTTCGGGTGAGGTTATTGTTAGCGTTTTTGTGAGTGTTAGTATTAGGGGTAGGGTGAGGGCTAGGGTGAGGGTGAGGGTTAGGTTTAGGGCTAAAGTTAGGGTGAGGGTTAGGGTTAGGTTTAGTGTGAGGGTTAGGGTGAAGGGTGTTTTTAGGATTAGGGTGAGGGTTAGTTTTAGTGTGAGGGTTAAGGTTAGGGTTAGTGTTAGGGTGAGGGTAAGGGTTAGGGTGAGGGTTAGGGTGAGAGTGAGGGTTAGGGTTAGCCTTAGGGTTAGTGTGAGGTTTAGGGTGAGGGTTAGGGTTAGGTTTAGGGTTAGGTTTATTGTGAGGGTGAGGGTTAGGTTTAGGGTTAGGTTGAGGGTTAGGGTTAGGGTGAGGGTTGGGGTTAGTGTGAGGGTTAGGGTTAGGGTTAGGGTTAGGGTGAGGGTAAAGGTTAGGGTGAGGGTTAGGGTGAAAGTGAGGGTTAGAGTGATCATGAGTGTTAGGGTGAGGGTTAGGGTTAGGGTTAGGTTGAGGGTTAGAGTTACGGTTAGGGTTAGATTATTGTTAGGGTTAACGTGAGGGTGAGGGTGAGGGTGAGGGTGAGGGTTACGATTAGGGTTAGGTTTTGGGTGAGGGTGAGGGTGAGGGATATGGTTAGTGTTAGGGTCAGTGTTAGGGTAGGGAGAGGGTAAGGGTTAGGGTTTGGATTAGGGTTATGGTGCTGGTTAGGGTGAGGGGTAGGTTTAGTGTTAGGGTGAGGGTTAGTATTAGTGTGAGTGTTAGGGTTAGATTTAGGGTTAGGTTTAGGGTGAGGGTAACTCAGGGTGAGTGTTAAGGTGAGGGCTAGGGTTAGGGTTAGGGTTAGGTTGAGGGTTAGGGTGAGGGTTAGGGTGAGGGTTAGGGTTAGGGTGAGGGTTAGGGTGAGGGTTAGGGTTAGGGTGAGGGTTAGGGTGAGGGTTAGGTTTAGCATTAGGTTTAGGGTGAGGGTGAGGGTTAGGGTAAGATTTAGAGTTAGGGTGTGGTTTAGGGTTAGGGTTAGGGTGAGGGTAAGAGTTAGGGTGAGGGTTAGGGTTAGGGTGAGGGTTAGGGTTAGGGTGAGGGTTAGGGTAAGGGTGAGGGATAGGGTTACGATTAGGGTTAGGTTTAGGGTGAGGGTGAGGGTGAGGGTTAGGGTTAGGGTTAGCCTGAGGGATAGGGTGAGTGTGAGGGTGAGGGTTTCGGTTAGGTAAGGGTAAAGATTAGAGTGAGGATTAGGTTGAGGGTGAGGATAATGGTGAAGGTTAGGCTTAGGGTGAGGGTGAGGGAGAGGGTTAAGTTTAGGATTAGGGTTAGGCTTAGGCTTAGGGTGATGGTGAGGGTGAGGGTTTGGATGGGGGTTAGGGTAAGGTTTGGGTGGGGGTTACGGTTAGGGTGATGTCTAGGTTGAGGTTGAGGGTGAGGGTTAGGGTGAGGGTGAGGGTGAGGGTGAGTGTTAGGGTGTGGGAGAGGGTTAGGATTAGGGTGAGGGTTAGGGTGAGGGTGATTGTTAGGGTTAGGGTGAGTGTTAACGTGAGGGCCAAGGTTAGAGTTAGGGTTAGGTTGAGGCTTAGGGCTAGGGTTAGGGTTAAGGTTAGGGTTAGGGTTACGGTGAGGTTTATGGTGAGGGTTAGGTTTAGCATTAGGTTTAGGGTGAAGGTGAGGGTTAGGGTAAAATTTAGGGTTAGGGTGTGGGTTAGGGTTAGGGTTACGGTGAGGGTTAGGATGAGGGTAAGGGTTCGGGTGAGGTTTAGTGTTAGGGTGAGGATTAGGGTAAGGATTAGGGTTAGGGTGAGGGTTAGGGTGAGGGTGAGGGTTAGAGTTAGCATTAGGCTTAGGGTTAGGGTTAGGGTGAGGATTAAGGTTAGCTTTACGGTTAGGGAGAGGGTGAGGTTGAGAGTTAGGGTTAGAGCGTGGGTTAGAGTTAGGGTTAGGATTAGGGGGAGAGTGAGAATGAGCGTTATGTAGACGGTGAGGGTTAGGGTGAGGGTGAGGGTGAGGGTTAGGTTTAGGGTTAGGTTTATGGTGAGGGTGAGGGAGAGGATTAGGGTTAGGATTAGGGTATTGGTGAGGGCTAGGGTGAGGGAGAGGGTTAGGTTTAAGTTTAGGGTGAGGTTTAGGGATAGGGTTAGGGTTAGGGAGAGGCTGAGGGATAGGTTAGGGTTAGGGTGAAGTTAAGGCTTAGGGTGAGGTTTAGGGTGAGAGTGAGGGTTAGGGTTAGCATTAGGGATAGTGTGAGGGTAGGGTGAGGGTTAGAGTTAGGGTGAGGGTGAGTGTTAGGATTAGGGGTAGAGTGCTGGCTAGGTGAGGATGAGGGTCAGGGTTAGGGTTAAGGTTAGGGTGAGGGTTACAGTTAAGGTGAGGGTAAGGGTGAGGGTTAGGATTAGGGTTAGGGTTAGTGTGAGTGTGAGGGTTAGGGTTAGGGTTAAAGTGAGGTTTAGGGTAAGGGTGAGGGTTGGGGTTAGTGTGAGGGTAAGGGTTAGGATGAGGGAGAGGGTGATTGTGAGGGTTATTGTGTGGGTGAGGGTTAGGATTAGGGTGAGGATTAGGGTGAAGGTGAGGATTAGGGTGGGGGTTAGGGATAGGGGGAGGTTTAAGGTGAGGGTTAGGGTTATGGTTAGGATTAGGGTGAGAGTGAGGTTTTGGGTTAGGGTTAGGGTGAGGGTGAGAGTTATTGTGAGGGTTAGGGATAGGGTTAGGGTTAGGGTGAGGGTCAGGGTGAGGGTTAGGTTTAGGGTTAGGGTTAGAGTTAGGATGAGGGTGAGGGTCAGGATTAGGGTTAGGATTAGGGTTAGGGTTAGGGTTAGGTTGAAGGTGAGGGTGAGGGTGAGGGTCAAGGTTAGGCTGAGGGTTAAGGTTAGTGTTACGGTGAGGGTACGGGTTAGGGAGAGGGTTAGTGTGAGGGCGAGGTTTAGGGTCAGGGTGAGGGTGAGGGTGCAGTTGAGGGTTAAGGTTAGGGTTAGGGTTTCGGTGAGGGTGAGGGTTAGAGTGAGGGTTAGGGTTAGGGTTAGGGTGAGGGTGAGTGTTAGGATTAGGGGTAAGGTGAGGGCTAGGGTGAGGGTGAGGGTTAGGGTTAGGGTTAAGGTTAGGGTGAGGGTTAGGGTTAGATTTAGGATGAGGGTTAGAGTGAGGGGTATTGTTAGGGGTAGAGTGAGTGTTAGGTTTATTGTGAGGGTTAGGGATAGGATTAGGGTGAGGGTAAGGTTTAGGGTGAGGGTTAGGGTTAGGGTGAGGGTTAGTTTTAGGGTTAGCGTTAGGGTGAGGGTGAGTGTTAGGGTTAGGGATAAGTTTAGGGTGAGGGTGAGGGAGAAGTTTAGGTTTAGGATTAGGGTTAGGGTTCGGGTTAGGCTTAGGGTAAGGGTGAGGGTAAGGGTGAGGGTTAGGGTTAGGTTTAGGGTGCGGGTTACGGTTAAGGTGATGTTTAGGGTGAGGGTAAGGGTTAGGGTGAGGGTGAAGGTGAGTGTGAGGGTTAGGGTGTGGGTGAGGGTTAGGATTTGGGTGAGGGAGAGAGTTAGGTATAGGGTTAGTGTTAGAGTTAGGGTGAGGGTGAGGGTGAGGGTTAGGGTTAGGATTAGGGTTAGGGTTAAGGTTAGGTTGAGGGTGAGAGTGAGCGTGAGAGTAAGGGTTAAGCTGAGGTTAGGGTTAGGGTTAGGGTTAGGGTTAGGGTGAGGTTTTGGGTTAGGCTTAGGGTTAGGATGAGGGTTAGGCTGAGGGGGAGGTTTAGGGTTACGGTGATGGTCAGTTTTATTCTGAGGGTTAGGGTTAGGGTTAGGGTGAGCGTAAGGTTTAGGGTGTGAGTTAGGGTGAGGGTTAGTGTGAGGCTTAGATTTAGCATTAGGTTTAGGGTGAGGGTGAGGGTTAGGGTTAGGGTGTGGGTTAGGCTTAGGGTTAGGGTGAGGGTTAGGGTGAGTGTAAGGGTTAGGGTGAGGGTTAGGCTTAGGTTGAGGGTGAGGGTTAGGTTTAGGTTTAGTGTTAGGGTGAGGGTTAGAGTGAGGGATAAGGTGAGGCTTAGGTTTAGCATTAGGTTTAGGGTGAGGATGTGGATTAGGCTTAGGGTTAGGGCGTGGGTTAGGGTTAGGGTTAGGGTGAGGGTGAGAGTGAGAGTTAGGTAGAGGGTGAGGTTTAGGGTGAGAGTGAGGGTTAGGGTTAGCTTTAAGGTTAGTGTGAAGTTTCGGGTGAGGATAGGGTTAGGGTTTGTGTGAGTGTTAGTATTAGGGGTAGAGTGAGGGCTAGGGTGAGGGTGAGGGTTAGGGTTAGGGTTAAGGTTAGGGTGAGGGTTAGGGTGAAGGATATTTTTAGTGTTAGGGAGAGGGTTAGTTTTAATGTGAGGGTTAGGGTTAGGGTTAGGGTGAGGGTAAGGTTTAGGGTGAGGGTTAGGGTGAGAGTGAGGGTTAGGGTTAGCCTTAGGGTTAGTGTGAGGTTTAGGGTGAGGGTTAGGTTTAGGTTTAGGGTTAGGTTTAGTGTGAGGGTTAGGGTTAGGGTTAGGGTGAGTGTAAAGGTTAGGGTGAGGGTTAGGGTGAGAGTGAGGGTTAGGGCTATCGTGAGTGTTAGGGTGAGGGTTAGGGTTAGGGTTTGTGTTTGAGTTAGTTTGAGGGTTAGAGTCACGGCTAGGGTTAGATTATTGTTAGGGTTAACGTGAGGGTGAGGGTGAGGGTGAGGGTTACGATTACCATTAGGGTTTGGGTGAGGGGGAGGGGGAGGGTTAGGGTTAGGGTTAGTGTTAGGGTTAGGGTGAGGGTAAGGGTTAGGGTGAGTGTTAGGGTAAGGGTGAGGGATAGGATTACGATTATGGTTAGGTTTAGGGTTAGGCTGAGGGTGAGGGTGAGGGTTAGGGTTAGGATTAGCGTGAGGGACAGGGTGAGGGTGAGGGTGCGGGTTTCGTTTAGGTAAGGGTAAGGATTAGGGTGAGGATTAGGTTGAGCGTGAGGGTTATTGTGAAGGTTAGGCTTAGGGTGAGGGTTAGGGTTAGGGTTAGGGTGAGGGTTAGTGTTAGGGTGATGTTTAAGGTGAGGTTGAGGGTGAGTGTGATGGTGAGGATTCGGGTGAGGGTGAGGGTTAGGGTGTGGATGAGGGTTAAGGTTAGGGCGAGTTTTAGGGTGACTGTGAGGGTTACAGTGAGGGTGAGCGTTAGGGTTAAGGTTAGGCTGAGTGTTAGTGTTTGGGTTAGGGTTAGGGTGATGGTTAGGGTGAGGGGTAGGTTTAGTGTTAGGGTGAGGGTTAGTATTAGTGTGAGTGTTAGGGTTAGATTTAGGGTTAGGGTTAGGGTGAGGGTAACTCTTAGGATGAGGCTTAGGGTGAGGGTGAGGGTTAGGTTTCGGGTGAGGGTGAGGGTTAGGGTTATGGTGAGGGTTAGGGTGAGGGTGAGGGTTATGGTGAGTGTTAAGGTGAGGGCTAGGGTTAGGGTTAGGGTTAGGTTGATGGCTAGGGTGAGGGTTAGGGTTAGGGTGAGGGTTAGGGTGAGGGTTAGGTTTAGCATTAGGTTTAGGGTGAGGATGAGGATTAGGGTAAGATTTAAAGTTAGGGTGTGGTTTAGGGTTAGGGTTAGGGTGAGGGTAAGAGTTAGGGTGAGGGTTAGGGTTAGGGTCAGGGTGAGGGTTAGGGTGAGGGTGAGGGTTAGAGTGAGGTTTAGTGTTAGGGTGAGGGTTAGGGTGAGGGTTAGGGTTAAGGTGTTGGTTAGGGTGAGGGTGAGGGTGAGGGTTAGAGTGAGGTTTAGTGTTAGGGTGAGGGTTAGGGTTAGGGTTAGGGTTAGGGTGAGGGTTAGGGTGAGGGTGAGGGTTAGATTTAGCATTAGGGTTAGGCTTAGGGTTAGGGTGAATGTTAGTTTTAGGTTTAGGGTTAGGTTGAGGGTGAGGGTTAGGGTTAGGATGAGGATTAGGGTTAGGACGTGGGTTAGGGTTAGGGTTAGGGTGAGGGTGAGGGTGAGAGTTAGGTAGAGGGTGAAGATTTGGGTGAGAGTGAGTTTGAGGGTTATTGTTAGGGTTAGGTTTATGGTGACGGTTAGGGTGAGGGTTAGGGTTAGGATTAGGGTAAGGGTGAGGGCTAGGGTGAGAGGGAGGGTTAGGTTTAGGTTTAAGGTGAGGTTTAGTGTTAGGGTTAGGGTTAGGCTTAGGTTGAGGGTTATAGTTCCCGTTAGGTTTAAGGTTAGGGTTATTGTTATGGTTAAGGTGAGGGTGAGGGTGAGGGTGAGGGTTCGGTTTAGGGTTAGGGTTAGGGTTGCGATTAGGGTTAGGGTTTGGGTTAGGCTGAGGGTGAGGGTGAGGGTGAGGGTGAGGGTTAGGGTTAGCTTGAGGGCTATTGTGAGTGTGAGGGTGAGGGTTTTGGTTACGTCAGGATTAGGATTACAGTGAGGATTAGGTTGAGGGTGAGGGTTAGGGTCAGGTTGAGGGATAGGCTGAGGGTTAGGCTTAGGGTTAGGGTGATTGTAAGGGTGAGGGTGATGTTTAAAGTGAGGGTGAGGGTGATGGTGATGTTGAGGATTCGGGTGAGGGTAAGGGTTAGGGTGTGGGTGAGGGTTAGGGTTAGGGTGAGTTTTTGGGTGACAGTGAGGGTGAGGTTTAGGGTTAGCATTAGGTTGAGGGTTAAGGTTTGGGTTAGGGTTAGGTTGAGGGGTAAGGTGAGGGGTATGGTTAGTATTAGGGTGAGGTTGAATATTAGTGTGAGTGTTAGGGTTAGATTTAGGGTTAGGGTTAGGGTGAGGATAAGGCTTAGTGTGAGGGTGAAGGTTAGGTTTAGGGTGAGGGTTAGGGTTAGGTTTAGGGTTAGGGTGAGTGTGAGGGTTAGGGTTAGGGTTAGCGTGAGGGTGAGGGTGACGGAGATAGTTAGGTTTAGGGTTAGGGTTAGGCTTCGGTTGAGGGTGAGGGTGAGGGTTAGGATGGGGGTTAGGGTTAGGTTTAGGGTGCGGGTTATGGTTAGAGTGATGTCTAGGGTGAGGGTTAGGGTGAGGGTGAGGGTGAGGGTGAGAGTTAGGGTGCGGGAGAGGGTTAGGATTTGGGTGAATGTTAGGCTGAGGGTGATTTTTAGGGTGACGGTTAGGGATAGGGTGAGGTTTAGTGTGAGGGTTAGGGTTAGAGTTAGGGTGAGGGTGAGGGTGAGTGTTAGGTTTAGGGCTAGGGTTAGGGTTAGAGTTAGGATGAGGGTGATTGTGAGTGTTAGGGTTAGAATTAGGGTTAGGGCACAGATCTAAACACTGCATAGATCAACTAGACTTAACAGACATCTACCGAACATTTCACCCAGCAGCATCAGAATACACGTTTTTCTCAGCAGCACATGGAACGTTTTCTAAAATAGACCACATTTTAGGCCACAAAGCAAACTTGTCTAAATTCAGAAACATTGAAGTTATACCTTGCATTCTCTCTGACCACAAGAACTCAACACCAAAAGCCACCAAAGAAAGTCCGGTATCACATGGAGGCTGAACAACACACTGCTGAATCATGAGTGGGATATGGAAGAGATTAGAAAGGAAATTCAAATGTTCATGCTATTCAACAAAAATGAACACACAAAATACCAGCTCCTCTGGGACATAGCAAAGGCAGTACTCAGAGGCAAGTTTATAGCTTTGAGCTCCTACATCAACAAATTGGGGAGATCTGAAACTAACAATTTAATGACACATCTAAACCTCCTTGAAAAAGAGAAGCAAGATAAACCCCAATCCAGTAGACGGAAAGAAATAATCAAAATTAAATCAGAATTAAATGAATTAGAATCCAAAAAAACTATAGAAAGAATCAACAAAACAAAGAGTTGGTTCTTCGAAAAACTTAACAAAATTGACAGACCCTTAGCAAATCTTATCAGAAAAAGAAGAGAACACACCCAAATTAATAAACTCAGAGATGAGAATGGAAACATCACCACGGAAACAACCAAGATTCAGAACATTATAAGGGAATACTTCTCAAAACTTTATGCTAATAAGTTCGAGAACTTGACAGAAATGGACCTCTTCCTAGCAAATATTGACATGCCAAAACTAAACCAAGATGAGGCAAACTATCTTAACAGGCCCATATCAAGTATTGAAATAGAAACAGCAATAAGAGACCTCCCAGCTAAGAAAAGTCCAGGACCAGATGGTTTCACAGCGGAATTTTACAAGGCCTTCAAAGCAGAGCTCACACCAATTCTCCTCCAACTCTTCAATGAAATTGAAAGAGAAAGCTCACTACCGAACACATTCTATGAAGCCATCATAACCCTCATCCCAAAACCAGGCAAGGACTCATCAAAGAAAGAGAACTATAGACCCATTTCTTTGATGAACATTGATGCAAAACTTCTCAACAAAATTTTGGCCAACCGACTTCAACAATTCATCCAAAAAATCATACACCACGATTAAACAGGATTCATTTCAGGGATGCAAAGCTGGTTCAATATACGCAAATCAATTAATATTATTCATCACATCAACAGGAGCAAGAATAAGAACCACATGGTTATCTCAATAGACGCAGAAAAAGCATTCGACAAGATCCAACACCCCTTTATGATGAAGGTTTTGGAAAAATTAGGAATCCATGGAACATTCCTCAATACAATAAAGTCTGTATATGACAAACCTACAGCCAGCATTATACTCAATGGTGAAAAACTAAAGCCATTTCCTCTTAACTCAGGAACAAGACAAGGATGCCCACTCTCTCCACTCCTCTTCAATCTTGTATTAGACTGCCTAGCTACAGCAATAAGACAAGATGCAGACATAAAGGGGATCCAAATAGGGAAAGAAGAAATAAAACTCTCCCTCTTTGCAGATGACATGATCTTGTATTTAAAGAATCCCATAGACTCCACTCCCAAATTACTCAAGCTGATTCAAAACTTTGGCAAAGTAGCAGGTTATAAAATTAACCCCCAAAAATCAATGGCTTTTCTGTATGCCAACAATGAGAAAAGTGTGGCTGAAATTAGGAAAGCAACTCCATTTGTAATAGCCCCACAAAAAATAAAATACCTAGGAATTAACTTAACTAAAGAAGTGAAGGACCTCTATGATGAAAACTTTAAAATCTTGAAAAAGGAAATCAACACAGAACTTAAAAAATGGCAAAACCTCCCATGCTCATGGATTGGAAAGATTAACATCGTGAAAATGGCAATACTTCCCAAGGCTATCTACAAATTCAACGCAATACCTATCAAAATTCCACCCTCATTCTTCAAGGAAATAGAAGAGGCAATCCAAAAATTCATATGGAACAATAAAAGACCCCGAATAGCAAAAACACTCCTCAACGGAAAGAACACTGCTGGAGGAATATCAATACCAAATTTCAAACTCTACTATAAAGCCATAGTAATCAAAACAGCTTGGTATTGGCATAAGAACAGACCTCAGGACCAATGGAATAGAATTGAAAACCCAGAAATGAACCTACAGACCTATAGCCATCTAATCTTCGATAAGGGAGCTAAAACAATAGAATGGAAGACAGACAGCCTCTTCAGTAAATGGTGCTGGCAAAACTGCTTAACTACATGTAGAAAACTAAAGCTACATCCTTATATATCACCCTGCACCAGAACCAACTCCAAATGGATCAAAGACCTTGAAGTCAAAGCAGACACTCTGAAAACATTACAGGATGGAATAGGAGAAACCCTGGGTCTCCTTGGCTCAGGCCGAAATTTTCTGAATAGAGACCCGGAAACACAACAAATCAAAGAAAGGCTGGACAAATGGGATTGTATAAGGTTGCAGAGCTTCTGGAGGGCAAATGACATAGCTAGCAAGATCAATAGAAAGCCCACGGACTGGGAGAAGATCTTTACTAGCCATACAACAGACAAGGGTCTCATATCTAAAATATACTTGGAACTCAAAAAATTAAACCACCCAACAACAAATCCTCAAAGAAACAACTGCCCAATAAGTAAGTGGGCGAAAGACTTAAAGAGAAGCTTCTCTGAAGAAGAAAGAAGGATGGCCAATAGACACATGAAGAAATGTTCAACATCCCTAGCCATAAAAGAAATGCAAATCAAAACAACATTGAGATATCACCTCACTCCAGTTAGAACAGCAAAAATCAAGAACTCTAACAACAACAGATGCTGGAGGGGATGTGGACAGAAAGGAACCTTACTTCATTGTTGGTGGGAATGTAAACTTGTTCAACCACTTTGGAAAGCAGTATGGAGGTTCCTCAAAAGACTCCACATAGAGCTCTCCAATGACCCAGCAATCCCACTTTTGGGCATTTACCCAAATGATCACAAACAAGGCCACACTAAAGCTACCAGCACAACTATGTTTATTGCAGCATTATTTACCATAGCTAAGACATGGAACCAACCCAGATGCCCCTCAGTAGATGAATGGATCAAGAAGATGTGGTATATATACACAATGGAATTCTATGCCTCCATCAGAAAGAATGACATTTCCCCATTTGTTAGGAAATGGAAAGGCTTGGAAAAAATTATATTAAGTGAAGTAAGCCAGGCCCAAAGAAACATAGGTCCCATGGTTTCCCTTATTTGCAATATCTAGTATAGGTATGAGTCAAGCGGAAAAAGTCAGATAATGTGATGTTAGGAAAACGAAACCTCAAATATGTATTTTAATGTTTTTGTTTCTTTCATGCATGTGTTTCTAACGCATTTTTAAGATTATTTCTTTGTTGCTTTGTATGTCCCTCCCCCACAGTGTAACCCCCGCTTTCACTATATTTGATGTCAGTATAACATGTGGAGGAGATGGGGACAAACAAGTCGTTTAAGGATTCAGGTGGACCTGTTGCAACAATGAGAAGTACAAAATGTCATGTCAAAACCAGCTTTACAATGTCGGTGGGGGGGGGGTGGGAGGGTATGATTGGGTGAGAGGGAGGGGGGAGGCTGGGAAGGGAGGTGAAGGGTAAACAAAGGAGGAGTCTGCAATGCTTGGTAAGAAATGTATGCATTATCCTGCCCATGTAATTGTAACCCCTCTGTACAGTATGTTCTCAAATAAAATAAAATAAAATTAAAAAAAAAAAAGAAATGCAAATCAAAACAACATTGAGATATCACCTCACTCCAGTTAGAACAGCAAAAATCAAGAACTATAACAACAACAGATGCTGGAGGGGATGTGGACAGAAAGGAGCCTTACTTCATTGTTGGTGGGAATGTAAACTTGTTCAACCACTTTGGAAAGCAGTATGGAGGTTCCTCAAAAGACTTCACATAGAACTCCCCTATGACCCAGCAATCCCACTTTTGGGCATTTACCCTAATGTTTACAAAAAAGACCACACTAAAGCTACCAGCACAACTATGTTTATTGCAGCATTATTTACCATAGCTAAGATATGGAACCAACCCAGATGCCCCTCAGTAGATGAATGGATCAAGAAAATGTGGTATATATACACAATGGAATTCTATGCCTCCATCAGAAAGAATGACATTTCCCCATTTGTTAGGAAATGGAAAGGCTTGGAAAAAATTATATTAAGTGAAGTAAGCCAGGCCCAAAGAAACATAGGTCCCATGGTTTCCCTTATTTTCAATATCTAGTATAGGGATGAGTCAAGTGGAAAAAGTCAGAGAATGTGATGTTAGGAAAACGAAACCTCAAATATGTATTTTAATGTTTTTGTTTCTTTCATGCATGTGTTTCTAACGCATTTATAAGATTATTTCTTTGTTGCTTTGTATGTCCCTATCACTATATTTGATGTCAGTATAACATGTGGAGGAGACGGGGACAAACAAGTCGTTTAAGGATTCAGGTGGACCTGATGCAACAATGAGAAGTACAAAATGTCATGTCAAAACCAGCTTTACAATATTGGTGTGTGGGGGGGGTGGGGGGTATGATTGGGTGGGGGGAGACTGTGAAGGGAGGTGAAGGGTAAACAAAGGAGGAGGCTGCAGTTCTTGGTAAGAAATGTATGCATTATCCTGCCCATGTAATTGTAACCACTCTGTACAGTATGTTCTCAAATAAAATAAAATAAAATTAAAAAAAAAAAAAAGAATTAGGGTTAGAGTTTGAGTTAGGATGAGGGTGAGGGTGAGGGTGAGGGTCTCGGTTAGGCTGAGGGTTAGGGTTAGGGTTAGGGTTAGGGTGAGGTTTTGGGTTAGGTTTAGGGTTAGGCTGAGTGGTAGGTTTAAGGTTAGGGTGAGAGCTGGGTAAAGGTTTGGGTTAGGGTGTGGGTTAGGGTTAGGTTTAGGGTGAGAGTGAGGGTTTGGGTTAGGGTTAGGGTGAGGGTGAGGGTGAGTTTTAGTGTGAGGGTTAGGGATAGGGTTAGTGTGAGGGTTAGGGTTAGGGCTAGGGTTAGGGTGAGGGTAAGGTTTAGGGTGAGAGTTAGGTTGAGGGTGATTGTTAGGGTTAGGGTTAGGATTAAGGTGAGTGTTAAGGTGAGGGCTAGGGTTAGGTTTAGGGTTAAGTTGAGGGTTAGGGTGAGGGTTAGGTTTATGTTTAGGGTTAGGGTTAGGCTGAGGGTTAGGTTTACCGTTAAGATTAGGGTGAGTGGGAGGGTTAGGGTAAAGTTTAGGGTTAGGGTGTGGGTTAGGGTGAGGGTGAGGGTTAGGGTGAAGGTAAGGGTTAGTGTGAGGTTTAATGTTAGGGTGAGGGTTAGGGTGAGGGTTAGGGTGAGGGTGAGGGTTAGGGTGAGGGTGAGGGTTAGAATTAGCATTAGGGTTAGGGTTAGGGTTAGGGTGAGGGTTAGGGTTAGGTTTAGGGTTAGGGTGAGGGTGAGGGTTAAGGTTAGGTTTAGGATGAGGGTTAGGGTTAGGGCATGGGTTAGGATTAGGGTTAGGGTGAGGGTTAGAGGAGAGTTAGGTAGAGGGTAAGGGTTAGGGTGAGGGTGTGGTTGAGGGTAGGGTTAGCGTTAGGTTTATGGTGAGGCTTAGGGTGAGGATTAGGGTTAGGATTAGGGTAAGGGTGAGGGCTAGTCTGAGGGGGAGGGTTAGGTTTAGGTTTAGAGTGAGGGTTAGGGTTAGGGTTAGGGTGAGGGGTAGGGATAGAGTTAGGGTGAGGGTTAGGTTTAGTGTGAGGGTTAGGGTTAGGGTGAGGTTAAGGCTTAGGGTGAGGTTTAGGTTGAGAGTGAGGATTAGGATTAGCCTTAGGGTTAGTGTGATGGTAGGGTGAGAGTTAGGGTTAGGGTGAGGGTGAGTGTTAGGCTTAGGGGTAGGGTGCTGGCTAGGTGAGGGTGAGGGTTACGGTTAGGGTTAAGGTTAGGGTGAGGGTTAGGTTTAGGATTAGGGGGAGGATTAGGGTTACGGTTAGGGTTAGGTTCAGTGTGAGGGTGAGGGTTAGGGTTAGGTTTAGAGTGAGGTTTAGGGTAAGGGTGAGGATTGGGGTAAGTGTGAGGGTTAGGGTTAGGGTTAGGGTAAGGGTGAGGGGTAGGGATAGAGTTAGGGTGAGGGTTAGGTTTAGTGTGAGGGTTAGGGTTAGGGTGAGGTTAAGGCTTAGGGTGAGGTTTAGGTTGAGAGTGAGGATTAGGATTAGCCTTAGGGTTAGTGTGATGGTAGGGTGAGGGTTAGGGTGAGGGTGAGTGTTAGGATTAGGGGTAGGGTGCTGGCTAGGTGAGGGTGAGGGTTACGGTTAGGGTTAAGGTTAGGGTGAGGGTTAGGTTTAGGATTAGGGAGAGGGTTAGGGTTACGGTTAGGGTTAGGTTCAGTGTGAGGGTGAGGGTTAGGGTTAGGTTTAGAGTGAGGTTTAGGGTAAGGGTGAGGGTTGGGGTTAGTGTGAGGGTTAGGGTTAGGGTTAGGGTCAGGGTTAGGGTGAGGGTAAGGTTTAGGGTGAGGGTTAGGGTGAGAGTGAGGGTTAGGGTTATCGTGAGTGTTAGGGTGAGGGTTAGAGTGAGGGTTAGGTTTAGGGTTAGGTTAACGGTGAGGGTGAGTGTTAGGGTTAGGGTGTGGTTTAGGGTTAGGGTTAGGGTTAGGGTTAGGGTGAGGGTTAGAGTTACGGTTACGGTTAGGTTTAGAGTTAGGATTAGGTTTAGGGTTATTGTTAGGGTTAGGGTGAGGATGAGGTTGAGAGTGATGGTTAGGGTTAGGTTTTGGGTGAGGGTGAGGGTGATGTTTAGGGTTAGGATTAGGGTTTGGTTAGGGTTAGGCTGAGAGTGAGGGTTAGGATTAGGGTTAGGTTGAGGATAAGAGTTATGGTGAGATTTAGGGTGAGGGTGAGGGTTAGGTTTAGGTTTAAGGTTAGGCTGAGGATAAGTTTTAGGGTGAGGGTTAGGGTGATTGTGAGGGTTAGGGTTAGGATTAGGGTTAGGATTAGGTTTAGGCTGAGTGTGAGGGTGAGGGTGAGAGTGAGGGTTAGGGTTAGGGTGAGGGCTAGGTTGAGGGTGAGGGTTAGGGTGAGGGTGAGGTTGAGGGTGAGGGTTTCGGTTAGGTAAGGGTTAGGGTTAGGCTGAGGATTAGGGTGACGGTGAGGGTTAAGGTGTGCGTGAGGTTTAGAGTTAGGGTTACGGTGAGGGTTAGGCTCCGGGTTAGGTTTAGGGTGAGGGTTATGGTGAGGGATAGGGTTAGGGTTAGGGTGAGGGTTAGTATTAGTGTGGGGGTTAGGTTAGGGTTAGGGTTAGCGTTAGGGTGAGGTTTAGGGTTAGGTTGAGGGTGAGGGTTAGGGTTAGGGTTTTGGTTAGGGTGAGGGTGAGGGTTAGGGATTGGGTTAGGGTGAGGGTGAGGGAGAGGTTTAGGTTTATGTTTAGGGTTAGGGTTAAGTTTAGGCTTAGGGTGAGGGTGAGGGTTAGGGTGAGGGATAGGGTTAGGGTAAGGGTGCGGATTAGGGCTAGGGTGATGTTTAGGGTGTGGGTGAGGGTGAGGATGAGGGTTAGAGTGTGGGTGAGGGTTAGAGTTAGGATGAGGGTTAGGATTAGTGTTAGGTTTAGGGTGAGGGTGAGGGTTTGGGTTAGGGTTAGGGTGAGGGTTAGCTTTAAGGTGAGGGTTAGGGATAGGGTGATGGTTAGGGTGAGGGTGAGGGTGAGGATTAGGTTTAGGGTTAGTGTTAGAGTTAGGGTGAGGGTGAGGGTTACGGTTAGGATTAGGGTTAGGGTGAGGTTTAGGTTGAGCATGAGGGTGACAGTGAGGGTTAGGGTTATGGTGAGGGTTAGGATTAGGGTTAGGGTTATGGTGAGGGTTTGGGTTAGGTTAAGGGTTAGGATGAGAGTTAGGCTGAGGGGTAGGTTTAGGGTTCAGGTGATTGTTAGGGTTAGTGTGAGGGTTAGGGTTACGGTTAAGTTGAGAGTAAGGTTTAGGGTTAGGTTTAGGCTGAGGTTTAGGGTTTGGGTTAGGGTTAGGGTGATGGTTAGGGTGAGGGGTAGGTTTAGTGTTAGGGTGAGGGTTAGTATTAGTGTGAGTGTTAGGGTTAGGGTTTGGTTTAGGGTTAGGTTTATGGTGAGGATAAGGCTTAGGGTTAGGGTTTGGGTGAGCGTGAGGGTTAGGGTTAGGGTGAGGGTGAGGGATAGGGTTAGGGTTAAGGTTAGGGTGAGGGTGAGGTTGAGGGTTAGGGTTAGGGTTAGGGATAGGGTTAGGGTGAGGGTGAGGGAGAGGGTTAGGTTTAGGGTTAGGGTTAGGTTTAGAGTTAGGCTTAGGGTGAGGTTGAGGGTGAGGGTTTGGGTGAGGGTTAGTGTTAAGTTTAGGGTGCGGGTTAGGGTTAGGGTGATGTTTAGGGGGAGGGTTAGGGTGAGGGTTAGGGGTAGGGTGAGGTTTAGGGTGAGGGTTAGGGTTATGGTTAGGATTAGGGTGAGTGTGAGGGTTTGGGTTAGTGTAAGGTTGAGGGTGAGGTTTAGTGTGAGGGTTAGGGATAGGGTTAGGTTTAGGGTGAGGATGAGGGTGAGGGTTAGGTTTAGGGTTGGGGTTAGAGTTAGGATGATGGTGAGGGTGAGTGTTAGGGTTAGGATTAGTGTTAGGGTTAAGGTTAGGTTGAGTGTGAGAGTGAGGGTGAGGGTCAGGGTTAGGCTGATGGTTAGGGTTAGGGTTAGGGTTAGGTTTTGGGTTAGGATGAGGGTTAGGCTGAGGGGTAGGTTTAGGGTTAGGGTGAGGGTTAGGGTAAACGTTAGGGTTAGGGTGTGGGATAGGGTTAGGGTTAGGTTGAGGGTTAGGGTTAGGGTTAGGATTAGGGTGAGGTTGAGGGTTTGGGTTAGGGTTAGGGTGAGGGTGAGGTTTAGTGTGAGGGTTTGGGATAGGGATAGTGTGAGAGTTAGGGTTAATGCTAGGGCTAGGGTGAGGGAAAGGTTTAGAGCGAGGATTAGGGTGAGGGTGATTTTTAGGGTTAGGGTTAGGGTTAGGGTGAGTGTTCATGTGAGGGCTAGAGTTAGGGTTAGGGTGAGGGTTAGGGTTAGGGTTAGCTTTAGCATTAGGTTTGGGGTGAGTGTGAGTGTTAGGTTAAATGTTAGGGTTAGGGTGTGGGTTAGGGTTTGGGTTAGGGTGAGGGTTAGGGTGAGGGTAAGGGTTAGGGTGAGGTTTAGTGTTAGGGTGAGTGTTAGGGTGAGGGTTAGTGTGAGGGTTAGTGTTAGGGTGAGGGTTAGGGTGAGGGTGAGGTTTAGAATTAGCATTAAGGTTAGGGTTAGAGTTAGTGTGAGGGTTAGGGTTAGGTTTAGGGTTAGGGTGAGGGGGAGTGTGAGGGTTAGGGTTAGGGTTAGGATGAGGGTTAGGGTTAGGGCATTGGTTAGGGTTAGGGTTAGGGTGAGGGTGAGAGTGAGAGTTAAATAGAGGGTGAGGGTTAGGGTGAGGTTGAGGGTTAGGGTTAGGGTTAGGTTTATGGTGAGGGTGAGGGCGAGGGTTAGGGTTTGGATTAGGGTAAGGGTGAGGGCTAGGCTGAGGGGAGGGTTAGGTTTAGGTTTAGGGTGAGGTTTAGGGTTAGGTTTAGGTTTAGGGTTAGGTTAAGGGGTAGGGATAGGGTGAGGGTGAGGGTTAGGGTGAGAGTGAGGGTTAGGGTTATCGTGAGTGTTGGGTGAGGGTTAGAGTGAGGGTTAGTGTTAGGGTTAGGTTTACTGTGAGGGTGAGAGTTAGGGTTGGGGTGAGGTTTAGGGTAAGAGTTAGGGTTAGTGTTAGGGTGAGGGTTAGAGTTACGGTTTCGGTTAGGGTTAGGGTTAGGGTTAGGTTTAGGGTGATTGTTAGGGTTAGGGTGAAGGTGAGGGTGAGGGTGAGGGTTTGGGTTAGGTTTGGGTGAGGGTGAGGTGAGGGTTAGGGTTAGGTTTAGGTTTGGTTTAGAGTTAGGCTGAGGGTGATGGTTAGGTTTAGGGTTAGGGTGAGGGCAAGTATTAGGCTGAGATTTTGGGTGAGGGTGAGCGTTAGGTTTAGGGTTAGGGTTAGGCTGAGGGTGAGGGTGAGGGTAAGGGTGGGGGTTAGGGTTAGGGTTAGGTTTAGGGTGAGGATAAGGTTTAGGTTGAGGCTTAGTGTGAGTGTGAGGGTTAGGGTTAGGATTAGGGTTAGGGTTAGGGTTAGGGTTAGGCTGAGGGTGAGGATTAGGGTTTGGGTGAGGGCTAGTGTGAGGGTGAGGGTTAGGGTGAGGGTGAGGTTGAGGGTGAGGGTTTCGGTTAGGTAAGGGTTAGGGTTAGGGTGAGGATTAGTGTGAGAGTGAGGGTTAGGGTGAGGCTTAAGGTTAGTGTGAGGTTTAGGGTTAGGATTAATTTTAAGCTGAGGGTGAAGTTTTGGGTTAGGGTTAGGGTGAGGGTTAGCGTTAGGGTGAGGGTTAGGGATAGGGTTAGGGTTAGGGTGAGGTTGAGGGTGAGGGTTAGGTTTAGGGTTAGGCTTAGAGTTAGGATGAGGGTGAAGATGAGGGTTAGGGCTAGGATTAGGGTTAGGTTTAGGTTGAGCATGAGGTTGAGTGTGAGAGTTAGGGTTATGGTGAGGGTTAGGGTTAGGTGTAGGGCTCGAGTTCGGGTTTGGGTTACGTATAGGGTTAGGTTGAGGGTTAGGCTGAGGGGTAGGGTTAGGGTTCGGGTGATTGTTAGGGTTAGTGTGAGGGTTAGGGTTAGGGTTAGGGTTAGGTTGAGGGTAAGGTTTAGGGTGAGGGTTAGGGTGAGGGTGAGATTTAGGGTTAGGGTTAGGGTTAGGGTGAGAGTTAGGGTGAGGGTTAGGGTTAGGGTTAGGGTGAGAGTAAGGGTGAGGGTTAGAGTTAGGGTTAGGGTGAGGGTGAGTGTGAGGGTTGGGGTTAGCATTAGGTTTAGGGTAAGGGTGATGGTTAGGGTAAGGTTTATGGTTAGGGTAGGGTGAAGGTTATTGTGAGGTTTAGGGTTAGGTTTAGGGTTAGGGAGAGGGTGAGGTTTAAGGTTAGGTTTAGTGTTAGGGTGAGGGTTAGGGTGAGGGTGAGGGATAATGTTAAGTTTAGTGTTAGGGTTAGGGTGAGTGTTAGGGTGAGGGTTGGGTGAGGGTTAGGGTTAGGGTGAGGGTGAGTCTTAGGATCAGGGGTAGGGTGAGGGTTAGGGTTAGGGTGAGGTTTAGGGTGAGGGTGAGGGTTAGAATTAGCATGAGGGTTAGGGTTAGGGTTAGGGTGAGGGTTAGGGTTAGGTTTAGGGTTAGGGTGAGGGTGCGGGTGAGGGTTAGGGTTAGGGTTAGGGTGATGGTTAGGGTTAGGGCGTGGGTTAGGATTATGGTTAGGGTGAGGGTGAGAGTGAGAGTTAGGTAGAGGGTGAGGTTTAGGGTGAGGGTGTGGGTGAGGGTTAGGGTTAGGTTTAGGTTTATGGTGAGGGTGAGGGTGAGGATAAGGTTAGGATTAGGGTAAGGGTGAGGGCTAGTGTGAGGGGGAGGGTTAGGTTTAGGTTTAGGGTGAGGTTTAGTGCTAGGGTTAGGGTTAGGGTTAGGGTGAAGAGTAGGGTTAGGGTTAGGGTGAGAGTTAGGTTTAGTGTGAGGGTTAAGGGTAGAGTGAGCTTAAGTCTTAGGGTGAGGTTTAGGGTGAGAGTGAGGGTTAGGCTTAGCCTTAGGGTTAGTGTGATGGTAGGGTGAGGATTAGGGTTAGGGTGAGGGTGAGTGTTAGGATTAGGGGTAGGGTGCTGGCTAGGTGAGGGTGAAGGTTAGGGTTAGAGTTAAGGTTAGGGTGAGGGTTAAGGTTAGGGTTAGTGTGAGGTTTAGTTTTAGGGTTAGTGTTAGGTTCCATGTGAGGGTGAGGGTTAGGGTTAGGGTTAGAGTGAGGTTTAGGGTTAGGGTGAGGATTGGGGTTAGTGTGAGGGTTAGGGTTAGAGTTAGGGTTAGGGTTATGGTGAGGGTAAGGGTTAGGGTGAGTGTAAGGGTTAGGGTTATCGTGAGTGTTAGGGTGAGGGTTAGAGTGAGGGTTAGGGTTAGGGTTAGATTTAAGGTGAGAGTTACGGTTAGGGTTCGGTTGAGTTTTAGGGTTAGGTTTAGGGTTAGTGTTAGGGTGAGGTTAGAGTTAAGGTTAGGGTTAGGGTTAGGGTTAGGGTTAGGTTTAGGGTTATTTTTAGGTTTAGGGTTAGGGTGAGGGTGAGGGTTAGGGTTAGGGTTAGGATTTGGGTGAGGGTGAGGGTGATGGTTAGGGTTAGGATTAGGGTTGGGTTAGGGTTAGGCTGAGGGTGAGGGTTAGGTTTAGGGTTAGGTTGAGGGTAAGAGTTAGGGTGAGGTTTAGTGTGAGGGTGACGTTTAGGGTTAGGGTTAGGGTTAGGCTGAGGGTGAGGGTTAGGTATAGGTTTAGGTTTAGGGTGAGGATATGATTTAGGGTGAGGTTTAAGGTGAGTGTGAGGGTTAGGGTTAGGATTAGGGTTAGGGTTAGGTTTAGGGTGAGGGTTATGGTGAGGAATAGGGTTACTGTTAGGGTGAGGGTTAGTATTAGTGTGGGGGTTAGGTTAGAGTTATGGTTAGCGTTAGGGTGAGGTTTAGGGTTAGGATTTTGCTTAGGGTGAGAATGAGGGTTAGGGATCTGGTTAGGGTGAGGGTGAGGGAGAGGTTTAGGTTTTGGATTAGGGTTAGGGTTAAGGTTAGGCTTAGGGTGAGGGTGAGGGTTAGGGTGAAGGATAGGGTTAGGGTAAGGGTGCGGATTAGGGTTAGTGTGATTTTTAGGGTGTGGGTGAGGGTGAGGGTGAAGGTGAGGGTGAGGGTTAGGGTGTGGGTGTGGGTTAGGATTAGGGTGAGGGTTAGGATGACGGTGAGGGTTAGGGTGAGGGTTAGGGTTAGGATGAGGTTTAGGGTTAGGGTTAGGGTTAGGTTTAGGGTGAGGGTGAGGGTTAGGGTCAGGGTGAGGTTGAGTGTGAGGGTTTCGGTTAAGTAAGGGTTAGGGTTAGGGTGCGGATTAGTGTGAGAGTGAGGGTTAGGGTGAGTGTTAGGGTTAGGGTGAGGGTTAGGGTTAGGGTGAAGGTGAGGGTTAGAGTTAAGGTGATGTTTAAGGTGAGGTTGAGGGTTCAGGTGATGGTGAGGGTTTGGGTTAGGGTTCGGGTTAGTTGTTAGTGTTACGTTGATGGTTAGGGTTCGGGTTAGGTTTAGGGTGAGGGTTATGGTGAAGGGTAGGGTTAGGGTTAGGGTGAGGGTTAGTAATAGTGTGAGGGTTAAGTTAGGGTTAGGGTTAGCTTTAGGATTAGGATAAGGCTTAGGGTGAGGGTTAGTGTGAGGGTGAGAGAGAGGGTTAGGTTTAGGATTAGGGTTAGGGTTAGAGTTAGGCTTAGGGTGAGGGATAGGGTTAGGGTTATGGTGGGGATTAGGGTTAGGGTGATGTTTAGGGTGTGGGTGTGTGTAAGGGTGAAGGTGAGTGTGAGGGTGAGGGTTAGGGTGTGGGTGTAGGTTAGAATTTGGGTGGGGGTTAGGGTGACGGTGAGGGTTAGGGTGAGGTTTAGGGTTAGCATGAGGGTTAGGGTTAGGATTAGGTTTAGGGTGAGGCTGAGGTTTTGGGTTAGGGTTAGGGTGAGGGTTAGGGTGAGGGTTAGGGATAGGGTTACGGTTAGGGTGAGGTTGAGGGTGAGGGTTAGGTTTAGGGTTAGGGTTAGAGGTAGGGTGAGGGTGAGGGTGAGGGTTAAGGTTAGGATTAGTGTTAGGGTTAGGTTGAGCATGAGGTTGAGGGTGAGGTTTAGGGTTGTGGTGAAGGTTAGGGTTAGGGGTAGAGTTAGGGTGAGGGTTTGGGTTACGTTTAGAGTTAGGATGAGGGTTAGGCTGAGGGGTAGGGTTAGGGTTCGGGTGATTGTTAGGGTTAGTGTGAGGGTTAGGGTTAGGGATAGGGTTAGGTTGAGAGTAAGGTTTAGGGTGAGGGTTAGGGTGAGGGTGAGATTTAGGGTTAGGGTTAGGGTGAGTGTTAGGGTGAGGGTTAGGATTAGGGTTAGGGTTAGGGTGAGAGTTAGGTTGAGGGTTAGGGTTAGGGTTAGGGTGAGTGTGAGGATTGGGGATAGCATTAGGTTTAGGGTGACAGTGAGGGTTGGGTTAAGGGTTATGGTTAGGGTTAGGTGAGGGTTATTGTGAGGTTTAGGGTTAGAGTTAGGGTTAGGGTGAGGGTGAGGGTTAGGGTTAGGTTTAGTGTTAGGGTGAGGGTTAGGGTGTGGGTGAGAGATAATGTTAAGTTTAGTGCTAGGGTGAGGGTTAGGGTGAGGGTTGGGTCAGGGTTAGGATGAGTGTTAGGGTGAGGGTAGGGTGTGGGTTAGGGTTAGAGTGAGAGTGAGTGTTAGGATTAGGGGTAGGGTGAGGGCTAGGCTGAGGGTGAGGGTTAGGGATAGGGTTAGGCTGAGAGTCAGGGTGAGGGTGAGGGTGAGGTTTAGATTTAGGGTTAGGGTGAGGGTGAGGGTTAGGGTTTGGGTTAGGGTTAGTGTGAGGGTGAGGGTGAGGTTTAGGGTTAGAATTAGTGTTAACGTTAGGGTTAGGTTGAGGGTGAGGGTTAGGGTTAGGGTGAGGGTTAGGGTGAGGTTGAGGGTTTGGGTGAGACTGACGGTTAGGGTGTGGGTGAGGGTTAGGTTTAGGGTGAGGGTTAGGGTGAGAGTGAGGGTTAGGGTTATCGTGAGTGTTAGGGTGAGGGTTAGAGTCAGGGTTAGGTTTAGGGTTACGTTTATGGTGAGGGTGAGAGTTAGGGTTAGGGTGAGGTTAAGGGTTAGGTTTAGGGTTAGTTTTAGGGTGAGGGTTAGAGTTACGGTTACGGTTAAGGTTAGGATTAGGGTTAGGTTTAGGGTTATTGTTAGGGTGAGGGTGAGGGTGAGGGTTAGGGTTAGGGTTAGGTTTTGGGTGAGGGTGAGGATGATGGTTATTGTTAGGTTTAGGGTTGGGTTAGGGTTAGGCTGAGGGTGAGGGTTAGGTTTAGGGTTAGGTTGAGGGTAAGAGTTAGGGTGAGGTTTAGGGTGAGGGTGAGGTTTAGGGTTAGGGTTAGGGTTAGGCTGAGGGTGAGGTTGAGGGTGAGGGTGAGGGTTAGGTTTACGGTTAGGTTAAGGGTGAGGATAAGGTTTAGGGTGAGGGTTAGTGTGAGTGTGACGGTTAGGGTTAGTATTAGGGTTAGGGTTAGGTTTAGGCTGATTGTGAGGGTGAGGGTGAGGGTGAGGGTGAGGGTTAGGTTT
Organism: Dipodomys spectabilis; assembly: GCF_019054845.1. Taxonomy (NCBI): domain Eukaryota; kingdom Metazoa; phylum Chordata; class Mammalia; order Rodentia; family Heteromyidae; genus Dipodomys; species Dipodomys spectabilis. Next base: position 56,808 of record NW_024870713.1, read on the forward strand.
AGGGTTAGGGTGAGGGCTAGGGTGAGTGTGAGGGTTAGGGTGAGGGTGAGGTTGAGGGTGAGGTTTTCGGTTAGGTAAGGGTTAGGTTTAGGGTGAGGATTAGGGTGACAGTGAGGGTTACGGTGAGGGTGAGGTTTAGTGATAGGGTTAAGGTGAGGGTTAGGCTTCGGGTTACGTTTAGGGTGAGGATTATGGTGAGGGATAATGTTAGGGTTAGAGTGAGCGTTAGTATTAGTGTGAGGGTGAGGTTAGGGTTAGGGTTAACGTTAGGGTGAGGATAAAGCTTAGGGTGAGGGTTAGGGTTAGGGTGAGATTTAGGGTTAGGGCGAGGGTCAGGGTTAGGGCTAGGGTCAGGGTTAGGGTTAGGGTTTTGTTTAGGGTGAGGGTGAGGGTTAGGAATTGGGTTAGGGTGAGGGTGAGGGAGAGATTTAGGTTTAGGATTAGGATTAGTGTTAGGCTTAGGGTGAGGGTGAGGGTAAGGGTGAGGGATAGGGTTAGGGTAAGGGTGCGGATTAGGGTTAGGGTTATGTTTAGGGTGTGGGTGAGGGTGAGGGTGAGGGTTAGGGTGTGGGTGTGGGTGAGGATTAGGGTGAAGGATAGGGTACCGGTGAGGGTTAGGGTGAGTGTTAGGGTTAGGATGAGGGTTAGGGTTAGGGTTAGGATTAGGGTGAGGGTGAGGGTTTGGGTTAGGGTTAGGGTGAGGGTTAGCGTTAGGGTGAGGGTTAGGGAAAGGGTTAGGGTTAGGGTGAGGGTGAGGGTGAGGGTTAGGTTTAGGGTTAGTGTTAGAGTTAGGGTGAGGTTGAGGGTGAGGGTTACGATTAGGATTAGGGTTAGGGTTAGGTTTAGGTTGAGCATGAGGGTGACGGTGAGGGTTAAGGTTATGGTGAGGGTTAGGGTTAGGGTGAGGGTTATGGTGAGGATTTGGGTTAGGTTTAGGGTTAGGATGAGGGTTAGGCTGAGGGGTAGGGTTAGGGTTCGGGTGATTGTTAGGGTTAGTGTGAGGGTTAGGGTTAGGGTTAGGGTTAGGTTTAGGTTGAGGGTAACGTTTAGGTTTAGGGTTAGGCTGAGATTTAGGTTTTGGGCTAGGGTTAGGGTGATGGTTAGGGTGAGGGGTAGGTTTAGTGTTAGGGTGAGGGTTAGTATTAGTGTGAATGTTAGGGTTAGATTTAGGGTTAGGGTTAGGGTGAGGGTAAGGCTTAGGGTTAGGGTTAGAGTGAGGGTGAGGATTAGGGTTAGGGTGAGGGTGAGGGTTAGGGTTAGGGTTAGGGTTACGGTGAGGGTTAGGGTTAGGGTTAGGGTTAGGGATAGGGTTAGGGTGAGGGTGAGGGAGAGGGTTAGGTTTAGGATTAGGGTTAGGGTTAGAGTTAGGCTTAGGGTGAGGGTGAGTGTGAGGGTTATGGTGAGGGTTAGGGTTATGTTTAGGGTGCTGATTAGTGTTAGGGTGATGTTTAGTGTGAGAGTGAGTGTTAGGGTGAGGGTGAGCGTGAGTGTTAGGGTGTGGGAGAGGCTTAGGATTAGTGTTAGGGTTAGGGTGACGGTGCGGGTTAGGTTGAGGGATAGGGATAGGGTGAGGTTTAGGGTGAGTGTTAGGTTTAGGGTTAGGATTAGGGTGAGGGTGAGGGTTTGGGTTAGGGTTAGGGTGAGGGTGAGGGTGAGTGTGAGGGTTAGGGATAGGGTTAGGTTTAGGGTGAGGGTGAGCGTGAGGGTTAGGATTAGGGTTAGGGTTAGAGTTAGGATGAGGGTGAGGGTGAGTGTTAGGGTTAGGATTAGGGTTATGGTTAGGGTTAGGTTGAGGATGAGGGTGAGGGTCAGGGTTAGGCTGAGGGTTAGGGTTAGGGTTATGGTTAGGGTGAGGATTTGGGTTAGGATGAGGGTTAGGCTGAAGGGTAATTTTAGGGATAGTGTGAGGGTTAGGGTAAAGGTTAATGTTAGGGTGTGGTTAGGGTTAGCGTTAAGGTGAGGGTTAGGGTTCGGGTTAGGATTAGTGTGAGGGTGAGAGTTAGGTACAGGGTGAGGGTTAGTGTGAGGGTGAGGGTGAGAGTTAGAGTTAGGGTTAGGTTTACGTTGAGGGTGAGGTCGAGGGTTCGGGTTAGGATTAGTGTAAGGGTGAGGGCTAGGCTGAGGTGGAGGTTAAATTTAGGTTTAGGGTGAGGTTTAGGGTTACAGGTAGGGTTAGGGTTAGGGTGAGGGGTAGGGTTAGGATGAGGTTAAGGCTTATGGTGAGGTTTAGGGTGAGAGTGAGGGTTAGGGTTAGCCTTAGGGTTAGTGTGAGGGTATGGTGAGGGTTAGCGTTAGGGTGAGGGTGAATGTTAGGATTAGGGGTAGGGTGCTGGCTATGTGAGGGTGAGGATTAGGGTTAAGGTTAAGGTTAGGGTGAGGGTTAGGGTTAGTGTTAGGATTAGGTTTAGTGTGAGGGTGAGGGTAAGGGTTACGGTTAGCGTGAGGTTTAGGGATAGGGTGAGGGTTGGGGTTAGTGTGAGGGTTAAGGTTAGGGTTAGGGTCAGGTTTAGGGTGAGGGAAAGTGTTAAGGTGAGGGTGAGGGTGAGTGTGAGGGTTAGGGTGTGGGTGAGGATTAGGATTAGGGTGAGGGTTAGGGTGAGGCTTAGGGATAGGGTAAGCTTTAGAGTGAGGGTTAGGGTTAGGGTTAGGACTAGGGTGAGGGTGAGGTTTTGGGTTAGGGTTAGGGTGAGGGTTAGCGTTAGGTTTAGGGATAGGGTTAGGGTTAGGGTGAGTTTGAGGGTGAGGGTTAGGTTTACGGTTAGGGTTAGAGTTAGGGTGAGGGTGAGGGTGAGGGTTAGGGTTAGGATTAGGGTTAGGGTTAGGTTGAGCATGAGGTTGTGGGTGAGGGTTAGGGTTATGGTGAGGGTTAAGGTTAGGGTTAGGTTTAGGGTGAAGGTAAGGTTTAGGGTGAGGGTTAGGGTTCGGGTGATTGTTAGGGTTATTGTGAGGATTAGGGTTAAGATTAGGGTTAGGTTGAGGGTAAGGTTTAGGGTGAGGGTTAGGGTGAGGGTGAGATTTAGTGTTAGGGTTAGGGTTAGGGTGAGAGTTAGGGTGAGGGTTAGGGTTAGGGTTAGGGTGAGAGTTAGGGTGATGTTTAGGGTTAGGAATAGGGTGAAGGTGAGGGTGAGGGTTGGGGTTAGCAATAGGTTTAGGGTGACGGTGAGGATTAGGGTTAGGGTGAGGGTGAGGGTTAGGGTTAGGGTTAGGGTGAGGATGAGGGTTAGGGTTAGGGATGGGGTTAGGCTGAGGGTGAGGGAGAGGGTTAGGTTTAGGATTAGGGTTATGGTTAGAGTTAGGCTTAGGGTGAGGGTGAGTGTGAGGGTTAGGGTGAGGGTTAGGGTTACGTTTAGGGTGCAGGTTAGTGTTAGGGTGATATTTAGGGTGAGGGTGAGTGTTAGGGTGAGGGTGAAGGTGAGGGTGAGTGTTAGGGTGTGGGAGAGGGTTAGAATTAGGCTGAGGGTTAGAGTGACAGTGAGGGTTAGGGTGAGGGTTAGGGATAGGGTGAGGTTTAGGGTGAGTGTTAGGGTTAGGATTAGGGTGAGAGTGAGGGTTTGGGTTAGAGTTAGGGTGAGGGTGAGGTTTAGTGTGAGGGTTAGGGATAGGGCTAGGGTTAGGGCGAGGGTTAGGGTGAGGGTTAGGTTTAGAGTTAGGGTTAGAGTTAGGGTGAGGGTGAGGGTGAGTCTTAGGGTTAGGATTAGGGTTAGGGTTAGGGTTAGGTTGAGGGTGAGGGTGAGGGTGAGGGTCAGGTTTAGGCTGAGTGTTAGGGTTAGGGTTAGGGATAGGGTGAGGTTTTGGGTTAGGTTTAGGGTTAGGATGAGGGTTAGGCTGAAGGGTAAGTTTAGGGTTAGGGTAAAGGTTAGGGTTAGGGTGTGGGTTAGGGTTAGCGTTAGGGTGAGGGTTAGGGTTAGGGTTAGGATTAGTGTGAGGGTGAGGGTTTGGTTTAGGGTTAGCATTAGTGTGAGGGTGAGAGTGAGAGTTAGGTAGAGGGTGAGGATTAGGGTTAGCTCTAGCGTTAGGGTGAGGGTAAGGTTTAGAGTGAGGGTTAGGGTGAGGGTGATTGTTAGGTTTAGGGTTAGGGTTAGTGTTAAGGTGAGGGCTAGGGTTAGGGTTAGGGTTAGGGTGAGGGTTAGGTTTACCATTAGGTTTAGGGTGAGTGTGAGTTGTAGGGTAAAGGTTAGGGTTAGGGTTTGGGTTAGGATTAGGGTTAGGGTGAGGGTTAGGTTGAGGGTTAGGTTTAGGGTGAGGTTTAGGGTGAGGGTGAGGGTTAGAATTAGCATTAGAGTTAGGGTTAGGGTTAGGGTGAGGGTTAGGGTTAGGTTTAGGGTTAGGGTGAGGGTGAGGGTGAGGGTGAGGGTTAGGGTTAGGATGAGGTTTAGGGTTAGGGCTTGGGTTAGGGTTAGGGTTAGTGTGAGGGTGAGAGTGAGAGTTAGGTAGAGGGTGAGGGTTAGGGTGAGGGTGAGGGTGAGGGTTAGGGTTAGGTTTAGGTTTAGGGTGAGGTTTAGGGTTAGGGTTAGGGTTAGGGTGAGGGGTAGGGTTAGGGTTGGGGTGAGGGTTAAGTTTAGTGTGAGGGTTAGGGTTAGGATGAGTTTCAGGCTTATGGTGAGGTTTAGTTTGAGAGTGAGGGTTAGGGTTAGCCTAAGGGTTAGTGTGTGGGTAGGGTGAGGGTTAGGGTTAGGGTTTGGGTGAGTGTTAGGATTAGGGGTAGGGTGCTGGCTATGTGAGGGTGAGGTTTAGGATTAAGGTTATGGTTAGGGTGAGGGTTAGGGTTAGTGTTAGGATTAGATTTAGTGTGAGGGTGAGGGTAAGGGTTACGGTTAGAGTGAGGTTTAGGGATAGGGTGAGGGTTGGGGTTAGTGTGAGGGTTAGGGTTAGGGTTAGGGTCAGGTTTAGGGTGAGGGAAAGTGTTAAGGTGAGGGTGAGGGTGAGTGTGAGGGTTAGGGTGTGGATGAGGGTTAGGATTAGGGTGAGGGTTAGGGTGACAGTGAGGGTTAGGGTGAGGTTTAGGGATAGGTTTAGGGTTAGGATTAGGGTGAGCGTGAGGTTTTGGGTTAGGGTTAGGGTGAGGGTTAGCATTAGGTTTAGGGATAGGGTTAGAGTTAGGGTGAGTTTGAGGGTTAGGGTTAGGTTTACGGTTAGGGTTAGAGTTAGGGTGAGGGTGAGGGTTAGGGTTAGGATTAGGGTTAGGGTTAGGTTGAGCAAGAGGTTGAGGGTGAGGGTTAGGGTTATGGTGAGGGTTAGGGTTAGGGTTAGGTTTAGGGTGAGGGTTTGGGTTACGTTTAGGTTTATGATGAGGGTTAGGCTGAGGGGTAGGGTTAGGGTTCGGGTGATTGTTAGGGTTATTGTGAGGGTTAGGGTTAAGGTTAAGGTTAGGTTGAGTTTAAGGTTTAAGTTGAGGATTAGGGTGAGGGTGAGATTTAGGGTTAGGGTTAGGGTTAGGGTGAGAGTTAGGGTGAGGGTTAGGGTTAGGGTTAGGGTGAGAGTTAGGGTGAGGTTTAGGGTTAGGGATAGGGTGAGGGTGAGTGTGAGGGTTGGGGTTAGCATTAGGTTTAGGGTGATGGTGAGGATTAGGGTGAGGGTTATTGTGAGGTTTAGGGTTAGGGTTAGGGTGAGGGTGAGGGTTAGGGTTAGGGATGGGGTTAGGCTGAGGTTGATGGAGAGGGTTAGGTTTAGGATTAGGGTTAGAGTTAGAGTTAGGCTTAGGGTGAGGGTGAGTGTGAGCGTGAGGGTGAGGTTTAGGGTTACGTTTAGGGTGCAGGCGAGTTAGGGTGATGTTTAGTGTGAGGGTGAGCGTTAGGGTGAGGGTGAGGGTGAGTGTTAGGGTGTGGGAGAGGGTTAGGATTAGGGTGAGGGTTAGGGTGACGGTGAGGGTTAGGGATAGGGTGAGCTTTAGGGTGAAGGTTAGGATTAGAGTTAGGATTAGGGTGAGAGTGAGGGTTTGGGTTAGAGTTAGGGTGAGGGTGAGGTTTAGTGTGAGAGTTAGGGATAGGGCTAGGGTTAGGGCGAGGGTGAGGGTGAGGGTTAGGTTTAGGGTTAGGGTTAGAGTTAGAGTGAGGGTGAGGGTGAGTCTTAGGGTTAGGATTAGGGTTAGGGTTAGGGTTAGGTTGAGGGTGACGGTGAGGGTGAGGGTCACGGTTAGGCTCAGTGTTCGGGTTAAGGTTAGGATTAGGGTGAGGTTTTGGGTTAGGTTTAGGGTTAGGATGAGGGTTAGGCTGAAGGGTAAGTTTAGGGTTAGGGTAAAGTTTAGGGTTAGGGTGTGGGTTAGGGTTAGCGTTAGGATTAGGGTGAGGTTTTGGGTTAGGTTTAGGGTTAGGATGAGGGTTAGGCTGAAGGGTAAGTTTAGGGTTAGGGTAAAGGTTAGGGTTAGGGTGTGGGTTAGGGTTAGCGTTAGGGTGAAAGTTCGGGTTAGGGTTAGGATTAGTATGAGGATGAGGGTTTGGTTTAGGGTTAGCGTTAGGGTGAGGGTGAGAGTGAGAGTTAGGTAGATGGTGAGGGTTAGGGTTAGGGCTAGGGTTAGGGTGAGGGTAAGGTTTAGGGTGAGGGTTAGGGTGAGGGTGATTGTTAGGTTTAGGGTTAGGGTTAGTGTTAAGGTGAGGGCTAGGGTTAGGGTTAGGGTTAGGCTGAGGTTTAGGGTGAGGGTTAGGTTTAGCGTTAGGTTTAGGGTGAGTGTGAGGGTTAGGGTAAAGGTTAGGGTTAGGGTGTGGTTTAGGTTTAGGGTTAGGGTGAGGGTTAGGTTGAGGGTTAGGTTTAGGGTGAGGTTTAGGGTGAGGTTGAGGGTTAGAATTAGCATTAGTGTTAGGGTTAGGGTTAGGGTGAGGGTTAGGGTTAGGTTTAGGGTTAGGGTGAGGGTGAGTGTGAGTGTTAGGGTGAGGGTGAGGGCCAGGGTTAGGGTTAGGATGAGGGTAAGGGTGAATGCTAGGCTGAGGGGGAGGGTTAGGTTTAGGTTTAGGGTGAGGTTTAGGGTTAGGGTTAGGGTTAGGGTTAGGGTGAGGGGTAGGGTTAGGGTTGGGGTGAGGGTTAGGGTTAGGGTGAGGGTGAGTGTTAGGATTAGTGGTAGGGTGCTGGCTATGTGAGGGTGAGGCTTAGGGTTAAGGTTAAGGTTTGGGTGAGGGTTAGGTTTAGTGTTAGGATTAGGTTTAGTGTGAGGGTGAGGGTAAGGGTTACGGTTAGAGTGAGGTTTAGGGTTAGGGTGAGGGTTGGGGTTAGGGTGAGGGTTGGGATTAGTGTGAGGGTTCGGGTTAGGGTTAGGGTCAGGGTTAGGGTGAGGGTAAGTGTTAGGGTGAGTGAGGGTGAGGGTGAGTGTGAGGGTTAGGGTGTGGGTGAGGGTTAGTATTAGGATTCGGGTTAGGGTGACGGTGAGGGTTAGGATGAGGGTTAGGAATATGGCGAGGTTTAAGGTCAGGGTTAGGGTCAGGGTTAAGATTAGGGTGAGGGTGAGGTTTTGGGTTAGGGTTAGGGTGAGGGTTAGGGTGACAGTGAGAGTTTGGGTGAGGGTTAGGGTTAGGGTGAGGTTTAGGGTGAGTGTAAGGATTAGGGGTAGGTTTAGGGTGAGGGTGAGGGTTTGGGTTAGGGTTAGGGTGAGGGTGAGGGTTAGGTTTAGGGTTAGGGTTAGAGTTAAGGTGAGGGTGAGGGTGAGGTTTAGGGTTAGGATTAGGTTTAGGGTTTGGGTTAGGTTGAGGGTGATGGTGAGGGTGAGGGGTAGGTTTAGTGTTAGGGTGAGGGTTAGTATTAGTGTGAATGTTAGGGTTAGATTTAGGGTTAGGGTTAGGGTGAAGGTAAGGCTTAGGGTTAGGGTGAGGGTGAGGGTGAGGACTAGGGTTAGGGTTAGGGATGGGTTTAGGGTGAGGGTGAGGGAGAGTGTTAGGTTTAGGATTAGGGTTAGGTTTAGGGTTAGGCTTACATTGAGGGTGAGTGTGAGGGTTAGGGTGAGGTTTAAGGTTACGTTTAGGGTGCGGGTTAGTGTTAGGGTGATGTTTAGGGTGAGGGTGAGCGTTAGGGTGAGGGTGAGGGTGAGGGTGAGTGTTAGGGTGTGGGAGAGGGTTAGGATTAGGGTGAGGGTTAGGGTGACTGTGAGGGTTAGGGTGAGGGTTAGGGATAGGGTGAGGTTTAGGGTGAGGGTTAGGGTTAGGTTTAGGATTAGGGTGAGAGTGAGGGTTTGGGTTAGAGTTAGGGTGAGGGTGAGGTTTAGTGTGAGGGTTAGGGATAGACTAGGGTTAGGGCAAGGGTGAGGGTGAGGGTTAGATTTAGGGTTAGGGTTAGAGTTAGGATGAGGGTGAGGGTGAGTCTTAGGGTTAGGATTAGGGTTAGGGTTAGGGTTAGGTTGAGGGTGAGGGTGAGGGTCAGGGTCAGGGTTAGACTGAGGGTTAGCGTTAGGGTGAGGTTTTGGGTTAGCTTTAGGGTTAGGATGAGGATTAGGCTGAAGGTTAAGTTTACGGTTAGGGTGAGGGTTAGGGCAAAGTTTAGGGTTAGGGTGTGGGTGTGGGTCAGGGTTAGCGTTAGGGTGAAGGTTAGGGTTAGGGTTAGGATTAGTGTGAGGGTGAGGGTTTGGGCTAGGGTTAGGGTGAGGGTGAGGTTTAGTGTGAGAGTTATGGATAGGCTTAGTGTGAGGGTTAGGGTTAGGGCTAGGGTTAGGGTGAGGGTAAGTTTCAGAGTGAGGGTTAGGGTGAGGGTGATTGTTAGGTTTAGGGTTAGGGTTAGTATTAAGGTGAGGGCTAGGGTTAGGGTTAGGGTTAGGGTGAGGTTTAGGGTGAGGGTTAGGTTTAGCGTTAGGTTTAGGGTGAGTGTGAGGGTTAGGGTAAAGGTTAGGGTTAGGGTGTGGGTTAGGATTAGGGTTAGGGTGAGGGTGAGTGTTAGGATTAGTGGTAGGGTGAGGGCAAGGGTGAGGTTGTGGTTTAGGCTTAGGGTTAGGGTTAGGGTTAGGGTTAGGGTGAGGGTGAGGGTTAGGGTCAGGATTAGGATTAGGGTGAGAGTGAGGTTTTGGGTTAGGGTTAGGGTGAGGGTTAGCGTTAGGTTTAAGGATAGGGTTAGGATTAGGGTGAGATTGAGGGTGAGGGTTATGTTTACCGTTAGGTTTTGAGTTCGGGTGAGGGTGAGGGTGAGGGTTAAGGTTAGGATTTGGGTTAGGGTTAGGTTGAGCATGAGGTTGAGGGTGAGGGTTAGGGTTATTTTGAGGGTTATGGTTAGGGTTAGGGTTAGGCTGAAGGTTTGGGAAACGTTTAGGTTTAGGATGAGTATTAGGCTGAGGGGTAGGGTTAGGGTTCGGGTGATTGTTAGGTTTGTTGTGAGGGTTAGGTTTAAGTTTAGGGTTAGGTTGAGGGTAAGGTTTAGGGTGAGCGTTAGGGTAAGGGTGAGATTTAGGGTTAGGGTTAGGGTTAGCGTGAGTGTTAGGGTGAGGGTTACAGTTAGGGTTAGGGTGAGAGTTAGGGTGAGGGTTAGGGTTAGGGTTAGGGTGAGGGTGAGTGTGAGGGTTGGGGTTAGCATTAGGTTTAGGGTGAGGGTGAGGGTTAGGTTAAGGGTTATGGTTAGGGTTAGGGTGAGGGTTATTGTGAAGTTTAGGGTTAGGGTGAGGGTTAGGGTGAGGGTGAGGGTGAGGGTTCAGGTGAGGGTGAGGGTGAGGTTTAGTTTTGGGGATAGTGTTAGGGTTAGTGTTAGAGTGAGGGTAAGGGTTAGGGTGAGGGTTAGTGTGAGGGTGAGGATTAGGGTTAGGGTGAGGGTGAGGGTTAGGGTTAGGTTGGAGTTTAGGGTTAGGTTGAGGGTTAAGTTTAGGGTTAGGGTTAGGGTGAGGGTGAGGGTTAGGATTAAGGGTATGGTAAGGGTTAGGGTGATGGTGAGTGTCAGGGTTAGGGTTAGGATTAGGGTTAGGTTTAGGGTTAGGCTGAGGGTGAGGGTGAGGGTGAGTGCATGTTTTAGGGTTAGGTTTAGGGTTAGGGTTAGGATGAGGCCTAGTGTGAGGGTGAGGGTGAGGTTTAGGCTAAGGGTAAGGGTTAGGGTTAGGTTTAGGGTGAGGATTAGGGTGAGGGTTAGGGTGAGCGTTAGTTTTAGGGTGAGGGTCAGGCTTAGGTTGAGGGTTAGGGTGAGGGTGAGGGTTAGGGTGATGGTGAGGGTTAGGTTTAGGATGAGGGTTAGCTTGAGGGTGAGGGTTAGGGTGAGGGTGAGGGTTAGGGTTAGATTGAGGGTTAGGGTTAGGATTAGGGTTAGGGTGAGGGCTAGGATGAGGGTGAGGGTTAGGCTTAGGCTTAGGGTGAGGTTTAGGGTTAGGGTTACCGTTAGCATTAGGGTGAGGGTTAGGGTTAGTGTTAGGGTGAGAGTTAGGGTTAGGGTAAGGATTAAGGTGAGGGTAAGTTTTAGGGTGAGGGTTAGGGTGAGAGTGAGGCTTAGGGTTAGCCTGAGTGTTAGGGTGAGGGTTAGGGTGAGGGTTAGGGTTAGGGTTAGGGTGAGGGTGAGTGTTAGGGTTAGGCTTAGGGTGAGGGTTAGTGTTAGATTTAGGGTTAGGGTGAGTGTTAGGCTGAGGGTGAGATTTAGGGTTAATGTTAGGGTTAGGGTGAGGGTTAGGGTGAGGGTTAGGGTTAGGGTTAGGGTGAGGGTTAGGGTGAGGGTTAGTTTTAGGGTTAAGGTGAAGGCTAGGGTGAGGGTGAGGGTTAGGGTTAGGGTTAGGGTGAGGTTTAGGTTTAGGGTAAGTGTTGGGTTGAAGGTAAGGGTTAGGGTGAGGGTTAGGGTGAGAGTGAGGTTTAGGGTTAGCGTGAGTGTTAGGGTTAGGGTTAGGGTGAGGGTGAGGGTTAGATTTAGGATTAGGGTGAGTTTTACGGTTAGGGTTTGGGTTAGAGTAAGATGAGGGATAGGATTAGGGTTAGGGTTAGGGTTATTTTTAGGATTAGGGTTAGGTTGAGGGTGGGGTGAGGGTGAGGGATATGTTTAGGCTTCGGGTTAGGCTTAGGGTGAGAGTGAGTGTGATGATTAGGGTTAGGATTAGGGTTAGGGTGAGGGTTAGGGTGAAGGTAAGGGTTAGGGTTAGTCTGAGGTTGAGGGTGAGGGTGAGGTTGAGGTTTAGGGTTACGGTTAGGGTTAGGGTTAGGGTTAGGGTGTGGGTAAGGTTTAGGGTGAGGATGAGGGTTAGGTTGAGGATTAGGGTTAGGGTTACGGTGAGGGTGAGGGTTATGTTTAGCATTAGGGTTAGGGTAAGGGGGAGGAGGAGGGTTAGGATGAGGGGGAGGGGGAGGATGAGGGTCTCTGTTGGGTAAATGTTAGGTTTAGGGTGAGGATTAGGGTGAGGGTGAGGGTTAGGGTTAGGATGACGGTTAGGGTTATGATTAGGGTGAGGGTTAGGTTTAGGTTGATGTTGAGGGTGACAGTTCGAGTTAGGGAGAGGGTGAGTGTTCGGGTGAGGGTGAGGGTTCGTGTGTGGTTGAGGATTAGGTTTAGGGTGAGTGTAAGGGTGAGAGTGAGTGTGTGGGTTAGGGTTAGGGTTAGGGTGAGGTTTACGGTTCATGTAAGGGTTAGGGTGAGGGTTAGTATGAGGGTAGGGTTAGGGTTAAGGTGAGGGGTATGTTGAGGGTTAGGGTTAGGGTTAGCGTTAGAATGAAGGTGAGGGTTTGGGGCAGTGTTAGGGTGAGGGTTAGGTTTAGGGTGAGGGTGAGGGATAGGGTTAGGGTTAGGGTGAGGGTGAGGGTTAGGGTATGGGTTAGAGTTAGAGTTAGGTTGAAGTTTAGGGTGAGGGTTAGGATTAGCATTATGGTTTGGTTTAGGGTTAGATGGACGACTAGGGTGAGGGTGAGAGTTAGGGTTAGGGTAAGGGTTAGGGTTAGGGTTAGAGTGAGGGTGAGGGTTTGCGTCCGTGATAGGTTGAGGGTTAGGTTTAGGATGAGGGTGAGTGATAGGGTTAGGGTTAAGGGTGAGAGTGAGGGTTAAGGTAAGGTTTAGAGTTAGAGTTAGGTTGAGGGTGAGGGTGAGCATTAGGATTAGGATTAGGGTTTGATTTAGGGTTTGGTGGAGGTAGAGGGTGAGGGTGAGAGTTAGGGTGAGGTTGAGTGTTAGGGTAAGTGTTAGGTTTAGGGTGAGGATTAGGGTTAGGGTGAGGGTGCGGGTTAGTGTTAGGGTGAGGGTTAGGTTTAGGGTTAGGGTGAGGGTGAGGGTTAGCGTTAGGGTTAGAGATAGGGTTAGGGTGAGGGTGAGGGTGAGGGAGAGGGTTAGGTTTAGGATTAGGTTTAGGGTAAGGATTAGGCTTAGGATGAGGTTGAGGATGAGGGTGAAGGTTAGTGGGAGGGTTAGGTTTAGGGTTAGGGTGAGGATTAGGGTTAGGGTTATGGTTAGGGTTAGGGTTAGGTTTATTGTTAGGGTTAGGGTGAGGGTGAGGGTGAGGGTTAGGGTTAGGGTTAGGGTGAGGGTAAGAGTGTGGGTTAGGATTAGGGTTAGGGTTAGGGTTAGGTTGAGGGTGAGGATGATGGTGAGGGTGAGGGTTAGGTTTAGTGTTAGGGTTAGGTTTAGGGTTAGGATGAGGATTAGGGTGAGGTTTAGGGTTAGGATTAGGGTGAGGGTGAGGGTTAGGGTGATGTTGAGGTTTAGGGTTAGGGTTAGGGTTATTGTTTGGTTGAGGTTAAGGCTTAGCGTTATTGTTAGGGTGAGGGTGAGGGTTAGGGTTAGCATTAGGGTTAGCGTGAGTGTTAGGGTGAGGGTAGGGTTAGGTTAGGCTGAGGGTTAGGTTTAGGGTGAGGGTTAGGGTGAGGGTAAGGGTAAGGGTCAGGGTGCGGGTTAGGGTGACGGTGAGGGTTAGGGTTAGGCTTAGGGTTAGAATAAGGTTTAGGGGGAGGGTTAGGGTTAGGTTTAGTGTGAGGGTTAGAGTTAGGGTGAGGGTTAGGGTTGGTGTGAGGGTTAGTGTTGGTTTGATGTTTAGGGTGAGGGTGAGGGTTAGGGTGAGGGTGAGGATTCGGATTCGGGTGAGGGTTAGGGTGAGTGTGAGGGCTAGGGTGAGGGTAAGGGTTAGGGTGAGAGTTGGGGTTAGGCTTACTGTTAGGGTTAGGGTTAGGTTTAGGGTTATGGTTATGGTGAGAGTGAGTGTGAGGGTAAGGATTAGGGTTAGGGTTAGGGTTTGGTTGAGGTTAAGGCTTAGGGTGATTGTTAGGGTGAGGGTGAGGGTTAGGGTTAGCATTAGGGTTAGCCTGAGTGTTAGGGTGAGGGTAGGGTTAAGTTAGGGTGAGGGTTAGGGTGAGGGTAAGGGTAAGGGTCAGGGTGCGGGTTAGGGTGATGATGAGGGTTACGGTTAGGCTTAGGGTTAGGGTTAGGTTTAGGGGGAGGGTTAAGGTGAGGGTAAGCGTTAGGTTTAGAGTGAGGGTTAGGGTTAGGGTGAGGGTTAGGGTTGGTGGGAGGGTTAGTGTTGGGTTGATGTTTAGGGTGAGGATGAGGGTTAGGGTGAGGGTGAGGGTTCGGATTCGGGTGAGGATTAGGGTGAGTTTGAGGGCTAGGGTGAGAGTAAGGGTTAGGGTGAGAGTTGGGGTTAGGCTTATTGTTAGGGTTAGGGTTAGGGTTATGGTTCTGGTGAGAGTGAGTGTGAGGGTGAGGATTAGGGATAGGGTTAAGGTGAGGTTGAGGGTGAGGGTTATTGTTAGGATTAGGGTTAGGGTTAGGCTCGGCGTGAGGGTGAGAGTAAGTGTGAGGGTTAGGATGAGGTTGAGGGTTAGGGATAGGGTTAGGGTGAGGGTTAGGTTGAGGGTTAGGTTGAGGGTTAGTGTTAGGGTGAGGGTTAAGGTTAGGGTTAGGGTTAGAGTGAGCATTAGGGTTATGGTGGAGGTTAGGGTTAGGGTGAGTTTTAGGGTTAGGGTTAGGGTGAGGATGAAGGTGAGCGTTTCGGTTAGGGTTAGTGTGAGGGTGAGGTTGAGGGTTAGGGTTAGGGTTAGGGTTAGGGTTAGGGTTAGGCTGAGGGTGAGGGTGAGGTTAAGGTTTAGGGTTAGGTTTAGGGTTAAGTTTAGGGCTAGGGTGAGGGTGAGGGTGAGGGTTACGGTGATGGTGAAGGTGAGAGTGAGGGTAAGGGTCAGGGTAAGGGTTAGGGTTAGGATTAGGATGAGGATTAGGATGAGGGTGAGGGTTAGGGTGAGAGTTAGGGTTAGGGTGAGGGTTAGCATTAGGGTAAGTGTTAGTGTTAGGGTGATGTTTAGTGTGAGGGTGAGGTTTAAGTGAGGGTTCGGGTTCGGGTTCAGGTGAGGGTGAGGGTTAGGGTTAGGTTGAGGCTGAGGTTTTGTGTTAGGGTTAGGGTTTGGGTGAATGTGAGGGTGAGGGTTAGGGTTAAGTTTAGGTTGATGGTTAAGGTGTGGGTTAGGGTTAGGATTAGGGTTATGGATAGGGTTAGGCTGAGGGTGAGGGTGAGGGTTAGGATTAGAGTGAGGGTTAGGCTTCGGTTTAGGGTGAGTGTTAGGGTTAGGGTGTTATTTAGGGTGAGAGTGAAGTTAGAGTGAGGGTGAGGATGAGACTGAGGGTTAAGGTGTGGGTGAGGGTTAGATTTAGGGTGAGGGTTAGGGTGAGGGTTAAGTTTAGGATTAGAGTTAGTGTGAGGGTTAGGTTGAGGTTTAGGTTTAGGGTTAGGTTTATGGTTAGGTTTAGGCTGGGGGTGAGGGTGAGGGTTAGAGTGAGGGTTAGGGATAGGGTGAGGGTTACGGTTTGGGTGAGGGTTAGGGTTAGGTTTAGGGTGAAGGTGAGGATGAGCGTGAGGGTTAGGATTAGGATTAGGTTTAGGGTTAGTGTTAGGCTGAGGGTGAGGGTCAGGGTTAGGGTTAGGTTCAGGGTTAGGGTTAAGTTTAGGGCTAGGGTGAGGGTAAGAGTTAGGGTGAGGTTCAGAGTGAGGGTGAGGTTTGGGTTAGGTAAGGGTTAGGGTTAGGGTTAGGGTGAGGATTAGGGTGAGGGTGAGGGTTAGAGTGAAGGATAGGGTTAGGGTGATGGTTAGGGTTAGGGTTAGGGTGAGGGTTAGGGTGAGAGATAGGGTTAGAGTTAGGGTCAGGGTGTGGGTGAGGGTGAGGGTTTGAGTTAGGGTTAGGTTTACGGTGAGGGTTAGGGTGAGAGTGAGGGTTAGGGTTAGGGTGAGGGTTAGGGTTAGAATCAGGTTTAGGGTGAGGGCTAGGGTTAGGGTGAGGTTTAGGGTTAGTGTGAGGGTTAGGGTTAGCGTTAGGGTTAGGGTGAGGATTAGGTTTAGGGTTAGGGTGAGGGAGAGGGGGAGGGGGAGGGTTAGGGTTAGGTTTACGGTTAGAGTTAGGGTGAGGGTTAGGATTAATGTGAGGGTTAGGGTTAGGGTGAGGGTTAGGATTAGGGTTAGGTTTAGGATTATGGTGAGGTTAAGGGTTAGGGTGAGTGTTAGGGTCAGAGTGAGGGTTAGGGTTACCGTGTTAGGGTGAGGGTTATTGTGATGGTTAGGGTTAGGGTTAGGGTTAGGCTTAGGATTAGGGTGAGGGTTAGGGTTAGGGTTAGGTGAGATTTAGAGTTAGGGTTAGGTGAGATTTAGAGTTAGGGTTAGGGTTAGGGTTATTGGGAGCGTTAGGGTGAGGGTGAGGGTGAGGGTGAGGGTGCAGTTGAGGGTGAGGGTGAGGGTTAGGGTTAGGATTAGTGTCAGGGTTAGGGTTAGGCTGAGGATGATGGTTAAGGTTAGGGTTAGGGTTAGATTTAGGGTGAGGTAAGGGTTACTGTGAGGTTTAGGGTTACGGTTAGGGTGAGGGTAAGGGTTAGGGTGAGGGTTAGGGTGACGGTGAGAGTTAGGTTTAGGGTAGGATTAGGTTGAGTGTGAGGGTGAGAGTTAGGGGTAGTGTTAGGGTGAGGGTTAGGTTTAGTATTAGGGGGAGGGTTATTGTTAGGGTTAGGGTGAGGGTGAGGGTGATGGGGAGGGGGAGGGTTAGGGTTATGGTTAAGTTTAGGGTGTGTGTGAGTGAGAGGGTTAGTGTTAGGATTAACGTTAGGGTTAGGTTTAGGCTGAGGGTGAGGGTGAAGGTGAGGGTGAGGGTTAGGGTTAGGTTTTCGGTTAGAGTTAGGGTGAGGGTTAGGGTTAGTGTGAGGGTTAGGGTTAGGGTGAGGATAAGGTTTAGGGTGAAGGTTACGGTGAGGGTGAGGTTTAGGTTTAGGGTTATGGTTAGGATTAGGGTGAGGGTGAGGGTGTAGGTTAGGGTTAGGGTGAGGGTTAGGGATAGGGTGAGGGTTAGGGTTAGTGTTAGGTTTAGGGTGAGGGTGAGGTTGATGATGAGGGTTAGGGTTAGGATTAGGGTGAGGATGAGGGTGTGGGTTAGGTTTAGGGTGAGGGTTAATGTTAGGGTGAGGTTTAGGGTTAGTGTTAGTGTTAAGGTGAGGGTGAGGTTGAAGGGTGAGGGTTAGGGTTAGGATTAGGGTTAGGGTTAGGGTGAGGGTTACGGTTAGTGTGAGGGTTACGGTTAGTGTTAGGGTGAGGTTTAGGGTTAGGGTTAGGGTTATGGTGAGCTTGAGGGTTAGGCTTAGGGTGAAGGTTAGGGTTAGTGTTAGGGTGAGGATGAGGGTGAAGGTTAGGATTAGGGTTATGGTTAGGGTTAGGGTTATTGTTAGGGTTAGGTTTAGGGTGAGGATGAGTTTGAGGGTGAGGGTTAGGGTTAGGGTTAGGGTGAGGGTGAGGGTGTGGGTTAGGGTTAGGATTAGGGTTAGGGTTAGGGTTAGGGTGAGGGTGAGAGTGAGAGTGAGGGTGCAAGTTAGGGTTAGTGTTAAGTTTAAGGTTAGGGTTACGATGAGGATTAGGGTGAGGGTGAGGTTTAGGGTGAGGAAGAGGGGGAGGGGGAGGGTTAGAACGAGTGTTAGGGTTAGGGTTAGAGTTAGGGTGATGTTTAGGGTGAGGGTGAGGGTTAGGGTTAGGTTTAGGGATAGGGTGAGTGTTAGGGTGAGGATTAGGGTTAGGGTTATGGTGAGGGTTAAGGTTAGGGTGATGTATAGGATGACTGTGAGGGTTAGGGTGAGGGTGAGGGTGTGACTGAGGGTTAGGCTTAGGGTTAGGGTTAGGTTGAGGGTTAGGGCTATTTTGAGGGTTAGGGTTAGGATTTGGCTTAGGGTGAGGGTTAGGGTGAGGGTTAGGCTCAGGGTTTGGGTTAGGGTGAGGGTTAACGTTTGGGTTAGGGTTATTTTTAGGGTTAGGGTTAGGCTGAGGGTGAGGGTGATTTTGAGGGTTAGGATGAGGTTTAGGGTTAGGGTGAGGGTTTGGGTTAGGTTTAGGGTGAAGATGAGGATGAGGGTGGGTGTTAGGTTTAGGATTAGTTTTAGGGTTCAGGTTAGGCTGAGAGTCAGGGTGAGGGTTAGGGTTAGGGTTAGGGTTAGGTTTAAGTTGAGGGCTAGGGTGAGGGTGAGGGTTAGAATGAGGGTGAGGGTAAGGGTGAGGATTTGGATTAAGTAAGGGTTAGGGTTAGGGTTAGGGTGAGGATTCGGGTGAGGGTGAGGGTTAGAGTGAAATTGAGGGTTAGGATGAGCGTTAATGTTAGGGTTAGGGCGATGGTTAGGGTTAGGGTGATGTTTAGGTTGATGGTGAGGATTAGGGTGAGGGTGACGGTTAGGGTTAGGCTTAGGGTTAAGGTGAGAGTTAGGGTTAGGGTGAGGGTTAGGGTGATGATTAGGTTTGGGATGAGGTTGAGGGATAGGTTTTGTGTTAGGGTTAGGTTGAGGGTGAGGTGAGGGTTAGGTTTAGGGTGAGGTTTATGTTTAGTTTGAGGGTTAGTGTTAGGATTAGGGTGAGGGTAAATGTTAGGGTGAGGGTTAGGGTCAGAGTGAGGGTTACGGTTACTGTGAGTGTTAAGGTGAGGGTTATTGTGAGGGTTAGGGTTAGGCTTAGGCTTAGGCTTAGGATTAGGGTGAGGGTTAGGGTTAGGTGAGATTTAGAGTTAGGGTTAGGGTCAGGGTTAGGGTTATTGGGAGCGTTAGGGTGAGGGTGAGGGTGAGGGTGAGGTTGTGGGTGACGGTCAGGGTTAGGGTTAGGTTTAGGTTTAGGGTGAGCATAAGGGTGAGGGTTAGGGTTAGGATTAGTGTCAGGGTTAGGGTTAGGCTGAGGGTGAGGGTGAGGGTTTGGGTTAGGTAAGGGTTAGGGTTAGGGTGAAGATTAGGGTGAGGGTAAGGGTTAGGGTGAGGGTTAGGGTAAGGGTGAGGGTTAGGGTTAGGGTTAGGATGAGGGTTATTGTTAGGGTTAGGGTGAGGGTGAGGGTGAGGTTGAGGTTGAGGTTGAGGTTTAGGGTTAGGGTTAGGTTTAGCGTGAGGTTGTGGGTGAGGGTTAGAGTTAGGATTAGTGTTAGGGTTAGGTTTAGGCTGAGGGTGAGTGAGGCTGAGGGTGAGGTTGAGGGTTAAGGTTAGGGTTAGGGATAGGGTTAGGGTGAGGTTACGGTTAGTGTCAGGTTTAGGGTTACGGTTAGGGTTAGGTTGAGGATAAGGGTTAGGGTGAGGGTTAGGGTTAGGGGGAGAGTTAAGGTGACGGTGAGGGTTAGGGTGAGGGTGAGGTTTAGGATTAGGGTTAGGGTGAGCGTTAGGGTTAAGGTTAGGGTTATGGTGAGGGTTAGGGTGAGGGGTAGGGTTAGGGTTAGAGTGAGGGTTAGGGTTAGTGTAAGGGTTAGGGTTAGGGTTACTGTTAGGTTGAGGATAAGGTTTAGGGTGAGGGTTAGGGTGAGGGTGAGGGTGAGGGTGAGGGTTAGGGTTAGGCTTAGGCTTAGGGTTAGAGTGAGGGTGAGGCAGAGGGTTAAGTTTAGGATTAGGGTTAGTGTTGGGGTAAGGCTTAGGGTGAGGTTGAGTGTGAAAGTGAGGCTTAGGGTGAGGTTTAGGTTTAGGGTTATGGTGAGGGAAAGGATTAGGATGAGTGTTAGGGTGAGGGTGATGGTGAGGGTGTTTGTTAGTGATAGGGTGAGGGTGAAGGTTAGGGTGATGGTTAGGGTTCGGTTTAGGGTGAGGGTGAGGTAGATGGTATGGGTTAGGGTTAGGGTTAGGTTGAATGTGAGGGTGAGGGTTAGGGTTATAATTAGGGTTAGGGTGAGTGTTAGGGTGAGAGTGAGGTGTAGGGATAATATGAGGGTTCGGGTGAGGGTTAGGGTTAGGGTTAGGGTGAGGGTTAGGTTTAGTGTGAGGTTTAGGGTTAGGGTAAGTGTTAGGGTGAGGGTAAGGGTTAGGGTGAGGGTTAGGGTGAGAGTGAGGTTTAGGGTTAGCATGAGTTTTAGGGTTAGATTTAGGGTGAGGGTCAGCCTTAGGTTTAGGGTTAGGGTTAGGGTGAGGGTGAGAGTTAGGTTTAGGTTTAGGGTGAAGGTTAGGCTTAGGGTTAGGGTGAGGGTGAGGTGAGGGTTAGGATTAGGGTTAGGTTTAGGGTTATTGTTAGTGTTAGGATTAGGGTGAGGGCGAGGGTGAGGGATAGGGTTAGGCTTAGGGTGAGGGAGAGGGTTATGTTTAGGGTTAGGATTAGGGTTAGGGTGAGGGTGAGGGTGAGGGTGAGGTTTAGGGTTAGGGTTAATGTTAGGGTTAGGGTTAGGGTGAGGTTAAGGTTTAGGGTGAGGGTGAGGGTTAGGGTGAAGAATACAGTTAGGATTAGGGTGAGAGTTAGATTTAGGGTGGAGGTTAGGGTTAGGGTGAGAGTTAGGGTGAGGGTTAGGGTTAGGGTCAGGATTAGGGTTAGGGTGAGTGTTTGTGTTAGGGTTAGGGTTAGTGTGAGGGATAGGTTTAGGGTTCGGGTGAGGGTTAGGGTTAGGGTGGAGGTTAGGGTTAGGGTGAGGCTTAGGGTTAGGGTGAGGGTGAGGGTGATTGTGAGGGCTAGGGTTAGAGTTAGGGTAAGTGTTAGGGTGAGGGTGATGGTGAGGGTTAGAGTTAGGATTAGGGTTAGGGTTAGGCTGAGGGTGAGGGTGATGGTGAGGTTTAGAGTTAGGGTTAGAGTTAGGGTTAGCGTGAGGACTAGGGTGAGGGTGAGCGTTAGGGTGAGGGTTAGGATGAGGGTGAGGGTTAGATTTAGGATAAGGATTATGGTGAGGGTGTGGGTTAGTGTTAGTGTGATGTTTAGGGTTACGGTTAGGGTTAGGATTAGGTTGATGGTTAGGGTGAGGGTTAGGGTGAGGTTTAGGTTTACTGTGAGGGTTAGGGTTAGGTAAAGTGTTAGGGTCAGGGTAATGGTTAGGGTGAGGGTTAGGGTGAGAGTGAGGATTAGGGTTAGCTTGAGTGTTAGGGTTAGAGTTAGGGTGAGGGTTAGGTTTAGGGTGACGGTTAGGGTTAGGGAGAGGGTGAGGGTTAGGTTTAGGGTTAGGATGAGGGTTAGGGTTAGGGTTAGGGTGAGGTGAGGGTTAGGATTAGGGTTAGGGTTAGGGTTATTTTTAGGTTTAGGGTTAGGGTGAGGGTTAGGGTGAGGGTGAGGGACAGGTTTAGGTTTAGGATTAATCTTAGGGTGAGGGTGAGGGTTATGGTTAGGGTTAGGCTGAGGGATAGAGTGAGGGTTAGGGTTAGGGTTAGACTGAGGGAGAGGGTGAGGGTGAGTTTTAGGAATAGGGTTAGTGTTAGGGTTAGGGTTAGGGGTAGGGTGATGGAAAGGGTCAGGGTGAGGGTGAGGGTTAGGGTGAGGATTAGGGTTAGGGTTAGGGTGAGGGTTAGAGTTAGGGTGGAGGTTAGGGTTCGGGTGAGAGTTAGGATTATCGTTAGGATGAGGGTGAGGGTTAGTGTTAGGGGTAGGGTAAGGGTTAGGGTGAGGGTGAGGGTTAGGTTGAGGGTTCGGGTGAGAGTGAGGGTTAGGGTTAGCGTGAGTGTTAGGGTGAGGGTTAGTGTGAGGGTTAGGGTTAGGGTTAGGATTAAGGTTAGGGTGAGGGTGAGGGTTAGGGTTATTGTTAGGGTTAGGTTTAGGGTGAGGGTGAGGGATAGGGATAGGGTTACATTTAGTGTTAGGGTTAGGGTTAGGGTGATGGTGAGGGTGAGGATTAGGTTTAGGATTAGGGTTAGGGTTAGCCTGCGGGTGAGGGTAAGGGTTAGGGTGAGGGTTAGGGTGAGGGTTAGGTTTAGGGTTAGGGTTAGGGTTGAGGTGAGGGTTAGGTGGAGGGTTAAGGTTTCGTTTGGGGTTAGGGTGAGGGTGAGGTTTAGAGTGAGGGTTAGGGTGAGGGCTAGGGTGAAGGTGAGAGTTAGGGTTAGGGTTCGGGTGAGGTTTAGGGTTAGGGTTACAGTTAGGATTAGGGTGAGGGTTAGGGTTAGTGTTAGGGTGAGAGTTAGGGTTAGGGTAAGGATTAAGGTGAGGATAAGGTTTAGGGTGAGGGTTAGGGTGAGAGTGAGGGTTAGGGTTAGCCTGAGTGTTAGGGTGAGGGTTAGGTTTAGGGTTAGGGTTAGGGTGAGGGTTAGGGTTAGGTTTAGGGTGAGGGTTAGGGTTAGGGTTAGGGTGAGGGTTAGGGTTAGATTTAGGGTTAGGGTGAGTGTTAGGCTGAGGGTGAGGTTTAGGGTTAATGTTAAGGTTAGGGTGAGGGTTAAGGTGAGGGTTAGGGGTAGGGTTAGGGTTAGGGTGAGGGTTAGGATGAGGGTGAGGTTTAGGGGTAATGTTAGGGTTAGGATGAGGGTTAAGGTGAGGGTTAGGGGTAGGGTTAGGGTTAGGGTGAGGGCTAGGCTGAGGGTGAGGGTTAGGGTTAGGGTTAGGGTTAGGGTGAGGGTTAAGGTGAGTCTGAGCTTTAGGGTTAGCGTAAGTGTTAGGGTTAGGGTTAGGGTGAGGGTGAGGGTTAGGGTTAAGGCTAGGGTAAGGTTAGGGTGAGCGTGAGGGTTAGGGTAAGGGTGATGGTTAGGGTGAGAGTGAGGTTTCGGTTTAGCGTGAGTGTTAGGTTGAGGGTTAGGGTGAGGGTTAGGGTTAGGGTTAGGATTAGGGTTAGGGTGAGGGTTAGGTTTAGGGTTAGGGTGTGGGTTAGGTTTAGTGTTACGGTTAGGTGAAAGTGAGGGTAAGGGTTAGGGTTAGGGTTAGGGTTAGGTTGAGGGTAAGGGTTAGGGTGAGGGTTAGGGTTAGGGTGAGGATTAGGGTTACAGTTATGGTGAGCGTTAGGGTTAGGGTTAGGGTTAATAGGATGAGGGTAAGGGTTAGGGTGAGTGTTAGGTTTAGGGTTAGGCCGAGGGTGAGGGTAAGCATGAGTGTATGGTTTAGGGTGAGGTTTAGGGTTAGGGTTAGGGTGAGGGCTAGTGTGAGGGTGAGTGTGAGGTTAGGGTAAGGATAAGACTTAGGGTTAGGTTTAGGGTGAGGATTAGCGTTAGGGTTAGAGATAAGGTTAGGGTGAGGGTGAGGGTGAGGGAGAGGGTTAGGTTTAGGATTAGGTTTAGGGTTAGGATTAGGCTTAGGATGAGGGTGAGGATAAGGATGAAGGTTAGTGGGAGGGTTAGGTTTGGGGTTAGGTTGAGGATTAGGGTTAGGGTTATGGTTAGGATTAGGGTTAGGGTTATTGTTAGGGTTAGAGTTAGGGTTAGGGTGAGGGTGAGGTTGAGGGTTAAGGTTAGGGTTAGGGTGAGGGTGAGGGTTTGGGTTAGGTTTAGGATTAGGGTTAGGGTGAGGGTGGGTGTGATGGTGAGGGTGAGGGTTAGGGTTCGTGTTAGGATTAGGGTTAGGTTTAGGTTTAGGATGAGGATTAGGGTGAGGGTTAGGGTTTGGATTAGGGTGAGGGTGAGGGTTAATGTGAGGTTGAGGTTTAGGGTTAGGGTTAGGGTTAGGGTTTGGTTGAGGTTAAGGCTTAGGGTGATACTTAGGGTGAGGGTGAGGGTTAGAGTTAGCATTAGGGTTAGCGTGAGTGTTAGGGTGAGGGTAGGGTTAGGTTAGAGTGAGGGTTAGGGTTAGGGTGAGGGTGGGGAAGGGTCAGGGTGCGGGTTAGGGTGACGGTGAGGGTTAGGGTTAGGCTTAGGGTTAGGGTAGGGTTTAGGGGGAGGTTTAGGGTCAGGGTGAGGGTTAGGTTGAGGGTTAGGTTGAGGGTTAGGGTTAGGGTGAGGGTTAAGTTTAGGGTTAGGGTTAGGGTTATGGTGGAGGTTAGGGTTAGGGTGAGGTTTAGGGTTAGGGTTAGGGTGAGGATGAAGGTGAGCGTTTCGGTTAGGGTTAGGGTGAGGGTGAGGTTGAGGGTTAGGGTTAGGATTAGGGTTAGGGTTAGGCTGAGGGTGAGGGTGAGGGTAAGGTTTAGGGTTAGGTTTAGGGTTAGGGTTAGGGCTAGGGTGACGGTGAGGGTGAGGGTTAGGGTGAGGGTGAAGGTGAGGGTGATGGTTAGGGTCAGGGTAAGGGTTAGGATTAGGGTTAGGGTGAGGATTAGGATGAGGGTGAGGGTTAGGATGAGAGTTAGGGCTAGGGTGAGTGTTAGCGTTAGGGTAAATGTTAGTGTTAGGGTGATGTTTAGTGTGAGGTGTGGGTGAGGGTGAGGGTGAGGGTGAGGGTTAGGGTTAGGTTGAGGCTGAGGGTTAGGGTTGGGTGAGGGTGAGGGTGAGGGTGAGGGTTAGGGTTAGGGTGAGGGTTAGGGTTAGGTTTAGGTTGATGGTTAGGGTGTGGGTTAGGGTTAGGATTAGGGTTATGGATAGGGTTAGGCTGAGGGTGAGGTTGAGGGTGAGGGTTAGGGTTATGGTGAGGGTTAATCTTCGGGTTAGGGTGAGTGTTAGGGTTAGGGGTGATGTTTAGGGTGAGAGTGAAGGTTAGAGTGAGGGTGAGGATGAGACTCTGGGTTAACATGTGGGGGAGGGTTAGGTTTAGGGTGAGGGTTAGGGTGACAGTGAGGGTTAGGGAGAGTGTTAGGTTTAGTGTTAGGTTTAGCGTGAGGGTGAGGTTTAGGGTTATTTTGAGGGTTAGGTTTAGGTTTAGGTTTAGGGTGAGGGTTAGGGTTAGGATTAGGGTTAGTGTGAGGGTTAGGGTGAGGGTTAGGTTTAGGGTTAGGTTTAGTGTTAGGGTTAGGTTTATGGTTAGGCTTAGGCTGGGGGTGAGGGTGAGGGTTACAGTGAGGGTTAGGGTGAGGGTTACGGTTTGGGTGAGGGTTAGGGTTAGGTTTAGGGTGAAGGTGAGGATGAGCGTGAGGGGTAGGGTTAGGATTAGGTTCAGGGTTAGTGTTAGGCTGAGGGTGAGGGTGAGGGTTAGGGTTAGGTTTAGGGTTAGGGTTAAGTTTAGGGCTAGGATGAGGGTGAGAGTTAGGGGGAGGTTCAGGGTGAGGGTGAGGGTTTGGGTTAGGTAAGGGTTAGGGTTAGGGTTGGGATGAGGATTAGGTTGAGGGTGAGGGTTAGAGTGAAGGATAGGGTTAGGGTGAGGGTTAGGGTGAGGGTTAGGGTGAGGGATAGGGTTAGAGTTAGGGTTAGGGTTAGGGTGCGGGTGAGGGTGAGGGTTAGAGTTAGGGTTAGGGTTACGGTGAGGGTTAGGGTAAGGGTGAGGGTTAGGGTTAGGGTGAGGGTTAGGGTTAGGATCAGGGTTAGGGTGAGGGCTAGGGTTAGGGTGAGGGTTAGGTTTAGTGTGAGGGTTAGGGTTAGCATTAGGGTTAGGGTGAGGGTGAGGGTGAAGATTAGGTTTAGGGTGAGGGTTAGGTTTAGGGTTAGGGTGAGCGTGAGGGTGAGGGTTTGGGTTAGGTAAGGGTTAGGGTTAGGGTTAGGGTGAAGATTAGGGTGAGAGTGAGGGTTAGGGTGAGTGTTAGGGTAAGGGTGAGAGTTAGGGTTAGGGTTAGGGTGAATGTTATTGTTAGGGTTAGGGTGAGGGTGAGGGTGAGGTTGAGGGTGAGGTTGAGGTTTAGGGTTAGGGTTAGGTTTAGCGAGAGGTTATGGGAGAGGGTTAGTGTTAGGGTTAGATTTAGGCTGAAGGTTAGTGTTAGGGTGAGGGTGAGTATGAGGGTTAAGGTTAGGGTTAGGGTTAGGGTTAGGGTGAGGTTACGGTTAGTGTCAGGTTTAGAGTTACGGTTAGGGTTACGTTGAGGATAAGGGTTAGGGTGAGGTTTAGGGTTATGGGGAGTTAAGGTGACGGTGAGGTTTAGGGTGAGGGTGAGGTTTAGGGTTAGCGTTAGGGTGAGTGTTAGGGTTAAGGTTAGGGTTACGATGAGGGTTATGGTGAGGGGTAGGGTTAGGGTTAGGGTGAGGGTTAGGGTTAGTGTAAGGGTTAGGGTTAGGGTTAGTGTTAGGTTGAGGATAAGGTTTAGGGTGAGGGTTAGGGTGAGGGTGAGGTTCAGAGTTAGGGTGAGGATTAGGGTTCTGATTAGTGTGAGGGTGAGGGTGAGGGTGAGGGTTAGGGTTAGGGTTAGGCTTAGGGTTAGAGTGAGGTTGAGGGAGAGGGTTAGGTTTAGGATTAGGTTTAGTGTTGGGGTAAGGCTTAGGGTGAGGTTGAGTGTGAAAGTGAGGCTTAGTGTGAGGTTTAGGTTTAGGGTTAGGGTGAGGGTAAGGGTTAGGATGAGTGTTAGGATGAGGATGATGGTGAGGGTGTTTGTTAGTGATAGGGTGAGGGTGAAGGTTAGGGTGATGGTTAGGGTTAGGTTTAGGGTGAGGGTGAGGTAGATGGTGAGGGTTAGGTTTAGGGTTAGGGTGAGGGTTAGGTTGATGGTGAGGGTTAGGGTTAGGGGTAGGGTGAGGATAAGGATTAGGGTGATGTTTAGGGTGAGTGTGAGGCTTAGTGTTGGGGTTAATGTTAGGCTGAGGGTGAGGGTGAGGGTTAGGGTTAGGTTTAGGGTTAGGGTTAGGGTGAGGGCTAGGATGAGTGTGAGTTTGAGGGTGAGGGTGAGGGTGAGTGTGAGGGTTTTGGTTAGGTAAGGGTTAGGGTTAGGGTGAGGATTAGGGTGAGGGTGAGGGTTAATGTTAGGGTTAGGGTTAGGGTGAGGGTTAGGGATAGGGTTAGGCTGTGGGTTAGGGTTAGGGTTTTGTTTAGGGTGAGGTTGAGAGTTAGGGTGAGGGTGAGTTTTCGGGTGAGGATGAGGGTTAGGGTGTGGGTGATGGTTAGGTTTAGGTTGAGGGTTAGGGTGATGGTGAGTGTTAGGGTGAAGGTGAGGTTTAGGATTAGGATTAGCGTTAGGGAGACGATTAGGGTTAGGGTGAGGGTTAGGGATAGAGTTAGGGTTAGGGTTACTGTGAGATTTAGAGTTAAGGTTAGGATTATGGTTAGAGGGAGGGTAAGGGTTAGGCTGAGGATTAGGGTTAGGGTGAGCTTTAGGGTGAGGGTGAGGATTAGGGTTAGGGTGAGGGTTAGGGTTATGGTGGAGGTTAGGTTTTGAGTGAGGTTTAGGGTTAGGGTTAGGGTTAGGGTGAGGGTGAAGGAGAAGGTTAGGGTTAGGGTGAGGTGGAGTGTGAGTGTGAGCTTTAGGGTTAGGATTAGGGTTAGGGTGAGTGTTAGGGTGAGAGTGACGTTTAGGGATAATGTTAGGGTTAGGGTGAGGGTTAGGGTGAGGGTTAGGGTTAGGGTTAGGGTTAGGATGAGGGTTAGGTTTCGGGTTAGTGTGAGGGCTAGGGTGAGGGTGAGGGTTAGGGTTAAGTTTAGGGTGAGTTTTACGGTTACGGTTAGGGTTAGGATTAGGGTGATGGTTAGCATTAGGGTTAGGGTGAGGTTTAGGTTTAGTGTGAGGTTTAGGGTTAGGGTAAGTGTTAGGGTAAGGGTAAGGGTTAGGATGAGGTTTAGGGTGAGAGTGAGGTTTAGGGTAAGCATGAGTGTTAGGGTTAGGGTTAGGGTGAGGGTCAGCGTTAGGTTTAGGGTTAGGGTTAGGGTGAGGGTGAGGGTTAGGTTTAGGGTTAGGTTGAGGGTTAGGGTTAGGGTTAGGCTTAGGGTGAGGGTGAGGTGAGGGTTAGGATTAGGGTTAGGTTTACGGTTAGGTTTAGGGTTATTGTTAGTGTTAGGGTTAGGGTGCGGGTGAGGGTGAGGGTGAGGGATAGGGTTAGTTTTAGGGTTAGGCTTCGGGTGAGGGTGAGGGTAATGGTTAGGGTTAGGATTAGAGTTAGGGTGAGGGTGAGGGTGAGGTTTAGGGTTAGGGTTAATGTTAGGGTTAGGGTTAGGGTTAGGGTGAGGTTAAGGGTTAGGGTGAGGGTGAGGTTTAGGGTGAAGAATACTTTTAGGATTAGGGTGAGGGTTAGATTTAGGGTGGAGTTTAGGGTTAGGGTGAAGGTTAGGGTGAGGGTTAGGGTTAGGGTCAGGATTAGGGTTAGGGTGAGTTTGATTGTTAGGGTTAGGGTTAGTTTGAGGGATAGGTTTAGGGTTCGGGTGAGGGTAGGGTTAGGGTGGAGGTTAGGGTTAGGGTGAGGGTTTGGTTTAGGGTTCTGGTGAGGGTGATGGTGAGGGTTAGGGTTTGAGTTAGGGTAAGTGTTAGGGTGAGGGTGATGGTGAGGGTTAGGGTTAGGATTAGGGTTAGGTCTGGGTTAGGCTGAGGGTGAGCGTGAGGGTGAGTTTTAGAGTTCTGGTTAGGGTTAGGATTAGCGTAAGGTCTAGGGTGAGGGTGAGCGTTAGGGTGAGGGTTAGGATGAGGGTGAGGGTTAGGTTTAAGGTAAGGATTAGGGTGAGGGTTAGGGTTAGGATTAGGGTTACGGTTAGGGTTAGGATTAGGTTGACGGTTAGGGTTTGGATAAGGGTGAGGTTTAGGTTTAGTGTGAGGGTTAGGGTTAGGTAAAGTGTTAGGGTCAGGGTAATGGTGAGGGTGAGGGTTAGGGTGAGAATGAGGGTTAGGGGTAGCGTGAGTGTTAGGGTTAGGGTTAGGGTGAGGGTTAGGTTTAGGGTGACGGTTAGGGTTAGGGTTAGGGTTAGGGTTAGGATTAGGGTGAGGTGAGGGTTAGGATTAGGGTTAGGGTTAGGGTTATTTTTAGGATTAGGCTTAGGGTGAGGGTGAGGGTGTGGGTGAGGGATAGGGTTAGGTTTAGGTTTAGGCTTAGGGTGAGGGTGAGGGTTATGGTTACGGTTAGGCTGAGGGATAGGTTGTGGGTTAGGGTTAGGGTTAGGGTTAGGCTGAGGGAGAGGGTGAGGGTGAGGTTTAAGGTTAGGGTTAGTGTTAGGGTTAGGGTTAGGGTTAGGGTGAGTGTAAGGGTTAGGTTGAGGGTGAGGGTTAGGGTGAGGATTAGGGTTAGGGTTAGGGTGAGGGTTAGAGTTAGGGTGGAGGTTAGGGTTAGGGTGAGGGTTAGGGTTACGGTTAGGATTAGGCTGAGGGTTAGGGTTAGGGGTAGGGTAAGGGTTAGGTTTAGGGTGAGGTTGAGGGTTAGGGTTAGGTTGAGGGTTAGGGTGAGAGTGAAGGTTAGGGTTAGCATGAGTGTTAGGGTGAGAGTTAGGGTGAGGGTTACGGTTAGGGTTAGGATTAAGGTTAGGGTGAGGTTGAGGGTTAGGATTAGGGTTATTGTTAGGGTTAGGTTTAGGGTGAGGGTGAGGGATAGAGATAGGGTTAAGTTTAGTTTTAGTGTTAGGATTAGGGTGATGGTGAGGGTGAGGATTAGGGTTAGGATTAGGGTTAGGGTGAGGGTAAGGTTTAGGTTAAGGGTTAGAGTTGTGGTGAGGGTTAGGTGGAGTATTAAGGTTTATTTTGGGAATAGGGTGAGGGTGAGGTTTAGAGTGAGGGTTAGAGTGAGGGTTAGGGTGAAGGTAAGTGTTAGGGTGAGGGTTAGGTTTAGGGTTAGGTTGAGGGTGTGGGTCAGGGTTAGGGTTAGGGTTAGGGTGAGGTTAAGAGTTAGGGTGAGTGTTAGAGTGAGGGTTAGGGTTAGGGTTAGCATTAGGGTTAGGGTGAGGGTTAGGTTGAGGGTTAGGTTTAGGGTTTGGGTTAGGCTGAGGGTGAGGGTGAGGGTGAGGATGAGGTTTAGGGTTAGGGTTAGTGTTAGGGTTAGGGTTAGGGTTAGGGTGAGGGTAAGGGTTAGGGTGAGGGTTAGGGTTAGGGTGAGGATTAGGGTTATTGTTATTGTGAGGGTTAGGGTTAGGGTTAGGGTGAGGATTAGGATTAGGTTTAGGGTGAGGGTTAAGGTTAGGATTAGGGTTAGTGTTAGTGTCAGGGTTAGGGTTAGGGTAAGGGTGAGGTTAAGGGTTAGGGTGAGGGTTAGGATTAGGGTAAGGGTGAGGGTGAGGGTGAGGGTGAGGTTTAGTTTTGGGGTTAGGGTTAGGGTTAGGGTTAGAGTGAGGGTAAGGGTTAGGGTGAGGTTTAGTGTGAGGGTCAGGATTAGGGTTAGGGTGAGTATGAGGGTTAGGGTTAGGTTGGAGGTTAGGGTTAGGTTGAGGGTTACGTTTAGGGTTAGGGTTAGGGTGAGGGTGAGGGTTAGGATTAGGGGTAAGGTAAGGGTTAGGATGATGGTCATGCTCAGGGTTAGGGTTAGGATTAGGGTTAGGTTTTGAGTTAGGCTGAGGGTGTGGTTGAGGGTGAGAATATGTTTTAGGGTTAGGTTTAGGGTTAGGGTTAGGGTGAGGGCTAGTGTGAGGGTGAGGGTGAGGGTTAGGGTAAGGGTAAGGTTTAGTGTTAGGTTTAGGGTGAGGATTAGGGTGAGGGTTAGTGTGAGCGTTAGGGTTAGGGAGAGGGTCAGGTTTAGGGTGAGGGTTAGGGTGAGGGTGAGGGTTAGGTTTATGGTGATGGTTAGCGTGAGGGTGAGGGTTATGGTGAGGGTAAGGGTTAGGGTTAGAGTGAGGGTTAGCGTTAGGATTAGGGTTAGGGTAAGGGCTAGGGTGAGGGTGAGGGTTAGGGTTAGGGTTAGGGTGAGGTTTAGGGTTACTGTTACGGTTAGGATTAGAGTGAGGGTTTGGGTTAGTGTTACGGTGAGGGTTAGGGTAAGGGTAAGGATTAAGGTGAGGGTAAGTTTTAGGGTGAGGGTTATTGTGAGAGTGAGGGTTAGGGTTAGCCTGATGTTTAGGGTGAGGGTTAGGTTAAGGGTTAGGGTTAGGGTGAGGCTGAGGGTTAGGGTTAGGGTTAGGGTGAGGATTAGGGTTAGACTTAGGGTTAGGGTGAGTGTTAGGCTGAGGGTGAGCTTTAGGGTTAATGTTAGTGTTAGGGTGAGGGTTAGGTTAAGGGTTAGGGTGCGGTTTAGGTTTAGGGTAAGTGTTGGGTTGAGGGTAAGGGTTAGGGTTAGGGTTAGGGTGAGTGTGAGGTTTAGGGTTAGTGTGAGTGTTAGGGTTAGGGTTAGGGTGAGGGTAAGGGTTAGGGTTAGGGTTATGGTGAGGTTTAGGGTTAGGGTTATGGTTAGGATTAGGGTGAGGGTTCGGGTTAGTGTTAGGGTGATAGATAGGGTTAGTGTACGGATTAAGTTGAGGGTAAGGTTTAGGGTGAGGGTTAGGGTGAGAGTGAGGGTTAGGGTTAGCCTATGTGTTATGGTAAGGGTTATTTTTAGATTTAGGTTTAGGGTGAGTGTTAGGCTGAGTGTGAGGTTTAGGGTTAATGTTAGGGTTAGGGTGAGGGTTAGGGTGAGCGTTAGGGAAAGGGTAAGTTTTAGGGTTAGGGTGAGGTCTAGGGTGAGGGTGAGGGTTAGGGTTAGGGTTAGGGTGAGGTTTAGGTTTAGGGTAAGTGTTGGGTTGAGAGTAAGGGTTAGGGTGAGGGTTAAGGTGAGAGTGAGGTTTAGGGTTAGCGTGAGTGTTAGGGTTAGGGTTAGGGTTAGGGTGAGTGTGAGAGTTAGGTTTGGGGTTAGGATGAGTTTTAGGGTTAGGTTTAGGGTTAGGGTAAGGTGAGGGTTAGGATTAGGGTTAGGGTTAGGGTTATTTTTAGGATTAGGCTTAGGGTGAGGGTGAGGGTGAAGATTAGGGTTAGGATTAGGGTTAGGGTGAGGGTAAGGTTGAGGGTTAGGGTTAGGGATAGGCTGAGGGTGAGGGTGAGGGTTAGGGTGAGGATTAGGGTTAGTGTTAGGGTGAGGGTTAGAGTTAGGGTGGAGGTTAGGGATAGGGTGAAGGTTTGGGTCAGGGTTACCTTTAGGGTGAGGGTGAGGGTTAGGGTTAATGGTAGTGTAAGGGTTAGGTTGAGCGTGAGGGTTAGGGTAAGGGTGAGGGTTAGGGTGAGGGTTAGGGTTAGGGTTAGGATTAGGGTTAGGGTGAGGGTTAGGGTTAGGGTTAGATTGAGGGTTAGGTTTAGTGTTAGGGTTAGGGTGAGAGTGATGGTTAGGGTTAGGGTGGAAGTTAGGGTTAGGGTGAGGGTTAGGGTTAGGGTGAGAGTTAGGGTGAGTGTGAGGGTAAGGGTTAGGGTTAGGGTGAGGGTGAGGGTTAGGATGAGGGTGAGGGTGAGGATGAGGGTTTCCGTTGAGTAAATGTTAGGGTTAGGTTGAGGTTTAGGGTGAGGTTGAGGGTTAGGGTTAGGATGACGGTTAGGGTTATGGTTAGGATGAGGGTTAGGTTTAGGTTGATGTTGAGGGTGACGGTTCGAGTTAGGGAGAGGGTGAGGGTTCGGTGAGGGTGAGGGTGAGGGTGTGGGTAAGGATTAGGGTTAAGGTGAGTGCTAGGGTGAGGGTGAGTGTGAGGGTTAGGGTTAGGGTTAGGGTGAGGTTTACGGTTCGGGTTAGGGTTAGGGTGAGGGTTAGGATGAGGGTTAGGGTGAGCATTAAGGTTAGGGTTAGGGCGAAGGTTAGGGTTAGGGTTAGGGTTAGGGTTAGGGTTAGGGTTAGGGTTAAGGTGAGAGTTAGGGTTAGGGTTAGGGTGAGGGTTAGGGTTAAGTTGATGATTAGGGTTAGGGTGAGGTTGAGGGGAACGGTTTGTTTTAGGGTTAGGTTGAGGATGAGGGTGAGGGCGAGGGTTAGGTTTAGGGTGAGGTTTATGTTTAGTTTGAGGGTTAGGGTTAGGCTGAGGGTCAGGGTGAGGGTTAGGGTTAGGGTTAGGGTTAGGTTTAAGTTGAGGGCTAGGGTGAGGGTGAGGGTTAGGATGAGGGTGAAGGTAAGGGTGAGGGTTTGGGTTAGGTAAGGGTTAGGGTTAGGGTTAGGGTGAGGATTAGGGTGAGGGTTAGGATTAGGGTGAGGGTAAGGTTTAGGGTGAGTGTTAGGGTCAGAGTGAGGGTTAGGGTTACCGTGAGTGTTAGGGTGAGGGTTATTGTGATGGTTAGGGTTAGGGTTAGGCTTAGGCTTAGGATTAGGGTGAGGGTTAGGGTTAGGGTTAGGTGAGATTTAGAGTTAGGGTTAGGTGAGATTTAGAGTTAGGGTTAGGGTTAGGGTTATTGAGAGTGTTAGGGTGAGGGTGAGGGTGAGGGTGGGGGTGAGGGTTAGGGTTAGTGTTAGGTTTAGGGTGAGGTTAAGGGTTAGGGTGAGGGTTATTGTGAGGGTGAGGTTTAGGATTAGAATTAGGGTTAGCGTGAGTGTTAGGGTGAGGGTTAGGTTAGGTTAGGGTGAGGGTTAGTGTGAGGGTAAGGGTAAGGGTAATGGTGAGGGTGAGGGTGAGGGTGAGCGTTAGGGTTAGGGTTAGGGTGAAGGTTAGGGTGAGGGTTAGGGTTAGGGTTAGAGTGAAGGTTAGGGTTAGGGTGAGGATTAGGGTTCCTGTGAGGGTTAGTGTTGGGTTGATGATTAGGGTGAGGGTAAGGGTTAGGGTGAGGGTGAGGGTTCGGTTTCGGGTGAGGGTTAGGGTGAGTGTGAGGGCTATGGTGAGGGTAAGGGTTAGGGTGAGTGTTGGGGTTAGGGTTACTGTTATGGTTAGGGTTAGGTTTAAGATTATGATGAGCATGAGTGTGAGGGTGAGGATTAGGATTAGGGTTTGGGTTAGGGTGAGGGTGAGGGTGAGGGTTAGGGTTAGGATTAGGGTTAGGATTAGGCTCTGGGTGAGGGTGAGGATAAGTGTGAGGGTTAGGGTGAGGTTGAGGGTTAAGGATACGTTTAGTGTTAGGGTGAGGGTTAGTTTGAGGGTTAGGGTTAGGGTTAGCGTTAGGGTGAGGGTTATGGTGAGGATGAGGATTAGGGTTAGGGTGAGGGTTAGGGTTAGGGTGAGGTTTAAGTTTAGGATTAGGGTTAGGGTGAGGATTAGAGTTATTGTGGAGGTTAGGGTTAGTGTGAGGGTTAGGGTTAGGTTAGGGTGAGGGTGAAGGTGAGCGTTAGGGTTAGGTTTAGGTTGAGGGTGAGGTTTAGGTTTAGGATTAGGGTTTGGGTTAGGGTTAGGCTGAGGGTGAGCGTGAGGGTGAGGTTTAGGTTAGGGTTCGGGTTATGGTTAGGGCTAGGGTGAGGGTGAGGGTTAGGGTGAGGGTGAGTATGAGGTTCAGGTTTAGGGTTAGGCTAAGCGTTAGGGTTAGGGTTAGGGTGAGGATTAGGATGAGGTTGAGGGTTAGGGTGAGAGTTAGGGTTATGGTGAGGTTTAGGGTTAGGGTTAGGGTTAGAGTTAGGGTGATGTTTAGATTGAGGGTGAGGGTTTTGGTGAGGGTTAGGGTTCGGGTTCGAGTGAGGGTGAGGTAACCCTCAGGATGAGGATGAGGGTAAGGGTGAGGGTTTGGGTTAGGTAAGAGTTAGGGTTAGGGGTAGGGTGAGGATTAGGGTGAGGGTGATGGTTAGAGTGAAGGTTAGGGTTAAGGTGAGCGTTAGGGTTATGGTTGGGGGAGGGTTAGGTTTAGGGTGATGTTTAGGGTCATGGTGAGGATTAGGGTGAGGGTGAGGGTTAGGTTGAGGCTGAGGGTTAGGGTTAGGGTTAGGGTTTGTGTAAGGGTGAGGGTGAGTATGAGGGTTAGGGTTAGGTTTAGGGTGAGGGTAAGGGTGCGAAGTAGGCTTAGGGTTAGGGTGAGGGTTAGGTTCAGTGTGAGGGATAGGGTTAGCTTTAGTGTAAGGGTGTGGGTGATGTTGAGGGTTAGGTTTAGGGTGAGGGTTAGGGTTAGGGTTAGGGTGAGGGTGAGGGTGAGGGTTTGGGATAGGTAAGGGTTAGGGTTAGGGTTAGGGTGAGGATTAGGGTTAGGGTGAGGGTTAGGGTGAGGGTTTGGGTAAGGGTGAGGGTTAGGGTTAGGGTGAGGGCTATTGTTAGGGTTAGGGTGAGGTTGAGGGTGAAGGTGTGGTTGAGGGGGAGGTTGAGGTTTCGGGTTAGGGTTAGGTTTAGCTTGAGATTGAGGGTGAGGTTTAGGATTAGGATTAGTGTCAGTGTTAGGGTTAGGCTGAGAGTGAGGTTGAGCATGATAGTGAGGGTTAAGATTAGGGTTAGGGTTAGGGTTAGGTTGACCTTAGGGTTACTGTGAGGTTTAGGATCAGGGTTAGGGTTAGGTTGAGGATAAGGGTTAGGGTGAGGGTTAGGGTTAGGGGGAGGGTTAGGGTGATGGTGAGTGTTAGGGTGAGGGTGAGGTTTAGGGTTAGGGTTAGGGTGAGGGTTAGGGTTATAGTTAGAGTTACGGTGAGGGTTAGGGTGAAGGGTAGGGTTAGGTTTAGGGTGAGGGTTAGGGTTAGTGTAAGGGTTAGGGTTAGGTTGAGGATGAGGGTTAGGGTGAGGGTTAGGTTGAGGGTGGTGTTTAGGATGACTGTGAGGGGTAGGTTGTGGGTAAGGGTGAGGTTGAGACTGAGGGTTAGGGTTAGGGTGAGGGTTAGGATTAGTTTGAGGGTTAGGTTTAGGCTTAGGGTCATGGTGAGGTTTAGGGTGAGGGTTAGGCTTATGGTTAGGGTTAGGATGAGGGTTAGGGTTAGGGTTAGGTTTAGGGTTAGGAATACGGTGAAGGTGAGGGTGATTTTGAGGGTTAGGGTGAGGGTTAGGGTTAGGCAGAGGTTGAGGGTTAGGTTTATGGGGAATGTGATGGTGAGAGTGAGGGTTAGGGTTAGGATTAGGTTTAGTGTTTGGGTTAGCCTGAGAGTGAGGGTAAGGGTTAGTGTTAGCGTTAGGTTTAAGTTGAGGGCTAGGGTGAGGGTTAGGGTTAGGATGAGGGTGAGGGTAAGGGTGAGGGTTTGGGTTAGGTAAGAGTTAGGGTTAAGGGTAGGATGAGGATTAGGGTGAGGGTGATGGTTAGAGTGAAGGTTAGGGTTAAGGTGAGCGTTAGGGTTATGGTTAGGGGGAGGGTTAGGGTTAGGGTGATGTTTAGGGTCATGGTGAGGATTAGGGTGAGTGTGAGGTTTAGGGTTAGGGTAAGGGTTAGGGTGAGGGTTTGGGTTAGGGTTAGGATTAGGGTGTGGTTTAGGGGGCGGGGGAGAGTTAGGGTTAGGATGAGGTTTAGGGTTAGTTTGTGGGTTATGGTTAGGATTAGGTTTAGGGTGAGAGTAAGGGTTAGGGTGAGGGTTAGCTTGAGGGTGAGGTTTAGGGTTAGGTTTAGGGTTAGGGTGAGGGTTAGGGTGAGAGTTAGGTTTAGGGTTAGGGTTAGGGTGAGGGTTAGGGTGAAGGTTAGTGTTAGGGTGAGGGTTAGGGTTAGGGTTAGGGTGATGGTTAGGGTGAGAGTTGGGGTTAGGGTTAGGGTGAGTGTTAGGTTTAGTGTGAGGGTTAGGGTTAGCGTCAGGGTTAGGGTTAGTGTGAGGGTGAGGGTTAAGTTTAGTGTGAGGGTTAGGGTTAGGGTTAGGGTTATGGTGAGGGTGAGGGTGAGTGTGAGGGTGAGGGTTTGGGTTAGGTAAGGGTTAGGGTTATGGTTAGGGTGAGGGTTAGGTTTAGGTTTAGTCTGAGGGTTACAGTTAGGGTGATATTTAGGGTGAGGTTTAGGGTGAGGGTTAAGTTTAGTGTGAGGGTTAGGAAGAAGGTGAGGTTAAGGGTTAGGGTGAGTTGGAGGGTTAGGGTTAGGGTTAGGGTTAGAGTGAGGGTTAGGTTGAAGGATAGGGTTAGGCTTAGCGTTAGGTAGAGGGTTAGGGTAAGGCTTAGGGTTAGGGTTAGGGTGAGGGTGAGGGTTAGGGTGAGGGTGATGTTTAGGATGACTGTGAGGGTTAGGGTGAGTGTTAGGGTGTGACTGAGGGTTAGGGTTAAGGTTAGGTTTAGGGTTAGGGTGAGGGCTAGGGTGAGGGCTAGGGTGAGGGTGAGCGTTAGGGTTAGGATTAGGGTGAGGGTTAGGGTTAGGGTGAGGAGGAGGGTTAGGGTGAATTATATGGTTATTTTTAGGGTGAGGGTTAGGTTTTGTGTGAGGGTTAGCGTTAGGGTTAGGGTTAGGATTAGGGTGAGGGTAAGGTTTAGGGTGAGGATTACCCTGAGAGTGAGGGTTAAGGTTACCTTGAGGGTTATGGTGAGGTTTCGGGTGAGGGGTAGGGTTAGGGTTTGGGTTAGGTTTAGGATTAGGGTCAGGGTTAGGGTTAGGCTTAGGGTGTGGCTTAGGTTTAGGGTTAGGGTTAGGGTAAGGGTTAGAGTTAGGGATAGGGTGAGGGTGAGGGTGAGGGTGAGACTGAGGGTTAGGTTGAGGGTTAGGTTTAGGGTTAGGGTTAGGATGAGGTTTAGGCTTAGTGTTAGGGTTAGTGTGAGGGTTAAGGTTAGGATTAGTGTTAGAGTTAGGGTTAGGCTGAGGGTGACGGTGAGGGGGAGGGTTAGGGTGAGGGTTACGTTTAGGATGAGGGTGAGGGTTAGGTTTAGGGTGATGTTTAGGGTGAGGGTGAGGGTTAGGTTTAGCGTGAGGGTTAGAGTGACGGTGAGGGTTAGTGTGCTTGTGAGGGTTAGGGTTAAGGTTAGGGTTAGGGAGAAGGTTAGGGTTAC
Source organism: Dipodomys spectabilis (assembly GCF_019054845.1). Taxonomy (NCBI): domain Eukaryota; kingdom Metazoa; phylum Chordata; class Mammalia; order Rodentia; family Heteromyidae; genus Dipodomys; species Dipodomys spectabilis. Next base: position 93,187 of record NW_024870713.1, read on the forward strand.
TTTGAGTGTTAGGTATAGGTTTAAGGTTAGGGTTAGGTTGATGGTGAGGGTTAGAGTGAAGGTTTCGGTTAGGGTGAGGGTTTGGTTATGGTTAGGGTGAGGGTTAGGTTAAGGGTGAGGGTGAGGGTTAGGGTGTGGGTTTGGCTTAGGTTTAGGGTGAGTGTTAGGGTGACGGTGAGGGTTAGGGTGCATGTGAGGGTTAGGGTCAGGGTTAGGGTGAGGGTTAGGTTTAGGGTTAGGCTTAGGGTGAGGGTTAGGGTGAAGGTTAGGGTTAGGGTTAGGGTGAGGGTGAGGGTTAGGGTGAGGGTTAGGTTTAGGGTTAGTGTTAGGTTTAGAGTTAGGGTTAGGCTGAGGGTGAGGGAGAGTTTCAGGGTTAGGGTGAGTGTTAGGGTTAGGGTGAGGATAAGGGTTAGGGAGATTGTTAGGGTTAGGTTTAGGGTGAAGGTGAGGGTAAGGGTTAGGGTTAAGGTTAGGATAAGGTTTAGGGTTAAGGTTAGGCTGAGGATGAGGGTGAGGTTTAGGGTTAGGGTTAGGGTTAGGGTTAAGTTGAGGGCTAGGGGGAGAGGGAGGGTTAGGGGGAGGGGGAGGGGGAGGGTTTGGGTTAGGTAAGGGTTAGGGTTAGGGTTAGGGTGAGGATTAGGGTGAGTGTGAGGGTTAGGGTTATTGTGAGGTTTAGGGTTAGGGTTAGGGTGAGGGTGAGGGTTAGGGTTAGGTTTAGGGTGAGGGTGAGGTTTAGGGTGTGGGTGAGGGTTAGGGTTAGATTTAGGTTGAGGGTGAGGTTTAGGGTGTGGATGAGGGTTATGGTTAGGGTTAGTGTTAGGGTGACGGTGAGGATTAGGGTGAGGGTGAAGTTTAGGTTTAGTGTTAGGGTTAGGTTGAGCTTTTGGGTTATGGTTAGGGTTAGGGTGATGGTTAGGGTGAAGGCTAGGTTTAGGGTTAGGTTGAGGGTTAGGGCTAGTGTTTGGGTTAGTGTTACGGTTAGGTTTAGGCTGAGGGTGAGGGTGAAGGTGTGGGTTAGGGTTAGGTTGAGGTCGAGGTTGAGGTTTAGGGTTAGAGTGAGCGTTAGGGTAAGTGTGAGGGCTAGGGTAAGGATTTGGGTTAGGGTGATGATGAGGGTGAGGGTGAGGGTTAGGGTTAGGGTAAGGGCTAGGGTGAGGCTAAGGGTTAGGGTGAGGGTTAGGGTGAGGGTGAGGGTTAGGGTTAGGATGAGGGTAAGGGTTAGGGGGAGGGTTAGCGGGAGGGTGAGTGTTACGGTTTGCATTAGTGTTAGGGTGAGGATGAGGGTTAAGGTTAGGGTTAGGGTGAGGGCTAGGGTGAGGGTGAGGGTTGGGGTTAGGTTTATGGATAGGGTGGGGAATAAGGTTAGGTTTAGGGTTAGGGTGAGTATTAGGTTGAGGGGTAGGTTTAGGTTTAGGTGGAGGTTTAGGTTTAGTGTGAGGGTGAGGGTTAGGGTTAGGGTTAGGGTGAGGGTAAGGGTTAGGGTGAGGGTTAGGGTGAGGGTGAGGGTTAGGGTTAGCATTATGGTTAGTGTTAGGGTTAGGGTGAGGGTAGGGTTAGGTTTAGGGTTAGGGTGAGGGTGAGGGTTAGGGTTGGGGTTAGGGTTAGGAAGAGGATTAGGGTTAGTGTGTGGGTTAGTGTGTGGGTTAGGGTTAGGGTTAGTTTGAGGGTGAGGGTGAGGTTTAGGGTGAGGGTGAGGTTTAGGGTTAGGGTTAGGATGAGGGTTAGGCTTAGTGTTAGGGTTAGTGTGAGGGTTATGGTTAGGAATGGGTTAGGGTGAAGGTGAGAGTGAGGTTTAGGGTTATGATTAGGGTTAGGGTTAGGGTTAGGCTGAGGGTAAGGGTGAGGATGAGGGTGAGTGTTAGGGATAGGGTTAGGGTGAGGGTTAGGGTTTGAGTGAGGCTTAGGGTGAGGGTGAGAGTAAGGGTTAGGGTGAGTGTTAGGGTGAGGGTGAGGGTTATGGTTAGGTTTAGGTTGAGGGCTATGGTGAGGGTGAGGCTTAGGGATAGGATTAGGGTTGGGTTTAGGGTTAGGTTGAGGGTGAGGGTGAGCATAAGGGTTAGGGTTTGATTTAGGTTTAGGGTTAGGATGAGGGTTAGGGTAAGGGGTAGGGTTAGGGTGAGGGTGAGGGTTGGGGTTAGGGTGAGGGTAAGGTTTAGGGTGAGTGTTAGGGCTAGGGTTAGGTTTAGGTTTAGGGTGAGGGTTAGTGTGAGGGTTAGGGTTAGGTGTAGGGTGATGGTAAGGTTTACGCTGTGGGGGAGGGTTAGTGTTAGGTTTAGGGTTAGGCTGAGGGTTAGGGATAGGGTTAGGGTTACGGTGAGGGTGAGCGTGAGGTTTAGGGTTAGGGTTAGTGTTAGGGTGAGGGTGAGGTTTAGGGTTAGGATTAGGGTTAGGGTTAGGGTTAGGTTGAGGGTGACGGTGAGGGTGTAGGTTAGGCTTAGGTTGATATTTAGGGTTAGGGTTAAGGTTAGGGTGATGGTTAGGATGAGGGTTAGGCTGAGGGGTAGGATTAGGGTTATTTTGAAGGTTAGTGTTAGTGTGAGGGTTAGGGTTGGGATTAGGTTGAGGGTAAGGATTAGGATGAAGGTTAGGTTGAGGGTGAGGGTTATGGTTAGGGTCAAGGTTAGGGTGATGGTTAGGGTGAGGGCTAGGGTTAGGGTTAGGTTTAGGGTGAGGTTTAGGGTGAGGGTTAGGGTTAGGGTTAAGGTGAGGTTCAGGATGACGGTCAGGGTTAGGGTGAGAGTTAGGGTTCGGTTTAGGGTTAGGGTGAGGATGAGGGTTAGGGTTAGTGTGAGAGTTAGGTTTAGGTTTAGGGTTAGGGTGTGTGTTAGGGTTAGGCTGAGGGTGAGGGTGAATGTTAGGGTGAGGGTGAGGGTGAGGGTTAGGGTCAGTATTAGTGTTAGGCTGAGGGTAAGGGTGAGTGTGAGGGTGAGGTTTAGGGTTAGGGTTAGGGTTAGTGTACGGGTTAGAGTGAGGGTTAGGGTGAGGGTGAGGGTAAGGTTTAGGGTGAGGGTTAAGGTTAGGGTTAGGTTGAGGGTTATGGTGAGGGTTATTGTTAGGGTTAGGTTATGGTGAGGGTAAGGGTTAGGGTGAGGTATATGGTGAGGGTGAGTGTTAGGGTTAGGGTTAGGTTTAGGGTTAGGCTGAGAGTGATGGTGAGGGTGAGGGTGAGGGTTAAGATTAGGGTTAGGGTTAGATTTAGGATGAGGGTTAGGGTGAGAGTTAGGGTTAGTGTGAGGGTTAGGGTTAGGGTTAAGGTTAGGGTAAGGGTTAAGGTTAGGCTGAAGGTTAGATTGAGTGTGAGGTTTAGGGTTATGGTTAGGGTTATGGTGAGGGTTAGTTTGAGGGTTAGTGTTTGGGTTAGGGTTAGGGTGAGGGTGATGGTTAGGGTTAGGGTTAGGTTTAGGTTTACGGTGAGGGTAAGGGTTCGTGTGAGGTTTAGGTTGAGGGTGAGGTTAGGCTTAGGGTTAGGGTTAGGGTTAGGGTGAGGTTAAGGTTTAGGGTTAGGGTGAGGGTGAGGGTGAGTGTTAAGGTTAGCATTAGGGTTAGGGTGAGGGTTAGGGTGAGGATTAGGGTAAGGGTTAGGGTTAGAGGGAGGGTGAGGGTGAGGGTTAGGGTTAGGGTGAGTTGTTTGCCTTAGGGTGAGGATTAGGGTTAGGGTTAGGGTTAGGATTAGGGTTAGGGTGAGGGTTAGAGTTAGGGTGAGTGTTAAGCTGAGGGGTAGGTTTAGGGTTAGATTGAGGGTTAGCTTTAGTGTGAGGGTTAGGGTTAGATATAGGGTTAGGGTTAAGGTTAGGGTTAGGGTGAGTTTTAAGCTGAGGGGTAGGGTTAGGGTTAGGTTGAGGGTTAGGTTTAGTGTGACGGTTAGGGTCAGGGTTAGGGTGACTGTTAGGATGAGGGGTAGGGTTAAGGTTAGTGTTAGCGGTAGGGTTAGGGTTAGAGATAGGGTGAGGGTAAGGTTTAGGGTGAGGGTTAGGGTGAGGGTGAGGGTTAGGGTTAGGTTCAGGGTGAGGGTTAGGTTGAGGGTGTGGGTTAGGGTGAGGGGGAAGGTTAGGTTTAGGGTGAGGGTTAGGGTTAGGTTTAGGCTTAGGGTGAGGGCTAGGGTGAGGGTGAGAGTTTGGGTTTGGGTTAGGGTGAGGTTTAGGGTAAGGGTTAGTTTTAGGGTTATGGTGAGGGTGGCGGTTAGGGTTAGGGTGAGGTTTAGGATTAGGGTTAGGTTTAGGGTTAATTTTAGGGTTAGGGTTAGGGTTAGGGTTTTATGGGGACGGTGAGGGTGAGGTTTAGGGTTAGGGCTAGGGTGAGGGTGAGGGTCAGGGTTAGGAATATGGTGAATGTGAGGGTGAGGGTGAGGTTTATTTTAGGGTGAGGTGAGGGTGAGAGTAAGGGTGAGGGTTAGGGTTAGGTTTAGTGTGAGGGTTAGGGTTAGGGTTAGGGTTAAGGTGAGGGTTACGTTTAGGGTGAGGGTTAGGGTGAAGATTAAGGTTAGGATGAGGGCTAGGTTGAGGGTGAGGGCTGGGTTAGTGTTACGGTTAGAGTGAGGGTTAAGTTTAGGGTTTTGGCTAGGTTTAGTGTGAGGGTTAGTGTTATGGTGATGTTTAGGGTGAGGGGGAGGTTTAGGGTGAGGGTGAGGGTTCCCGTTCGGGTGAGGGTTAGGTTTATGGTTAAGGTGAGGGTGAAGGCTACGGTGAGGGTAAGTGTTAGGGAGAACGTTAGGGTAAGGGTGATGGTTAGGGTCAGGGTGAGGGTTAGGGTTAGGTTAGGGTTAGGGTGAGGGTTAGGGTGAGGATTAGGGTGAGGATGAGGGTTAGGGTGAGAGTTAGGATTAAGATGCGGGTTAGGGTTAAGGTTAGCGTGTGGGTTAGGTTTAGGCTGAGGGTGAGGGTTAGGGTTAGGGTTAGGGATTGGGTTAAGGTGAGGGCTACGTTGAGAGTGAGGGTTAGGATGAGGGTGAGGGTGAGGGTTTGGGTTGGTAAGGTTTAGGGTTAGGGTTAAGGTGAGGGTGAGGGTTAGGGTTAGGGTGAGGGTTAGGGTGAGGATTAGGGTTAGGCTGAGGGCTAGGGTGAGGGTGAGATTTAGGGTTAGGGTTAGAGTGAGGGTTAGGTTGAGGGTTATGATTAGGCCTAGTGTGAGTTTTAGTGTTAGGGTGATGTTTAGGGTGAGGGTGAGGGTTAGGGTTCGGGTTCAGGTTCGGGTTGGGGTTAAGGTCAGGGTGAGGGCTAGGTTAAGGGTTAGGGTGAGTGTTAGGGTGGCGGTGAGGGTTAGGGTTAAGGGTGAGGGTTAGGGTTAGGTTAGTGTTAGGGTGAGGGTTAGGGTTAGGGTGGAAGTTAGGGTTAGGGTGAGGGTTAAGGTTAGGGTAAGGGTGAGGGTGAAAGTGATGGTTAGGTTTAGGTTTAGGATGAGGGTGAAGGTGAGGGTTAGGGTTAGGATTAGGGTTTGGGTTAGGGTTAGGCTGAGAGTGAGGGTGAGGGTTAGGGTGAGGGTGAGAGTGAGGTGGAGGGTTAGGGTTGGGTTAAGGGTTAGGGTGAGGGTTAGTGTTAGGGTGATGTTTAGGATGAGGGTGAGGGTTAGGGTGAGGATGAGGGTGAGAGTTCGGGTGAGGGTTAGGGTTAGGGTTAGGGTGAGGGTGAGGTTCAGAGTTAAGGTTAGGGTTAGGTTAGGGTTAGTGTGAGGGTGAGGGTTAGGTTTAGGGTTAGGGATATGGTAAGGCCGAAGGTTAGGGTGAGGGTTAGGGTTAGGGTGAGGGTTAGGGTTAGATTTAGGGTGAGGGTTAGGGTGAGGGTTAGGGTTTGAGTGAGGCTTATGGTGAGGGTGAGAGTAAGGGTTAGGGTGAGTGTTAGGGTGAGGGTGAGGGTTATGGTTAGGTTTAGGTTGAGGGCTATGGTGAGGGTGAGGCTTAGGGTTAGGATTAGGGTTGGGTTTAGGTTTAGGCTGAGGGTGAGGGTGAGCATTAGGGTTAGGGTTTGGTTTAGGTTTAGGGTTAGTATGAGGTGTAGGGTGAGGGGTAGGGTTAGGGTGAGGGTGAGGGTTGGGGTTAGGGTGAGGGTTAGGGTTAGGGTGAGGGTTAGGGCTAGGGTGAGGGTGAGAGTGAGGGTGAGACTGATGGTTAGGGTGTGGGTGAGGGTTAGGTTTAGGTTGGGGGTTAGGGTGAAGGTGAGGTTTAGTGTGAGGGTGAGGGTTAGGGTTAGGATTAGGGTTTGGGTGAGGGTGAGGGTTAGGGTTAGAGTTAGGATGAGGGTTAGGATGAGGGGTAGGGTTAGGGTTAGGTTGAGGATTAGTGTTATTTTTAGGGTTAGGTTTAGGGTTAGGGTTAGGGTTAGGCTGAGTGTGTGTGAGGGTTATGGTGAGGGTTAGGTTTAGGGTGAGGGTTAGGGTTAGGGGGTGGGTTAGGGTTAGGTTTAGGGTGAAGGTGAAGGTGAGGGTGAGGGTTAGGTTTAGGATTAGGTTTAGGGTTAGGTTTAGGCTGAGAGTGAGGGTGAGGGTGAGGGTTTGGGTTAGGTAAAGGTTAGGGTTAGGGTTAGGGTGAGGATTAGGGTGAGGGTGAGGGTTAGAGTGAAGAATAGGGTTAGGTTGAGGGTATGGATAGGGTGAGGTTTAGGGTGGGGGTGAGATTTAGGGTTAGGGTGAGGGTTAGGGTGACTGTGAGGTTTAGGTTGAGGGTGAGGTTTAGGGATAGTGTTAGGGTTAGAGTGAGTGTTTGGGTTAGGGTTAGGATTAGGGTGAGGGTTAGGTTGAAGGTTAGGGTTAGGGTGAGGATTAGAGTTAGCGTTAGGCTGAAGGTTAGGGTTTGGGTGATGTTTATGGTGAGGGTGAGGATTAGGGTTAGGGTTCGGTTTTGAGTGAGGGTTAAGTTTAGGGTGTGGGTGAAGGATAGGGTTAGGGTGAGTGTTAGGTTGAAAGTGAGGGTTCGGATGAGGGTGAGGGTTAGGGTTAGGGTTAGGGTGAGGGTTAGGGTTAGGTTTAGGGTGAGGGTTAGTTTGAGAGGTAGGGTTAGGGTTAGGGTGAGGGTTAGGGTTAGGGTGAGGGTTAGGATTAGTTTGAGGGTTAGCTTAAGGGTTAGGGTGAGGGTAAGGTTTAGGGTGAGCATTAGGGTGAAGGTGAGGGTTAGGGTTAGGGTTAGGGTTAGTGTGAGGGTTAGGTTCAGGGTTAAGTTTAGGGTTAGGGTGAGGGTTAGTGTGAGGGTTAGGGTTAGGTGTAGGGTGAGGGTAAGGGTTAGGTATAGGGTTAGAGTTTGGGTGAGGGTGAGGGTGAGGGTTAGGGTTAGGGTTAGTGTTAGGGTGAGGGTGAGGGTTAGGGTTAGGGTTAGGGTTAGATTGAGGGTGATGGTGAGGGTTTGGGTTAGGCTTAGGGTGAACGTTAGGATTAGGGTTAAGGTTAGGGTTAGGGTGAGGGTTTGGGTTAGGTTTAGAGTTAGGATGAGGGTTAGGTTGAGGAATAGGGTTAGGGTTAGGGTTAGTGTGAGGGTTAGGGTTAATGTTAGGGTTAGGGTGATGGTTAGGGTGAGGGCTAGGGTTAGGGTTAGGGTTAGGGTTAGGGTGAGGTTTATTGTGAGGGTTAGGGTTAGGGTTAAGGTGAGGTTTAGGGTGAGGGTAAGGGTTAGGGTGAGGGTTAGGGTGATGTGGAGGCTCAGGGTTAGGCTGAGGATTTGGGTTATTGTGAGGGTTAGCTTGACCGTGAGGGTTATGGTTAGCATTAGTGTTAGGGTGGGGCTGATGGTTCGTGTTAGTGTTAGGGTGAGGTCTAGGGTGAGAATGAGGGTTATGGTTAGGGATAGGGAGAGGATTAGGATTAGGTTTAGGGTTAGGGTGAGCATAAGGCTGAGGGGTTGCGTTAGGGTTAGGTTGGGGGTTAGGTTTAGTGTGAGGGTTAGGGTTAGGGTTAGGGTTAGGGTAAGGGTAAGTGTTAGGGTGAGGGTTAGGGTGAGGGTGAGGTTTAGGGTTAGCATTAGGTTTAGGATTAGGCTTAGGTTGAGGGTTAGGGTTCGGTTTAGGTTTAGGGTGAGGGTGAGGGTTAGGGTTAGGTTTAGGGTTAGGGTGAGGATTAGCGTTAGGTTTAGGGTTAGGGTGTGTGTTAGGGTTAGGGTTAGGGTGAGGGTGAATTTTAGGGTGAGGTTGAGGGTGAGGTTTAGGGTTAGGAATAGGTTTAGGGTGAGGGTGAGTGTGAGGGTTAATGTTAGAATTAGGGTTAGGGTTAGGCTGAGGGTAACGGTGAGTGTGAGGGTGAGGGTTAGGGTTAGGGTTAGGGTTAGGTTTAGGGTGAGTGTTAGGGTTAGAGTGAGGGTTAGGGTGAGGGTGAGGGTAAGAGTTAGGGTTCATGTTAGGGTGAGGGTGAGGGTTAGGGTAAGGGTTAGGTTGAGGCCTATGGTGAGGGTTAGGGTTAGGGTTAGGTTTATGGTGAGCGTAAGGGTTAGGGTGCGGTATAGGATGAGGGTGAGGGTTAGGGTTAGCATTAGGGTTAGTGTGAGGATTAGGGTGAGGGTTAGATTTAGGATTAGGGTTAGGTTTAGGATTAGGCTGAGAGTGAGTTGAGGGTGAGGGTGAGGGTGAGGGTTAGGGTTAGGGTTAGAGTTAGGATGAGGGTTAGGGTGAACGGTAGGGTTAGGGTTAGGGTGAGGGTTAGGGTTAGGGTTAGGGTAAGGTTAAAGGTTAGGCTGAGGGTTAGGTTGAGTGTGAGGTTTAGGGTTACGGTTAGGGTTATGGTGAGTGATAGGTTGAGGGTTAGTATTTGGGTTAGGGTTAGGGTGAGGGTGAGGGTTAGGGTGAGTGTTAGGGTTAGGGTTAGGTTTACGGTGAGGGTAAGGGTTAGCGTGAGGGTTAGGTTGAGGGTGAGGCTTAGGCTGAGGGTGAGGGTTAGGATTAGGGTTAGGGTTAGGGTTAGGGTGAGGTTAGGGTTTAGGGTGAGGGTTAGGGTGAGGATGAGTGTTAGGGTTAGCATTAGGGTTATGGTGAGGGTTAAGGTGAGGATTAGGGTAAAGGTTAGGGTTAGAGGGAGGGTGAGGATGAGGGTTAGGATTATGGTGAGTTGTTAGCGTTAGGGTGAGGGTTAGGGTTAGGGTTAGGGTTAGTATTAGGGTTCGGGTTATGGTTAGGGTTAGGGTGAGAGTTAAGCTGAGGGGTAGGGTTAGAGTTAGGTTGAAGGTTAGCTTTAGTGTGAGGGTTAGGGTTAGGATTAGGGTTAGGATGAGGTTTAGGTTTATGGTTAGGTTTAGGATGAGTGTTAAGCTGAAGGGTAGGGTTAGTGTTAGGTTGAGGGTTAGGTTTAGTGTGAGGGTTAGGGTTAGGGTTAGGGTTAGAGTGAAGGCTAGGGTGAGGGTGAGGGTGAGTGTGATGATCGAGGGTGAGGGTTAGGGTAAGGGTGAGGCTTAGAGATAGGTTTGGAGTTAGAGTGAGGGCTAGGGTGTGGGTGAGGGTAAGGGTTAGGGTTAGGCTGAGAGTAAAGCTGACAGTTAGGGTTAGGGTTAAGGTGAGGTTTAGTGTTAGGGTGATGTTTATGTTGAGGGTGAGTGTTAGGGTGTGGATGAGGGTGAGGATTCGGGTGAGGGTTAGGGTTAGGTTTAGGGTGAGGGTGAGGGTCAGAGTTAGGGTTAGGGTTAGGATTAGGGTTAGTGTGAGGGTGAGGGTTAGGGTTAGGGTTAGGGTTAGGCTGAGGGTGAGGGTGAGAGTGAAGGTTATGATTAGGGTGAGAGTTAGGGTTAGATTTAGGGAGAGGGTTAGGGTGAGGGTTAGTGTTAGGATTAGGTTTAGGGTTAAGGTTAGGCTGAGGGTGAGGTTGTGGGTGAGGGTTAGGTTTAGGGTGGGGGTTAGCGTGAGGGTGAAGGTTAGGGTGCAGTTGAGGGTTAGGGTTAGGGTTACGGTTTGGGTGAATGTGAGGGTTAGGGTTAGGGATAGGATGAGGGTTAGGATGAGGGGTAAGTTTAGGGTTAGGGTGAGGGTTAGGGTGAGTTTGAGGGTTATGTTTAGGTTTAGGGTTAGGGTGAGGGTTAGGGTGAGGGTTAGGCTTAGGATTAGGATGAGGCTTAGGGAGAGGGTGAGGGTGAGGGTGAGACAGTGTTAGGGTGAGGGTTAGGATGAGGGTTAGGGTTAGGGCTAGGGTGAGGGTTAGATTGAGGGTTAGGGTTAGGGTTAGGTTTACGTTTAGGGTTAGGTTAGGCTGAGTGTGAGTGTGAGTGTCAGGGTTAGGGTGATGGTTAGGGTTGGGGTGAGGGTGAGGGGTAGGGTGTGGATTAGGGTTAGGTTGAGGTTGAAGGTGAAGGTGAGGGTGAGTGTTAGGGTTAGGATTAGGTTTAGGGTTAAGACTAGGCCGAGGGTGAGGGAGAGGGTGAGGGTTAGTTATAGGGTAAGGGGTAGGGTTAAGGTGAGGGCTAGGATGAGACTGAGGGTTAGGGTGAGGGTGAGTGTGAGGGTGAGGGTTAGAGTGAAGGATAGGGTTAGGTTGAAGTTTGGGGTTAGGGTGAGGTTTAGGGTGTGGGTGAGGGTTATGGTTACGGTGAGGGTTAGGGTGACGGTGAGGGTTAGGGTGACGGTGAGGTTTAGGGATAGGGTTAGGGTTAGGGTGAGGGTGTGGTGTAGGGTTAGGATTAGGGTGTGGGTTAGGCTGAGGGTTAGGGTGAGGGTTAGGGTTAGCGTTAGACTTAGGGTTAATGTTAGGTTGGTGTTTATGGTGAGGGTGAAGATTAGGGTGAGGGTTAAGGTGAGGGTTACGCTTAGGGTGTGGGTGAGGATTAGGGTTAGGGTGAGGGTTAGGGTGATGGTGAGGGTTCAGGTGAGGATGAGGGTTTGGGTTAGCTTTAGGTATAGAGTGAGGGTTAGTGTGAAGGTTAGGGTTAGGGGTAGGGTGAGGGTAAGTTTTAGGGTGAGGGTAAAGGTTAGGGTTAGGGTTAGGGTTAGGGTGAGGGTTAGGGATAGGGAAAGGGTTAGGGTTAGGGTGAGGGTGAAGGTGAGGTTTAGGGTTAGGTTTAGGGTTAGTGTTAAAGTGATGGTGAGGGTTACGGTTAGGATTAGGTTTAGGGTTAGGTTTAGGTTGAGGGTGACGGTAAGGGTGAGGGTTAGTCTTAGGGTGAGGTTTTAGGGTTAGGGTTAAGGTTAGGGTTAGGGTGAGGGTTTGGGTTAGATTTTGGGTTAGGATGAGGGTTAGGCTGAGGGCAAGGGTTAGAGTTAGGGTGAAGGTTAGGATTAGTGTGAGGGTTATGGTTAGGGTTGGGTTGGGATAAGGGTAAGGATTAGGGTGAGGGTTAGGGTGAGGGTGAGGGTTAGGGTTAGGATTAGGGATAGGGTGAGGGTTAGGGTGAGGTTGAGGGTTAGGGTTAGGTTTAGGGATAGGGTGAGGTTAAGGGTTAGGTTTAGGGTTAGGGTGAGCATTAGGCTGATGGGTAGGGCTAGGGTTAGTTTGAGGGTTAGGTTTAGTGTGAGGGTTAGTATTACCGTTAGGTTTAGGGTGAGGAAAAGGGTTAGGGTGAGGGTTCGGGTTAGGGTGAGGGTTCGTGTGAGGGTGAGGGTGAGGGTGAGGGTTAGCATTAGGGTTAGGGTTAGGGTTACGGTGAAGGTTAGGGTTCGGTTTTTGGTTAGGGTGAGGGTTAGGTTTAGGGTTAGCGTTAGCGTGAGGGTGAGGTAAGGGATAGGGTGAGGGTTAGGGTGAGGGTGAAGGTTAGGGTTAGGGTTAGGTTGAGGGCTATATTGATGGTTAGGGTTAAGGTTAGGTTTATGGTGAGGGTAAGGGTTAGGGTGAGGTACAGGGTGAGGGTGAGGTGAGGGTTAGCATTAGGGTTAGTGTGAGGATTAGGGTGAGCGTTACAGTTAGGATTAGGTTTAGTTTTAGGGTTAGGCTGAGAGTGAGGGTGAGGGTGAGGGTGAGATTTAAGGTTAGGGTTAGGGTTAGGCTGAGGGTTACGGTGAGCGGTAGGGTTATGGTTAGGGTGAGGGTTAGGGTTAGTGAGAAGTTAGGGTTAGGGTTAGTGTTAGGGTAAGGGTAAAGGTTAGGCTGAGGTTTAGGTTGAGTGTGAGGTTTAGGGATAAGGTTAGGGTTATGATGAGGGTTAGGGTGAGAGTTAGGGTTTGTTTTAGGGTTAGGATGAGTGTGAGGCTTAGGGAGAGGTGAGAGTTAGGGTGAGGATGATTGTTAGGGTTAGAGTGAGGGTTAAGGTTAGGGTGAGGGTGAGGTTTAGGGTTAGTGTTAGGGTTAGAATGAGGGTTAGGGTTAGGGTTATGGCTAGGGTTAGTGTGATGTTTAGTGTTATGGTGATGTTTAGGGTTAGGGTGAGCGTTAGGGTGAGGGAAAGGTGGAGGGTGAGGGTAAGGGTGAGGTTTATGGTTAGTGTGAGGTTTAGGGTTAGGGTTAAGTTTAGGTTTAGGGTGAGGGTTTGGGTTAGGTTTATGGTTAGGATGATGGTTAGGCTGTGGGTAGGGCTAGGATTAGGGTGAGTGTTATGGTTATTGTGGGGGTTAGGGTTAGGGTTAGGGTTAGGGTGAGGGTAAGGATTATGGTGACGGTTAGGGTGAAGGTGAGGGTTAGGGTTAGGGTTAAGTTTAGGGTGAGGGCTAGGGTTAGGGTTAGGGTTAGGGTGAGGTTTAGGGTGAGGGTTAGGGTTAGGGTTAGGGTGAGTGTTAGGGTTAGCGTGAAGGTAATGTGAGGGTGAGGGTAAGAGTTAGGGTGAAGGTTAGGGTGAGGGTGAAGGATAGGTTTAGGGTTAGGTTGAGGGCTATTTTGAGGGTTAGGTTTAGGGTTAGGTTTATGGTGAGGGTAAAGTTGGGGTGAGGTATAGGGTGAGGTTGATGTTTAGGGTTAGCATTAGGGTTAGCGTGAGGGTTAGGGTGATGGTTAGGGTTAGGATTAGGGTTGGGTTTAGGGTTAGGCTGAGAGTCAAGTTGAGGATGAGGATGAGGGTTAGGGTTAGGGTTAGGTTTAGGGTTAGGGTTAGGATGAGGGTTAGGGTTAGGATTAGGGTGAGGGATAGGGTTAGTGTGAGGGTTAGGGTTAGGGTTAGTGTAAGGGTAAAGTTTAGGCTGAGGGTTAGGTTGAGTGTGAAGTTTAGGGTTAGGTTTAGTGTTATGGTGAGGGTTAGGTTGAGGGTTAGGGTTTGGGTTAGGTTTACGGTGAGGGTGAGGGTTAGGGTTAGGTTTACGGTGAGGGTAAGGGTTAGCGAGAGGGTTAGTTTGAGAGTGAGGATTAGGGTGAGGGTGAGGGTTAGTGTTAGGGTTAGGGATAGGTTTAGGGTGAGGTTAAGGGTTAGGGTGAGGATTAGGGTGAGGGTGAGGGTTAGAGTTAGCATTAGGGGTAGGGTGAGGGTTAGGTTGAGTATTAGGGTTATGGTTAGGGTTAGAGGGAGGGTGAGGGTGAGCGTTAGGGTTAGGGTTAGTGTTAGGTTTACGATGAGGGTAATGGATAGCGTGAGGGTTAGGTTGAGGGTGAGGGTTAGGGTGAGGGTGAGGGTTACGGTTATGAATAGGGTTTGGTTTAGGGTGAGGTTAAGGTTTAGAGTGAGGATTAGGGTGAGGGTGAGTGTCAGGGTTAGCATTAGGGGTAGAGTTAGGGGTAGGGTGACGATTATGGTTAGGGTTAGGGTTAGAGGGAGGGTGAGGGTGAGGGATAGGGTTAGGGTGAGGGTTAGTGTTAGGGGGAAGGTTAGGGTTAGGGTTAGGATTAGGGTTAGGGTTATGGTTAGAGTTAGGGTGAGCATTAAGCTGAGGGGTAGGGTTAGGGTTAGCTTGAGGGTTAGGTTTAGTGTGAGGGTTAGGGTTAGGGTGAGGTTTAGGATGAGGACTAGGGTTAGGGTTAGGGTGAGGTTTAGGGTTAGTGTGAACATTAGGGTTAGGGTTACGGATAGGGTGAGGGTAAGGGTTAGGGTGATTGTTAGGGTGAGGGTGAGGGTTAGGGTTAGGTTCAGGGTGAGGCTTAGTGTGAGTGTTACAGTTAGGGTTAGGGTGAGGGTGAGGGTTAGGTTGAGGTGAGGGTTAGAGTGAGGGTGAGGGTTACGGTTAGGGTGAGGAATAGGGTTAGGATTAGGGTTGGGGTGAGCCCTAGGGTGAGGGTGAGGGTTAGGGTTAGGGTGAGGTTTAGTGTTAGGATGAGGTTTAGGGTTAGGGTTAGGGTTAGGGTTATGGTGAGGGTGAGGATTACCGTTAGGTTGAGGGTTAGGGTTAATTTTAGGATTAGAGTTAGGGTTAGGGTTACGGTGAGGGTGAGGGTGAGGGTTAGGGTTAGGGTTAGGGTGAGAGCCAGGGTGAGGGTGAGGGTTAGGGTTAGGGTTAGAGTGAGGGTTAGGGTTAGGGTTATGGTTAGGCTTAGTGTGAGGGTTAGTGTTAGGGTGATGTTTAGGTTGAGGATGAGGGTTAGGTTGAGGGTGGGGGTTCGGGTTTGGGTGAGGGTTAGGGTTAAGGTCAGGGTGAGGGCTGGGTGAGGGTAAGGGTTAGGGTGAGGTTTAGGGTTAGGGTGGAGGTTAAGGTTAGAGTGAGTGTTAGGGTTAGAGTTAGGGTGAGAGTGAAAGTGACAATTAGGGTTAGGGTTATGGTGAGGGTGAGGGTTAGTGTTAGGATTAGGGTTAGGGTTAGGGTTAGGGTTAGGCTGAGGGTAAGGGTGAGGGTGAGGTTTATTGTTACGGTTAGGGTTAGGGTTAGAGTGAGGGGTAGGGTGAGGGTGAGGGTGAGGGTTAGGATTAGCGTAAGTGTTAGGGATAGGGTTAGTATTAGAGTGAGGATTACGGTGAGGGTGATGGTTAGGATTAGGGCTAGGCTGAGAGTGAAGTTGACAGTTAGGGTTAGGGTTAGTGTGAGGGTTAGTGTGAGGGTTAGTGTTAGGGTGATGTTTAGGGTGAGGGTGAGGGTTAGGGTATAGATGAGGGTTAGGGTTCAGGTGAGGGTTAGGGTTAGGGTTAGGGTGAGTGTTACGGTCAGAGTTAGGGTTAGGGTTAGGGTTAGGGTGAGGGTGAGGGATAGGGTTAGGGTTATGGTTTAGGGTTAGGGTGAGGATTAGGGTTTGATTTAGGGTGAGGGTTAGGGTGAGGGTTTGGGTTAGGATTAGGGTTAGGGTTAGGGTTAGGCTGAGGGTGAGGGTGAGGGTGAGTATTAGGGTTAGGGTGAGGGTTGGCTTAGGGTTAGGGTGAGGGTTAGGGTAATCGTGATGTTTAGGGTGAGGGTGATGTTTAGGGTGAGGGTGAGGGTGATGGTGAGACTGAGGGTTAGGGTGTGGGTGAGGGTTAGGTAAAGGTTAGGGTTAGGGTTAGGGTGAGGATTAGGGTGAGGTTTAGGGTTAGAGTGAAGGATAGGGTTAGGTTGAGGGTTAGGGTTAGGGTGAGGGTTAGGGTGTGGGTGAGAGTTATGGTTAGGGTGAAGGTTAGGGTGACGATGAGGGTTAGGGTGAGGGTCAGGTTTAGGGATAGGGTTAGGGTTACAGTGAGGGTGTGGTTTAGGGTTAGGATTAGGGTGAGGGTTAGGGTGAGGTTTAGGGTTAGGGTGAGTGTTAGGGTTAGTGTTAGGCTGAAGGTTAGGGTTAGGGTGATGTTTATTGTGAGGGTAAGGATTAGGGTGAGGGTTCGGGTGAGGGTGAGGGTTTCAGTTAGGGTGTGGGTGAGGGGTAGGGTTACGGTGAGGGTTAGGGTGACGGTGAGAGTTCGGGTGACATTGAGGGTTAGGGTTAGGGTTAGGGTGAGTCTTAGAGTTAGAGTAAGGGTGAGGGGTAGGGTTAGGATTAGGGTGAGGTTTAGGATTAGAGTGAGGCTTAGGATTAGTTTGAGGGTTAGCTTATGGGTTAGGTTGAGCGTAAGGGTTAAGGTGCGTGTTAGGGTGAGGGTGAGGGTTAGGGCTAGGGTTAGGGTTAGGGTGAGGGTTAGGGTGAAGGTTCGGTTTAGGTTTAGGGTGAGGGTCAGTGTGATGGTTAGGGTTAGGTGTAGGTTGAGCGTAAGGTTTACGCTGAGGGGGAGGGTTAGTGTTAGGTTTAGGGTTAGGGTTAGGGATAGAGTGAGGGTTAGGGATAGGGTTAGAGTTAGGGTGAGGGTGAGGGTGAGGTTTAGGGTTAGGGTAAGGTTTAGTGTTAGGGTGAGGGTTAGGGTTAGGATTAGGGTTAGGGTTAGGCTTAGGTGGAGGATGACCGTGAGGGTGTGGGTTAGGCGTAGGTTGAGGTTTAGGGTTAGGGTTAAGGTTAGTGTTAGGGTGAGGGTTTGGGTTAGGTTTAGGGTTAGGATGAGGGTTAGGATTAAGGTGAGGGTTAGGGTGAGTGTAAGGTTTAGGGTGAGGGTTAGGGTGATGTTGAGAATT
Source organism: Dipodomys spectabilis (assembly GCF_019054845.1). Taxonomy (NCBI): domain Eukaryota; kingdom Metazoa; phylum Chordata; class Mammalia; order Rodentia; family Heteromyidae; genus Dipodomys; species Dipodomys spectabilis. The sequence goes on from NW_024870713.1 coordinate 109,425, forward strand.
AGGGTTAGGCTGAGGATAAGGGTTATGGTGAGGGTTAGCTTGACGGTGAGGGTTATGGTTAGCATTAGTGTTAGGGTGGGGGTGAAGGTTAGGGTAAGTGTTAGGGTGAGGGCTAGGGTGAGGGTGTGGGTTAGGGTTGGGTTAGGGATAGGGTGAGGATTAGGGGTAGGTTTAGGGTTAGGGTGAGCATTAGGCTGAGGGGTTGAGCTACGGTTAGTTTGAGGGTTAGGTTTAGTGTGAGGATTAGGGTTAGGGTGAGGGTTAGGGTTAAGTTTAGGGTTAAGGTGTGTGTTAGAGTTAGGGTTAGGGTGAGGGTGAGGGTGAATATTAGGGTGAGGGTGAGGCTGAGGGTTAGGTTTAGGAATACGGTTAGGGTGATTGTGAGGGTGAGGGTGAGGGTTAGGGTTAGTATTAGGTTTAGGGTTCGGGTTAGGCTGAGGGTAAGGGTGAGAGTGAGGGTGAGGGTTAGGCTTAGGATCAGGGTTCGGGTTAGAGTGAGGGTTAGGGTGAGGGTGAGAGTCAGGGTTAGGGTGAGGGTTAGGGTGAGGGTGAGGGTTAGGATTAGGTTTAGGTTGAGGATTATGGTGAAGGTTAGGGTTAGGTTTAGGTTTATTGTGAGGATAGGGTTAGGGTGAGGTATAGGGTGAGGGTGAGGGTTAGGGTTAGGTTTAGGGTAAGAGTGAGGATTAGGGTGAGGGTTAGGGTTAGGGCTAGGTTTAGGGTTAGGGTAAGGTTAAAGGTTAGGCTGAGGTTTAGATTGAGTGTGAGGTTTAGGGTTATGGTTAAGGTTATGGTGAGGTTTAGGCTGAGGGTTAGGGTTTGGGTTAGGGTTAGGTTGAGGGTGAGGGTTAGGGTTAGGGTTAGGGTAAGGTTTACGGTGAGGGTAAGGGTTAGCATGAGGGTTTGGTTGAGGGTGAGGTTTAGGCTGAGGGTGAGGTTTAGGATTAGGGTTAGGGTTAGGGTTAGGGTGAGGTTAAGGTTTACGATGAGGGTTAGGGTGAGGGTGAGTGTTAGGGTTAGCATTAGGGTTAGGGTGTGGGTTAGGGTGAGTATTAGGGTAAGGGTTAGGGTTAGAGAGAGGGTGAGGGTGAGGGTTAGGTTTAGGGTGAGTTGTTAGCGTTAGAGTGAGGTTAGGGTTAGGGTTAGGGTTAGGATTAGGGTAAGGGTTAGGATTAGGGTTAGGGTGAGGGTTAGGGTTAGGGTGAGGGTTAAGGTTAGGGTGAGGATTAGGGTTAGTGTTAGCGTAAGGGTGAGGGTTAGGGTTAGGGTGAGGGTGAGGGTTAGGTAGAGGATGACGGTTAGGGTGAGGGTGAGGGTTAGGGTTAGGGTGAGATTTAAGGTTAGGGTGAGGGTTAGGGTTAGGGTGAGAGTTAAGGTAAGGGTGAGGGTTAGGGTGAGGATTAGGGTTAGGATGAGGGCTAGGGTGAGGGTGATGGTTAGGGTTAGTGTTATGGCTAGGGTTAGTGTGCGGGTTAGTGTTATGGTTATGTTTAGGGTGAAGGTGAGGTTTAGGGTGAGGGTTCGGTTTCGGGTTCTGGTGAGGGTTAGTTTTATGGTTAGGTTGAGGGTGAGGGTTAGGGTGAGGGTAAGTGTTAGATTGAGGGATAGGGTTAGGGTGAGTGTTAGGGTTAGAATGAGGGTTAGGGTTAGGTTCGGGTTAGTGTGAGGGTTAGGGTTAGGGTGGAGGTTAGGGTTAGGTTGAGGGTTAGGGTTACGGTTACGGTGAGGGTGAAGGTGAAGGTTAGGGTTAGGGTTAGTGTGAGGGTGGGGGTTAGGGTTAGGATTAGGGTTAGGGTTAGAGTTGGGCTGAGGGTGAGGGTGAGGGTGAGGATTAGGGTGAGGGTGAGGGGTAGGGTTAGGGTTAGGATTAGGGTTAGGTTTAGGGTTAGGGTTAGGTTTACGGTGAGGGTAAGGGTTAGGGTGAGGTTAAGGGTTAGGGTGAGGTTAGGGTTAGGGTGACCGTTAGGGTTAGAGTGAGGGTTAGGGTGAGGGCTAGGGTTAGGGTTAGGGTGACGTTTAGATTGAGGGTTAGGGTATGGGTTTGGGTGAGGGTTAGGGTGATGGTAAGGGTTAGGGTGATGTTTAAGGTGAGATTGAGGGTTAGGGTTAGGCTGAGTGTAAGAGTTAGGGTGTGCGTAAGGGTGAGGGTGATGGTTAGGGTTAGGGTTATGGTGAGGGCTAGGGTGAGACTGAGGGTAATTTTTAGGGTTAGGGATAGTTGAGGATTAGGGTTAGGTTTAGGTTTAGGGTGATCATTAGGCTGAGGGGTAGGGTTAGGTTTGGGTTGAGGGTTAACTTTAGTGTGAGGGTAAGGGTTAGGGTTAGTGTTAGGGTGCGGGTAAGTGTTAGGGTGAGGGTTAGGGTGATGGTGAGGGTTAGGGTTAGCATTAGGATTAGGATTTGGTTTAGGGTGAGGGTTAGTGTTAGGGTTGGAGTGAGGATCAGGGTTAAGGTTAGTGTTAGGGTGTGTGTTAGGGCTCGGTTTAGGGTGAGAATGAGGGTTAGTGTTAGGGTGAGGGTGAGGGTAGGAGTTAGGGTGATGGTTAGGGTGAGGGTGAGGGTTAGCGTTAGGGTTAGGTTGAGGGCTATGTTGAGGGTTAGGTTTAGTGTTAGGTTTATGGTGAGGGTAAGGGTTAAGGTGAGGTATAGGGTGAGGGTGATGGTTAGGGTTAGCAGTAGGGTTAGAGTGAGGGTTAGGGTGAGGTTTAGGGTTAGGATTAGGGTTGAGTTTAGGGTTAGGCTGAGAGTGAAGGTGAGGTTGAGGGTGAGGGTTAGGTTTAGGGTTATGGTTAGGATTAGGGATAGGATGAGGGTTAGGTTGAGGGGTAGGGTTAGGGTTAGGGTGAGGGTTAGGGTTAGTGTGAGGGTTAGGGTTAGGGTTAGGGTAAGTTAAAGGTTAGGCTTAGGGTTAGGTTGATTGTGAGGTTTAAGGTTAGGGTTAGGGTTATGTTGAGGGTGAGTGTGAGGGTGAGGGTTAGGGTTAGGTTAGGGTGAAAGTTAGGGCTAGAGTGAGGGTTAGGTGAGGATTAGGGTTAGGATGAGGGCTAGGGTGAGGGTGAGGGGTAGGGGTAGGGTTAAGGTTAGAGTGAGGGTTAGGGTTGGAGTGAGTGTTAGGGTTAGGGTTCTGGCTAGTGTTAGTGTGAGGGTTAGTGTTATGGTGATGTTTACATTGAGGGTGACGTTTAGGGTGAGGGTGAGGTGTCAGGTTCCGTTCAAGGTTAGGTTTAAGGTTAGAGTGAAGTTGAGGTGTAGAATGAGGGTAAGGGTTAGGGTGAGGGTTAGGGTTAAGGTGAGGGTTAGGGTTAGGGTGAGGTTTAGGGTTAGGTTAGAGTTAGTGTGAGTGTTAGGGTTAGGGTGTTGGTTAGGGTTAGGTTTAGGGTTAGGGTGAGTGTGAAGGTGAGGGTTTGGGTTAGGTTTAGGCTGAGGGTGAGTGCTCGGGTTAGCATTACGGTTAGGGTTAGAGTTAGGCTGAGGGTGAGGGTGAGGTTGAGGTTTAGGATTAGGTTTAAGGTTAGGGTTAGAGTGAGGGCTAGGGTGAGGGTGAGGGTTAGAGTTAGTGTGAGGATGAGGGTGAGGGTTAGGTTTACGGTAAGGGTTAGGGTTAGGGTTAGGGTGAGTATTAGGGTGAGGGTGAGGGTTAGGGTGAGAGTTATGTTTAGGGTGAAGTTTAGGGTTAGGGTTAGGGTGAGAGATACTGTTAGGGTGATGTTTAGGGTGAGGATGAGGGTTAGGGTGAGGGTGAGGGTGAGGGTGAGGGTTAGGTTTAGGGTTAGGGTGAGGGTGAGGTTGAGGGTTAGGATTAGGGTTAGGGTTAGTGTTTGAGTTAGGGTTATGGTTAGGCTGAGGGTGAGGTTGAGGGTGAGGATTAGGGTTCAGGTGAGTGTTAGGGTTAGGTTTAGTGTGAGGGTTAGGGTGAAGGTTAGGGTTAGGATTAGGGTTAGGGTTAGGCTGAGGGTGAGGGTGAGGGTTAACGTTATTGTGAGGTTTAGGCTTAGGGTTAGTGTAAGGGTTAGGTTTGGGGTGATGTTTAGAGTGAGGCTGAGAGTTAGGGAGAGGGTGAGGATGAGGGTGTGACTGAGGGTTACGGTGAGGGTGAGGGTTAGGTTTAGGGTGAGGGTTAGGGTGAAGGTGAGGGTTAGGGTGCGGATCAGGGTTAGGGTTAAGGTTAGGGTTAGGGTGAGGGTTAGTTTTAGAGTTAGGATGAGGGTTAGGATGAGGCGTAGTTTTAGGGTTAGGGTGAGAGTTAGGGTTAGTTTGAGGGTTAAGTTTAGGGTGAAGGTTAGGGTGAGGGTTAGAGTGAGGTTTAGGGTTATTTTTAGTGTTAGGGTGAGGGTTAGGGTAAGGGTGAGTGTTAGGATGAGGGTTAGGTTGAGGGTTAGGGTTAAGGTTAGGGTGAGTTTTAGGGTTAGGGTGAGGGTTAGGTTTAGGGTGAGGGTTAGGGTTAGGGTGAGGTTTAGAGTTAGGTTAGGGTTAGGGTGAGTGTTAGGGTTAGGGTATTGGTTAGGGTTAGGGTGAGGGTTAGGGTTAGAGTTAGGTTGAGTGTGAAGGTGTGGGTTAGGGTTAGGTTTAGGGTGAGGGTGAGGGTTAGGGTTAGGGTTAGGATAAGGGTTAGGGTTATAGTTAGGCTGACGGTGAGCGTGTGGGTTAGGGTTAGGGTTAAGGTTAGGGTGAGGGGAACGGTTAGGGTGAGGGTTAGCATTAGGGTAAGCGTTAGGGTGAGGGGTAGGGTTAGGCTGAGGTTTACAGAGAGGGTGAGGGTTAGGGTTCGTGTTAGGTTTGAGGTGAGCTGAAGGGTTAGGGTGAGGGTTAGGGTGAGGGCTAGGGTTAGCATTAGGGTTAAGGTGAGGGTTAGGGTGAGTGTTAGTGTTGGGATTAGGGTGAGGGTGAGAGTTACGGTTAGGATTAGGGTTAGGGTTATTGTTAGGGTGAGGGTTGGGTTTAGGGTGAGGGTTAGGGTTAGGGTGAGGGTGAGGTTGAGGGTGAGGGTTAGGATTAGGTTTAGGGTTATGCTGAAGGTGAGGGTTAGGGTTATGGTGGGGGTTAGGCTTAAGGTTATGGTGAGGTTTAGGGTTAGGGTGATGTTTAGGGTGATGTTTAGGGTGAGGGTTAGGGTGATGGTTAGGGTTAGGATGCGGGTGAGGGTTAGGGTTAGGGTTAGATTAAGGGTTTGGGTTAGGTTTAGGATGAGGGTTAGGATGAGGTGTAGCGTTAGGGTTAAGGTGAGGGTAAGGGTTAGGGTGAGGGTTAGGGTGAAAGTCAGGTTTAGGGTTATAGTGAGTGTTAGGGTGATGGTTAGGGTGAGAGTTAGGGTTAGGGTTAGGGTGATGGTGAGGGTTAGGTTTAGGGTTAGGGTTAGTGTGAGAGTTAGGGTTAGTGTTAGGGATAGGGTTAGGGTGAGGGTTAGGGTGAGGGTGATGGTGAAGGTGAGGGTTAAGGTTAGGTTAAGGTTTAGGGTGAGGGTGAGAGTGAGGGTTAGGTTTAGGATTAGGGTTAGGGTTAGGTTTAGGCTGAGGGTGAAGGTTAGGGTTAGGGATATGGTAAGTGTAAGTGTTAGGTTGAGAGTTAGGGTGATGTTGAGGGTTAGGCTGAGGGTGAGGGTGAGAGTGAGGCTTAGGATTAGTGTTAGGGTTAGGGTTAGGCTGAGGGTGAGGTTGAGGGTGAGGGTTAGGGTTAGGGTTAGGTTTAGGGTGGGGGCTAGGGTGAGGGTGAGGCTTAGGGTGAGGGTGAGGGTTTCGGTTAGCTAAGGGTTAGGTTTAGGGTGAGGATTAGGGTGAGGGTGAGGGTTAGGGTGAGGGTTAGGATGAGAGTGTGGGTTATGGTTAGTCTTAGGGTTAGTGTGAGAGTTAAGGTTAGGGTTAGGGTTAGGTTTAGGTTTAGCATGAGGGTGAGATGTAGGGTTAAGTTTAGGGTGAGTGTTAGGGTTAGCGTGAGGGTTAGGGTTAGTGTGAGGGTTAGGGTGAGGGTTAGGGTTAGGGTTAGGGTGACTGTAAGGGTTAGGCTGAGGGTTAGGTTGAGAGTGAGGGTTAGGGTTATCGTGAGTGTTAGGGTGAGGGTTAGGATAAGGGTTAGGGTTAGTTTTAGGGTTAGGGTTAGGATTAGGGTGAGGGTTAGAGGGAGGGTAAGGCTGAGGGTGATGGTTAGGTTTAGGGTGAGGTTTAGGGTGAGGGTGAGTTTTAGTGTTAGTGTTAGGGTGAGATTAAGGGTGAGGGTGAGGGTTAGGGTTAGGGTTACTGTTAGGGTGAGGTTAAGGGTTAGGGTTAGGGTTAGGGTGAGGGTGAGGGTTAGGGTGAGGGTTAGGGTTAGGCTGAGGTTTAGGGTAAGGGTGAGGGTTAGGGTTAGTGTTACTCTTAGGCTGAGGGTGAGGTTGAGGGTGAGGGTCAGGGTTAGCGTGAGGTTTAGTGTTAGGGTTAGTGTGAGGTTGAGTGTTCTGGTTAGGGTTAAGATTAGGGTTAGGTTTAGGGTTAGGCTGAGGGTGAGGGTGAGGGTTAGGATTAGGGTGAGGGTTAAGCTCAAGGTTATGGTAAGGGTTAGGGTCAGAGTGATGTTTAAGGTTAAGTTGAGGGTTAGGGTGAGGGTGAGGGTGAGGGTTAGGGTTAGGGTTAAAATGAGGGTTAGGATGAGTGATAGGGTTAGGTTTAGGTTTAGGGTTAGGGTTAATGTGATGGTTACAGTTAGGGTTACGGTGATGGTTAGGGTGAGGCTTACGGTTAGGGTTAGGTTTAGGGTGAGGGTTATGGTGAAGGTTAGGTTGAGGGTTAGGTTTTGGGTTAGGGTTAGGTTGAGGTTGAGGGTTAGGGTGAGGGTTACGGTTAGGGTTAGGGTTAGGGTGAAGGTTAGCATTTGGTTAAGTGTTAGGTTGAGGTTTAGGGTTACGCTGAGGTTTAGGATGAGAGTGAGGGTTAGGGTTAGGGTTAGGTTTGTGGTGAGGTGAAGGGTTAGGGTGAGGATTAGGGTGAGGGTTAGGGTTAGCATTAGGGTTAGGGTGACGGTTAGGGTTAGGGTGAGGGTGAGGGTGAGGGTTAGGGTTAGTGTGAGTGTCATGGTGATGGTGAGGGTTACGGTGAGGGTGAGGGTTAAGGTTAGAGTTAGGGTGAGGGTTAGGGTTAGGGTTAGGGTTAGGCTGAGGTTTAGGGTGAGGGTAAGGGTTAGGGTTAGGTTTAGTGTTAGGGTGATGTTAAGGGTAAGCGTGAGAGTTAGGGTTAGGGTTAGCCTTAGGATTAGGTTTAGGGTAACTCTTTGGCTGAGGGTGAGGGAGAGTGTGAGGGTTAGGGTTAGGGTGAGGGTTGGGTTAGGGTGAGGGTTAGGGTGAGGGTGAGGGTTAGGGTTAGGGTGAGGTTAAGGGTGAGGGTGAGTTTTAGGGTTAGGGTTAGGGTTAGGGTGAGGTTAATGGTGAGGTTGAGGGTTAGGGTTAGGGTTAGTGTTAGGGTGAGGTTAAGGGATAGTGTTAGGTTTAGGGTGAGGGTGAGGGTTAGGTTTAGGGTTAGGGTTAGGATGAGGGTTAGGATGAGGGGTAGGGTTAGTGTTAGTGTCAGGGTTGGGATTAGTGTGAAGGTTAGGGTTAGGGTTAGGGTGATGTTTAGGGTGTGGCTTAGGGTTAGGGTTAGGGTTAGGGTGAGGGTTAGGGTGAGGGTTAGGGTTAGAATTAGGGTGAGGTTGAGGGTGAGGGTTAGGGTTAGGATTAGGGTGAGGTTGAGGGTTAGGGTTACTGTTAGGGTTAGGGTAAGTGTTAGGGTGAGGGTGAGGGTTAGGGTTAGGGTTAGGATTAGGTTTAGGTTTCCGCTGGGGGTGAGGTTGAGTGTGAGGATTAGGGTTAGGTTTAGAGTCAGTGGTAGGGTTAGGGTGAGGGGTAGGGTTGGGGTTACGGTGCGGTTTAGTGTTAGGGTTAGGGTTGGGGTTAGGGTGAGACTAAGGGTTTGGGTGAGGGTTACGGTCAGGCTAAGGGTTAGGGTTATGGTTATGGTTATGGTGAAGGTTAGGTTGAGGGTTAGGTTTTGGATTGGGGTTAGGTTGAGGTTGAGGGTTTGGGTGAGGATTACGGTTAGGGTTAGGATTAGGGTGAGGGCTAGCTTTAGGGTAAGTGTTAAGGTGAGGGTTAGGGTTAGGCTGAGGTTTAGGGTGAGGGTGAGGGTGACGGTTAGGGTTAGGTTTGGGATGAGGTGAAGCGTTAGGGTGAGGGTTAGGGTTAGCATTAGGGTTAGAGTGAACGTTAGGGTGAGGGTTAGGGTGAGGTTTAGGGTTAGCATTAGGGTTAGGGTGAGTGTTAGGTTTAGGGTTATGGTGAGGGTGAGGGTTAGGTTTAGGTTTAGGTTTAGGGTGAGAGTTAGGGTTAGGGTTAGGGTTAGGGTTAGGGTGAGGGTTAGGGTGAGGGTGATGGTGAGGGTGAGGGTGAGGTTTAGGGTTAGAGTGAGGGCTAGGGTGAGGATGAGTCTTAGGGTGAGGGTGAAGGTGAGGGTGAGGGTTTCATTTAGGTAAGGGTTAGGTTTAGGGTGAGGATTAGAGTGAGGTTTAGGGTTAGGATTAGGGTGAGGGTTAGGGTTAGGGTGATGTTTACTGTCGGGGGGGTTAGTGTGAAGGTGAGGGTTCGGGTGAGGGTGAGGGTTAAGGTGTGTGTGGGTTAGGGTTAAGGTGAGAGTTATGGTGACTGTGAGGGATACGGTGAGGGTGAGTGTTAGGGTTAGGATTAGGGTGAGGGTTAGGGTTAGGATGAGGGTGAGGGTTAGGGTGAGGGGTAGGGTTAGGCGGAGGTTTAGTGTGAGGTTTAGGGTGAGGGTGAGGGTTAGGGTGAGGGTTAGTGTTAGGGTGAGGTTAAGGATTAGGGTGAGAGTTAGGGTGAGGGTTAGGATTAGGGTTAGAGTGAGGGTGAGGGTGAGGTTTAGGGTTAATATTAGGGTTAGGGTTACTCTTAGGCTGAGGGTGAAGTTGAGTGTGAGGGTGAGGGTTAGGGTGAATGTTAGGGTTAGAGTTAGGGTGAGGGTGAGTGTTATGGATAGGGTTAGGATTAGGGTTAGATTTAGGGTTAGGCTGAGGGTGCGGGTGAGGGTGAGGGTTAGGGTTAGGGTGAGGGTTAGGGCTAGGCTGAGGTTTAGGATGAGGGTGAGGTTTAGGGTTAGTGTTAGTGTTAGGGTGAGGTTAAGCGTTAGGGTGAGGGTTAGGGTGAGGGTTAGGTTTAGGGTTAGGTTTAGAGTGAGGGTGAGGTTGAGGGTTAGGTTTAGTATTAGGGTTAGTGTTAATGTTAGCCTGACGGTAAGGGTGATAGTGAGGGTGAGGGTTAGGGTTAGGGTGATTGTTATGGTTAGGCTTAGGGTGAGGGTGAGTGTGATTGTTACTGTAAGGATTAAGGTTAGATTTAGGGTTAGGCTGAGGGTGAGGGTGAGGGTGAGGGTTAGGGTTAGGGTGAGGATGAGGTTTAGGGTTAGCATTAGGGTTATTGTTAGGGTGAGGTTGAGGGTGAGGGGTAGGGTTAGGGTTAGGGTGAGGGTGAGGGTGAGGTTTAGGGTGAGGTTAAGGAATAGGGTGATGTTTAGGTTGAGGTTTAGGATGAGGGTTAGGGTGATGGTTAGGGTTAGGGTTAGGGTTAGGGCTAGGATGAGGATTAGGATGAGAAGGAGGGTTAGGGTTAGGGTGAGGTTGAGGGTGAGGTTGAGGGTGAGGGGTAGGGTTAGATTTAGCCTGAGGGTGAGGGTAAGGGTGAGGGTTAGGATTAGGGTTAGGGTTAAGGTTAGGCTGAGGGTAAGGGTGAGCGTGAGGGTGAGGGTTAGGGTTAGGGTTAGGGTGAGGGCTAGGGTGATTTTGAGGGTTAGGGTGAGGGTGAGGGTGAGGTATTAAGTTAGGTAAGGGTTAGGGTTATGGTGAGGATTAGAGTGAGGGCGAGGTTTAGGGTGAGGGTTAGGGTTAGGGTGAGGGTTAGACTTAGGGTTAGGGTGAGGGTTAGGGTTAGGGTTAGGGTTAGGGTGAGGGTCAGGGTGAGGGTTAGGGTTATTCTTAGGGTTAGGATGAGGGTTAGGGTGAGGCTAAGGATTTGGGTGAGGGGTATGGTTAGGGTTAGGGTGAAGGTTAGGTTTATTGTGAGGTTTAAGGTTAGGGTTAGGGTTAGGGTTATGGTGAGGGTAAGGGTTAGGGTGAGGGTTAGGGTGAGAGTGAGGGTTAGGGTTAGCCTTAGGATGAGTGTGAGGATAAGGGTGAGGGTTAGGTTTAGGTTTAGGGTTAGGTTTAGGATGAGGGTGAGGGTTAGGATTAGGGTTAGGGTTATGGTGAGGGTAAGGGTTAGGGTGAGGGTTAGGGTAAGAGTGAGGGTTAGGGTTACCCTTAGGGTGAGTGTGAGGGTAAGGGTGAGGGTGAGGGTTAGTGTTAGGGTTAGGTTTAGGATGAGGGTGAGGGTTAGTGTTAGGTGAGGGTTAGGGTTAGTGTGAGGGTTAGGGTTAGGGTTAGGGTTAGGATGAGTGTTAGGATTAGGGTTAGGTTGAGGGTGAGCCTGAGTGTTAGGTTTAGAATTAGGGTTAGTTTTAGTGTTAGGCTGAGGGTGAAGGTGCGGGTGAGTGTGAGGGATAGGGTTAGGGTGCAGGTTAGGCTTAGGGTGATGTTTAGCGTGAGAGTGAGGGTTAGGGTGAGGGTTAGGGTGAGGGTGAGGGTTAGGTTTAGGGTGAGGGCAAGGGTTACGTTGAGGGTTAGGGTGTGGGTGAGGGTTAGGATTAGGTTTAGGTTGAGGGTTAGGGTTAGGGTTATGATGAGGGTTAGGATGAGGGGTAAGGTTAGGGTCAGGGTGAGGGTTAGGGTTAGTGTGAGGGTTAGCGTTAGGATTAGGGTTAGGGTCAGGGTTAGGGTTAGGTTAGGGTTAGGGTTAGGGTTAGTGGTAGGGTTTGGGTTAGGGTTAGGGTGATGGTTAGGGTGAGGCTTAGGGTTAGGGTTAGGGTTAGGGTGAGGTTGAGGGTTAGGGTGGGAGTTACGGTTAGGGTTAGGGTTAGGGTGAGGGTGAGGGTTAGGATGAGGGTAGGGAGAGGGTCAGGGTTAGCATTAGGGTTAGCGTGAGTGTTAGGGTTAGGGTTAGGGTGAGGGTGAGGGTTCGGTTTAGGGTTAGGGTTAGGGTGAGAGTTAGGTTTAGGGTTAGGATTAGGGTGAGGGTTAGGGTGAGGGTGATGGTGAGGGTGAGGGTGAGGTTTAGGGTTTGAGTGAGGGCTAGTGTGAGGGTGAGGCTTAGGGTGAGGGTGAGGGTGAGGGTTAGGGTTAGTATTAGGGTTAGGGTTACTCTTAGGCTGAGGGTGAGGGTGAGTGTGAGTGTTAGGGTTAGGGTGAGGGTTAGGGTTAGTGTTAGCGTGAGGGTGAGTGTTATGGTTTGGGTTAGGTTAGAGTTAGGTTTAGGGTTAGCCTGAGGGTGCGGGTGAGGTTGAGGGTTAGGGTTAGGGTAAGGGTTAAGTTTAAGGTTAGGGTGAGGGTTAGGGTTAGGGTAAGGGTTAGGATGAGGTTTAGGATGAGGGGTAGGTTTAGGCTTAGAGTCAGGGTTAGGGTTAGTGTGAGGGTTAGGGTTAGGGTTAAGGTTAGGGTGATGGTTAGGGTGAGACTTAGGGTTAGGGTTAGGGTTAGGGTGAGGGTTAGCGTTAGGGAAAGTGTTGGGGTGAGGGTTAGGGTTAAGCTGAGTTTTACGCTGAGGGTGTGGGTTAGGGTAAGGGTTAGGCTTGGGGTGAGGTGAAGGGTGAGGGTGAGGGTTAGGGTTAGGATTAGGGTTAGCCTGAGGGTGAGGGTGAGGGTGAGGATTAGGGTTAAGATGGGGGTTAGGCTTAAGGTTAGTGTGAGGGTTAGGATAAGGGTGATGTTTAGGGTGAGGTTTAGGGTGAGGGTTAGGGTGAGGGTTAGGGTTAGGGTGCGGTAGAGGGTTAGGGTTAGGGTTAGGTTGAGGGCTTGGGTTAGGGTTAGGATGAGGTGCAGGGTTAGGGTTAGGGTGAGGGTTAGGGTTATAGTGAGTGTTAGGGTGATGGTTAGGGTGAGCGTTAGGGTTAGGGTTAGGTTTACTGTGATGGTTAGGGTGAGGGTTAGGCTTAGGGTTAGGGTTAGGGCTAGGATTAAGTTCAGGGTGAGGGTGAGGTTTAGGGTTAGGGTTAGGGTGAGGTGAGGGTTAGGATTAGGGTTAGGGTGACCGGTAGGATTAAGGTTAGGGTGAGGGTTAGGTTTAGTGTGAGGGTTAGGATTAGGGATAGTGTTAGGGTGAGGGTAAGGGTTAGGGTGAGGGTTAGGGTGAGAGGGTGGGGTAGGGTTAGCCTTAGGGTTAGTGTGAGGTTTAAGGTTAGGGTTATGTTTAGGGTTACGTTTAGGAAGAGGTTGAGGTTTATGGTTAGGGATAGGGTGAGTGTTAGGGTTAGCGTGGGGGTAGGGTTAGTGTGCGGTTTAGGGTGAGGGTTAGGGTTAGGGTGAGGGTAAAGGTTAGGATGAGGGTTAGGGTGAGAGTGAGGGTTAGGGTTATCGTGAGTGTTAGGGTGAGGGTTCGGGTGAGGGTTAGGGTTAGGTTTAGGGTTAGGATTAGGGTGAGGGTTAGCGGGAGTGTAAGGGTTAGGGTGAGGGTTAGGGTTAGGGTGAGGTTAAGGGTGAGAGTGAGTTTTAGGTTTAGGGTTAGGGTTAGGGTGAGGTTAAGGGTGAGGGTGAGGGTCAGGGTTAGGGTTAGTGTTAGGGTGAGGTTAAGATTTAGGGTTAGGGTGAGGGTTAGGGTTAGGTTTAGGGTTAGGTGTAGGGTTAGGGTGAGGGTCAGGGTTAGGGTGAGGGTGAGGGTGAGGGTTAGAATTAGGGTGAGGTTGAGGGTGAGGGTTAGGGTTAGGATTAGGGTTAGAGTAAGGTTTAGGTTGAGGGTGAGGGTTAGGGTTAGGGTTAGGGTGAGGTGAGGGTTAGGATTAGGGTTAGGGTTAGGTTTAGGGTTAGGGTTACTCTTAGGGTTAGGGTTAGGGTTAGGGTTAGGGTTAGGGTTAGGGTTAGGTTTAGAGTTAGTGGTAGGGTTACGATGAGGGTGAGGGTGAGGGGCAGGGTTAGGGTTAGGGTTGGGGTAAGGGTGAGAGTAAGGGTTTGGGTGAGGGTTAGCGTGAGGGTGAGGGTTGGGTTAGGGTTAGGTTTATGGTGAAGGTTAGGTATAGGGTTAGGTTTTGGGTTAGGGTTAGGGTGAGGTTGAGGGTTAGGGTGAGGGTTACGGTTAGGGTTAGGGTTAGGGTGAGGGTTAGCGTTAGGGTAAGTGTTAGGGTGAGGTTTACGGTTAGGTTATGTTTAGGGTGAGGGTGAGGGTTAGGTTTAGAGTTAGGTTTGTGGTGAGGTGAAGGGTTATCGTGAGGGTTAGGGTGAGGCAAAGGATTAGGGTGAGGTGTAGGGTGAGTGGTAGGGATAGGGTTAGAGTGAGGGTTAAGTTTAGTGTGTGGGCTAGGGTTAGGGTTAGGGTTAGGTTAGGGTTATGGTGAGAGTGAGGGTTAGGGTGAGGGTTAGGGTGAGAGTGAGGGTTAGGGTTAGCCTTAGGATGAGTGTGAGGGTAAGGGTGAGGGTGAGGGTTAGTGTTATTGTTAGGTTTAGGATGAGGGTGAGTGTTAGTGTTAGGTGAGGGTTAGGGTTAGTGTGAGGGTTAGGGTTAGGGTTAGGGTTAGGATGAGTGTTAGGATGAGGGTTAGGGTGAGGGTGAGCCTGAGGGTTAGGGTTAGCCTTAAGGTGAGTGTGAGGGTAAGGGTGAGGGTGAGGGTTATTGTTAGGATTAGGTTTAGGATGAGGGTGATGGTTAGGGTGAAGGTTAGTGTTAGGTGAGATTTAGGGTTAGTGTGAGGGTTAGGCTTAGGGTTAGGGTTAGGATGAGTGTTAGGATTAGGGTTAGGGTGAGGGTGAGCCTGAGGTTTAGGTTTAGAATTAGGGTTAGGTTTAGTGTTAGGCTGAGGGTGAGGGTGCAGGTGAGTGTGAGGGACAGGGTTAGGGTGCAGGTTAGGCTTAGGGTGATGTTTAGGGTGAGAGTGAGGGTTAGGGTGAGGGTGAGGGTTAGGTTTAGGGTGAGAGCAAGGGTTACATTGAGGGTTAGGGTGTGGGTGAGGGTTAGGATTAGGTTTAGGGTGAGGGTTAGGGTTAGGGTTATGATGAGGGTTAGGATGAGGGGTAAGGTTAGGGTCAGGGTGAGGGTTAGGGTTAGTGTGAGGGTTAGCATTAGGCTTAGGGTTAGGGTCAGGGTTAGGGTTAGGTTAGGGCTAGGGTGAGGGTTAGTGGGAGGGTTTGGGTTAGGGTTAGGGTGATGGTTAGGGTGAGGCTTAGGGTTAGGGTTAGGTTTAGGTTTATGGTGAAGGTTAGGTTAAGGGTTAGGTTTTGGGTTAGGGTTAGGGTGAGGTTGAGGGTTAGGGTGAGGGTTATGGTTAGGGTTAGGGTTAGGGTTAGGGTGAGGGTTAGCGTTAGGGTAAGTTTTAGGGTGAGGATTAGGGTTAGGCTGAGGTTTAGGATGAGGGTGAGGGTTAGGGTTAGGGTAAGGTTTCGGGTGAGGTGAAGGGTTAGGGTGAGGGTTAGGGTGAGGGTTAAGGTTAGCATTAGAGTTAGGGTGAGGGTTAGGATGAGAGTAGGTTGAGGGTTAGGGTTAGCGTGAGTGTTAGGGTTAGGGTTAGGGTGAGGGTGAGGGTTCGATTTAGGGTTAGTGTTAGGGTGAGAGTTAGGTTTAAGGTTAGGGTTAGGGTGAGGGTTAGGGTGAGGGTGATGGTGAGGGTGAGATTTAGGTTTAGGGTTAGACTGAGGGCTAGGGTGAGGGTGAGTCTTAGGGTGCGGGTGAGGGTGAGGGTTTCGGTCACGTAAGAGTTAGGTTTAGGGCGAAGATTAGGGTGAGGGTGAGGGTTAGGGTGAAGGTTAGTGTTAGGGTGAGGGTTAGTGTTAGGATTAGCCTGAGGGTTAGTGTTAGGGTGATGTTTAGTGTGAGGGGGAGGGTTAGTGTGAAGGTGAGGGTTCGGGTGAGGGTGAGGGCTAAGGTGTCAGGGTTAGTGTTAGGGTGAGTGTTATGGTGAGAGTGAGGGTTACGGTGAGGGTCAGGGTTAGGGTTAGGGTTAGGGGGAGGGTTAGGGTTAGGGTTAGGTTTAGGGTGAGGGTGAGGGTTAGAGTGAGGGTTAGGGTTAGGCTGAGGTGTAGTGTTAGGGTGAGGTTAAGGGTTAGGGTGAGGTTTAGGGTTAGGGTTAGGGTTAGAGTGAGGGTGAGGGTGAGGGTTAGGGTTAGTATTAGGGTTAGGGTTACTCTTAGGCTGAGGGTGAGGGTGAGTGTGAGGGTGAGGGTTAGGGTGAGGGTTAGGTTTAGGGTTAGGGTGAGGATGAGTGTGATGGTTAGGGTTAGGATTAGGGTAAGGTTTGGGTTAGGCTGAGGGTGCAGGTGAACGTGAGGGTTAGGGTTAGGGTGAGGGTTAAGTTTAAGGTTAGGGTGAGGGTTAGGATTAGGGTTAGGGTTAAGATGAGGGTTAGGATGAGGTGTAGGGTTAGGGTTGGGGTCACGGTTAGGGTTAGTATGAGGGTTAGGGTTAGGTTTAGGGTTAGGGTGATGTTTAGGTTGAGGCTTAGGGTTAGGATTAGTGTTAGGCTGAGGATTAAAGTGAGGGTTAGGGTTAGGGTTAGGATGAGGGTTATGATGAGGGGTAGGGTTAGGATTAGGGTCAGGGTTAGGGGTAGGAGTAGAGTTATGGTGAGTGTTAGGGTGAGGGTGAGGGTGAGGGTGAGGGTTAGAATTAGGGTGAGGGTGAGGGTGAGGGTTAGGGTTAGAATTAGGGTTAGGGTAAGCGTTAGGTTGAGGGTGAGGGTTAGGGTTAGGGTGAGGGTGAGGTGAGGATTAGGATTAGGGTTAGGGTTAGGTTTAGGGTTAGGGTTACTGTTAATGTTAGGGTTAGGGTGAGGGTGAGGGTTAGGGTTAGGATTAGGGTTAGCGTTCGGCTGAGGATAAGGGTGAGTGTGAGGGTTACGGTTAGGTTTAGAGTTAGTGGTAGGGTTAGGATGAGGGTTAGGGTGAGGTTTAGCGTTCGGGTAAGTGTTCGGGTGAGGGTGAGGATTAGGCTGAGGTTTAGGGTGAGGGTGAGGGTTAGGGTTAGGGTTAGGTTTGGGGTGAGTTGAAGGGTTAGGGTGACGGTTACGGTTAGCATTAGGGTTAGGGTGAGGGTTAGGTTTAGGGTGAGGGTGAGGGTGAGGGTTACGGTTAGGATTAGGGTTAGTGTTACTGTTAGGCTGAGGGTGAGATTGAGGGTGAGGGTTAGGGTTAGGGTGAGGGTGAGGGTGAGGTTTAGAGTTAGGATTAGCGTTAGGTTTAGGGTTAGGCTGAGGGTGAGGGTTAGGGTTGGGGTTATGCTGGGGGTTAGGCTTAAGGTTAGGTTGAGGATTAGGGTTAGGGTGATGCTTAGGGTGAGTTTTAGGGTGAGGGTTAGGGTGATGGTTAGGGTTAGAGTGCGGGTTGGGGTTAGGGTTAGGGTTAGGTTGAGGGTTTGGGTTAGTGTTAGGATGAGGGTTAGGATGAGGTGTAGGGTTAAGGTTAGGGTGAGTGTTAGGGTTAGTGAGAGGGTTAGAGTTAGGGTTAGGGTGAGCGTTAGGGTTATTGTTAGGGTTAGGGTGAGGGTTGATTGTTAGGATTAGTTGTTAGGGTTAGGGCTAGGATTAGGTTCAGGATGAGGGTGAGGGTTAGTGTTAGGGTTAGGGTGAGGTGAGGGTTAGTTTTAGGGGTAGCTTGAGGGGTAGGGTTAGGGTTAGCGTGAGGGTTAGGTTTAGTGTGAGGGTTAGGGTTTGGGTTAGGTTTAGGGTGAGGGTAAGGGTTAGGGTGAAGGTTAGGATGAGAGTGTGAGTTAGGATTAGCCTTAGGGTTAGTGTGAGGGTTAAGGTTAAGTTTAGGGTTAGAGTTAGGTTTAGGACGAAGGTGAGGTTTAGGGTTAGGTTTAGGGTGAGTGTTAGGGATAGCGTGAGGGTTAGGCTTAGTGTGAGGGTTAGGTTGAGGCTTAGGGTTAGGGTTAGGGTGAGGGTAAGGGTTACGGTGAGGGTTAGGGTGAGAGTGAGGGTTAGGCTTATCGTGAGTGTTAGGGTGAGGGTGAGGGCAAGGGTTAGGGTTAGGTTTAGGGTTATGATTCTGGTGAGGGTTAGCGGGAGTGTAAGGGTTAGGATGAGGGTTAGGGTTAGGGTGAGCTTTAGGGTGAGGGTGAGTTTTAGGGTTAAGGTTAGGTTTAGGGTGAGGCTAAGGGTTAGGGTGAGGGTTAAGTTGAGGGTTAAGGTGAAGGTTAGGGTTAGAATTAGGGTTAGGGTTAGGGTTAGGGTGAGGGTTAGGTTCAGTGTGAGGGTCAGGGTTATGGTTAGGGTTAGGGTGAGGGTCAGGGTTAGGGTGAGGGTTAGGATGAGAGTGTGGGTTAGGATTAGCCTTAGGGTTAGTGTGAGTGCTAAGGTTAGATTTAGGGTTAGGGTTTGGTTTAGGATGAGGGTGAGGTTTAGGGTTAGGTTTAGGGTGAGTGTTAAGGTTAGCGTGAGGGTTAGGGTTAGTGTGAGGATTAGGGTGAGGCTTAGGGTTAGGGTAAGGGTGAGTGTAAGGCTTAGGGTGAGGTTTAGGGTGAGAATGAGGGTTAGGGTTATCGTGAGTGTTAGGGTGAGGATTAGGGCAAGGGTTACGGTTAGGTTTAGGGTTAGGATTCGGGTGAGGGTTAGCGGGAGGGTAAGGGTTAGGGTGAGGGTTAGGGTTAGGGTGATTTTTAGGGTGAGGGTGGGGTTAGGGTGAGATTAAGGGTTATGGTGAGGGTTAAGGTGAGGGTTAAAGTATGGGTTAGTTTTAGAATTAGGGTTAGGGTGAGGGTTAGGGTTTGGGTTAAAGTTAGTGTTAGGGTCAGGTTGAGTGTGAGGGTTAGGGTTAGGATTAGGTTTAGGGTTACGGTTAGTCTGAGGGTGAGGGTGAGTGTTACGGTTAGGGTTAGGGTTAGGGTGAGGATAAGGGTTAGGGTGAGGGTTAGATTTCGTATGAGGATTAGGGTTAGGGTGAGGGTAAGATTAGGGTGAGGTTAGGGTGAGAGTGAGGTTTAGGTTTATCGTGTTTGGGTTAGAGTTAGGGTTAGGGTGAGTGTTAGGGTTAGGTTTAGGGTTAGGGTTGGGGTGAGGGTTAGGGTGAGGGTGATGGTGAGGGTTAGGGTTAGGGTTAGGTTTAGCGTGAGGGTGATTGTGAGGGTTAGGTTTAGGATTAGGGTTAGGGTTAGGCTGAGGGTGAAGGTTCAGGTGAGGGTTAGGGTGAGGTTAAGGGTTAGGGTGAGGGTTAGTTTGATGGTGAGGGTTAGGCAGAGGGTGAGGGTGAGAATGAGGGTTAGAATTAGGTTAGAGTTAGGGTTAGGCTGAGGGTGAGTGTGAGGGTGAGGGTTATGGTTAAGGTTAGGGTTAGGTGAGGGCTAGGGTGAGCGTGAGGCTTAGGATGAGGGTGAGGGTGAGGTGAGGGTTTGGGTTAGGTAAGGGTTAGGGTTTTGGGGTGAGGATTAGAGTGAGGGTGAGGGTTAGGGTGAGAGTTAGGCTTAGGGTGAGGGTTAGGGTTAGGGTTAGGGTGAGGGTTAGGGTTAGGGTGATGTTTAGTGTGAGAGTAAGTGTTAGAGTGAGGGAGGATTCGTGTGAGGGTGAGGGTTATGGTTAGGGTTAGAGTGAGGGCTAGGGTGAGCGTGAGGCTTAGGATGAGGGTGAGGGTGAGGTGAGGGTTTGGGTTAGGTAAGGGTTAGGGTTTGGGGGTGAGGATTAGAGTGAGGGTAAGGGTTAGGGTGAGAGTTAGGCTTAGGGTGAGGGTTAGGGTTAGGGTTAGGGTGAGGATTAGGCTTAGGGTGATGTTTAGGGTGAGGGTTAGGGTGTGGGTGAGGGTTCGGTTTATGGTGATGGTTAGCGTGACGATGAGCTTTAGGGTCAGGGTTAGGGTGAGGGTTAGGGTTAGGGTTAGGGTGAGGGTTAGGGTGACAGTGAGGGTTAGAATTAGCCTTAGGGTTAGTGTGAGGGTTAGGGTGAAGTTTAGGGTTAGGGTTAGGATTAGGATGAGGGTGAGGTTTAGGGTTAGGGTTAGGGTTAGTGTTAGGATTAGGGTTAGGGTGAGGGTTAGGGTTCGGGTTAGGATGAGGGTAAGGGTTAGGGTGAAGGTTAGGGTGAGAGTGAGGGTTAAGGTTATCGTGAGGGTTATGGTGAGGGTTAGGGTGAGGGTTAGGTTTAAGGTTAGGGGTGGGTTAGCATTAGGGTTAGGGTGAGGGTGAGCGTTAGGGTTAGGGTGAGGGTTAGGTTTAGGGTTAGGGTGAGGGTGAGAGTGAGGGTTAGGGTTAGAATTATGGTTAGGTTTATGGTGAGGCTGAAGGTGAGGTTGAGGGTGAGGATGAGGGATAGGGTTAGGGTGAGGGTTAGGCTTAGGGTGATGTTTAGAGTGAGGGTGAGGGTTAGGGTTACGGTGAGGGTTCGGATGAGACTGAGAGTTAGGGTGTGGGTGAGGGTTACGTTCAGGTTGAGGGTTAGGGTGACATTGAGGGTTAGGATGCAGGTGAGGGTTAGAGTTAGGATTAGGTGGAGGTTTAGGGTTAAGGTTAGGATGAGGGTTAGGATGAGGGGTAGGGTTAGGTTTAGGGTGAGGGTTAGGGTTAGTGTTAGGGTTAGGCTAAGGGTTAGGGTGAGCGTTAGGGTGAGGGCGAGGGTTAAGTTTAGGTTTAGTGTAAGTGTGAGGGTTAGGGTGAGGATTAGGGTTAGGATTAGGGTTAGGTTGAGGGTTACGGTGAGGATTAGGGTTAGGTTTAAGGTTAGGGTGAATGTAAGGTGTGGGTTAGGGTGAGGTTTAGGGTGAGGGTGAGGGTTAGTGTTAGGGTTAGGTGAGGTTAAGGGTTAGGGTGAGGGTTAGGTTTAGCATTAGGGTTAGGGTGAGGGTTAGGGTGAGGGTTAGGGTTAGGGTGAGTGTGAGGGTTAGGGTTAGGATTAGGGTTACAGTTAGGTTGAGGGTGAGGTTGAGGGTGAGGGTTAAGGTTAGGGTGAGGGTTAGGGTTAGTGTTAGAGTGAGGGTGAGGGCGAGGGTTAGAGTTAGGATGGGGGTTAGGTTTAGGGTTAGGCTGAGGGTGAGGGTGAGGGTGAGGGTGAGAGTTTGGGTTAGGGTGAGGGTTAGGCATAGGGTTTCGGTGAGGGTTAGGCTTAGGGTGATGTTTAGGGTGAGGGTGAGGGTTAGGGTAAGGGTGAGGGTTCCGGTTTGACTGAGGGTTAGGGTGTGGGTGAGGGTTAGGTTTATGGTGAGGGTTAGGGTGATGGTGAGCTTTAGGGTTAGGGTTCGGGTTCGGGTTAGGGTTAGGGTTAGGTTGAGGGTTAGGGTAGAGGGGTAGGGTTAGGGTTAGTGTGACGGTTAGGTTTAGTGTGAAGTTCAGTGTTAGGTTTAGGGTTAGGGTGAGGGTAAGGTTTAGAGTGAGGGTTAGGGTGAGAGTGAGGTTTAGGATTAGCCTTAGGGTTAGTGTGAGGGTTAGGGTGAATTTTAGGGTTAGGTTTAAGTTTAGGTTTAGTTTGAAGGTGAGGGTTAGGGTTAGGGTGAGGTTAGGGTTAGTGTGAGGGTTAGAGTTAGGGTTAGGTTTGGGGTTAGGGTGAGGGTAAGGTTTAGGGTGAGGGTTAGGGTGAGAGTGAGGGTTAGGGTTATCGTGACGGTTATGGTGAGGGTTAGGGTGAGGGTTAGGTTTGGGGTTAGGCTTAGGTTTAGGTTGAGGGTGAGGGTTAGGGTTAGGTTTAGGGTTAGGGTGAGGTTTAGGGTTAGGGTTAGGTTTAGGGTGAGGGTTAGGGTGAGGGTTAGGGTTAGGGTGAGGGTGAAGGTGAGGGTTGGGTTTAGGTTTAGGTTTAGGGTGAGGGTGAGGGTGAGGGTTAGGGTTAGGATTATTGTTAAGTTTAGAGTTAGGCTGAGGGTGAGGGATAGGTTTAGGGTTAAGGTGCGGGAAAGGTCTAGGTAGAGGGTTAGGGTGAGGGTGAGGGTGAGGGTTAGGATTAGAGTTAGGGTTAGGGTTAGGCTGAGGGTGAGGGTGAGGTTGAGGGTTAGGGTAGGGTTAGGCTTAGGGTGAGAGTGAGTTTGAGGGTGAAGGTTACGGTGAGTGTTAGTATTAGGGTTAGGTTGAGGGTTAGGGTTATGGTGATGTTTAGGGTGAGGGTGAGTTTTAGGCTGACGGTGAGCGTTAGGCTGAGGGTGAGGGTTGGGTTTAGGGTTAGCATTAGGGTGAGTGTTAGTGTTAGGGTTAGGGATAGGGTGAGGTTTAGGGTGAAGTTTAGGGTTAGGGTTAGGCTTAGGCTTAGTGTGAGGATTAGGGTTAGGGTTAGGTTTAGGTTTAATGTGAGGGTAAGCGTTAGGGTGAGATTTAGGGTGAGGGTGAGAGTTAGGATGAGGATTAGGGTTAGGGTGAGGGTTAGGGATAGGGTTACGTTTAGGAATAGGTTTAGGGTTAGGGTGAGGGTGAGTGTGAGGGTTAGGGTTAGGTTTAGAGACAGGGTGAGTGTGAGCGTGAGGGTGAGGTTTAGTATTAGGTTTAGGGTAAGGGTTAGGTTCAGAGTGAGGGTGCGGCTGAGGGTTAGGGTTAGCTTTAGGTTTAGGGATATGGCTAGGCTGAGGGTGAGTGTGGTGTTAGGGTTAGGGTTAGGGTTAGGGTGAGGGGTAGGGTTCGTATGACTGTTAGGGTTAGGGTTAGGGTGAGGGTGAGGGTAAGAATAGGGTGAGGGTTAGGGTGAGAGTGAGGTTTACGGTTATCGTGAGTGTTTGGGTGAGGGTTAAGGTGAGGGTGATGGTGAGGGTGGTTAGGGTGAGGGTGAGTGTTAGGTTTAGGGTTAGGGTTTGGGTGAGTGTTAGGATTAGGGTTAGGGTTAGGGTTAGGGTGAGGGTTAGGGTGAGAGTGATGGTGAGAGTTAGGTTTAGGGTTAGGTTTAGCGTGAGGGTGAGGGTGAGGGTTAGGTTTAGGATTAGGGTTAGGGTTAGGCTGAGGGTGAAGTTTCAGGTTAGGGTTAGGGTGAGGTTAAGGGTTAGGCTGAGGGTTAGGGTGATGGTGAGGGCTAGGCTGAGGGTGAGGGTGAGAATGAGGTTTAGAATTAGGGTTAGGGTTAGGGTTAGGCTGAGGGTGAGGGTGAGGGTGAGGGTTATGGTTAGGGTTAGGGTTAGAGTGAGGGCTAGGGTGAGGGTGAGGCTTAGGGTGAGGGTGAGGGTGAGGTGAGGGTTTGGGCTAGGTAAGGGTTAGGGTTTTGGGGTGAGGATTAGTGTGAGGGTGAGGGTTAGGGTGAGAGTTAGGCTTATGGTGAGGGTTAGGCTGAGGGTTAGGGTTAGGGTGATGTTTAGTGTGAGAGTGAGTGTTAGGGTGAGGGAGGGTTCGGGTTCGGGTGAGAGGTAAGGTGTGGGTGAGGGTTAGGGTTAGGGTTAGGGTGAGGTTTAGGTTGAGGTTTAGGGTGAGGGTTAGGGTGATGGTTAAGGTTAGGGTTAGGGTTAGAGTTAGGGCTTGGATGAGGGTTAAGGTGATGTTTAGGGGTAGGGTGAGGGTTAGGGTGAGGGTGAGGGTTAGGGTTAGGTTAGGCTTTGGGTTAGGTCTACGATAAGGGTTAGGATGAGGGGGAGGTTTAGGGTTAGGGTGAGGGTGAGAGTGAGGTTGAGGGTGAGGAGTACGGTTAGATTTAGCCTGAAGGTGAGGGTGAGGGTGAGGATTAGGATTAGGGTGATGTTTAGGGGTAGGGTGAGGGTTAGGGTGAGAGTGAGGGTTAGGGTTAGGTTAAGCTTTGGGTTAGGTCTACGATAAGGGTTAGGATGAGGGGGAGGTTTAGGGTTAGGGTGAGGGTGAGAGTGAGGTTGAGGGTGAGGAGTAGGGTTAGATTTAGCCTGAAGGTGAGGGTGAGGGTGAGGATTAGGATTAGGGTTAGGGTTAAATTTAGGCTGAGGGTAAGGGTGAGTGTGAGGGTGATGTTTAGGGTTAGGGTTAGGGTGAGGGTGAGGGCTAGGGTGATTTTGAGGGTTAGGGTGAGGGTGAGGGCTAGGGTTAGGGTTAGGGTGAGGGTTAGGTTTAGTGTGAGGGTTAGGGTTAGGGTTATGGTTATGGTGAAGGTAAGGGTTAGGGTGAGGGTTAGGGTGAGAGTGAGGGTTAGGGTTAGCCTTAGGGTGAGTGTGAGGGTAAGGGTGAGGGTTAAGTTTAGGGTTAGGGTTAGGTTTAGGATGAGGGTGAGGGTTAGGGTGAGGGTTAGGTTTAGTGTGAGGGTTATGATTAAGGTTAGTGTTAGGGTGAGGGTGAGGGTAAGGATTAGAGTGAGGGTTAAGGTGAGAGTGAGTGTTAGGGTTAGGTTAGGGTTAGGGTGAAGGTTAGTGGGAGGGTAAGGGTTAGGGTGAGGGTTAGGGTTAGAATCAGGTTTAGGGTGAGGATTAGTGTTAAGGGATAGAATTAGGGTTAGGGTGAGTGTTAGGATATGGGGTAGTGTGAGGGCCAGGGTGAATTGTGAGGGTTAGGGTTAGGGTGAGGGTTAGGTAGAGGGGTAGGGTTAGGGTTAGGGTGACGGTTAGGTTTATTGTGAGGGTTAGGCTTAGTGTGAGGTTTAGGGTTAGGGTGATGGTGAGGGTTAGGGTGCAGGTTAGGGTTAGGGTTAGGGTTAGGCTTAGGGTGAGGGTTAGTGTTAGGGTTAGGATGAGGGTTAAAATGAGGGGTAGGGTTAGGGTTAGGGTGAGGTTTAGAGTTAGTGTGAGTCTTAGAGATAGGGTTATGGTTAGTGTGAGTGTTAGAGAGAGGCTAAGGCTTAGAGTGAGGATTAGGGTGAGGCTAAGGGTAAGGGTGAGTTTTAGGGTGAGTGGTAGTGTTAGGGTTAGGGTGAGGGTTAGGTTTAGTGTGAGGGTTACAGTTAGGGTTATGGTGAGGGTAAGGGTTAGGGTGAGGCTTAGGGTGAGTGGGAGGTTTAGGGTTAGCCTTAGGGTGAGTGTGAGGGTAAGGGTGAGGGTTAGGTTTAGGGTTAGGTTTAGGTTTAGGATGAGGGTGAGGGTTAGGGTGGGGGTTAGGGTTAGGGTGAAGGTTGGTGTTAGTGTGAGGGTTAGGGTTAGGGTTAGGGTGAGGGTGAGGGTAAGGGTTAGGGTAAAGGTTAGGGAGAGAGTGAGTGTTAGGGTTATCGTGAGTGTTAGGGTGAGGGTTAGGGTGAGGGTTAGCGTTAGGGTTAGGGTTAGAGTGAAGGTTAGCGGGAGGGTAAGGTTAGGGTGAATGTTAGGGTTAGGATAAGGTTTATGGTGAGGGTGAGTGTTAGGGTTACGGTTAGGGTTAGGGTGAGGTTGAGGTTTAGGGTAAGGGTTAGGGTTAGCATTAGAGTTAGGGTGAGGGTTAGGGTGTGGGTTAGAGTTAGGCTTAGGGTGAGGGTGAGGGTTAGGGTTAGAATTAGGCTTAGGATTACGTTTAGCCTGAGGGTTAGGGTGAGGGTGAGCATTAGGGTTAGGCTGAGGGTTAGGTTTAGGGTTAGGGTGAAGGTGAGAGTAACGGTTTGGTTTAGAATTATGGTTAGGTTTATGGTTAGGCTGAGGGTGAGGTTGAGGGTGAAGATGAGGGATAGGATTAGGGTGAGGGATAGGCTTAGGTTGATTTTTAGGGTGAGGGTGAGGGTGAGGGTGAGACTGAGGGTTAGGGTATGGGTGAGGGTTAGGTTCAGGTTGAGGGTTAGAGTGACGTTGAGGGTTATGTTGCGGGTGAGGTTTAGGGTTAGGGTTAGGATGAGGGGTAGGGTTAGGGTTAGGGTGAGGGTTAGGGTTAGTGTGAGGGTTAGCGTTAGGGTTAGGGTTAGGATGAGAGTTAGGGTTAGCCTAAGGGTTAGGGTGAGGGTTAGGGTGAGGGTTAGGGTTAGGTTTAGGTTGAGGGTTAGGGTGAGGGTTAGGGTTAGGTTTAGGGTTAGGGTTAGGGTGAGGGTGTGGGTTAGGATTAGGGTGAGGGTTAGGGTTAGTGTGAGGGTGAGTGTTAGGATTAGTGGTAGGGTGAGGGATAGGGTGAGGGTGAGGGTCAGGGTTAGGGTTAGGGTTACGGTGAGTGTTAGTTTTAGTGTGAGGGTTAATGTTAGGGTTAGGGTTAGGTTGAGGGTAAGGTTTAGGGTGAGGGTTAGTGTTAGTGTGAGGGTTAAGGTTACGGTTAGGGTTAAGTTTAGGTTGAGGTTAAGTGTTATGGTGAGGTTTATGGTGAGAGTGAGTGTTAGGGTTAGCCTTAGGGTTAGTGTGAGGGTTGGGGTGAAGGTTAGGGTTAGGGTTAGGTTTAGGTTGAGGGTGAGAGTTAGGGTTAGGGTTAGGGTGAGGGTTAGATTTAGGGTTCGGGTTAGGGTTAGTGTGAGAGTTAAGGTTAGGGTTAGGGTTAGGGTTAGATTGAGGGTAAGGGTTAGGGTGAGTTTTACGGTGAGAGTGAGGGTTAGGGTTGTCTTGAGTGTTAGGGTGAGGGTTAGGGTTAGGGTTAACGTGAGGGTGAGGGTTAGGGTTAAGATTAGGGTTAGGGTGAGGTTAGGGTTAGGGTTAGGGTGAGGGTTACGGTTAGGGTGAGGCTGAGGGTGAGGGTGAGGCTTAGGGTTAGGTTTAGGGTGAGAGTGAGGGTGAGTTTGAGGGTTAGGGTTAGGATTAGGGTTACAGTTAAGCTGAGGGTGTTGTTGAGTCTGAGGGTGAGGGTGTGGTTTAGGGTTAGGTTAAGGGTTAGGGTGAGGGCTAGGGTGAGTGTGAGGGTGAGGGTGAGAGTGAGGGTTAGGGTTAGGGTTAGGGTTAGGGTGAGGTTTAGGGTGAGTGTTAAGGTTAGGCTGAGGTTTAGGGTGAGGGTTTGAGTTAGGGTTAAATTTAGGGTTAGGGTGAGGTTAAGGAGAGGGTGAGGGTTAGGGTAAGTGTTAGGGTTAGCATTCGGTTTAGGGTGAGGGTTAGGGTGTGGGTTAGGGTTAGGGTTAGTGTGAGGGTGAGGGTGAGGTTTACGGTTAAGCTTAGGGTTAGGGTTACTGTTAGGCTGAGGGTGAGGGTGAGGGTTAGGGTTAGGGTGACGGTTAGGCTTAAGTTTAGGGTGAGGGTTAGAGTTAGTGTTAGGGTTAGGGTGAGGGTTAGTGTGAGGCTAAGGGTTAGAGTGAGGGTTAGGGTGAGGGTTAGGTTTAGGGTGAGGGTTAATGTGAGGCTAAGGGTTAGAGTGAGGGTTAGGGTGAGGGGTAGGGTCAGGGTTAGGGTGAGGGTTAGGTTTAGTTTGTGGGTTAGGGTTAGGGTGAGGGTAAGAGATGGAGTGAGTGTTAGGGTGATAGTTAGGTTTAGGGTTAGCCTTAGTCTTAGTGTGCAGGTTATGTTGGGGGTTAGAGTTAGGGTTAGGGTTAGGTTTAGAATGGGCGTGAGGGTTAGGATTAGGGTTAGGGTGAGATTTATGGTTAGTTTGAGGTTTAGGGTTAGGGTTAGGGTTTGGGTGATGGTAAGGGTTAGGGTGAGAGTGAGGATTAGGGTTATCGTGAGTGTTAGGGTGAGGGTTAGGGTGAGGTTTAGGGTTAGGGTTAGGATTAGGTTTAGGGTTAGGGTTAGCGGAAGGGTAAGGATTAGGGTGAGGGTTAGGGTTAGGGTGAGGTTTATGGTGAGGGTGAGGGTTAGGGTTAGGGTTAGGTTGAGATTAAGGGTTAGGGTGAGGGTGGGGGTGAGGGTTAGGGTGAGGGTTAGGGTTAGCATTAGGGTTAGCTTGAGGGTTAGGGTGAGGGTTAGAGTGAGGGTTAGATTTAGGGTTAGGGTGAGTGTGAGGGTTAGGGTTAGGATTAGGGTTAGGGTTACATTTAGGTTGAGGTTGAGGGTGAGGTTTAAGGTTAGGATGAGGGTTAGGGTTAGAGGGTTAGTGTTAGGGTTGGGGTTAGGTTTTGGATGAGGGTGAGGGTTAGGATTAGGGTTAGGGTGAGGTTATGGTCAGTGTGAGGGTTAGGGTTAGGGTTGAGGTTTGGGTGAGGGTAAGGGTTATCTTGAGGGTTAGGGTGAGGGTGAGGGTTAGGGTTAGGGTTAGGTTTAGGGTTAGGGTTAGCGGGAGGGTAAGGATTAGGGTGAGGGTTAGGGTTAGGTTGAGGTTCAGGGTGAGGGTGAGGGTTAGGGTTAGGGTTAGGTTGAGGTTAAGGGTCAGGGTGAGGTTTAGGGTGAGGGTTAGGTTGAGGGTTAAGGTTAGCATTAGGGTTAGGATGAGGGTTAGGGTGAGGGTTACAGTTAGGGTTAGATTTAGGGTGAGGGTGAGGGTGAGGGTTAGGGTTAGGATTAGGGTTAGGGTTACGGTTAGGTTGAGGGTGAGGGTGAGGGTGAGGGTTAGGGTTAGTGTTAGAGTGAGGGTGAGGGTGAGGGTTTGGGTTAGGATTAGGGTTAGGTTTAGGGTTAGGCTGAGGATGAAGGTGAAGGTGAGGGTGAGTTTTAAGGTTAGGGTGAGCGTTAGGCGTAGGGTTACGGTGAGGGTTAGGCTTAGGGTGATGTTTCAGGTGAGGGTAAGGGTTAGGGTGAGGGTGAGGGTACCGGTTTGACTGAGGGTTAGGGTGTGGGTGAGGGTTAGGTTTATGGTGAGGGTTAGGGTGATGGTGACCTTTAGGGTTAGGATTAGGGTGAGGGTTAGGGTTAGGGTTAGGGTGAGGGTTAAGGTGAGGGGTAGGGTTAGGGTTACTGTGAGGGTTAGGTTCAGTGTGAGGGTTAGTGTTAGGGTTAGGGTTAGGGTGAGGGTAAGGTTTAGGGTGAGGGTTAGGGTGAGAGTGAGGATTAGGATTAGCCTTAGGGTTAGTGTGAGGGTTAGGGTGAAGTTTTGGGTTAGGTTTAGTGTTAGGATTAGGATGAGGGTGAGGGTTAGGGTTAGGGTTAGTGTTAGGGTGAGCGTTAGGGTTAGAGTTAGGGTGAGCGTTAGGGTTAGTGTGAGGGTTAGGGTTAGGGTTGGGGTTAGGGTGAGGGTAAGGGTTAGGGTGAGGGTTAGGGTGAGAGTGAGGGTTAGGGTTATCGTGAGGTTTAGGGTGAGGGTTAGGGTTGGGGTTATGCTTAGGTTTAGGTTGAGGGTGAGGGTGAGGGTTAGGGTTAGGTTTAGGGTTAGGGTGAGGGTTAGGGTTAGGGTTAGGTTTAGGGTGACGGTTAGGGTGAGGTTTAGGTTTAGGGTGAGGGTGAGGGTGAGGGTTAGGTTTAGGTTTAGGTTTAGGGGGAGGGGGAGTGTGAGGGTTAGGTTTAGGATTATTGTTAGTGTTATGGTTAGGCTAAGGGTGAGGGTGAGGTTTAGGGTTAAGGTGAGGGAAAGTTTTAGGGTGAGGTTAGGGTGATTGTGAGGGTGAAGGTTAGGATTAGAGTTAGGGTTAGGGTTAGTCTGAGGCTGAGGGTGAGGGTGAGTGTTAGGTTAGGGTTAGGCTTAGGGTGAGGGTGAGTTTGAGGGTGAGGGTTACGATGAGTGTTAGTATTAGGGTTAGGTTGAGGGTTAGTTTTATGGTGATTTTTAGGGTGAGGGTGAGTGTTAGGCTGACAGTGAGGGTTAGGCTGAGGGTGAGGGTTGGTGTTAGGGTTAGCATTAGGGTTAGTGTTAGGGTTAGGGTTAGGGATAGGGTGAGGGTTAGGGTGAAGTTTAGGGTTAGGGTTATTGTGACGATTAGGGTTAGGGTTAAGGTGAGGGTAAGCATTAGGGTGAGATTTAGGGTGAGGGTGAGAGTTAGGGTGAGGATTAGGGTTAGGGTGAGGGTTAGGGTTAGGGTTAGGATTAGGGTGAGGGTGAGGGTTTGGGTTAGGGTTAGGGAGAGGTAAGGGATAGGGTGAGGTTTAGGGATAGGTTTAGGGTTAGGGTGAGGTGAGGTTGAGGGTTAGGGTTAGGTTTAGAGACAGGGTGAGGGTGAGGGTGAGGGTTAGGATTAGGGTTAGGGTAAGGGTTAGGTTCAGGGTAAGGGTGCGAGTGAGGGTTAGGTTTAGGGTGAGTGTTAGGGTTAGGGTTAGGGTGAGAGTTTGGGTTAGGTTTAGCGTTAGGATGAGGGTTGGGGGGGGTAGGATTATGGTTAGGGTGAGGGTTAGGGTTAATGTGAGGGTTAGGGATAGGATTAAGTTTAAGTTGAGGATAAGGGTTAGGGTGAGGTTTAGGGTGAGGGTGAGTGTTAGGGTTAGGCTGAGGGTGAAGGCTAGGGTGAGGCTGAGGGTTAGATTTAGGGTTAGGGTGAGGTTTAGGGTTAGGGTTAGAGTTAGGGTTAGGGTGAGGAGTAGGGTTAGGGTAAGGGGGTGGGTTAGGTTTAGTGTGAGGTTTAGCGTTAGGTTTAGTGTGATGGTTAGGGTTAGGGTTAGGGTTAGGGTGAGGGTAAGGGTTAGGGTGAGGGTTAGGGTGAGAGTGAGGGTTAGGGTTAGCCGTAGGGATAGTGTGAGGGTTAGCGTTAGGTTTAGGGTTAGGTTTAGTGTGAGCGTGAGGGTTAGGTTTAGGGTTAGTGTGAGCGTTAGTGTTAGGGTGAGGGTTGGGGTTACTTTGAGGGTTAGGGTTAGGGTTAGGGTTAGGTTGAGGTTAAAGGTTAGGGTGAGGGTTAGGGTGAGAGAGAATTTTAGGGTTATCCTGAGTGTTAGAGTGAGGGTTAGGGTTAGGGTTAGGGTGAGGGTGAGGGTTAGAGTCAGGGTTAGGATTAGGGTTAGGGTTATTGTTAGTTTTAAGGTGAGGGTGAGGGTGAGGGTTACGGTTAGGGTTAGGTTTTGGGTGAGGGTGAGGGTGAGGGTTCCGTTTAGGGTTAGGTTTAGGGTTAGGGTGAGGGTTAGGGTTAGGGTGAGGGTTAGGGTTAGGGTTAGGGTGAGGGTGAGGGTTAGGGTTAGGGTGAGGGTTAGGGTGAGAGTAAGGGTTAGGGTGAGGGCTAGGGTTAGGGTGAGGTTAGGGTTAGGTTTAGTGTTAGGGTGAGGGATAGGGTGAGGGTTAGGCTTAGGGTTAGGGTTAGGGTGAGAGTTAGGGTGAGGTTGAGGGTTAGAGTTAGCATTAGGGTTAATGTTAAGGTTGGGGTGAGGGTTAGAGTTAGGTTTAGCGTTAGGGTGAGGGTGAGGGTGAGGGTTAGGTTTAGGGTGAGAGTGAGGGTTAGGGTTAGCCTTAGGGTTAGTGTGAGGGTAGGTTGAGGGTTAGGGTTAGGGTCAGGGTGAGTGTTAGGATTAGGGGTAGGGTGCGGGCTTGGTGAGGGTGAGGGTTAGGGTTAGTGTTAAGGTTAGGGTGAGTGTTAGGGTTAGGGTTAGGGTGAGGGTGAGGGTGAGGTTTAGGGTGAGGGCTAGGGTTAGCGTTAGGTCATGGGTGAGGGTGAGGGTGAGTGTTAGGGTAAAGATTAGGGTTGAGTTAGGGTTAGGCTGATGGTGAGGGTTAGGTTTAGGGTGAGGGAGAGATTAGTGGTTAGGGTGAGGTTTAGTGTGAGGGTGCGGTTTAGGGTTAGGGTTAGTGTTAGGCTGAGGGTGAGGGTGATTGTGAGGGTTAGGGTTAGGGTTAGGGTGAGGATAAGATTTAGGGTGAGGATTAGGGTGAGGGTGAGGGTTAGGGTTAGGATTAGGATTAGGGTTAGGTTTAGGCTGAAGGTGAGGGTGAGAGTAAGGGTGAGGGTCAGTGTTAGGGTTATGGTTAGGGTTAGGGCTAGGGTGAGGGGAAGGGTTAGGGTGAGGGTTAGGTTTAGGATTAGGATTAGGATTAGGGTTAAGCTGAAGGTGAGAGTGAGTGTAAGGGTGAGGGTTAGTGTTAGGGTTACGGTTAAGGTTAGGGCTAGGGTGAGGGGAAGGGTTAGGGTGAGGGTGAAGGTGAGGGTTTCGGTTAGGTAAGGGTTAGGGTTGGGGTGAGGATTAGGGTGAGAGTGAGGGTTAGGTTGAGGGTTAGGGTTAGGGTTAGGGTGAGGGTGAGGGTTAAGGTTAGGGTGAAATTTAAGGTGAGGGGTAGTGTGAGGATGCTGGTGAGGGTTCGAGTGAGGGTGATGGTTAGGGTGTGGGTGAGGATTAGGGTTAGGCTGAGTTTTAGTGTAACGGTGAGGGTTTCGGTGATGGTGAGGGGTAGTTTTAGGGTTAGGTTGAGGGTTAGGGTTCAGGTTCGGGTTAGGGTGAAAGTGAGGGTGAGGGATACGGTTAGGGTGAGGGTTAGTATTAGTGTGAGGGTTAGGTTAGGGTTAGGGTTAGGATTCGGTGAGGATAAGGCTTTGGGCGAGGGTTAGGTTGAGGGTGAGGGTTATTATTAGGGTGTGTGTAAGGGTTAGGGTTAGGGTTAGGGTTAGGGTTAGCGTGAGGATGACGTTGAGGGTTAGGGATAGGGTTAGGGTAAGGGTGAGGGAGAGGGTTAGGTTTAGGATTAGGGTTAGTGTTAGAGTTGGGCTTAAGGTGAGGGTGAGGGTTTGGGTTAGGCTTAGGGTGCGGGTTAGGATTAGGGTGTGTGTGAATGTTAGGATTAGGGTGAGGGTTAGGGTGACGGTGAGGGTTAGGGTTAGGGTGAGGATTAGGGTGAGGGTTAGGGTTAGGGTGAGGGTGAGGGTTTGGGTTAGGGTTAGGGTGAGGATTAGGGTTAGGGTGAGGGTTAGGGATAGGATTAGGGTTAGGGTGAGGGTGAGTGTGAGTGTTATGTTTAGGGTTAGGGTTAGAGTTAGGGTGAGGGTGAGCGTGAGGGTGAGGGTTAGGATTAGGGTTAGGGTTAGGGTTAGGTTGAGGGTGAGGATTTGGGTTAGGGTTAGGGTTAGGGTTAGGATTAGGGTTACGGTTACTGTTAGGTTGAGGGTGAGGATGAGGGTTAGGATTAGGGTGAGGGTTATGGTTAGGGTTAGGGTGAGGGTTAGGGTGATGTTTAGGGTTAGGTTTAAGGTTAGAGTGAGGGTGAGGGTGAGGGTTAGGGTTTGGTTTAGTGTTAGGGTGAGTGTTAGGGTGAGGGTGAGTGTTAGGGTTAAGTTTAGATTTCGGGTGATCGTGGGGGTGAGGGTCTGGGTGTAGGGTTAGGGTTAGGGTGAGGGTTAGGGTTAGGGTGAGTGTTAGGATTTGGTGTAGGTTTAGGGTTACAATCATGGTTAGGGTGAGAGTGAGGGTTAGGGTTAGGATTAGGGTTAGGTTAAGGGTTAGGCTGAGAGTGAGCGTGAGGGTGAGCGTGAGGTTTAGGATTTGGGTTAGGCTTAGCGTTAGGGTGAGGGCTAGGGTGAGGTTGAGGGTTATGGTGAGGGTGAGGGTTCGTGTGAGTGAGGGTTACAGTGTGGGTGAGGGTTAGGTTTAGGGTGAGGGTTCCGGTTAGTGTGAGGGTTAGTGTGAGGGTGAGGGTTAGGGTTAGTGTGAGGGTTAGGGTTAGGGTGAGGGTGAGGGTAAGGGTTAGGGTGAGGGTTAGGGTGAGAGTGAGGGTTAGGGTTACCGTGAGTATTAGGGTCAGGCTTAGGGTGAGTGTTAGGGTTAGGGTCAGGTTGAGGATGAGGGTGAGGTATAGGGTTAGGATTAGGGTTAGGGTTAGGGTTAGGCTGAGGGTGAGGTTGACGATGAGGGTGAGGGTTAGGTTTAGGGTGAGTGTTCGGCATGAGGTTTGGGTGAGGTTAGGGTTAGGGTTATGGTTTGGGTGAGGGTGAGGGTGAGGGTGAGACTGAGGTTTAGGGTAAGGGTGAGGGTTAGGATTAGTGTTACTGTCAGGGTTTGGGTTAGGTTTAGGGTTAGGCTGAGAGCTAGAGTGAGGGTGAGGGTTAGGGTTAGGGTTAGGGTGAGGGTTATTGTTAGGGATAGGGTTAGGGTTAGGGTGAGGGTGAGAGTGAGGGTTAAGGTTTGGGTTAGGTTTAGGGTTAGGGTGAGGGTGACGGTGAGCCATAGGTTTAGGATTAGGGTTAGGTTTAGTGTTAGGGTTAGGCTGAGGGTGAGGATGAGGGTGAGGGTTAGGCTTAGGGTTAGGGTTAGGGTTAGGTTTAGGATGAGGGTTCGGTTGAGGGCTAGAGTTAGGTTTAGGGTGAGGGCTAGGGTCAGTGTTTGGGTACGGGTACGGGTTAGGGTTAGGTGAGGGTACGGGTTAGGGTGAGGGTTACGGTGAGGGGGAGTGTTAGGGTTAGGGTTAGGGTGAGGGTGAGTGTGCAGTTGAGGGTTAGGGTTAGGGTTACTGTGAGGGTGGGGTTTAGGTTGAGGGTTAGGGTTAGGTTTAGGGTTATGGTGAGGGTGAGTGTTAGAGTTTGGGTGAGGGTTAGTGTTAGGGTGAGGGTTAGGGTAAGGGTTAGGGTGAGGGTTAAGGTTAGGGTGATGTTTAGAGTGAGGGTTCGCGTTAGGCAGAGGGTGAGGGTTCGGGTGAGAGTGAGGGTTCGGGTGTGGGTGAGGGTTAGGGTTAGGACTAGGTTTAGGGTTCGGTTTAGGGTTAGTGTGGGGGTTAGGATGAGGGGTAGGGTAAGGGTTAGGGTTCGGGTTCGGTTAGTGTGAGGGTTAGAGTTAAGGTTAGGGGTAGGGATAGGGTGAAGATAAGGCTTAGGGTGAGGGTTAGGGTGAGCGTGAGGGTTAAGGTTAGAGTGATGATGAGGACTTGGTTAGGGTGAGGTTTAGAGTTAGGATTAGGGTTTGGGTGAGGGTGAGGGTTAGCATTAGGGTTAGGGAGAGGGTTAGGTTGAGGGTGAGGGAGAGGGTTAGGTTTAGCATTAGGGTTAGGGTTAGAGTTAGGCTTAGGGTGAGGTTGAGGGTCAGGGGTAGGGTTAGGGATAGGGTTAGGGTGAGGTTGAGGAAGAGGGTTAGGTTAAGGATTAGGGTTAGGTTTAGGGTTAGGCTTAGGGTGAGGGTGAGGGTGAGGGTGAGGGTGAGTGTTAGGGTTAGGGTTAGGGTGAAGGTTAGGTTTAGGGTGATGTTTAGGGTTAGGGTTAGGGTTAGGGTGAGGGTGAGGGTGAGGGTTTGGGTTAGGTTTATGGTGAGGGTTAGGGAAAGGGTGAGGTTTAGGGAAAGGTTTAGGGTTAGGGTGAGGGTGAGGGTGAGGGTGAGTGTTAAGTTTAAGGTTAGGTTTAGAGTCAGGGTGAGGGTGAGCGTGAGGGTTAGGTTTGGGATTAGGGTTAGGGTAAGGCTTAGGTTGAGGGTGAGTGTGAGTGTGAGGGTGAGGGTTAGGTTTAGGGTGAGGGTTTGGGTTAGGGTTAGAGTGAGAGTTTGGGTTAGGTTTACGGTGAAGATGAGGGTTAGGGTGAGGGGTAGGGTTAGGGTTTGGGTGAAGGTTAGGGTTTGTGTGAGAATTAGGGATAGCTTAGGGTGAAGGTGAAGGTTTGGGTTAGGTTTAGGGTGAGGGTTAGGCATAGAGTGAGGTTTAGGGATAGGTTTAGGGTTAGGGTGAGGGTGAGGGTTAGGGTTAGGGTTAGGGTGAGGGCTAGGGTGAGGCTGAGGGTTAGGCTGAGGGTTAGGGTGAGGTTTAGGTTTAGGTTAGGGTTAGCATTAGTGTTAGTGTTAAGGTGAGGTGTAGGGTTAGGGTTAGGGTGAGGGTTCAGGTGAGGGTTATTTTTATGGTTAGGGTGAGTGTTAGGTTTAGTGTGAGGGTTAGGGTTAGGGTTAGGTTTAGGGTGAGGGTAAGGGTTAGGGTGAATGTTAGGGTTAGAGTGAGGGTTAGGGTTAGCATTAGGGTTAGTGTGAGGGTTAGAGTTAGTGTTAGGGTTAGGGTGAGGGTAAGGGTGAGAGTGAGGGTTAGGATTATGGTGAGTGTTAGTGTGAGCGTTAGGGTGAGGGATAGCGTTAGGGTTAGGGTTAGGGTGAAGATAAGGTTTAGGGTGAGGATTAGGCTGAGGGTGAGGGTTAGGGTTAGGGTGAGGGTTAAGGTTAGGTTAGGGTTAGGGTTAGGGTTAGGGTGATGTTTAAGATGAGGTTCCGGGTTTGGGTGATGGTGAGGATTCAGGTGAGGGTGAGGGTCTTGTGTGGGTGAGGGTGAGGGTTATGGTGAGTTTTAGGTTGACGGTGAGGGTTACAGTGAGGGTCAGGGTTAGGGTTAGGGTTAGGGTGAGGTTTAGGGTTAGGGTTAGAGTTAGGGTGAGGGTTAGGGTGAAGGTTAGGATTAGGGTTAACGTTAGGGTTAGGGTGATGTTTAAGGTGAGGCTGAGGGTTAGGGTGAGAGTGAGGGTGAGGGTGAGGCTTAGGGTGTGGGTGAGGGTTAGGATTATGTTGAGGGTGAGGGTGATGGTGAGGGTTAGGTTGAGGGTTAAGGTTAGAGTGAGGGTTAGGGTGAGGGTTAGGGTGAGGGTTAGGGTTATGCTTAGGGTTAGGGTGAGGGTGAGGGTTTGGTTTAGGGTTAGGGTGAGGTTTAGGTTTAGGGTGAGGGTTAGGGATAGAGTTAGGGTTAGGATGAGGGTGAGGGTGCGGGTTAGGGTTAGGGTTAGGGTGAGGTGTAGGATGAGGGGTAGGGTTAGGATTAGTGTGAGGGTGAGGGTTAGGGTTAGGTTTAGGTTGAGGGATAGGGTTAGGGTGAGGGGTAGGGTGAGGAGTAGGGATAAGGTTAGTTTGAGGGTTAGTTTTAGTGTGAGGGTTAGGGTGAGGGTAAGGGTTAAGGTGAGGGTTAAGGTGAGGGTTAGGGTTAGAGTTAGCGTTAGGGTTAGGCATAGGGTTAGGGTGAGGGTGAGGGTGAGTGCTAGGGTTAGGGTTAAGGTGAGGGTTAGGGTTAGGGTGTGGGTTAGGGCTAGGTTTAGGGTGAGCGTGAGAGTGAGAGTTAGAGTGAGGGTCAGGGTAAGGGTGAGGGTTAGGCTTAGGCTTAGGGTTACTTTGAGGGCTAGGGTGAGGGTGAGGGTTAGGGTTAGGGTGAGGTTTAGTGTTAGGTTTAGGGATAGCGTGATGGTTTGCATTTGATTTAGGATGAGGATTAATTTTAGTGTGAGCTCTAGGGTTAGGGTAAGGGTTAGGGTGATGGTAAGTGTTAGGGAGAGGGTTAGGTTTAGGATTAGGGTAAAGGTTAGGGTTAGCCTGAGGGTGAGGGTGAGGGTGAGGGTGAGGGTGAGGTTTAGGGTTTGGGTTAGGGTTAGGGTTAGTGCGAGTGTGAGTGTGAGGGTGAGGGTTAGGGTTAGGATTAGTGTTAAGTTTAGGGTTAGGCTGAGTGTGAGGGTGAGGATGAGGGTGAGGTTTAGGGTTAGGGTTAGGGTTATGGTGAGGGCTAGGCTGAGGGTGAGGGTTAGGGTTAGTGTGAGGGTGACTGTGAGGGTTAGGGTTAGGGTAAGGGTTAGGGTGAGGATTAGCGTGAGGGTGAGGGTTGGGGTGAGATTTAGGGTTAGGGTCAGGATTAGGGTGAGTGTGAGGGTGAGGGTGAGTTTTAGGGTGATGTTTAGGGTGAGGGTTAGGGTTACGGTTAGGATGAGGGTTAGGATGAGTGGTAGGGTTAGGGTTAGGGTTAGGATTAGTGTGAGGTTTAGCGTTAGGATTAGGGTTGGGGTGAAGGTTGGGTTAGGGTTAGGGTTAGGGTGATGGTTAGGTTTAGGGTTAGGGTTAGGGTGAGGGTTAGGGTGAGGCTAAGGGTTAGGGTGAGGGTTAGGGTGAGGGTGAGGGTTAAGGTTAGGGTTAGTGTTAGGATGAGGCTTAAGGTGAGGGTAGGGTTAGGTTGAGGGTTAAGGTTAGGTTTAGGGTTAGGATTAGGGTTAGGGTGTGGTTTAGGGTTAAAGTGAGGGTGAGTGTTAGGATTAGGGGTATGATGAGGGCTAGACTGAGGGTTAGGGTTAGGGTGAGGATGAGGGTGAGAGTTAGGGTTAGGGTTAAGGTGAGGGTTAGTTTTAGTGTGATGGTTAGGGTTAGGGTTAGGGTTAGGTTGAGGGTAAGGTTTAGGAGGAGGGTTAGGGTGAGAATGAGGATTAGGGTTAGGGTTAGGGTGAGGGTTAGGGTGAGAGTGAGGGTGAGGGTTAGGGTTAGGTTTAGGGTGAGGGTGAGAGTGAGGGTTAGGGTTAGGATTAGGGTTAGGGTTAGGCTGAGGGTGAGTATGAGGGTTTGGGTGAGGGTTAGGGTGAGCATAAGGGTTAGGGTGAGGGTTAATGTGACGGTGAGGGTTAGGCTGAGGGTGAGGGTTAGGGTTAGGGTTAGGTTGAGTGTTAGGGTTAGGTTTAGGTTTAGGGTTAGGGTTAGGGTTAGGGTGTGGTTTAGGGTTAGGGTGAGGTTTAGGGTTAGGATGAGGGTGAGTGTTAAGATTAGGAATAGGGTGAGCGCCAGGGTGAGGGTGAGGGTTAGGGTTAGGGTGAGGTTTAGGGTGAGGGGTAGGGTTAGGGTTAATGTGAGGGTTAGTTTTAGTGTGATAGGGTTAGTGTTAGGTTGTGGGTAAGGTTTAAGGTGAGGGTTAGGGTGAGAGTGAGGGTGAGTGTTAGGGTTAGGTTTAGGGTGAAGGTGAGGGTGAGGGTTAGTGTTAGGATTAGTGTTAGGTTTACACTGAGGGTGAGGGTGAGGGTGAGGTTGAGGGTTAGGCTGAGGGTAAGGGGTAGGGTGAGGGTTAGTGTGAGGGTGAGGGTGAGGATGAGGTTTAGGATTAGGGTTAGGGTTAGGGTTTGGCTGACGGTGAGGGTGAAGGTGAGGGAGACAGTTAGGGTTAGGTTTAGGGATAGGGTGAGGGCAAGGATGAGGGTGAGGTTTAGGGTGAGGGTGAGGGTTAGGGTTAACTTTAGGGTTAGGTTGATGGTGAGGGCTAGGGTGAGGGTGAAGGTTAAAGTGTGGTTGAGTGTTAGGGTTAGGGTTCAGTTGAGGGTTAGCCTTAGGATTAGGGTTAGGCTTAGGGTTAGGCTGATGGTGAGGGTTATGGTGAGGGTGAGGGTTAGGGTTAGGGTGAGGGTTAGGCTTAGGGTTAGGGTGAGGGTTAGGCTTAGGATGATGTTTAGGGTGAGGGTGAGGTGTAGGGTGAGGGTGAGGGTGAGGGTGAGACTCAGGGTAAGGTGTGGGTGAGGGTTAAGTTTAGGGTGAGGGTTAGGGTGACGGTGAGGTTTAGGGTTAGGGTTAGGGTGAGGGTGAGGGCGAAGGTTAGTATTAGGATTAGGGTTATGTTTAGGGTTAGGCTGAGGGTGAGGGTTAGGGTTAAGGTTAGGGTTAGAGTGAGGCTAAGGGTTAGGATGAAGTTTAGGTTGAGGGTGAGGGTTAGGGTTAGGGTTAGTGTTAGGCTGAGGGTTAGCGTGAGGTTTACGGTTAGGTTTAGGGTTAGGGTGAGGGTTATGGTGAGTGTTAGTGTTAGGGTGAGGCTTAGGGTGAGGTTGTGGGTTAGGGTTAGGGTGAGGTTTAGGGTTAGGGTGAGGGTGAGTGTTAGGATTAGTGTTAGGGTGAAGGCTAGGGTGAGGGTGAGGGTTAGGGTTAGTGTTAGGGTGATAGTTAGGGTGAGGGGTAGTGTTAGGGTTAGGGTGAGGGTTAGGGCGAGGGTGAGGGTTAGGGTTAGTCTTAGGGTTAGTGTGAGGGTTAGGGTGACAGTTAGGGTTAGGGTTAGGGTTAGGTTTAGGATGAGGGTGAGGGTTAGGGTGAGGGTTAGGGTGAGGGTTAGGGTGAGGGTTAGGGTGAGGGTGAGGGTTAGGGTTAGTCTTAGGGTTAGTGTGAGGGTTAGGGTGACGGTTAGGGTTAGGGTTAGGTTTGGGATGAGGTTGAGGGTTAGGGTTAGGGTTAGGGTGAGGTTTAGGGTGAATGTTAGGGTTAGAGTGAGGGTTCGGGTTCGGGTGAGATTGAGGGTTAGGGTGTGGGTGAGGGTTAGGTTTAGGGTGAGGTTAGGGTGAGAATGAGGATTAGAGTTATCGTAAGTGTTAGAGTGAGGGTAAGGTTTAGGGTTAGGGTTATGGTGATGGTCAGGGTTAGGATTAGGGTTAGGGTTAGGGTTAGGCTGGGGGTGAGGGTGAAGGTGAGGGTGACAGTTAGGGTTAGGTTTAACGTTAGGGTGAGGGCTAGGGTGAGGGTGAGGTTTAGGGTGAGCGTGAGGGGGAGGGGAAGGGGGAGGCTTTCAGTTAGGTAAGGGTTAGGTTTAGGGTGAGGGTAAGGGTTAGGGTTAGGATGAGGGTTAGGATGAGGGGTAGGGGT
This sequence comes from Dipodomys spectabilis, assembly GCF_019054845.1. Lineage (NCBI taxonomy): Eukaryota > Metazoa > Chordata > Mammalia > Rodentia > Heteromyidae > Dipodomys > Dipodomys spectabilis. The sequence continues at coordinate 148,215 of NW_024870713.1, forward strand.
AGGTTTAGGGTGAGGGTTAGGGTTAGTGTGAAGTTTAGCGTTAGGGTTAGGCTTAGGGAGAGCGTTAGGGTTAAGGTTAGGGTGATGATTAGGGTTAGGGTTAGGGTTAGGGTGAGTGTTAGGTTGAGGCTAAGGTTTAGGGTGTGGTTTAGGGTGAGGGTGAGGGTTAGGGTTCGGTTTACATTAGGGTGAGGGTGAGGGTGTGGTTGAGGGTTAAGTTTAGGGTTTGGGTTAGGGTTAAGGTGAGGGTGACTGTTAGGGTGAGAGTTAGGGTTAGGGTTAGGGTTAGGGTGAGGGTGAGTGTTAGGATTAGTGGTAGGGTGAGGGCTAGGCTGAGGGTGTGGGTTAGGTTAGGGTTAAGGTTTGGATGAGGATTAGGGTTAGGGTTAGGGTGAGGGTTAGAGTGAGGGGTATTGTTAGGAGTAGGGTAAGGGTTAGGATTATTGTGAAGGTTAGGGTTAGGTTTAGGGTTAGGGTAAGGTTTAGGGTGAGGGTTAGGGTTAGGGTGAGGGTTAGGGTTAGGGTTAGGGTGAGGCTGAGTGTTAGGGTTAGGGTTAGGGTTAGATATAGGGTTAGGGTGAGGGTGAGGGAGAGGGTTAGGTTTAGGATTAGGGTTAGGGTTAGGCTTAGGCTTAGGGTGAGCGTGAGGGTAAGGATGAGGGTTAGGGTTAGGTTTACGGTGCGGGTTACGGTTAAGGTGATGTTTAGGGTGAGGGTAAGTGTTAGGGTGAGTGTGAGGATGAGGGTGAGTGTGAGGGTTAGGAAGTGGGTGAGGGTTAGGATTAGGGTGAGGGTTAGGGTGAGGGTTAGGGTTTAGGGTGAGGTTTAGGGTGAGGGTTAGGGTTAGGGTTAGGGTGAAGGGGAATGTTTGGTTTAGGGTTAGTGTAAGGGTGACGGTTAGTGTGAGGGTTAGGGATGGGGTTAGGGTGAGGGTGAGGGTGAGGGTGAGGATTAGGTTTAGGGTTAGGGTTAGAGTTAGGGTGAGGGTGAGGGTGAGGGTTAGGGTTAAGATTAGGGTTAAGTTTAGGGTTAGGTTGAGGGTGAGTGTGAGGGTGAGGGTCTGGGTTAGGCTGAGGGTTAGGGTTAGGGTTACTGTTAGGGTGAGGTTTTGGGTTAGGTTTAGGGTTAGGATGAGGGTTAGGCTGAGGGGTAGGTTTAGGGTTACGGTGAGGGTTAGGGTTAGTGTGAGGGTTAGGGTTAGGGCTAGGGTTAGAGTGAGGGTAAGGTTTAGGGTGAGAGTTAGGGTGAGGGTAAGGGTGAGGCTTAGGTTTAGCATTAGGTTTAGGGGGAGGGTAAGCGTTAGGGTAAGGGTTAGTGTTAGGGTGTGGGTTAGGGTTAGGGATAGGGTGAGGGTTATGGTGAGGGTAAGGGTTAGGGTGAGGTATAGGTTTAGGGTGAGGGTGAGGGTTAGGGTTAGGTTTAGTGTTAGGTTGAGGGTTAGGGTTAGGGTTAGGGTGAGGGTTAGGGTGAGGGTGAGGGTTAGAGTTAGCATCAGGGTTAGGTTTAGGGTTAGGGTGAGGGTTAGGGTTAGGTTTAGGGTTAGGATGAGGGGGAGGGGGAGGGTTAGGGTTAGGGTTAGGGTCAGGGTGTGGGTTAGGGTTAGTGTTAGGGTGAGGGTGAGAGTGAGAGTTGGGTAGAGGTTGAGGGTTAGGGTGAGAGTGAGGGTTAGGGTTAGCCTTTAGGTTAGTGTGAGGTTTCGGGTGAGGTTAGTGTTAGGGTTTGGGTGAGTGTTAGGATTAGGGGTAGGGTGAAGGCGAGGGTGAGGGTGAGGGTTAGGTTTAGGGTTCAGGTTCGGGTGAGGATTAGGGTTAGGTTTAGCGTGAGGGTTAGGGTGCAGGGTAGTTTTAGGATTAGGGTGAGGGTCAGTTTTAGTGTGAGGGTAAGGGTTAGGGTTAGGGTTAGGTTGAGGGTAAGGATTAGTCTGAGTGTTAGGCTGAGGGTGAGGGCTGGGTTAGCCCTAGGGTTAGTGTGAGGTTTAGGGTGAAGGTTTGGGTTAGGTTTAGGGTTAGGTTTTGTGTGATGGTGAGGGTTAGGTTTAGGGTTAGGGTTATGGTGAGGGTAAAGGTTAGGGTGAGGTTTAGGGTGAGAGTGAGGGTTAGGGTTATCGTGAGTGTTAGGGTGATGGTTAGGGTTAAGGTTAGGGTTAGGGTTAGGTTGAGGGTTAGAGTTACGGTTAGATTATTGTTAGGGTTAAGGTGAGGGTGAGGGTGAGGGTGAGGGTTAGAATTAGGGTTAGGTTTTGGGTGAGGGTGAGGGTGAGGGTGAACGTTATGGTTAGGGTTAGGGTTAGTGTTAGGGTTAGGGTGAGGGTAGGGTTAGGGTTAGGGTTAGGGTTATCGTTAGCGTTAGGGCTAGGGTGAGGGTGAAGTTTAGGGTTAGGGTTAGCGTGAGGCCTAGGGTGAGGATGAGGGTGAGGGTTTCGGTTAGGTAAGGGTAAGGATTTGGTTGAGGATTAGGTTGAAGGTGAGGGTTATGGTGAGGGTTAGGCTTAGGGTGAGGGTTAGGGTTAGGGTTAGGGTGAGGGTTAGGGTTAGGGTGATGTTTACGGTGAGGGTGAGGGTGAGGGTTAGGGTGAGGGTGAGGGTTAGGGTGATGTTTACGGTGAGGGTGAGGGTGAGGGTGGTGGTGAGGATTGGGGTGAGGGTGAGGGTTAGCGTGTAGATGAGGGTTAGGGTTAGGGTTAGACTCAGGGTTACGGGTTGGGTTAGGGTTAGGGTGATGTTTAGGGTGAGGGGTAGGTTTAGTGTTAGGGTGAGGGTTAATATTAGTGTGAGTGTTAGGGTTAGATTTAGGGTTAGGTTTAGGGTGAGGGTAAGGCTTAGGGTGAGGGTTAGGGTGAGGGTTATGTTTAAAGTGAGGATGAGGGTGATGGTGATGGTGAGGATTCGGGTGAGGGTGAGGGTTAGGTTGTGGGTGAGGGTTAGGATTAGGGTGAGTTTTTGGGTGATGGTGAGTGTGAGGGTTAGCGTTAGGGTTAGGGTGAGGGTTAGGGTTTGGGTTAGGGTTAGGGTGAGGGGTAGGGTGAGGGGTAGGATTACTGTTAGGGTGAGGTTTAATATTAGTGTGAGTGTTAGGGTTAGATTTAGGGTTAGGGTTAGGGTAAGGATAAGGCTTAGGGTGAGGGTTAGGGTTAGGGTGAGGGTGAGGGATAGGGTTAGAGTGAGGTTTAGGATTAGGGTTATGGTTAGGGTGAGCGTGAGGGTTAGGGTTAGGGATAGGTTTAGGGTGAGGGTGAGGGAGAGGGTTAGGTTTAGGATTAGGGTTATGGCTAGTGTTAGGCTTAGGGTGAGGGTAGGGGGGTTAGGATGAGGGTTAGGGTTAGGTTTAGGGTGCGGGTTACGTTTAGGGTGATGTCTAGGGTGAGGGTGAGGGTTAGGCTGAGGTTGAGGGTGAGGGTGAGGGTGAGGTTTAGGGTGAGTGTAAGGATTAGGGGTAGGTTTAGGGTGAGGGTGAGGGTTTGGGTTAGGGTTAGGGTGAGGGTGAGGGTTAGGTTTAGGGTTAGGGTTAGAGTTAAGGTGAGGGTGAGGGTGAGGTTTAGGGTTAGGATTAGGTTTAGGGTTTGGGTTAGGTTGAGGGTGATGGTGAGGGTGAGGGGTAGGTTTAGTGTTAGGGTGAGGGTTAGTATTAGTGTGAGTGTTAGGGTTAGATTTAGGGTTAGGGTTAGGCTGAGGATAAGGCTTAGGGTTAGGTTTAGGGTGAGGCTGAGGGTTGGGTTCGGGTGAGGTTGAGGGTCACGGTTAGGGTGAGTTTTAGGATGACGGTGAGCGTTTAAGTGAGGGTGAGTGTTAGGGTTAGGGTTAGGCTGAGTGTTAGGATTTGGGTTAGTGTTAGGGTGATGGTTAGGGTGAGTGGTAGGTTTAGTGTTAGGGTGAGGGTTAGTATTAGTGTGAGTGTTAGGGTTAGATTTAGGGTTAGGGTTAGGGTGAGGTAAGGCTTAGGGTTAGGGTTAGGGTGAGGATGAGGGTTAGGGTTAGGGTGAGGTTGAGGGTTAGGGTTAGGGTGAGGGTTAGGGTTAGGGTAAGGGTGAGGGTGAAGGTGAGGGTGAGGGTGAGGGTTAGGGTGAGGGTGAGGGAGAGGATTAGGTTTTGGATTAGGGTTAGGGTTAGAGTTAGGGTTAGGATGAGGATGAGGGTGAGGGTTAGGGTGGGTTAGGATTAGGTTTAGGGTGCGGGTTAGGGTTAGGGTGATGTTTAGGGTGAGGGTGAAGGTTAGGGTGAGTGTGAGGGTGAGGGTGAGGGTTAGGGTGTGGTTCAGGGTTAGGATTAGGGTGAGGGTTAGGGTGACGGTGAGGGTTAGGGTGAGGGTTAGTTATAGGGTGAGGTTTACGGTGAGAGTTAGGTTTAGGGTTAGGATTAGGGTGAGGGTGAGTGTTTGGGTTAGGGTTAGGGTGAGGGTGAGGGTTAGTGTGAGGGTTAGAAATAGGGTTAGGGTTAGGGTGAGGGTGAGGGTGAGGGTTAGGTTTAGGGTTAGGGTTAGAGTTAGGATGAGGGTGAGGGTGAGGGTTAGTGTTAGGATTAGGGTTAGGTTGAGGGTGAGGGTGAGGCTCAGGGTCAGGGTTACTCTGAGAGTTAGGGTTAGGTTTAGGTTGAGGTTTTGGGTTAGGTTTAGGGTTAAGATGAGGGGTAGGATGAGGGGTACGTTTAGTGTTAGGGTGAGGGTTAGGGTGAGTATTAAGGTGAGGGCTAGGGTTAGGGTTATGGTTAGGTTGAGGGTTAGGGTGAGGGTTAAGGTTAAGATTAGGGTTAGGGTTAGTGTGAGGGTTAGGGTGAGGGTTAGGTTTAGAATTATGTTTAGGGTGAGGGTGAGGGTTAGGGTAAAGCTTAGGGTTAGGGTGTGGGTTAGGGTGAGGGTTAGGGTGAGTGTTAGCGTGAGGGTAAGGGTTAGGGTGAGGTTTAGTGTTAAGGTAAGGGTTAGGTTTATGGTGAGGGTTAGGGTGAGGGTGAGGGTTAGAGTTAGCATTAGTGTTAGGGTTAGGGTTAGGGTGAGGGTTAGGGTTAGGGTTAGGGTGAGGTTGAGGGTGAGGGTTAGGGTTAGGGATAGGGTTAGGCTGAGGGTGAGGGTGAGTTTGAGTGTGAGGGTTAGGTTTAGGGTTAGGTTTAGGTTGAGGATAAGATTTAGGGTGAGTGTTAGAGTGAGTGTGAGGGTTAGGGTTAGGATTAGGGTTAGTGTTAAGGTTAGGCTGAGGGTGAGGGTGAAGATGAGGGTGAGGGTGAGGGTAGGGTGAGGGTTCGGGTTAGGGTGTGGGTGAGGATTAGGGTTAGGGTGAGTTTTAGTGTGACGGTGATGGTTACGGTGATGGTTAGGGCTCGGGTTAGGTTTAGGGTGAGGGTTATGGTGAGGGATAGGGTTTGGGTTAGGGTGAGGGTTAGTATTAGTGTGATGGTTATGTTATGGTTAGGGTTAGCGTTAGGGTGAGGATAAGGCTTAGGGTGAGGGTTAGGGTGAGTGTTAAGGTGAGGACTAGGGTTAGGGTTATGGTTAAGTTGAGGGTTAGGGTGAGGGTTAGGGTTAAGTTTAGGGTTAGGGTTAGTGTGAGTATTAGGGTGAGGGTAAAGTTCAGAATTAGGTTTAGGGTGAGGGTGAGGGTTAGGGTAAAGGTTAGGGTTAGGGTGTGGGTTAGGGTTAGGGTTAGGGTGAGGGTTAGCGTGACGGTAAGGGTTAGGGTGAGCTTTAGTGTTAAGGTGAGGGTTGGGTTTAGGGTGAGAGTTAGGGTGAGGGTGAGGGCTAGATTTAGCATTAAGGTTAGAGTTAAGGTTGGGGTGAGGGTTAGGGTTAGGGTGAGGGTGAGGGTGAGGGTTAGCTTTAGGGTTAGGGTGAGGGTTAGGGTTTGGGCGCGGGTTAGGTTTAGGTTTAGGGTGAGGGTGAGTGTGAGAGTTAGGTAGAGGGTGAGGGTTAGGGTGAGGGTGAGGGTGAGGGTTAGGGTTAGGGTTAGGTTTATGTTGAGGATGAGGGTGAGGGTTAGGGTTAGGATTAGGGTAAGGGTGAGGGCTAGGCTGAGGGGGTGGGTTAGATTTATGCTCAGGGTGAGGTTTAGAGTTAGGATTAGGGTTAGGGTTAGGGTTAGGGTGAGGGGTAGGGTTAGGGTTAGGGTGAGGGTTAGGTTTAGTGTGAGGGTTAGAATTAGGGTGAGGTTAAGGCTTAGGGTGAGGTTTAGTGTGAGAGTGAGGGTTTGGGTTAGCCTTAGGGTTAGTGTGTGGGTAGGGTGAGGGTTAGGGTTAGGGTGAGGGTGAGTGTTAGGACTAGGGGTAGGGTGCTGGCTAGGTGAGGGTGAGGGTTAGGGTTAAGGTTAGGGTGAGGGTTAGGTTTAGGATTAGGGTTAGATTTAGTGTGAAGGTGAGGGTTAGGGTTAGGGTTAGAGTGAGGTTTAGGGTTAGGGTGAAGGTTGGGATTAGTGTGAGGGTTAGGGTTAGGGTTAGGGTCAGGGTTAGGGTGAGGGTAAGGGTTAGGGTGAGGGTAAGGGTGAGAATGAGGGTTAGGGTTATCGTGAGTGTTAGGGTAAGGGTTAGAATGAGGGTTAGCGTTAGGTTTAGGTTTACGGTGAGGGTGAGGTTTAGGGTTAAGGTTAGTGTTAGGGTGAGGGTTAGAGTTACAGTTAAGGTTAGAGTTAGGGTTAGGGTTAGGTTTAGGGTTATTGTTAGGGTTAGGGTGAGGGTGAGGGTGAGGGTGAGGGTGAGGGTGAGGGTTAGGGTTTGGTTTAGGTTTTGGGTGAGGGTGAGGGTTAGGGTTAGGAGTAGGGTTGGGTAGGGTTAGGCTGAGTGTATGGGTTAGGTTTAGGGTTAAGGTGGGAATAAGAGTTAGGGTGAGGTTTCGGGTGAGGGTGAGGGTTAGGGTTAGGGATAGGGTTAGGCTGAGGGTGTGGGTGAGGGTGAGGGTGAGGGTTAGGGTTAGGGTTCGGGTTAGGTTTAGGGTGAGGATAAGTTTTAGGGTGAGGGTTAGTGTGAGTGTGAGGGTTAGGGTTAGGAATAGGGTTAGTGTTAGGGTTAGGCTGAGGGTGAGGGTGAGGGTGAGGGTTAGGGTGAGGGTTCAGGTTAGGGTGTGGGTGAGGTTTAGGGTTAGGGTGAGTTTTAGTGTGACGGTGAGGGTTACGGTGAGGGTGAGCGTTAGTTAGGGTTATAGTGAGGGTTAGGGTTAGGTTTAGGGTGAGGGTTATGGTGAGGGATAGGGTTAGGGTTAGGGTGAGGGTTAGTATTAGGGTGAGGGTTAGTATTTGTGTGATGCTTATGTTTTGGTTAGGGTTAGCGTTAGGGTGAGGATAAGGCTTAGGGTGAGGGTTAGGGTGAGGTTTAGAGTTAGGATGAGGGTGAGGGTTAGGGTTAAGGTGAGGGTTAGGTTCAGGGTTAGGGTGAGGGTGAGGGTGAGGGTGAGGGTTAGGGTCAGTGTTAGGGTGAGGGAGACGGAGAGGGTTAGGTTTAGGATTAGGTTTAGGGTTAGGGTTAGGCTTAGGGTGAGGGTGAGGATTAGGGTGAGGGATAGGGTTAGGGTTAGAGTGCGGATTAGGGTTAGGGTGATGTTTAGGGTGTGGTTAAGGGTGAGGGTGAGGGTGAAGGTGAGGGTTAGGGTGTGGGTGTGGGTTAGAATTCGGTGAGAGCTAATGTGACGGTGAGGTTTAGGGTGAGGGTTAGGGTTAGGGTGAGGGTTCGGGTTAGGGTTAGGTTTAGGGTGAGGGTGAGGGTTTGGGCTAGGGTTAGGGTGAGGCTTAGCGTTAGGGTGAGGGTTAGGTATACGGTTAGGGTTAAGGTGAGGTTGAGGGTGAGGGTTAGGTTTAGGGTTAGGGTTAGAGTTAGGGTGAGGGTGAGGATCAGGGTTAGGGTTACGATTAGGGTTAGGGTTAGGTTTAGGGTTAGGGTGAGGGTTATAGTGAGGGGTATTGTTATGGGTAGGGTGTGTGTTAGGCTTATTGTGAGCATTAGGGTTAAGGTTAGGTTTAGGATGAGGGTAAGGGTTAGGGTGAGGGTGAGGGAGAGAGTGTGAGTTAGGGTTAGCCTTAGGGTTAGTGTGAGGGTTAGGGTTAGGTTTAGGGTTAGAGTGAGGGTTAGGGTTAGTGTGAGGGTTAGGGTTAGGGTTAGGGTTAGAGTGAGGGTAAGGGTTAGGGTGAGGTTTAGGTTGAAAATGAGGTTTAGGGTTATCGTGGTAGGGTGAGGGTGAGGGTTAGTGTTAGGATTAGGGTTAGGGTTAGGGTTAGGCTGAGGGTGAGGATGAGGTTTAGGGTTAGGGTGAGGGTAATGTTTTGGGTTAGGGTTAGGGTTAGGCTGAGGGTGAGGGCTAGGGAGAAGGTGAGGGAGAGGGTTAGGTTTAGGATTAGGGTTAGGTTTAGGGTTAGGCTTAGGGTGAGGGTGAAATTTAGGGTTAGGGTTAGGGTTAGGGTTAGGGTGTGGGTTCCGGTTAGGGTTATGTTTAAGGTGAGGGTGAGGGTTAGGATGAGGGTGAGAGTGAGGATGAGGCTTAGATTGTGGGTGAGGGTTAGGATTAGGATGAAGGTTAGGGTGACAGTGAGGGTTAGGGTGAGTGTTAAGGTTAGGATGAGGGTTAGGGTGAGGGTTAGGGTTAGGGTTAGGGTTAGGGTGAGGGTGAGGGTGAGGTTTTGGCTTAGGGTTAGTTTGAGGGTTAGGGTTAGGGTGAGGGTTACGGATAGAGTTAGGGTTAGGGTGAGGGTGAGGGTGCGGGTTAGGGTTAGTGTTAGTGTGAGTGTTAGGATTAGGGGTAAGGTGAGTGCTAGGCAGACGGTGAGGTTTAGAGTTAGTTTTAGGTTGAGGGTTAGGGTTAGGCTTAGGGTGAGGGTTAAGGTTGGGGTTAGGGTTAGGATTATTGTTAGGGTGAGGGTTAGGGTGAGGGTAAGATTTATGGTTAGGGGTAGAGTTAGGGTGAGGGTTAAGGTGAGGGTGAGGGTTAGATTTAGCATTAGGGTTAGAGTTAGGCTTAGGGTGAGGGTTAGGGTTAGGGTGAGGGTGAGGGTGAGGTTTAGCTTTAGGGTTAGGGTGAGGGTTAGGGTTAGGGCGGGGGTTAGGGTTAGGGTTAGGGTGAGGGTGAGAGTGAGAGTTAGGTAGAGGGTGAGGGTTAGGGTGTGGTTAAGGGTGAGGGTTACAATTAGGGTAAGTGTGAGGGCTAGGCTGAGGGGGAGGGTTAGGTTTATGTTCAAGGTGAGATTTAGGGTTAGCGTAAGGGTTAGGGTTAGGGTGAGGGGTAGGGTTAGGGTTAGGGTGATGGTTAGGTTTAGTGTGAGGGTTGGAGTTAGGGTGAGGTTAAGGCTTAGGGTGAGGTTTAGTGTGAGAGTGAGGGTTTGGGTTAGCCTTAGGGTTAGTGTGAGGGTAGGGTGAGGGTTAGGGTTAGGGTGAGGGTGAGTATTAGGACTAGGGGAAGGTTGCTGGCTAGGTGAGGGTGAGGGTTAGGGTTAGGGTTAAGGTTAGGGTGAGGGTTAGGTTTAGGATTAGCGTTAGGTTTAGTGTGAGGGTGAGGGTTAGGGTTAGGGTTAGAGTGAGGTTTAAGGTTAGGGTGAAGGTTGGGGTTAGTGTGAGGGTTAGTGTTAGGGTTAGGGTCAGGGTTAGGTTGAGGGTAAGGGTTGGGGTGAGGGATAGGGTGAGAATGAGGGTTAGGGTTATTGTGAGTGTTAGGGTGAGGGTTAGAGTGAGGGTTAGCGTTAGGGTTATGTTTACGGTGAGGGTGAGGTTTAGGGTTAAGGTGAGTGTTAGGGTGAGGGTTAGAGTTACGGTTACGGTTAGGGTTAGGGTTAGGGTTAGGTTTAGGGTTATTGTTAGGGTTAGGGTGAGGGTGAGGGTGATGGTTAGGGTTAGGTTTAGGTTTTGGGTGAGGGTGAGGGTTAGGGTTAGGACTACGGTTGAGTAGGGTTAGGCTGAGTGTGTGGGTTAAGATTAGGGTTAAGGTGAGGGTAAGAGTTAGGGTGAGGTTTCGGGTGAGAGTGAGGGTTAGGGTTAGGGATAGGTTTAGTCTGAGGGTGAGGGTGAGGGTGAGGGTTAGGGTTAGGGTTAGGTTTAGGGTGAGGATAAGTTTTAGGGTGAAGGTTAGGGTGTGGGTGAGGATTAGGGTTACGGTGAGTTTTAGTGTGACGGTGAGAGTTACGGTGAGGGTGCGGGTTAGTGTTAGGGTTACAATGAGGATTAGGTTTCTGGTTAGGTTTACGGTGAGGGTTATGGTGACGGATAGGGTTAGGGTTAGGGTGAGGTTTAGTATTAGAGTGATGGTTAGGTTATGGTTAGGGTTAGCGTTAGGGTGAGGAAAAGGCTTAGGGTGAGGTTTAGGGTGAGGGTGAGGTTTAGGGTTAGGGTGAGGGTGAAGGTTAGGTTTAGGGTGAGGGTTAGGTTTAGGGTTAGGGTGAGGGTGAGTGAGGGGGAGAGGGTTAGCTTTAGGATTAGGGTTAGGTTTAGTGTTAGGCTTAGGGTGAGGGTGAGGGTTACGGTGAGGGATAGGGTTAGGGTTAGGGTGCGGATTAGAGTTAGGGTGATGTTTAGGGTGTGGGTGAAGGTAAGGGTGAGAGTGAGGGTGAGGGTGAGAGTTAGGGTGTGGGTGTGGATTAGGATTTGGTTGAGGGTTAGAGTGACTGTGAGGTTTAGGGTGAGGGTTAGGGTTAGGGTGAGGGTTAGGGTTAGGGTTAGGTTTATGGTGAGGGTGAGGGTTTGGGTTAGGGTTAGGGTGAGGGTTAGTGTTAGGGTGAGGGTTAGGGATAGTGTGAAGGTTAGGGTGAGGGTGAGGGTGAGGGTTAGGTTTAGGGTTAGGTTTAGAGTTAGGGTGAGGCTGAGGGTGAAGGTTAGGGTTAGGATTAGGGTTAGGTTTAGCATGAGGGTGAGGGTTAGGGTTATGGTGAGGGTTAGGGTTAGGGTTAGGGTTAGGATTAGGGTGAGGGTTTGGGTTAGGTTTAGGGTTAGGATGAGGGTTAGGCTGAGGAGTAGGGTTAGGGTTCGGGTGATGGTTAGGGTTAGTGTGAGTGTTAGGGTTACTGTTAGGTTTAGGGTGAGGGTAACGTTTAGGGTGAGTTTTAGGGTGAGAGTGAGAGTTAGGGTTAGGGTGAGGGTTAGGGTTAGGGTGAGGGTGAGTCTGAGGATTGGGGTTAGAATTAGGTTTAGGGTGAGGGTGAGGGTTAGGGTAAGGGTTACAGTTAGGGTGAGGGTTAGGTTTAGGTTTAGTGTTAGGGTGAGGGTTAGGTTGAGGGTGAGGGTTAGGGTTAATTTTAGTGTTAGGGTTAGGGTTAGGGTGAGGGTTGGGGTTAGGGTTTGGGTGAGTGTTAGGGTGAGGGTAGGGTGAGGGTTTGGTTTAGGGTGAGGGTGAGTGTTAGGAGTAGGTGTAGGGTGAGGGCTAGGCTGAGGGTGAGGGTTAAGGATAGGATTAGGCTGAGAGTCAGAGTGAGAGTGAGGGTGAGGTTTTGGGTTAGGGTGAGGGTTAGGGTTTGGGTTAGGGTTAGGGTGAGGGTGAGGGTGAGGTTTAGGGTTAGGATTAGTGTTAGGGTTAGGGTTAAGGAGAGGGTGAGGTTTAGAGTTAGGTGATGTTTACGGTGAGGGTTAGGGTGAGGTTGAGGTTTCGGTTGAGACTGAGGGTTAGGGTGTGGGTGAGGGTTACGTTTAGGATGAGGGTTAGGGTGATGGAGAGGGTGAGGGTGCAGGTGAGGGTTAGGGTTAGGTTTAGGGTGAGGTTAGGGTGAGGGTGCGGGTGAGATTTAGGGTTAGGGTAAGTGTGAGTGTTACTCTTAGGGTTAGGGTTAGGGTTAGGGTGAGGGTAAGGGTTAGGGTTAGGGTTAGAGTTAGGGTGAGGGTTAGTGTGAGGGTTAGGGTTAGATTTAGGGTTAGGTTGAGGGTTAGGGTTTGGGTTAGTGTTAGGGTGAGGGTTAGGGTGAGGGTGAGGGTTAGGATTAGATTGAGGGTGAGTGTTAGGATTAGGGGTAGTCTGAGAGTTAGGCTGAGGGTGAGGGTGTGGCTTAGGGTTAGGGTGAGGTTTAGGGTTAGTGTGAGGGTTAGAGTGAGAGTTAGGGTGAGGGGTAGGGTTAGTGTTAGGGTTAGGGTGAGGGTTAAGGTTAGTGTGAGGGTTAGGGTTAGGGTTAGGGTGAGAGTAAGGGTTAGGGTGAGGATTAGGGTGAGAGTGTGGTTTAGGGTTACTGTGAGTATTAGGGTCAGGGTTAGGGTGAGTGTTAGGTTTAGGGTTAAAGTGAGGTTGAGGGTGAGGAATAGGGTTAATATTAGGTTTCGGGTTAGGCTGAGGATGAGAGTGAAGGTGAGGGTGAGGGTCAGGGTTAGGGTGAGTGTTAGGTTTAGGCTTATGCTGAGGTTGAGGGTGAGGGATAGGGTTAGGATTAGGTTTAGGGTTAAGCTGAGGATGAGGGTGAGAGTGAGGGTGAGGGTTAGGGTTAGGGTGAGTGTTCGGCATAAGGTTAGTGTGAGAGTTAGGGATGGGGTGGTGGTTTGGGTGAGGGTGAGGGTGAGGGTGAGGGTGAGACTGAGGGTTAGGGGAAGCGTGAGGTTTTGGATGAGGGAGAGGGTTAGGGTAAGGGTGAGGGTTAGGGTTAGAGTCAGGGTTTCGGTTAGGGTTAGGGTTAGGGTGGGAGCTAGGGTGAGGGTCAGGGTCAGGTGTAGGGTTAGCGTGAGGTTCATTGTTAGGGTTAAGGTTAGGGTTAGGGTGAGTGTGAGAATGAGTGTTAGGGTTTGGGTTAGGGTTAGGGTGAGGGTGAGGGTGAGGGTTACGCTTAGGATTAGGGTTAGGGTTAAGGTTAAGGTTAGGCTGAGGGTGAGGGTTAGGGTTAGGGTTAGGTTTAGGATGGGGTTAGGGTGAGGGGTAGTGTTAGGGTTAGGGTGAGGGCGAGGGTTAGGGTTAGGGTTAGGGTGAGGGTGAGGGTGAGGTTGAGGGTTAAGGTTAGGGTTAGGGTTAAGGTGCGGGTGAGGGTTAGGGTGAAGTTGTGGGTTATGGTTATGGTTGAGGTTAGGGTGAGTGTTAGGGTTAGGGTTAGGGTGAGGGTTAGAGTGTGGGTTATTGTTATGTGTAGGGTGAGTGGTAGGTTTATTGTGAGGGTTAGGGTTAGGTTTAGGGTGAGGGTAAGGGTTAGGATGAGGGTGAGAGAGAGAGTTTGGGTTAGGGTTAGCCTTAGGGTTAGTGTGAGGGTTAGGGTGGGGTTTAGGGTTTGAGTGAGGTTTAGGGTTAGTTTGAGCGTTAGGGTTAGTGTTAGGGTTAGGGTGAGGATTAGGGTGAAAGTGAGGGTTAGGGATATCGTGAGTTTTAGGGTTAGGGTGAGGGTTAGGGTTAGGTTGAGAGTGAGGGTGAGGCTGAGGGTGAGGGTTAGGGTTAGGGTTAGGGTTATGTTTAGGGTGAGGGTGAGGGTTAGTGTTAGGATTAGGGTTAGGGTTAGGGTTAGGCTAAGGTTAAGGATTAGAGTTAGGGTTAGGGTGAGGGTAATGTTTAGGGTTAGGGTTAGGGTTAGGCTGAGGGTGAGGGTTAGGGAGAGGGTGAGTGAGAGGGTTAGGTTTAGGATTAGGGTTAGGTTTAGGCTTAGACTTAGGGTGAGGGTGAGGATGAGGTTTAGGGTGAGGGTTAGGGTTAGGTTTAGGGTGCAGCTTCCGGTTAGGGTTATGTTTTAAGTGAGGGTGAGGGTTAGGGTGAGGGTGAGAGTGAGGGTGAGTCTTAGGGTGTGGGTGAGGGTTAGGATTAGGGTGAGGGTTAGGGTGACTGTGAGGGTTAGGATGAGGGTTAAGGTTAGGGTGAGGTTTAGGGTGAGGGTTAGGGTTAGGGTTAGGTTTAGGGTGAGTGTGAGGGTTTGGCTTAGGGTTAGGTTGAGGGTTAGGGTTAGGTTGAGGGTTAGGGATAGAGTTAGGGTTAGGGTGAGGGTGAGAGTGCATATTAGGGTTAGTGTGAGTGTTAGGATTAGGGGTAGGGTGAGGGCTAGGCTGAGGGTGAGGGTTAGGTTGAGGGTTAGGGTTAGGGTTAGGTTGAGGGTTAGGGTTAGGGTTAGGTTGAGGGTTAGGGTGAGGGTTAGGATTAGGATTAGGGTTAGGGTGAGGGTTAGGGTAGGCGAAAGGGTTAGGGTTATGGTTAGATTTAGGGTGAGGGTTAGGGTGAGGGTTAGGGTTAGTGTTAGGTTTAGGGTGAGGGTTATGGTGAGGGTTAGGGTGTGGGTTAGTGTTAGGGTGAGGGTGAGAGTGAGATTTAGGGTGAGGGTGAGGGTAAGGGTGATGGTTAGGGTTAGGATTAGGGTTGGTTTGAGGGCTAGGGTGAGGGTGAGGTTTAGGGTTAAGGTGAACTTTAGGGTTAGGGTTAGGGTTAGGGTGATGGTTAGCGTTAGGGTGAGATTGAGGGTTAGGGTTAGCGTGAGTGTTAGGGTGAGGGTTAGGGTTAGGATTAGGGTTAGGGTTCGGGTTAGCCTGAGGGTGAGGGTGAGGATGAGGATGAGGTTGAGGTTTAGAGTTTGGGTTAGGGTTAGGTTTAGTGTGAGGGCTAGGGTGAGGGTGAGGGTTAGGGTTAGGATTAGGGTTAGGGTTAGGCTGAGTGTGAGTGTGAGGGTTAGGGTGATGTTTAGGGTTAGGGTTAGGTTTAGGGCGAGGGCTAGGGTGAGGGTGAGGTTTAGGGTGATTGTAAGGTGAGTGTGAGGGTTAGGGTTAGGGTAAGGGCTAGGGTTAGGGTTAGGGTTAGGGTGAGGATTAGGGTGAGTGTGAGGGTTAGGGTGAGAGTTAGGGTCAGTGTGAGGGTTTGGGTTAGGGTTAGGGTGAGGGTTAGTTTTAGGGTGATGTTTAGGGTGAGGGTGAGGGTGAGGGTGAGGCTTCGGGTGAGGTTAAGATTGAGGTTGAGTGTTAGGATTCGGGTTAGGGTTAGGTTTAGGGTGAGAGTGAGGGTTAGGGTTAGGGTTAGGTTTAGGGTGAGGTTAAGGGTTAGGGTGAGGGTTAGGGTTAGCATTAGGGTTAAGGTGAGGGTTAGGGTTAGGGTTAGGTTTAGGGTTAGTGTTAAGGTTACGGTGAGTGTGAGGGTGAGGTTTATGGGTAGGATTAGGTTTCGGGTTAGGGTTAGGCTGAGGGTGAGGTTGAGAGTGAGGGTTAGGGTTAGGGTGAGGGTTAGGTTGAGGGATATGGTGAGGGTGAGGCTTAGGGTTAGGTGAAGGTTAGGGTGAGGGTGAGGGTTAGGTTGAGGGTGAGGGTTCGGGTGAGACTGAGTGTTAGGGTGTGGGTGAGAGTGAGGGTGACGTTGAGGATGAGGTTGTGGATGAGGGTTAGGGTGAGGGTGAGGGTGAGGGTGGGACTGAGCGTTAGGGTGTGGGTGAGGGTTAGGTTTAGGGTGAGGGTTAGGGTGACGGTGAGGTTTAGGGTGCGGGTGAGGGTTAGGATTAGGTTTAGGGTTAGGGTTAGGGTTAGGGTGAGGGTTAGGATGAGGGTTAGGGTTAGAGTTAGGGTTAGGGTGAGTGTGAGGGTGAGGTTTAGCGGTAGGATAAGAGTTAGGGTTAGGGTTATGCTGAGGGTGAGGTTGAGGGTGAGGGTTAGGGTTAGGGTGAGTGTGAGCGTTAGGGTTATGGTTAGGGTGAGGGTTAGGATTAGGTGATGTTTAGGGTGAGGGTGAGGGTTAGGGTTAGGGTGAGAGTAAGGTGAGGGTGGGGGTGAGGGTTAGTATTAGGTTTAGGGTTAGACTGAGGGTGAGGGTGAGGGTTAGGTTTAGGGTGAGGGTTAGGCGTAGGGTCAGAGTTCGGTTTAGGGTGAGGGTTAGGGTGAGGGTTAGGCTTAGGGTTAGGTTGAGGGTTAGGGTGAGGGTTAGGGTGATGGTTAGGGTGAGGGTTAGTGTTAGTGTGAGGTTTGGGGTGAGGGTTAAGGTTAGAGTTAGGTTTAGGGTGAGGGTTAGTGTGAGGGTGAAGGCTAGGTTTAGGGTTAGGGTTAGGGTGAGGGTGAGTGTTAGGATTAGGGGTAGGGTGAGGGCTACACTGAGAGTGAGGGTTAGGGTTAGGGTTAGGTTGAGCTTTAGGGCTAGGGTTGGGTGAGGGTTAGGGTGAGGGGTAGGGTTAAGGTTAGGTTGATGTTTAAGTTTAGAGTGAGGGTTAGGGTTAACGTTAAGGTTAAGGAGGGTTAGGGTGAGGGTGAGATTAAGGGTTAGGGTGAGGGTTAGGGTTAGGGTTAGGGTTAGGGTTATTGTGAGGGTTAGGGTGAGGGTGAGGGTTAGGGTTTGTTTGAGGGTTAGGGTTAGGGTGAGGGTTAGGGTTAGGTTTAGGGTTAGGGTGAGGGCTATGGTCAGTGTCAGGGTTAGGGTGAGTGTTAGGGTTAGGGTTAGGGTGAGGGTTAGTTTTAGGGTGATGTTTTGGGTGAGGTGAGGGTGAGGGTGAGGTTGAGGGTGAGGGTTCGGGATCGGGTTAGGGTTAGGGTTAGAGTGAGGGTGAGGGTGAGGTTTAGGGTTAGCATTAGGGTTAGGGTAAGGGTGAGGGTCAGGTTTAGGGTAAGTTTTGGTGTTAGGGTTATGATTAGGCTGAGGGTGAGGGTGAGGGTCAGGGTGAGGGTTAGGTTTAGGGTTAGGGTGAGGGTTATGGTTAGGGTCAGGGTGAGGGTGAGGGTTAGGGTTAGGTGAAGTTTAGGATGAGGGTGAGCGTTAGGGTGAGGGTAAGGTTAGGGTGAGGGTTAGGTGAGAGTGAGGGTTAGGGTTATCGTGAGTGTTAGGGTGAGGGTTAGGGTTAAATTGAGGGGTAGCATTAGGGTGAGGATGTGTGTTAGGGTTAGGGTTAAGGTTAGGGTGAGGGTTAGAGTTAGGGTTAGGGTTATTGTTAGGGTTAGGGTGAGGGTGAGGGTGTGGGTGAGGGTGAGGGTGAGGTTTAGGGTTAGGTTTAGTGTGAGGGTGTGGTTTAGGGTTAAGTTTAGGGTGAGGGTGAGTGTGAGGGTTAGGTTTAGGATTAGGGTTATGGTTATGGTTAGGCTGAGTTAGAGGGTCAGGGTTAGGGTTAGGGTGAGGGTAAGGGTTAGGGTGAGTGTTAGGATGAGGGTGAGGCTTAGGATTAGGTTAGGGTTAGGATTAGGCTGAGGGTGAGGGTAAGGGTGAGGGTGAGGGTTAGGTTTAGGGTTAGGGTTAGGGTTATTGTTAGGGTTAGGCTGAGGGTGAGGATGAGGGTGTGGGTGAGGGTTAGGGTTAGGGTTAGGGTTAGAGTGAGGGCTAGTGTGAGGGTGAGGGTTAGGGTGAGGGTGAGGGTTTTGGTTAGGTAAGGGTTAGCGTTAGGGTGAGGATTAGGGTTAGGTTGAGGGTTCGGGTTCGGGTTAGGATGAGGGTTAGGATGATGGGTAGGGTTAGGGTTACGGTTAGGGTTACGGTGAGGGTGAGGATTAAGGTTAGGGTTTTGGTGAGGGTTAGGTTTCGGCTTAGGTTTAGGGTGAGGGTTAGGATGAGGGGTAGTGTTAGGGTTAGGTTGAGGTTTAGGGTGAGGGTTTGGTTAAGGGTGAGGGTGAGGGTTAGGGAGAGGGTGAGGGTTAGGGTTAGTGTGAGGGTTAAGGTTAGGGTTAGGGTTAGGGTGAGGATAAGGCTTAGGGTGAGGTTTATGATGAGGGCTAGTGTTAGGGTTAGGGTGAGGGTTAGGTTTAGTGTGAGGGTTATGGTTATGGTTAGGGTTAGGGTTAGGGTGAGGATAAGGCTTAGGGTGAGGTTTAGAGTGTGGGTGAGTGTTAGGGTTAGGCTGATGGTGCTGGTTAGGGTTAGGGTGAGGGTTAGGATGAGGGGTAGAGTTAGGGTTAGGTTGAGGGTTAGTGTTAGGGTGATGTTTAGGATAAGGGTGAGGGTTAGGTTGAGGATGAGTGTTCAGGTGAGTTTGAGGTTTAGGGTGTGGGCGAGGATTAGAGTTAGTGTGAGGTTTAGGGTGACGGTGAGGGTTTGGGTGAGGGTTACGGTTAGGGTGAGGTTTTGGTGAGGGTTTGGTTTAGTGTTAAGGTGAGTGTTAGGGTTAGGGTGAGGGTTAGAAATAGAGTTAGGGTGAGTGTGAGGGTGAGGGTTACGGTAAGGGTTAGGGTTAGAGTTCGGATGAGGGTGAGGATGAGGGTTAGTGTGAGGGTTAGGTTTAGGGTGAGGTTTGGAGTTAGGTTTAGTGTTAGGGTGAGGGTTAGGCTGAGGATTAAGGTTAGGGTTATGGTGAGGGTTAGGGTTAGTGTGAGGTTTAGGGTTAGGTTAGGGTTAGGGTGAGGGTAAGGGTTAAGATGAGAGTTATGGTGAGGGTGAGGGTTAGGGTTAGGGTTAGGGTGAGTGTTAGGTTGAGGGTTAGGGTTTGGGTTATGGTTAGTGTGACGGTTAGGATGAGGGTTAGGTTTAGGGTTCCGGTTAGGTGGAGGGTTAGTGTTAGCATTAAGGTTAGGGAGGGGGTGAGGGTTAGGGTTAGGGTTAGGGTGAGGGCTAGGGTGAGGGTGAGGGTTAGGGTTATGGATAGGGATAGGGTGAGGATTAGGGTTAGGGTTAGGGTTAGGGTTAGTGTGAGCAGTAGGCCTAGGGATAGGGTTAGGTTTAGGTTGAGTGTTAGGTTCAGTGTGTGGGTTAGTGTTACTGTTAGGGTTAGGGTTAGTGTTAAGGTTAGGGTGAGGGTTAGGGTGAGGGTGAGGTTTAGGGTTAGGGTTAGGGTTAGTGTTAGGGTTAGGGTGAGGTTTAGGGTTAGGTTTAGGCTTATGGTGAGGGTGAGGATTAGGGTTAGGATTAGGGTTTGGGTGAGGGTTAGGGTAAGGGTTAGGTTTAGGGTTAGGGTTAGGCTGAGTGTGAGGGTGAGGGTGAGGGTGAGGGTGAGGTTTAGGGTTAGGGTTAGTGTTAGGGTGAGTGTAAGGGTTAGGGTGAGGCTGAGCGTTACGATGCGGATTAGGGTTAGGGTTAGGGTGAGGGTTAGAGTTAGGCTGGAGGTTAGGCTTAGGGTGAGGTTTAGGGTTAGGGTTAGGGTGTTTTTTTTTGTGAACATACTGTACAGAGTGGTTACAATTACATGGGCAGGATAATGCGTACATTTCTTACCAAGCATTGCAGCCTCCTCCTGTGTTTACCCTTGACATCCCTTCCCAGGTTTGCCGCTCCCCCACCCCCGTCCCAATCCTTCCCCCCCGCACCCCGCGCACCGACGTTGTAAAGCTCGTTTTGGACATGACAACTTGTACTTCTCATTGTTGCAACAGGTCCACCTGTATCCTTAAACGACTTGTTTTTCCCCATCTCCTCCACAAGTTATATTGACATCAAATATAGTGAAAGCAGGGGTTATACTGTGGGGAAAGGACATACAAAGCAACAAAGAAATAATCTTATAAATGCCTTAGAAACACATGCATGAAAAAAAAGAAACATTAAAATACATATCTAAGGGTTCATTTTCCTAACATCATATTATCTGACCTTTTCCACTTGACTCATACATATACTACATATTGCAAATAAGGGAAACCATGGGACCTATGTTTCTTTGGGCCTGGCTTACTTCGCTTAATATAATTTTTTCCAAGTCTTTCCATTTCCTAACAAATGGGGCAATGTCATTCTTTCTGATGGAGGCATAGAATTCCATTGTGTATATATACCACATTTTCTTGATCCATTCATCTACTGAGGGGCATCTGGGTTGGTTTCAGATCTTAGCTATGGTAAATAATACTGCAATAAACATAGTTGTGCTGGTAGCTTTAGTGTGGTCTTGTTTGTAAACATTTGGGTAAATGCCCAAAAGTGGGATTGATGGGTCATAGAGGAGCTCTATGTGGAGTCTTTTGAGGAACCTCCATACTGCTTTCCAAAGTGGTTGAACAAGTTTACATTCCCACCAACAATGAAGTAAGGTTCCCTTCTGTCCACATCCCCTCCATCATCTGTTGTTGTTAGAGTTCTTGATTTGTGCCATTCTAACTGGGGTGAGGTGGTATCTCAATGTTGTTTTGATTTGCATTTTTTTTATGGCTAGGGAGGTTGAGCATTTCTTCATGTGTCTATTGGCCATCCTTCTTTCTTCTTCAGAGAAGTTTCTCCTTAAGTCTTTCACCCACTTGTTTATTGGGCAGTTGTTTCTTTGAGGATTTGTTGTTGGGGAATTTAATTTTTTGAGTTCCAAGTATATTTTAGATATGAGACCCTTGTCCGTTGTATGGCTAGTAAAGATCTTCTCCTAATCTGTGGGCTTTCTATTGATCTTGCTAGCTATGTCCTTTGCCATGGAGAAGCTCTGCAACTTTATGCAATCCCATTTGTCCAACCTTTCTTTGACTTGTTGTGTTTCCGGGTCTCTATTCAGAAAATTTCGGCCTGAGCCAAGGAAACCTAGGGTTTCTCCTATTCCATCCTGTAATGTTTTCAGAGTGTTTGCTTTGACTTCGAGGTCTTTGATCCATTTGGAGTTGATTCTGGTACAGGGTGATATATAAGGATCTAGCTTTAGTTTTCTACAAGTAGTTAACCAATTTTGCCAGCACCATTTACTGAAAAGGCTGTCTTTGTCCATTCTATTGTTTTAGCTCCCTTATCGAAGATTAGATGGCTATATGTCTGTAGGTTCATTTCTGGGTTTTCAATTCTATTCCATTGGTCCTGAGGTCTGTTCTTATGCCAATACCAAACTCTTTTGATTACTATGGCTTTATAGTAGAGTTTGAAATTTGGTATTGATATTCCTCCAGCAGTGTTCTTTACGTTGAGGAACGTTTTTGCTATTTGGAGTCTTTTATTGTTCCATATGAATTTTTGGATTGCCTCTTCTATTTCCTTGAAGAATGAGTTTGGAGTTTTGATAGGTATCGCATTGAATTTGTAGATAGCCTTGGGAAGTATTGCCATTTTCATCATAACCCTCATCCCAAAACCAGGCAGGGACTCATCAAAGAAAGAGAACTATTGACCCATTTCTTTGATGAACATTGATGCAAAACTACTCAACACAATATTGGCCAACCGACTTCAAGAATTCACCCAAAAAATCATACACCATGATCAAACAGGATTCATTTCAGGGATGCAAAGCTGGTTCAATATATGCAAATCAATTAATATTATTCATCACATCAACAGGAGCAAGAATAAGAACCACATGGTTTTCTCAATAGATGCAGAAAAGGCATTCGACAAGATCCAACACCCCTTTATGATGAAGGTTTTGGAAAAATTAGGAATCCATGGAACATTCCTCAATACAATAAAGGCTGCATATGACAAACCTACAGCCAGTATTATACTTAATGGTGAAAAACTAAAGCCATTCCCTCTTAACTCAGAAACAAGACAAGGATGTCCACTCTCTCCACTTCTCTTCAATCTAGTATTAGAATGCCTAGCTACAGCAATAAGACGAGATGCAGACATAAAGGGGATCCAAATAGGGAAAGAAGAAAGAAAACTCTCCCTCTTTGCAGACGACATGATCTTGTATTTTTTTTAATTTAATTTAATTCTATTTGTGAGCATACTGTACAGAGGGGTTACAATTACATGGGCAGGATAATGCATACAATTCTTACCAAGCATTGCAGCCTCCTCCTTTGGTTTACCCTTCACATCCCTTCCGAGCCTCCCCCTCCCCCCCAATCCCAATCCTTCTCCTTCCCCCCTTCCCCTTCCCCCCCCCACACCCACCCGCACCGACGTTGTAAAGCTCGTTTTGGACATGACAACTTGTACTTCTCATTGTTGCAACAGGTCTACCTGTATCCTTAAACAACTGGTGTTTCCCCATCTCCTCCACAAGTTATACTGACATCAAATATAGTGAAAGCAGGGGTTATACTGTGGGGGAGGGACATACAAAGCAACAAAGAGATAATCTTATAAATGCGTTAGAAACACATGCATGAAAGAAAAAAAACATTAAAATACATACCTAAGGGTTCATTTTCCTAACATCACATTATCTGACCTTTTCCGCTTGACTCATACATATACTAGATATTGCAAATAAGGGAAACCATGGGACCTATGTTTCTTTGGGCCTGGCTTACTTCACTTAATATAATTTTTTCCAAGTCTTTCCATTTCCTAACAAATGGGGCAATGTCATTCTTTCTGATGGAGGCATAGAATTCCATTGTGTATATATACCACATTTTCTTGATCCATTCATCTACTGAGGGGCATCTGGGTTGGTTTCAGATCTTAGCTATGGCAAATAATGCTGCAATAAACATAGTTGTGCTGGTAGCTTTAGTGTGGTCTTGTTTGTAAACATTTGGGTAAATGCCCAAAAGTGGGATTGATGGGTCATAGGGGAGTTCTATGTGGAGTCTTTTGAGGAACCTCCATACTGCTTTCCAAAGTGGTTGAACAAGTTTACATTCCCACCAACAATGAAGTAAGGTTCCCTTCTGTCCACATCCCCTCCATCATCTGTTATTGTTAGAGTTCTTGATTTGTGCCATTCTAAGTGGGGTGAGGTGGTATCTCAATGTTGTTTTGATTTGCATTTTTTTTATGGCTAGGGAGGTTGAGCATTTCTTCATGTGTCTATTGGCCATCCTTCTTTCTTCTTCAGAGAAGTTTCTCTTTAAGTCTTTCGCCCACTTGTTTATTGGGCAGTTGTTTCTATGAGGATTTGTTGTTGGGGGATTTAATTTTTTGAGTTCCAAGTATATTTTAGATATGAGACCCTTGTCCATTGTATGGCTAGTAAAGATCTTCTCCCAATCCGTGGGCTTTCTGTTGATCTTGCTAGCTATGTCCTTTGCCATGCAGAAGCTCTGCAACTTTATGCAATCCCATTTGTCCAACCTTTCTTTGATTTGTTGTGTTTCCGGGTCTCTATTCAGAAAATTTCGGTCTGAGCCAAGGAGACCTAGGGTTTCTCCTATTCCATCCTGTAATGTTTTCAGAGTGCCTGCTTTTACTCCGAAGTCTTTGATCCATTTGGAGTTGATTCTGATGCAGGGTGATATATAAGGATCTAACTTTAGTTTTCTACATGTAGTTAACCAATTTTGCCAGCACCATTTACTGAAGAGGCTGTCTTTGTTCCATTCTATTGTTTTAGCTCCCTTATCGAAGATTAGATGGCTATAGGTCTGTAGGTTCATTTCTGGGCTCTCAATTCTATTTCATTGGTCCTGAGGTCTGTTCTTATGCCAATACCAAGCTCTTTTCATTACTATGGCTTTATAGTAGAGTTTGAAATTTGGTATTGATATTCCTCCAACAGTGTTCTTTCCGTTGAGGAGCGTTTTTGCTATTCGGAGTCTTTTATTGTTCCATATGAATTTTTGGATTGCCTCTTCTATTTCCTTGAAGAATGAGGTTGGAATTTTGATAGTTATCGCGTTGAATTTGTAGATAGCCTTGGGAAGTATTGCCATTTTCACGATGTTAATCTTTCCAATCCAGGAGCATGGGAGGTTTGGCCATTTTTAAAGTTCTGTGTTGATTTCCTTTTTCAAGATTTTAAAGTTTTCATCATAGAGGTCCTTCACTTCTTTGGTTAAGTTAATTCCTAGGTATTTTATTTTTTGTGGGGCTACTACAAATGGAGTTGCTTTCCTAATTTCAGCCACACTTTTCTCATTGTTGGCATACAGAAAAGCCATTGATTTTGGGGGGTTAATTTTATACCCTGCTACTTTGCCAAAGATTTGAATCAGCTTGAGTAATTTGGGAATGGAGTCTATGGGATTCTTTAAATACAAGATCATGTCATCGGCAAAGAGGGAGAGTTTTATTTCTTCTTTCCCTATTTGGATCCCCTTTATGTCTGCATCTTGTCTTATTGCTGTAGCTAGGCATTCTAATACTAGATTGAAGAGAAGTGGAGAGAGTGGACATCCTTGTCTTGTTCCTGAGTTGAGAGGAAATGGCTTTAGTTTTTCACCATTAAGTATAATGCTGGCTGTAGCTTTGTCATATACAGCCTGTATTCTATTGAGGAATGTTCCATGGATTCCTAATTTTTCCAAAACCTTCATCATAAAGGGGTGTTGGGTCTTGTCGAATGCTTTTTCTGCATCTATTGAGATAACCATGTGGTTCTTATTCTTGCTCCTGTTGATGTGATGAATAATATTAATTGATTTGCGTATATTGAACCAGCTTTGCATCCCTGAAATGAATCCTGTTTGATCATGGTGTATGATTTTTTGGATGAATTGTTGAAGTCGATTGGCCAAAATTTTGTTGAGAAGTTTGGCATCAATGTTCCTCAAAGAAATGGGTCTATAGTTCTCTTTCTTTGATGCGTCCTTGCCTGGTTTTGGGATGAGGGTTATGATGGCTCCATAGAATGTGTTTGTTAGTGAACTTTCTCTTTCAATTTCATTGAAGAGTTGGAAGAGAATTGGTGTGAGCCTGCTTTGAAGGCCTTGTAGAATTCCGCTGTAAAACCATCTGGTCCTTGACTTTTCTTAGCTGGAAGCTCTCTTATTGCTGTTTCTATTTCAATCCTTGATATGGGCCTGTTAAGCTGGTTTAACTCATATTCGTTTAGTTTTGGCATGTCAATATTTGCTAGGAAAAGATCCATTTCTGTGAAGTTCTCAAACTTATTAGCATAAAGTTTTGAGAAGTATTCCGTTATAATGTTTTGAATCTTGGTTGTTTCCGTGGTCATGTTTCCATTCTCGTCTCTGAGTTTATTTATTTGGGTGTGTTCTCTTCTTTTTCTGATAAGATTTGCTAAGGGTCTGTCAATTTTGTTAAGTTTTCGAAGAACCAACTCTTTGTTTTGTTGATTCTTTCTATAGTTTTTTTTATTCTAATTCATTTGATTCTGATTTAATTTTAATTATTTTTTTCCGTCTACTGGATTGGGGTTTATCTTGCTGCTCTTTTTCAAGGAGGTTTAGATGTGTCATTAAATTGTTGGTTTCAGATCTCTCCAATTTGTTGATGTAGGAGCTCAGAGCTATAAACTTGCCTTGAGTACTGCCTTTGCTGTGTCCCAGAGGAGCTGGTAATTTGTGTGTTCATTTTTGTTGAATAGCATGAACATTTGAATTTCCTTTCTAATCTCTTCCATGACCCACTCGTGATTCAGCAGTGTGTTGTTCAGCCTCCATGTGATACCAGACTTTCTTTGGTGGCTTTTGGTGTTGAGTTCTAATTTTATTCCCTTGTGGTCAGAGAGAATGCAAGGTATAACTTCAATGTTTCTGAATTTGGACAAGTTTGCTTTGTGGCCTAAAATGTGGTCTATTTTAGAAAATGTTCCATGTGCTGCTGAGAAAAATGTGTATTCTGATGCTGCTGGGTGAAATGTTCCGTAGATATCTGTTAAATCTAGTTGATCTATGCAGCTATTTAGATCTGCAGTTTCTCTGTTGAGTTTTTGTCGAGTTGATATATCTAGTGGGGAGAGTGGTGTGTTAAAATCCCCAACAATTAATGTCTTTGGAGTTATATGGGATTTGAGGGAAAGTAGTGTTTCTTGGATAAATTTGTGTGCTCCATTGTTTGTCGAGTAGATATTTAGAATTGTAATATCCTCCTGAAAGAGAGATCCCTTAATTAGTATGTAGCGACCTTCTTTATCTCTTCTCACGAATTTTAATTTGAAGTCTATTTTATCTGATATTAGGATTGCAACTCCCGCCTGTTTATGGGGGCCGTTTGCTTGGTAGATTTTGTTCCAGCCTTTAACATTGAAAATGTGTTTGTTTTTACAGGCAAGATGTGACTCCTGAAGGCAGCAGATAGAAGGGTCTTATTTTTTAATCCAAGTAGAAAGTCTTTGTCGCTTAATTGGAGAGTTCAGTCCGTTAACGTTAAGAGAAAGGACTGAGAGGTATTTGGGAGTTTCTGCCATGTTATCCACCTTCTTGGGGGTTGCAAAAACTGGGTTCTTCCTATGGTTCTTGTATTCTCAGTTTGGTTGCAGTTTCTTGACCTTTATTGTGGTCTTGTTTGTTTTCTATGTGTAGGATATCTTTAAGAATCTTTTGTAGGGCTGGTTTGGTGGAGATTTATTGTTTCAATTTTTCTTTGCTATGGAAGGTTTTTATTTGGCCTTCAGTTATGAAGGAGAGTTTAGCTGGGTACCCTCAGCCTAATCCTCACCCTAACCCTAACCCTAACCCTTACCTAACTGAAAGCCTCACCCTCACCCTCACCCTCAACCTAGCCCTCACCCTAGCCCTCACCCTAACCCTAACTATCACCCTAACCCTAACCCTAACCCTCATCCTCAACCTCACACTCACACTAACCTAACAATAACCCTCACCCTAACCCTAAACCTAACCCTAATGCTAGCCCTAACCCTCACCCTCACCTTCAACCTCACCGTCACCCTCACCCTAGCCCTCACTCTAACCCTAACCCTCACCCTAACCCTCACCTTAATGCTTACCAAAACCCTAATCCTCAACCTATAACTAATCCTAACCCTAACCCTAACCATAAACCTCACCCTCACCCTAACCCTCACCCTAACCCTTACCCTCACCCTAATGCTAACCCTAACCCTAACCCTCAGCCTAATCCTCACCCTCACCCTCACCCTAAGCCTAAGCATAACCGTACCCCAAATCCTAAATCTAACCCTCACCGTCACCATAACCCTAATCCTAACCCTCTCCCTCACCCTAACCATAACCCTAACCCTAACCCTAAGCCTAAACCAAACCCTCACCCTAACCCTAACGCTAACCCTAACCCTCACCGTCACCCTAAACCTCACCCTAACCCTTTTCCTCACACTAACCCTAAACCTAACCCTAACCCTCACACTAACCCTAATCCTCACCCTCAACCTAACCCTACCCCTCAACCTAACCCTCACACTTACCCTAACCCTAACCCTAACCCTCACCCTAACCCTACACCTAACCCTCACCCTCACCTTAATCCTCACCGTCACCCTAACAATCAACTGAACCTGAACCCTCACACACAACCTAACCCTCACCCTCACCCTAAACATCACCCTAACCTTAACCATCACCCAAACCCTAACCCTAATCCTCACCCTAACCCTAAACCTCAAACTAACACTCACCCTCACCCTAGCCCTCACCCTAACCCTAACCCTCACCCTATCCCTAATCCTAACCCTCACCCTCAACCTCACACTCACCCTAACCTAACACTAACCCTCACCCTAACCCTAACCCTAACCCTAATGATACCCCTAACCCTCACCCTCACTCTCACTTTCAACCTAACAGTCACCCTCAACCTAGCCCTCACCCTAAACCTAACCCTCACCCTAACACTAACCCTAACCCTCACCAACACCCTCACACTCACCCTAACCCTAAACCTAACCCTAATCCTCACCCGATCCCTAACCCTAACCCTCACCCTAAGCCTCACCTTAATGCTTACCCAAACCCTAACCCTCAACCTATAACTAATCCTAACCCTAACCCTAACCATAAATCTCACCCTCACCCTAACCCTCACCCTAACCCTTACCCTCACCCTAAAGCTAACCCTAACCCTAACCTTCACCCTAATCCTAACCCTCACCCTCACCCTAAGCCTAAGCATAACCCTAACCCAAATCATAAATATAACCCTCACCTTCACCCTAACCCTAAACCTAACACTCTCCCTCACCCTAACCCTCACCCTAACTGTAACCCTAACCCTCACCCTAACCCTAACCCAAACCCTCACCCTAACCCTAACACTAACCCTAACCCTCACCCTCACTCTAAACCTCACCCTAACCCTTATCCTCACACTAATCCTAACCCTAAACCTAACCCTCACACTAACCCTAACCCTCACCCTAAACCTCACCCTACCCCTCAACCTAACCCTCACAATAAACCTAACCCTAAACCTAACCCTCACCCTAACCCTATCCCTAACCCTCACCCTCACCTTAACCCTCACCTTCACCCTAACACTCAACTGAACCTGAACCCTCACCAACAACTTAAGCGTCACCCTCTCCTAAACCCCCACCCTCACCCGAAACCTTACCCTCACCCTAACCCTCACCCTCACCCTAAACATCACCCTAACCTTAACCCTCACCCAAACCCTAACCATAATCCTCACCCTAACCCTAAACCTCAAACTAACCCTCACCCTCAACCTAATCCTCACCCTAACCCTAACCCTAACCCTTACCTAACTGAAACCCTCACCCTCACCGTCACCCTCACCCTCAACCTAAACCTCACCCTCACCCTAGTCCTAACCCTACCCCTCACCCTAAACCTAACCCTAACCCTCACCCTCACAATCACCCTCAACCTAACTCTAACCCAAACCCTAACCCTCACCCTAACCCTAACACTAACCCTAATGCTAACCCTAACCCTCACCCTCACACTAACCATCTCGCTAACCCTTACCCTCACCCTACCCCTTACCCTAACCCTAACACTCACACTAATCCTAAGCCTCACCCTAACCCTAAACCTACCCCTCAGCCTAAACCTCACCCTAACCCTAACCCTAAAACTAATCCTCACCCTATCCCTAACCCTAAACCTAATCCTCACCCTAACCCTCACCTTAACCCTTACCCAAACCCTAATCCTCTACCTAACATAAATCCTAACCCCAGCCCTAACCCTCAACCTCACCCTAACACTCACCCTAACCGTTACCCTCATCCTAATGCTAAACCTACCCCTAACCTTCACCCTAATCCTAACCCCAAACTTCACCCTAAGATTAACTGTAACCTTAACCACAATCGTAATCTAACCCTCACCATCACCCTAACCCTAACCCTAACCCTCACCCTCACCCTAACCCTAACCCTAACCCTCACTCTCACACTAACACTCACCCTATCCCTTATCCTCACACTAATCTTAACCCTAACCCTAACCCTCACACTAACCCTAAACATCACCCTAACCCTAACACTAACCCTACACTTCACCCTAACACTAACCCAAACCCTAACCCTAACCCTCACCCTCAAACTCACCCTCAACGTAAGTCTAACCCTAAACCTAACCCTCACCCTCACCCTAACCGTAACCCTAACCAGAACCCTAACCCTCACCCTCACCCTCACCCTAAAACTAACCCTAACCCTAAACCTCACCCTAACCTTAACTCCCACCCTAACCATAACCCTCAACCTCAACCTAATCCTAAACCTAACCCTAACTCTAACCCTCACCCTCACCTAACCCTCATCCTACCCCTTGCCCTCACACTAATGCTAACCCTAACCCTAACACTCACTCTCATCCTAACCCTCACCCTCACCCTAACCCTCCCACTAAGCCTAACCCTCACCCACACCCTAACCCTCACCCTAAGCCTAACCCTAATCCTAACCCTAATACTAAACCTAAACCTCACCCTCTCCCTCACATTCACCCTAACCCTAACCTTCACCCTCACCTTAACTCTCACCCTAAGCCTTACCATCACACTCACCCTAACCCTCACACTAACCTAGCCCTCATCCACACCCTAACCCTCACCCTCTCCAGAACCCTCACCCTCACCCGAAACCTCACCCTCACCCTAACCCTCACCCGCACCCTAAACATCACCCTAACCCTAACCCTCACCCTAACCCTAACCCTCACCCTAACCCCCACCCTCACCCTAATCCTCACCGTAAGACTAACCCTAACCCTTACCTAATTGAAACTCACACCCTCACCCTCACTCTCAACCTAACCCTCACCCTCACCATGGCCCTCACCCTAAACCTAACCCTCACCCTAACCCTAACCCTCACCGTAATCCTAACCCTAAGCCTAACCCTAACCCTAACCCTCACCTTAACCCACACCGTCACCCTAACACACACCCGAACCGGAACCCTCACCCACAGACTAACTCTCACCCTCTCCCGAAGTCTCACCCTCACCTGAAACCTCACCCTCACCCTAACGCTCACCCTCACCCTAAACATCACCCTAACCCTAACCCTAACCCTCACCCTAACCCTCAAACTAACACTCACCCTCACCCTAATCCTCACCCTAAACCTAACCCTAACCTTTACCTAACTGAAACCCTCACCCTCACCCTCACCCTTGCCCTCACCTAACCCTAACCCTCACCCTAACCCTAAACCTAACCCTCACCCTCACCCTAACCCTAACCCTAAATCTCCCCCTACCCCTACCCCTAACCCTAATGCTAACTCTAACCCTCACCCTCACCCTAACCAGCACCCTAACCCTTACCCTCACCCTAATCCTTACCCTAACCCTAACTCACATTAAACCTAACCCTCACCCTAACCTTAACCCTACCCCTTAGCCTAAACCTCACCCTAACACTAACCCTACCCCTAATCCTCAACCTATCCCTATCCCTAAACCTAACACTCACCCTCACCCTCACCTTAACTTTACCCAAACCCTAATCCTCACCCTATCATTAATCCGAACCCTAAGCCTAACCCTAAGCCTCACCCTAAACCTAACCCTTACACTAATTCTAACCTCACCCTCAACCTCACCTTCACCCGAATCCTAACCCTAACCCTAAACCTAATCCTAAATCTAACCCTCACCCTCACCCTAACCCTAACCCTGACCCTCACACTCACCCTCACCCTAACCCTCATCCAAACTCTAAACATCACCCTAACCCTAACCATCTCTAACCTTATCCCTAATCCTCGTCCTAACTCTAACCCTCACCCTAACCCTCACACTAACCCTAACGATAACCCTTACCCTCACCCTCACTCTAACCCTCACCCTAACCCTTATCCTCACACGAACCCTAACCCTCACCCTAACCCTAACCTTAAACCTCAAACTAACCCTAACCCTCACCCTAACCTTAACTCTCACCCTAACCCTCACCCTAGCCCTAACGATAACCCTAACCCTCACACTCACCCTAACCCTTATCCTCATACTAACCCTAACCCTCACACTAACCCTAAACCTAACCCTCACACTTACCCTCACGCTAACCCTAACCCTAACCGTAACCCTCACCCTAACCCTAACCCTCACCCTAAACCTAACCCTAACCCTCACCCTCACTCTAACCCTAACCCTAACCCTCACACTAACCCTAACCCTAATCCTAACCCTAACCTTCACGCTCACCATAATCCTCAACCTCACCTTTATCCTCACACTAACCCTAACCCTCACCCTAACCCTCACCCTAAATCTAACCCTAACCCTAATCC
The DNA here is from genome assembly GCF_019054845.1 of Dipodomys spectabilis. Taxonomy (NCBI): domain Eukaryota; kingdom Metazoa; phylum Chordata; class Mammalia; order Rodentia; family Heteromyidae; genus Dipodomys; species Dipodomys spectabilis. The sequence goes on from NW_024870713.1 coordinate 179,152, forward strand.
TAACCCTTACCCTAACCCTAACCCTCACCCTTACCCTAACTCTAAACCTCACCCTCACGCTAACCCTAACCAAAACCCTAACCCTCACGCTAACCCTAACCAAAACCCTAACCCTCACCCTAACCTTCAGCCTGACTCTAATGCTATCCCTAATACTCACCCTCACCCTAAACCTCACCCTAACACTCACCCTCACCATAACCATAACCCCTACCCTAACGCTAATCCTCACCCTAACCCTAACCCTCACCCACACCCTAACATTCACCCTCACTCTCACCCTCACCCTAACACTCACCCTAACCCTAAATCTAACCCTAATCCTAAATCTAACCCTCACGCTCACCTTCACACTAAGCCTAACCCTAAACCTAACCCTAACACTCACCCTCACCGTAACACTCACCCTCAACATAAACATCACCCTAATGCTAACTCTCACCCTAACCCTAACCCTAATCCTCACCCTAAACCTAACCCCCAACCTAACCGTCACCCTAACCCTAACGCTAACCCTAACCCTCACCCTTACCCTAAACCTCAGCCTAACCCTTATCCTCACAATAACCCTAACCCTAACCCTCACACTAACCCTAACCCTAACCCTAACCCTCACGCTCACCCTCAACCTAATTCTAAACCTAACCCTAACCCTCACCCTAAAGCTAACCCTAACCCTAAACCTCACCTTCACCCTAACCCACACCGTCACTCTAACCCTCACCCACAACCTAACCCTCATCCACACCCTAACCCTCAATCTCACCCGAACCCTCACCCGAACCCTAAACATCACCCTCACCCTAACGCTAACCCTAACCCTCACCCCCATCCTAACCCTTATCCTCACACTAACACTAACCCTAACCCTCACAGTAACCCTAACCCTCGCCTTAACCCTAACCCTACCCCTCACCCTAAACTTCACCATAACCCTAACCCTAATCCTCATCCTCACCCTAACCCTCACCCACACCCTAACCCTCACCAGAACCAGAACCCCAAACCGAACCCTAAACATCACTCTAACCCTAACCCTCACCCTAAACGTGACCCTAACCCTCAACCTAACCCTAACCCTCAACCTAACCCTAATCCTCACCCTCATTCTAACCTTATCCCTAACCCTATCCCTCACCCTAAGCCTCACCCTACCCCTAACGATAACCCTAACCCTCACCCTTACCCTAAACCTCACCCAAACCCTCACCCTAATCCTAAGCCTTACCTTAACTCTCACCCGAATCCGAACCCTAACCCTAAACCTCACAAAAGGCTAACCCTAACCCTAACCCACACCCTCAGTTTAAACCTCACAGTGACCCTAACCCTAAACTTAACACTAACCCTCAGCCACACAATAAACATCCTCACCCGAACCCTAACCCTCACCCTAACCCTAAGCTTAACCCTAACCCTAACCCTGATCCTCACCATAACCTTAATCCTCACCCTCACCGTCACCCTCACCCTAAGCCTAACCCTAACCCTAATCCTAAACCTAACCCTCACCCTCACCCTAAACCTAACCCTAACCCTAACCCTCACCCTTACTTTAACCCTAAACCTAACCCTCACCCTAACCCTAACCCTCACCCTCACCCTCACCCTTACCCTAACCCTAAACCTAACTCTCACCCTAACCCTAACACTCACCCTAACCCTAACCCTAAAACTCACCCTCACCCTAACCCTAACCCTAACCCGATCACTCACCGTAACCCTCACCCTAACCCTAAGGCTAACCCTGACACTCACACTCAACCTACCCCTCACCCTAACCCTTATACTAACACTAACCCTAACCCTAACCCATACCCTCAACCTAACCCTCACCCTACCCTTACCCTCACCCTAAGCCTAACCTTAACCCTAAACCTAATCCTAAATCTAACCCTCACCCTCACCCTAACAATAAGCCTGACCCTCACTATCACCCTCATCCTAACCCTAACCCTAACTCTCACCCTAACCCTCACCCTAACCCTAACGCTAACCCTGACCCTCACCCTCACCCTAAACCTTATCCTCACACTAACCCTAACCCTAACCCTAACCCTCACACTAACTCTCACCCTCACCCTAACCCTAACCCTACCCCTCACCCTAACTCTCACCCTAAAGCTAACCCTAAACCTCACCCTCACCCTAACCCTCACCATCACCCTAACCCTCACCCTAACACTAATACTCACCCACAACCTAATCCTCACCCTCACCCTCACCCTAAACCTCACCCTAACCCTCAACCTAATTCTTATCCTCACACTAACCCTACCCCTCACCCTAACCCTAACCTTCACCCTAACCATAACACTACCCCTCACCCTAACCCTCACCCTAACAATCAACCTCACCCTCACCCTCAGACTCACCCTAAACCTAACACTCACCCTAACCCTAACTCTCACCCTAACCCTAAACCTCACCCTCACCCTCACCCTAATTCTAACGGTATCCCTAAACCTCTCCCTCACCCTAAACCTCAACCTAACCCTTACCCTCACCATAACCCTATCCCTAACCCTAACCCTAATCCTCAACCTAACACTAATCCTCACCCACAACCTAACAATCACCCTCACCCCCACTCTCAACCTCACCCTAACAATCACCCTCACCCTAACACTCTCTGACCCTAACCCTAAACCTAATCCTAAACCTAACCCTGATGCTCACCCTCAGCCTAACCCTAACCCTAAACCTAACCCTAAATCTCACCCTCATCCTAAACCTCTCCATCACCCTAAACATCACAATAACCCTCACCCTCACCCTAACATTAAACCTAAACCTCACCCTAAACATAACCCTCACCCTAACCCTCACCCTCACCCTAACGCTAACCCTAACCCTCACCATCACCATAAACCTCACCCTAACGCTTATCTTCACACTAACCCTAACCCTAACCCTCACCCTAACCCTAACCATCAACCTAACCCTCACCCTAACCCTAACCCTCACCGTAACCCTAACCTTAACCGTAACCCTAACCCTAACCCTAACCCTCACCATCACCCTAACACTCACCCGAACCCGAACCCTCGCCCACACCCTAACGCTCACCCTCACCCTAACCTTCACCCTCACCCTAACCCTCACCCTCACCCTAAACATCACCCTAACCCTAAGCCTCACCCTAACCCTAACCCTAACCCTCACCCTAAACCTAACCCTCAAACTAACCCATACCCTCACCCTAATCCTCAAACTAACCCTAACCCTAACGCTTACTTAACTAAAACCCTCACCCTCAACCTCAATCTAACCCTCACCACCAACCTAGCCCTCACCCTAAACGTAACCCTCATCCTAACCCTAACCATAACCCTCATCCTATCCCTAACCCTAACCCTAAACCTCACCCTAACCCTAACCCTAACCCTAATGCTAACCCTAACCCTCACCCTCACCCTAAACCTTACCCTAACCGTTACCCTCACCCTAACCCTTACTCTAACACTAACACTCACACTAAACCTAACCCTCACCCTAACGCTAAACCTAAGCCTCAGCCTAAACCTCACCCTAACCTAACCTTAACCCTAATCCTCACCCTCTCCCTTACCCTATCCCTAACCCTCACCTTAACCCTCAGCTTAAACATTACCCAAACCCTAATCCTCACCATATCACTAATCCTAACCCTAACCCTAACCCTAACCCTCACCCTCACTCTAACCCTCACCCTAACACTTACCCTCACCCTAATGCTAACCCTAACCCTCACCCTAATCCTCACCCTCACCCTCACCCTCACCCTCACCCTAAGCCTAACCCTAACCCTAACCCTAATCCTAAATCTAACCGTCACCCTCACCCTAACCCTAACCCTCACCCTCACCCTCACCCTAACCCTAACCGTAACCCTCACCCTAACCATCACCCTAACCCTAACGCTAACCCTAAACCTCACCCTCTACCTAAGCCTCATCCTAACACTTACCCTCACACTAACCCTAACCCTAACCCTAAATCTCACACTAACCCTAAAGCTCACCCTAACGCTAACACTACCCCTCACACTACCCCTCACCCTAACCCTAACCCTAAGCCTCACCCTCACCCTAACCCTCAACCACACCCTAAACCTCAACCTCACCCGAACCCTAAACCTCACCCTAACATACACCCTCACCCTAAATATAACCCTAACCCTAACACTCACCCTAAATATAACCCTAACCCTCACCCTAACCCTAATTCTAAACGTAACCCTGGCACTAACCCTAAACCTAAACCTCAGCCTAACCCTCAACCTAACACTAACCCTAAACCTAACCCTCTGCCTAACCCTAACCCTCACCCTAACCCTCACCCTAACTCTAACGCTATCCCTAACCCTCACCCTCACCCTAAAACTCACCCTAACACTAACCCTCACCCTAACCCTAACCCTAAACCTCACCCTCACCCTCACCCTAAGCCTAACCGTAACCCTAAACCTCACCCTAACCCTAACCCTAACCCTAAGGCTAATCCTAACCCTCACCCTCACCCTAACCATCACCCTAACCCTTACCCTCACCCTAATCCTTACCTTAACCATAACTCAGTTTAAACCTAACCCTCACCCTAACCCTAACACTACCCCTCAGCCTAAACCTCAACCTAACACTAACCCTAACCCTAATCCTCAACCTATCCCTAACCCTAACCCTAACCCTCTCCATTAACCTCACCTTAACCGTTAACCAAACACTAATCCTCATCCTAACACTAATCCTAAACCTAAACCTAACCCTAACCCTCACCCTAACCCTTACCCTCACCCTAAGCCTAACCGTAACCCTAATCCTCACCCTAACCCTCACCCTAACCCTAACCCTAACCCTCACCCTAACCCTAACCCTAATCCTAACCCTAACCCTCACCCTAACCCTAACTCTAACCCTACCGTACCCTCAACCTAATCCCAATGCTAACCCTAACCCTCACCCTCACCCTAATCCTCACTCTAAACTTACCCTCTCCCTAATCCTTACCCTCACCTTCACCCTAACCCTCAACCTAACTCTTACCCTCAACCTAAACCTAACCCTAACCCTCACCCTAACCCTAACCCTAATCCTAACCCTAACCCTCACCCTAACCCTAACTCTAACCCTACAGTACCCTCAACCTAATCCCAATGCTAACCCTAACCCTCACCCTCACCCTAATCCTCACTCTAAACTTACCCTCTCCCTAATCCTTACCCTCACCTTCACCCTAACCCTCAACCTAACTCTTACCCTCAACCTAAACCTAACCCTAACCCTAAACCTCACACTAAGCCTAACCCTCACCCTAACCCTAACACTACCTCACACCCTAACCCTCATCCTAACCCTAACCCTAACCCTCATCCTAACCCTAACCCTAACCCTAAACCTCACCCTAACACTAACCCTCACGCTAACGCTAACCCTAACCCTCAACCTCACCCTAAACCTCACCTTAACCCTTACTCTCACCCTAACCCTAACCCTAACCCTCACAATAACCCTAACCCTAACCCTAACCCTAACCCTCACCTTAACCCTCACCATAACCTTCACCCTCACCCTAACACTCACCCTCACCCTAACCCTCACCCTAATCCTAAGCCTCACCCACACCCTAACCCTAACCCTCACACGAACCCACACCCTCACCCTAAACATCACCCTCACCCTAACTCTCACCCTAACCCTAAATCTAACCCTCACACACACGCTAACCCTCACCCTAACCCTAAATCTAACCCTCACACACACACTTACCCTCACCCTCACCCTAACTCTAACCCTAAAACTAACCTTAACCCTTACCTTAAACCTAAATCTAACCCTCACCCTCACAAAAGCCCTAACGCTAACCCTAACCTTCACCCTCACCCTCACCCTAAAACTCACCCTAACCCTTACCCTCACCCTAACCCCAAACCAAACCCTAACCCTAATCCTCACACTAACCCTAATTCTAAACCCCAACCGAAACCTCACCGTAAACCAACCCTGACCCTAAACTTCACCCTAACACTATCCCTAACCCTAACCCTCAAACTCACCCTAACCGTCACTGTCACACAAACCTTCACCCTAACCCTACACCTCACCCACACCCTAACCCTCACCCTTACCCTAACCCTAACCCTCACCCTAAACCTCATGCTCACGCTTACCCTAAGCCTCACCCTCACCCTAAACATCACCCTAACCCTAACCCTAACCCTCACCCTAACCCTAACCTTCACCCTCACCCTCACCCTAAACCTCAACCTAACCCTTCCCTTCAATCTAACCCTAACCCTAACCCTCACACTAACCCTAACCCTCACCCTAACCCTAACCCTACCCCTCACCCTAACCCTCATCCTAAACCTAACCCTAAGCCTCACCCTAAACCTCACCCTAACCCTAACCTTAAACCTAACACTCACCCTCCCCCTAACCCTCAACCTAATCCTTATCCTCAATCTAACCCTAACCCTAACCCTCACAATAACCCTAACCCCCGCCCTAACCCTAACCCTAACCCGCTCCCTAACCCTAACCCTCACCCTCACCCTTACCCTCACTCTCACCCTAAGCCTACCCTAACCCTTACCCTAACCCTAAACCTCCCCCAACCCTAACGCTAACCCTCACCCTCACCCTAACCCTAACCCGAACCCTAACCCGAACCCTAACACTAAAGCTATCCCTAACCCTCACGCTCACCCTAAACCTCACCCTAAACCTAACCCTAAGCCCCACCCTAAATCTAACCCACACCCTAACCATCTCCCTAAACTTAACGCTAACCCTAACCCACACCCTCACCCTAAACATCAGCCTAGCCCTTATCCTCACACTAAACCTAACCCTAACCCTAAAACTCACACTAACCCTAACCGTCACCCTAACCCTAACCCTACACCTCAACCTAACGCTCACCCTAACCCTAACCCTAACCCTCACTGTCACCCTAAACCTAACCCTAACCTTCACCCTCACCTTAACCCTCACCATCACCCTAACACTCACCCGATCCCAAACCCTACTCCACACACTAACCCTCACCCTGTCTCGAACCCTCAACCTCACCCGAAAGCTCACCCTCACCCTAACCCTCACGCTCACCCTAAATATCATGCTAACCGTAACCCTCACCCTAACCCTAACCCTAAAACTCACCCTCACTCTCACTCTCACCCTAAGCCTAACCGTAACCCTAAACCTCACCCTCACCCTAACCCTAACCCTCACCCTCACCCTAACCATCACAGTAACACTTACCCTCACCCTAATCCTTAACCTAACCCTAACTCACATTAAACCTAACCCTCACCCTATCCCTAACACTACCCTTCAGCCTAAACCTCACCCTAACCCTAACCCTAACCCTAATCCTCAACCTATCCCTAACCCTAACCCTAACCCTCACCGTTAACCTCACTTTAACCCTTAAGCAAACACTAATCCTCACCCTATCACTAATTCTAACCCTAAACCTAACCCTAACCCTCACCCTAACCCTCACCCTAACCCGTACCCTCACCCTAAGCCTAACTGTAACACTAATCCTCACCCTAAACCTAACCCTAACCCTTACCCTAACCCTCACCCTCACCCTCACCCTCACCCTAATACTAAATATAACCCTAACCCTAATCCTAAACCTAATGCTCTCACTCACACACACCCTAACCGTAACCCTAACCCTAACCCTAACCCTAACCCTAACCCTCACCCTAACCCTAACCCTAACCCTAATCCTAACCCTAACCCTCACCCTCACCCTAAACCTCACCCTAAAACTTACCCTCTCCCTAATCCTTACCCTCACCTTCACCCTAACCCTCAACCTAACCCTAACCCGCAAATTAACCCTAAACCTAACCCTAACCCTCACACTAACCCTAACCCTCACCCTAACCCTAACACTACCCCACACCCTAACCTTCATCCTAACCCTAACCCTCATCCTAAACCTAATCCTAACCCTAAACCTCACCCTAACACTAACCCTCACGCTAACGCTAACCCTAACCCTCAACCTCACCCTAAACCTCACCTTAATCCTTACTCTCACCCTAACCCTAACCCTAATACTAACCCTCACACTAACCCTAACCCTAACCCTAACCCTCACCTTAACCCTCACCATAACCCTCACCCTCACCCTAACACTCACCCTCACCCTAACCCTCACCCTAATCCTAAGCCTCACCCACACCCTAACCCTAACCCTCACACGAACCCACACCCTCACCCTAAACATCACCCTCACCCTGACCCTCACCCTAACCCTAAATCTAACCCTCACACACACGCTAACCCTCACCCTCACCCTCACCCTAACTCTAACCCTAACTCTAACCGTAACCCTTACCTTAAACCTAACTCCAAACCTAACCCTCACAAAAACCCTAACGCTAACCCTAACCTTCACCCTCACCCTAAAACTCACCCTAACCCTTACCCTCACCCTAAACCTAAACCTAACCCTAACCCTAATCCTCACACTAACCCTAACTCTAAACCCCAACCTAAACCTCACCCTAAACCAACCCTCACCCTAAACTTCACCCTAACGCTAATCCTAACCCTAACCCTGAAACTCACCCTAACCGTCACTGTCACGCAAACATTCACCCTAACCCTACCCCTCACCCACACCCTAACCCTCACCCTTACCCTAACTCTCACCCTCACCCTAAACCTCACGCTCATGCTCACCCTAACCCTCACCCTCACCCTAAACATCACCCTAACCCTAACCTTCACCCTCAGCCTCACCCTAAACCTCAACCTAACCCTTCCCCTCAATCTAACCCTAACCCTAACCCTCACACTAACCCTAAATCTCACCCTAACCCTAACCCTACCTCTCACCCTAACCCTCATCCTAAACCTAAACCTAACCCTAACCCTCACCCTAAACCTCACCCTAAACCTAACCTTAACCCTAACACTCACCCTCCCCCTAACCCTCAACCTAATCCTTACCCTCAACCTAACCCTAACCCTAACTCTATCTCTAACCCTCACAATAACCCTAACCCTCAACCTAACCCTAACCCTAACCCTCACCCTAACCCTAACCCTAACCCTCAGCCTCACCATCACCCTCAACCTAACCCACCCCTATCCCTAACCCTTACCCTAAACCTAAACCTCGCCCCAACCCTAACGCAAACCCTCACCCTCACCCTAACCCTAACCCGAACCCTAACCCGAACCCTAACTCTAACGCTATCCCTAACCCTCACCCTCACCCTAACCCTCATCCTAACCCTAACCCTAACCCTCATCCTAACCCTAACCCTAACCCTAAACCTCACCCTAACACTAACCCTCACGCTAACGCTAACCCTAACCCTCAACCTCACCCTAAACCTCACCTTAACCCTTACTCTCACCCTAACCCTAACCCTAACCCTCACAATAACCCTAACCCTAACCCTAACCCTAACCCTCACCTTAACCCTCACCATAACCTTCACCCTCACCCTAACACTCACCCTCACCCTAACCCTCACCCTAATCCTAAGCCTCACCCACACCCTAACCCTAACCCTCACACGAACCCACACCCTCACCCTAAACATCACCCTCACCCTAACTCTCACCCTAACCCTAAATCTAACCCTCACACACACGCTAACCCTCACCCTAACCCTAAATCTAACCCTCACACACACACTTACCCTCACCCTCACCCTAACTCTAACCCTAAAACTAACCTTAACCCTTACCTTAAACCTAAATCTAACCCTCACCCTCACAAAAGCCCTAACGCTAACCCTAACCTTCACCCTCACCCTCACCCTAAAACTCACCCTAACCCTTACCCTCACCCTAACCCCAAACCAAACCCTAACCCTAATCCTCACACTAACCCTAATTCTAAACCCCAACCGAAACCTCACCGTAAACCAACCCTGACCCTAAACTTCACCCTAACACTATCCCTAACCCTAACCCTCAAACTCACCCTAACCGTCACTGTCACACAAACCTTCACCCTAACCCTACACCTCACCCACACCCTAACCCTCACCCTTACCCTAACCCTAACCCTCACCCTAAACCTCATGCTCACGCTTACCCTAAGCCTCACCCTCACCCTAAACATCACCCTAACCCTAACCCTAACCCTCACCCTAACCCTAACCTTCACCCTCACCCTCACCCTAAACCTCAACCTAACCCTTCCCTTCAATCTAACCCTAACCCTAACCCTCACACTAACCCTAACCCTCACCCTAACCCTAACCCTACCCCTCACCCTAACCCTCATCCTAAACCTAACCCTAAGCCTCACCCTAAACCTCACCCTAACCCTAACCTTAAACCTAACACTCACCCTCCCCCTAACCCTCAACCTAATCCTTATCCTCAATCTAACCCTAACCCTAACCCTCACAATAACCCTAACCCCCGCCCTAACCCTAACCCTAACCCGCTCCCTAACCCTAACCCTCACCCTCACCCTTACCCTCACTCTCACCCTAAGCCTACCCTAACCCTTACCCTAACCCTAAACCTCCCCCAACCCTAACGCTAACCCTCACCCTCACCCTAACCCTAACCCGAACCCTAACCCGAACCCTAACACTAAAGCTATCCCTAACCCTCACGCTCACCCTAAACCTCACCCTAAACCTAACCCTAAGCCCCACCCTAAATCTAACCCACACCCTAACCATCTCCCTAAACTTAACGCTAACCCTAACCCACACCCTCACCCTAAACATCAGCCTAGCCCTTATCCTCACACTAAACCTAACCCTAACCCTAAAACTCACACTAACCCTAACCGTCACCCTAACCCTAACCCTACACCTCAACCTAACGCTCACCCTAACCCTAACCCTAACCCTCACTGTCACCCTAAACCTAACCCTAACCTTCACCCTCACCTTAACCCTCACCATCACCCTAACACTCACCCGATCCCAAACCCTACTCCACACACTAACCCTCACCCTGTCTCGAACCCTCAACCTCACCCGAAAGCTCACCCTCACCCTAACCCTCACGCTCACCCTAAATATCATGCTAACCGTAACCCTCACCCTAACCCTAACCCTAAAACTCACCCTCACTCTCACTCTCACCCTAAGCCTAACCGTAACCCTAAACCTCACCCTCACCCTAACCCTAACCCTCACCCTCACCCTAACCATCACAGTAACACTTACCCTCACCCTAATCCTTAACCTAACCCTAACTCACATTAAACCTAACCCTCACCCTATCCCTAACACTACCCTTCAGCCTAAACCTCACCCTAACCCTAACCCTAACCCTAATCCTCAACCTATCCCTAACCCTAACCCTAACCCTCACCGTTAACCTCACTTTAACCCTTAAGCAAACACTAATCCTCACCCTATCACTAATTCTAACCCTAAACCTAACCCTAACCCTCACCCTAACCCTCACCCTAACCCGTACCCTCACCCTAAGCCTAACTGTAACACTAATCCTCACCCTAAACCTAACCCTAACCCTTACCCTAACCCTCACCCTCACCCTCACCCTCACCCTAATACTAAATATAACCCTAACCCTAATCCTAAACCTAATGCTCTCACTCACACACACCCTAACCGTAACCCTAACCCTAACCCTAACCCTAACCCTAACCCTCACCCTAACCCTAACCCTAACCCTAATCCTAACCCTAACCCTCAACCTCACCCTAAACCTCACCTTAATCCTTACTCTCACCCTAACCCTAACCCTAATACTAACCCTCACACTAACCCTAACCCTAACCCTAACCCTCACCTTAACCCTCACCATAACCCTCACCCTCACCCTAACACTCACCCTCACCCTAACCCTCACCCTAATCCTAAGCCTCACCCACACTCTAACCCTAACCCTCACACGAACCCACACCCTCACCCTAAACATCACCCTCACCCTGACCCTCACCCTAACCCTAAATCTAACCCTCACACACACGCTAACCCTCACCCTCACCCTCACCCTAACTCTAACCCTAACTCTAACCGTAACCCTTACCTTAAACCTAACTCCAAACCTAACCCTCACAAAAACCCTAACGCTAACCCTAACCTTCACCCTCACCCTAAAACTCACCCTAACCCTTACCCTCACCCTAAACCTAAACCTAACCCTAACCCTAATCCTCACACTAACCCTAACTCTAAACCCCAACCTAAACCTCACCCTAAACCAACCCTCACCCTAAACTTCACCCTAACGCTAATCCTAACCCTAACCCTGAAACTCACCCTAACCGTCACTGTCACGCAAACATTCACCCTAACCCTACCCCTCACCCACACCCTAACCCTCACCCTTACCCTAACTCTCACCCTCACCCTAAACCTCACGCTCATGCTCACCCTAACCCTCACCCTCACCCTAAACATCACCCTAACCCTAACCTTCACCCTCAGCCTCACCCTAAACCTCAACCTAACCCTTCCCCTCAATCTAACCCTAACCCTAACCCTCACACTAACCCTAAATCTCACCCTAACCCTAACCCTACCTCTCACCCTAACCCTCATCCTAAACCTAAACCTAACCCTAACCCTCACCCTAAACCTCACCCTAAACCTAACCTTAACCCTAACACTCACCCTCCCCCTAACCCTCAACCTAATCCTTACCCTCAACCTAACCCTAACCCTAACTCTATCTCTAACCCTCACAATAACCCTAACCCTCAACCTAACCCTAACCCTAACCCTCACCCTAACCCTAACCCTAACCCTCAGCCTCACCATCACCCTCAACCTAACCCACCCCTATCCCTAACCCTTACCCTAAACCTAAACCTCGCCCCAACCCTAACGCTAACCCTCACCCTCACCCTAACCCTAACCCGAACCCTAACCCGAACCCTAACTCTAACGCTATCCCTAACCCTCACCCTCACCCTAACCCTCACCCTAACCCTAACCCTAAGCCTCACCCTCACCCTAATCCTTAACGTCACCCTAACCTCACCCTAACCCTAACCCTCACCCACACCCTAAACCTCAACCTCACCCGAACCCTAAACCTCACCCTAACAATCACCCTCACCCTAAACATAACCCTAACCACAACACTCACCCTAAATATAACCCTAACCCTCACCCTAACCCTAACTCTAACCGTAACCCTAACACAAACCCTAACCCTAAACCTCAGCCTAACCCTCATCCTAACACTTACCCTAATCCTAACCCTCTGCCTAACCCTAACCCTCACCCTATCTCTCACCCTATCTCTAACGCTATCCCTAACCCTCACCCTCACCCTAAACCACACCCTAAAACTAACCCTAAGCCTCACCCTAAATCTAACCCTCACCCTAACCATCACCCTAACCCTAACACTAACCCTAACCCACACCCTCACCCTAAACATCAGCCTAACCCTTATCCTCACACTAAACCTAATCCTAACCCTAACCCTCACACTAAACCTAACCCTCACCCTAAACCTAACCCTACCTCTCAACCTAACCCTAACCCTACCCCTCAACCTAACCCTCACCCTAACCCTAACCCTGACCCTCACCGTCACCCTAAACCAAACCCTAACCTTCACCCTCACCTTAACCCTCACCATCACCCTAACACTCACCCGAACCCAAACCCTACGCCACACACTAACCCTCACCCTGTCTCGAACCCTCAACCTCACCCGAAACCTCACCCTCACCCTAACAATCACGCTCACCCTAAATATCACGCTAACCCTAACCCTCACCCTAACCCTAACCCTAAACCTAATGCTAACCCTAACCCTCACCCTCACACTAACCATCACCCTAAACCTTACCCTCACCCTAATCCTTACCTTAACCGAAACTCACATTAAACCTAACCCTCACCCTAACCCTAACACTACCCCTCAGCCTAAACCTCACCTTAACCCTAACCCTAACCCTAATCCTCAACCTATCTCTAACCCTAACCCTAACCCTCACCATTAACCCCACCTTAACCCTTAACCAAACACTAATCCTCACCCTAACACTAATCCTAAACCTAAACCTAACCCTAACCCTCACCCTAACACTCACCCTAACCTTTACCCTCACCCTAAGCCTAACCGTAACCCTAAACCTAACCCTAACCCTCACCCTAACCCTCACCCTCACCCTCACCCTCACCATCAACCTAATCCTAAACCTAAACCTAACCCTAATCCTAAATCTAACGCTCTCACTCACACTAACCCTAACCGTAACCCTAACCCTAACCCTCACCCTAACCCTCACCCTAACCCTAACCCTAACCCTCACCCTAACCCTAACCCTAATCCTAACCCTAACCCTCACCCTAACCCTAACTCTAACCCTACCCTACCCTCAACCTAACCCCAATGCTAACCCTAACCCTCACCCTCACCCTAACCCTCACCCTAAAACTTACCCTCTCCCTAATCCTTACCCTCACCTTCTCCCTAACCCTCAACCTAACCCTAACCCTCAACCTAAACCTAACCCTAACCCTAACCCTCACACTAACCCTAACCCTCACCCTAACCCTAACACTACCCCACACCCTAACCCTCATCCTAACCCTAACCCTAACCCTCATCCTAAACCTAACCCTAACCCTAAACCTCACCCTAACACTAACCTCACGCTAACGCTAACCCTAACCCTCAACCTCACCCTAAACCTCAACTTAATCCTTACTCTCACCCTAACCCTAACCCTCACACTAACCCTAACCCTAACCCTCACCTTAACCCTCAACCATTACCCTCACCCTCACCCTAACACTCACCCTCACCCTAACCCTCACCCTAATCCTAAGCCTCACCCACACCCTAACCCTAACCCTCACACGAACCCACACCCTCACCCTAAACATCACCCTCACCCTAACCCTCACCCTAACCCTAAATCTAACCCTCACACACACGCTAACCCTCACCCTAACCCTAAATCTAACCCTCACACACACGCTAACCCTCACCCTCACCCTCACCCTAACTCTAACCCTAAATCTAACCATAACCCTTACCTTAAACCTAATTCTAGACCTCACCCTCACAAAAACCCTAACGCTAACCCTAACCTTCACCCTCACCCATCTAATCTTCGATAAGGGAGCTAAAACAATACAATGGAAGAAAGACAGTAAATGGTGCTGGCAAAATTGGTTAACTACATGTAGAAAACTAAAGCTAGATCCTTATATATCACCCTGCACCAGAATCAACTCCAAATGGATCAAAGACCTTGAAGTCAAAGCATGATCTTGTATTTAAAGAATCCCATAGACTCCACTCCCAAATTACTCAAGCTGATTCAAAACTTTGGCAAAGTAGCAGGGTATAAAATTAACCCCCCAAAATCAATGGCCTTTCTGTATGCCAACAATGAGAAAAGTGTGGCTGAAATTAGGAAAGCAACTCCATTTGTAATAGCCCCACAAAAAATAAAATACCTAGGAATTAACTTAACCAAAGAAGTGAAGGACTTCTATGATGAAAACATTAAAATCTTGAAAAAGGAAATCAACACAGAACTTAAAAAATGGCAAAAATCTCCCATGCTCCTGGATAGGGTTAGGTTTAGGGTGAGGGTGAGTGTTAGTGTTAGGGGTAGGGTAAGGGTTAGGGTGAGGGTGAGGGTGAGGGTTAGGGTTAGGGTGAGAGTGAGGGTTAGGGTTAGCGTGAGTGTTAGGGTGAGGGTTAGGGTGAGGCTTAGGGTTAGGGTTAGGATTAGGGTTAGGGTGAGGGTGAGGGTTAGGGTTAGGGTGAGGGTTAGGGCTAGTGTGGAGGTTAGGGTTAGGTTGAGGGTTAGGGTTAGGGTGAGGGTGATGGTGAGGGTTAGGGTTAGGATTAGGGTTAGGGTTAGTGTTAGGCTGAGGGTGAGGGTGAGATTTAGGGTTAGGTTTAGGGTTAGGGTTAGCATGAGGGCTAGGGTGAGGGATAGGGTGAGGATGAGGGTTAGGTTTAGGGTAAGGATTAGGGTGAGGGTGAGGGTTAGGGTTAGGGTGATGTTTAGAGTTACGGTTAGGGTTAGGATTAGGGTGATGGTTAGGGTTAGGGTTAGGGTGAGGTTTAGGTTTAGTGTGAGGGTTAGGGCAAGGGTAAGTGTTAGGGTGAGGGTAAGGGTGAGAGTGAGGGTTAGGGTTAGCGTGAGTGTTAGAGTAAGGGTTAGGGTGAGGGTTAGGGTTAGGGTTAGGGAGAGGGTGACGGTTAGGATTAGGGTTAGGGTGAGGGTTAGGGTTTGGGTTAGGGTGACGTGAGGGTTATGATTAGAGTTAAGGTTAGGGTTAGGGTTATTGTTAGGGTTAGGGTTAGGGTGAGGGTGAGGGTGAGGGTGAAGGATAGGGTTAGGTTTAGGGTTACGCTTAGGGTGAGGGTGAGGGTGATCGTTAGGGTTAGGATTAGGTTTAGGGTGAGGGTAAGGGTGAGGGTTATATTTAGGGTTAGGGTTAGGGATAGGCTGAGGGTAAGGGTGAGGGTGAGGATGAGGTTTAGTGTTAGGATTAGTGTTAGGGTTAGGGTTAGGTTGAGGGTAAGGGTTAGTGTGAGGGTGAGCGTTAGGGTGAGGATTAGGGTTAGGGTTAGGGTGAGGGTTAGAGTTAGGGTGGAGGTTAGGGTTAGGGTTAGGGTGAGGTTAAGGATTAGGGTGAGTGTTAGGGTGAGGGTAAGTATTAGGGATAGCATTAGGGTTAGGGTGAGGGTTAGGTTTAGGGTTTGGATTAGGCTGAGGGTGATGGTGAAGGTGAGGGTGAGGTTTATGGTTAGGGTTAGTGTTAGGGTTAGGGTTAGGGTTAGGGTGAGGATTAGGGTTAGGGTTAGGGTGAGGTTTAGGGTGAGGGTTAGAGTTAGGGTTAGTGTGAGGGTTAGGGTTAGGGTTAGGGTGAGGGTAAGGTTTAGGGTGAGGGTTAGGGTTAGGGTGAGATTTAGGTTAGGGTTGAGGTGAGGGTGAGGGTGAGGGTGAGGTTTAGTTTTAGGGTTAATGTTAGGGTTAGGGTTAGGTTGAGGGTAAGGGTTATGGTGAAGGTTAGGGTTAGGGTCAGGATTAGGGTTAGGGTTAGGTTGAGGGTTAGGGTGGAGGTTAGGGTTAGGTTGAGGGTTAGGTTAAGGGTTACGGTTAGGGTGAGGATGAGGGTAAGGTTTAGGGGTAGGGTAAGGTTTAGGGTTAGGGTGAGGGTCAGGGTTAGGGTTAGGATTAGGGTTAGGTTTAGGGTTAGGCTGAGGGTGAGGGTGAGGTTGAGTGTATGGTTTAGGGTTAGGGTTAGGGTGAGGGCTAGTGTGAGGGTGAGGGTTAGGTTGAGGGTGAGGGTGAGGGTCAGGGTTAGGGTAAGGGTAAGTGTTAGGGTTAGGTTTAGGGAGAGGATTAGGGTGAGGGTTAGGTTGAGCGTTAGGTTTGGGTTGAGGGTTAGGTTTAGGGTTAGGGTTAGGGTTTTTGTTAGGGTTAGGATTAGCTTGATGGTTAGGGTTCTGGTTAGGGTGAGGTTTAGGTTTAGTGTGAGGGTTAGGGTAAGTGTTAGGGTCAGGGTAAGGGTTAGATTGAGGGTTAGGATGAGAGTGAGGCTTAGGGTTAGCGTTCATGTTAGGGTTAGGGGTAGGGTGAGGGTTAGGGTTAGGGTTAGTGTGAGGGTTACAGTTAGGGTTAGATTTAGGGTGAGGTGAGGGTTAGGATTAGGGTTAGTGTTAATGTTAGGGTTATTTTTAGGTTTAGGGTTAGAGTGAGGGTGAGGATGAGGGTGAGGAATAGGGTTAGGTTTAGGGTTAGGCTTAGGGTGAGGGTGAGGGTGATGGTTAGTGTTAGGGTGAGGGTTAGGGTGAGGGTTAGGGTTAGGGTTATAGCTAGGCTGAGGGTGAAGGTGAGCTTCAGGGTGAGGGTCAGGTTTAGGGTTAGGGTTAGTGTGAGGGTTAGGGTTAGGTTTAGGGTGAAGATAAGGGTTAGCGTGAGGGTTAGGGTGAGGGTGAGGGTTAGAGTTAGGGTTTTTGTTAACGTTATGTTTAGGGTGAGGGTGAGGGTGAGGATGAGGGTGAGGGATAGGGATAGGTTTAGGTTTAGGGTTAGGGTTAGGGTTAGGGTGGTGGTGAGGGTGAGGATTAGGGTTAGAGTTAGGCTGCGGGTGAGTTTAAGGGTTAGAATGAGGGTTAGGGTGAGGGTTAGGTTTAGGGTTAGGGTGAGGGGTAGGTTCAGGGTGAGGGTTAGGATTAGGGTTAGGGTTAGGGTGAGGTTAAGGGTTAGGGTGAGTGTTAGAGTGAGGGTGAGGGTTAGGGTTAGCATTAGGGTTAGGCTGAGGGTTAGGTTAGGGTTTGGGTTAGGCTGAGGGTGAGGGTGAGGGTGAAAGTGTGGTTTTGGGTTAGGGTTAGTGTTAGTGTTAAGGTTAGGGTTAGGGTGAGGTTAAGAGTTAGGGTGAGGGTTAGGGTTAGGGTGAGGTTTATGGTTAGGGTTAGGGTGAGTGTTAGGGTTAGGGTTAGGGTTAGTGTTGGGGTTAGGTTGAGGGTAAGGGTTAGGGTGAGGGTTAGGGTTAGGGTTAGGGTTAGTATTAGGGATAGATTTAGGTTTAGGGTGAGGGTAAGGGTTAGGGTGAGTGTTAGGTTGAGAGTTAGGCCGAGGGTGAGGGTGAGCATGAGTGTATGGTTTAGGGTTAGGTATAGGGTTAGGGTTAGGGTGAGGGCTAGTGTGAGGGTGAGGGTTAGGGTAAGGGTAAGACTTAGGGTTAGGTTTAGGGTGAGGATTAGGGTGAAGGTTAGGGTGAGCGTTAGGGTTAGGGTGTGGGAAAGGATAGGGTGAGGGTTAGGGTGAGAGTGAGGGTTGGGGTTATCGTGAGATTTAGGGTGAGGCTTAGGGTGAGGGTTAGGGTTAAGTTTATGGGTTGGGTTAGGGTGAGGATGAGGGTTAGGGTTAGGATGTTTGCTAGGGTGAGTTTGAGGGTTAAGGTTAGGGTTAGGGTTACGTTTAGGATTAGGGTGAGGGTTAGAGTTAGGGTTAGGATGAGGGTTAGGGTTAGGGTGAGGGTGAGGGTGAGGGTTAGGGTTAGCATTAGGGTTAGGGTGAGGTTAAGGGTTAGGGTGACGGTTAGGGTTAGGTTTAGGGTGAGGGTTAGGGTTAGGTTGATGTTGAGGGTGACGGTTCGAGTTAGGGAGAGGGTGAGGGTGAGAGTGTGGGTGAGGTTTAGGGTTAGGGTGAGGGTTAGGGTGACGGTGAGAGTTAGGGTGCGGGTTAGGATTAGGGTGATGGTTAGGGTTAGAGTGAGGGTGAGGGTATGTGTCAGAGTTAGTTTGAGGGTTAGGTTTAGGGTGAGGGTGAGTGATAGGGTTAGGGTTAGGGTGAGGGTGAGGTTTAGGGTAAGGGTTAGAGTTAGAGTTAGGTTGAGGGTGAGGGTGAGCATTAGGGTTAGGATTAGTGTTTGGTTTATGCTTAGGTGGAGGTTGAGGGTGAGGGTGAGAGTTAGGGTAAGGGTGAGGGTTAGGGTGAGAGTTAGGGTTAGGGTGAGGGTGCGGGTTAGGGTTAGTGTGAGGGTTAGGGTTAGGGTTAGGGTGAGGGTGAGGGTGAGGATTAGCGTTAGGGTTAGGGATAGGGCTAGGGTGAGGGTGAGGGAGAGGGTTAGGTTTAGGATTACAGTTAGGGTTAGGCTTAGGATGAGGGTGAGGATGAGGGTGAGGGTTAGTGGGAGGGTTAGGGTTAGGGTTAGGGTGAGGATTAGGGTTAGGGTCATGTTTAAAGTAAGGGTGAGGGTTAGGGTGACGGTTAGGGTTCAGGTGAGGGTGAGGGTTAGGGAGTGGGTGAGGGTTAGGGTTAGGGTGAGGATTAGGGTGACAGTGAGAGTTAGGGTGAGTTTTAGGTTTAGGGTGAGGGTTAGAGTGAGTGTGAGGGTGAGGATTAGGGTTAGAGTGAGGTTTAGGCATAGGATTAGGGTGAGAGTTAGGGATAGGGTGATGTTTTTGTTGAGGGTGATGGTTAGGTTTAGGGTGAGGGTTAGGGTGACGATGAGTGTTAGGGTGCGGGTGAGGGTTATGGTTAGGGTTAGGGTTAGGTTGAGGGTTTGGGGTAGGGTTAAGGTGAGAGTTCAGGTTAGGGTTCGGGTTAGGGTTAGGCTGAGGTTTAGGGTGAAGGTGATTGTGAGGGTTAGGGTAAGGGTTCGAGTTAGAGTTAGGGTGAGGGTTAGGGTGAGGGTTAGGATCAGGATTAGGGTTTGGGTTAGGTTTAGGTGGACAGTGAGGGAGAGGGTGAGGGTTAGGGTTAGGGTGAGGGTTAGGGTTACGTTTGGGGTGAGGGTTTGGGTTAGGTTTAGTGTTAGGATTAGGGTTAGGCTGAGAGGTAGGTTTAGGGTTAGGGTGAGGGATAGGTTTAGTGTGAGGGTTAGGGTTAGGGTTAGGGTTAGGGTGAGGGTAAGGGTTATTGTGAGGGTTAGGGTGAGGGTGAGGATCAGGGTTAGGGTTAGGGTTAGACTGAGTTTTAGGGTTAGGGTTAGGATTAGGGTGAGGGTTAGTGTTAGTGTTAGGGTTAGGGTGAGGCTTAGGGTGAGGGTTAGGGTTAGCATTAGGTTGAGGGTGAGGGTTAGGGTTGGGGTAGCATGAATGCTAGGGTGAAGGTGAGGTTTAGGGTTAGGGTTAGGGATAGGGTGAGGATTACGCTTAGGATAGGGTAAGTGTGAGCATTAGGCTGAGGGGTAGGGTTAGGTTTAGATTGAGTGTTAGGTTTACTGTGAGGGTTAGGGTTAGGGTTAGTCTTAGGGTTAGGGTGAGTATAAGGGTTAGGGTGAGGGTTAGGGTGAGGGTGAAGGTTAGGATTAGCATGAGGGCTAGGGTTAGGGTTTCGGTGAGTGTTAGGGTTAGGTATAGGGTTAGGGTGAGGGTGAGGGTGATGGTTAGGGTTAGGGTTAGGGTGAGGGTTACGGTTAGGGTGGAGGTTAGCGTTAGGGTAAGGGTTAGGGTTCGGGTTAAGGTTAGGGTGAGGGTTAGGTTGAGGTGAAGGTGAGGGTTAGGATTAGGGTTAGGGTTAGGGTTAGGCTGAGGGTGAGGGTGAGGGTGAGGGTGAGGTTTAGGGTGAGGGTTAGAGTTAGAGTTAGGGTGAGGGTTAGGGTGAGGTTGAGGGGTAGGGTGAGGGTGAGGGTGAGGGTTAGGGTTAAGGTAAGGGTTAGGGTGAGTGTGAAGGTTAGGATTAGGGTGATGTTTAGGGTGAGGGTGAGGGTTAGGGTGAGGGTGAGTGTTCGGGAGAGACTGAGGGTTAGGGTGTGGGTGATGGTAAGGGTGAGGTTTACGGTTATGGTGAGGGTTAGGCTTAGGGTTAGGGTGAGGGTTCGGGTTCAAGTGAGACTGAGGGTTAGGGTGACGGTGAGGGTTAGGTTTAGGGTGAGGGTTAGGGTGACGGTGAGGGTTAGGGTGGGGGTGAGGGTTAGGACTAGGGTTAGTGTTAGGGTGAGGGTAAGGGTTAGGGTTAGTTTGAGTGTGAGGGTTAGGATTAGGATGAAGGGTAGGATGAGGGGTAGGGGTAGGGTTAGGGTTAGGGTTAAGGTTAGTGTGAGTGTTAGGGTTAGGGTTAGGGTCAGGGTGAGGGTGAGGGTTAGGTTGTGGGTTAGGGTGAGGGTGAGGGTTAGGGATAGGTTTAGGGTGAGGGTTAGGTTGAGGGTGAGTGTTATGGTTAGTGTGAGGGTTAGGGTTAGGGTAAGGATTAAGGGTAGCGTGAGGGTAAGGGTTAGGGTGAGGGTTAGGGTGAGAGTGAGGCTTAGGGTTACCGTGAATGTTAGGGTGAGGGTTAGGCTGAGGGTTAGGGTTATGTTTAGGGTTGGGGTGAGGGTGTTAGAGTTAGGGTTAGGATGAGGGTTAGGGTTAGAGTTAGTGTTAGGGTTAGCTTTATTGTTAGGTTTAGGGTGAGGGTGAGGGTTACTGTTAGGGTGAGGGTTAGGGTGAGGGTGAGTGTTCAGGAGAGGCTGAGGGTTAGGGTGTGGGTGACGGTAAGGGTGAGGTTTATGGTTATGGTGAGGGTTAGGCTTAGGGTTAGGGTGAGGGTTAGGGTTAAGGTGAGACTGAGGGTTAGGGTGTGGGTGAGGGTTAGGTTGAGGGTGAGTGTTAGAGTTAGGGTTAGTGTGAGGGTTAGGGTTAGAGTTAGTGTTAGGGTTAGGGTTATTGTTAGGTTTAGGGTGAGGGTGAGGGTTACTGTTAGGGTGAGGGTTTGGGTTTTGTGAGGGTTAGGGTGAGGATGAGGGTAAGGGTTAGGGTGAGGGTGAGGGTTAAGATTAAGGTTAGGGTTAGAGTGAGGGTGAGGGTGAGGGTTAGGGTTAGGGTTAGGGTGAAGTTTAGGGTGAGGGTTAGGTTTAGGGTTAGGGTGAGGGTGAGAGTGAGGTTTATGGTTAGGGTGAGGGTTAGGGTTAAGGTGAGGGTTAGCGTTGGGATTATGGTTAGGGGGAGGGTTATGATGAGGATGAGGGTTAGGGTGAGGATTAGGCTTAGGGTAAGGGCTAGGGTGAGGGTTGGTGTTAGGATGAAGGTTAGGGTGAGGTTTAGGGTTAGGTTGAGGTTTAGGGTTCAGGTTAGGGTGAGGGTAAATGTTAGGGTGAAGTTTAGGGTGTGGGAGAGGGTTAGGATGAGGGTGAGAGTGAGGGTTCAGGTGAGGGTAGGGTTAGGGTTAGAGTTAGGGTTAGTGTGAGGGTTAGGGTTAGGGTGAGTGTTAGGGTGAGGGTGTGGGTGAGGGTTAGGGTTAGGAATAGGGTTAGGGTTAGGTTTAGGCTGAGGGGGAGGGTGAATTGAGGGTGAGGGTTAGGTTTAGGGTGAGGGTTAGGGTTAAGGTTAGGGTGAGAGTGAGGGTGAGGGTTAGGGTTAGGATTAGGTTTAGCATTAGGGTTAGGCTGTTAGTGAGGTTGAGGTTGAGGGTGAGGGCTAAGCTTAGGTTGAGTGATAGGCATAGGGTTAGGGTGACAGTTAGGATTAGGGTGATGTTTTGGGTGAGGGTGAGGGTTATGGTGAGGGTGAGGGTGAGGGTGTGACTGAGGGTTAAGGTTAGAGTGAGGGTGAGGGTTTGGTTGCGGGTAAGGGGCAGTTTTAGGGTGAGTGTTAGGCATAGGGTTAGGGTGAGGGTTAGGATTAGGGTGATGCTTTGGGTGAGGGTAAGGGCTAGGGTGAGGGTGAGGATTCGGGTGAGACTGAGGGTTAGGGTTAGGTTGAGGGTAAGTGTTAGGGTGTCGGTTAGGGTGAAAGTGAGGGTTAGGGTTAGCGTGAGTGTTATGGAGAGGGTTAGGGTGAGGGTTAGGTTTAAGGTTAGGGTTAGGGTGAGGTTGAGGGTTAATGTTAGGGTTCGTGTGAGGGTTAGGGTTAGAGTTAGGGTGAGGGTGAGGGTGAAGTTAGGGTTAGGTTTAGGGTTATTGTTAGGGTTAGGGTTACGGTTAGGTTGAGGGTGAGGATGAGAGTGAGGGTGAAGGTTAGGGTTAGGGTTAGGATGAGGGTGAGGGTGAGGGGTGGGGTTAGGGTTAAAGTGAGGGTTAGGGTTAGTGTGAGGGTACAGATTAGGGTTAGGGTTAGGGTTAGGAGTAGGTTGAGGGTAAGGGTGAGTCTGAGGGTTAGGGTGATGGCGAGGGTTAGGATTAGGGTTAGGGGTAGGGTGAGGGTTAGGGTGAGGGTTAGGGTTAGGGTTATGGTACCCGTTATGGTGAGGGTTAGGATGAGCGTAAGGGTTATTGGGATTGTTAGGATGATGGTGGTTGTTAGAGTTACGGTTAGCGTTAGGGTGAGGGCTAGGGTGAGGATTATGGTGAGGGTTAGGGTTAGGATTAGGGTTAGGGTGAGAGCTAGGATGAGTGTGAGTTTTAGGGTTAGGCTTAGGGTTATGGTGAGGGTTAGGGTTAGGGTTAGGGTGAGGGGTAGGTTTAGGGTTAGGTTGATGGTTAGGTTTAGTGTGAGGGTTAGGGTTAGGGTTAGGGTAAGGGTGAGGATAATTGTAAGGGTGAAGGTTAGGGTGAGAGTGAGGGTTAGGGTCAGTGTTTGGGTGAGGATTAGGGTGAGGGTTAGGGTTAGGGGTAGCGTTAGGATTAGGGTAAGAATTAGGGTTAGGTTGAGGGTTAGGGTTAGGGTTAGGGTGAGGGTTAGGTTGAGGGTTAGGTTTTTGGTGAGTGTTAGGGTTAGGATATGGGTTAGGTTTAGGATTAGGTTTAGGGTGAGGGCTATGGTGAGGGTGAGGGTTAGGGTTAGGGTTAGGATTAGGGTTAGGGTGAGGGTTAGGGTTAGGGTTAGGGTGAGGGTTATGGTTAATATGAGGGTTAGGATTAGGTTTAGGTTTAGGGTGAAGGTAAGGGTTAGGGTGAGTGTTGGGGTTTCGGTGAAGGTTAGGGTGAGGGTGAGGGTTAGGGTTAGAGTTAGGGTGAGGGTTAGTGTTAGGGTGATGTTTAAGGTGAGGGTTCGGGTTAGGGTGAAGGTGAGGGTTCGGGTTCGGGTTACCTTTAGGGTTAGGATTAGGGTTAGGGTGAGGGTGAGGTTTAGGGTTAGGTTTAAGGTGAGCGTTAGGATGAGGGTGAGGGTACGGGCTACGGTTAGGGTTAGGGAAAGGGTGAGGATTAGGCTTAGGGTTAGGGTTAGTGTGAGCATTAGGCTGAGGGGTAGGGTTATGTTTAGGTTGAGTGTTAGGTTTACTGTGAGGGTTAGGGTTAGGGTTAGTTTTAGGGTTAGGGTGAGGATAAGGGTTAGGCTGAAGGTTAGGGTGAGGGTGAGGGTTAGGATTAGCATTAGGGTTAGGGTTAGGGTTTGGGTGAGTGCTAGGGTTAGGTTTAGGGTTAGGGTGTGGGTGAGGGTGATGGTTAGGGTTAGGGTTAGGGTGAGAGTTACGGTTAGGGTGGAGGTTAGCGTTAGGGTAAGGGTTAGTGTTAGGGTGAGGGTTAGGTTGAGGTGAAGATGAGGGTTAGGGTTAGGATTAGAGTTAGGGTTAGGGTTAGGCTGAGGGTGAGGGTGAGGGTGAGGTTTAGGTTTAGTGTTAGGGTTAGAATTAGGGTGAGGGTTAGGGTGAGGATGAGGTTTAGTGTGAGGATGAGAGTGAGGGTAAGGGTTAAGGTAAGGGTTATGGTGAGTGTGAAGTTTAGGATTAGAGTGATGTTTAGGGTGAGGGTGATGGTTAGGGTGAGGGTGAGGGTTCGAGTGAGGCTGAGGGTTAGGCTTAGGGTTAGGGTGAGGGTTAGGGTTCGGCTTCGGGTGAGACGGAGGGTTAGGGTGTGGGTGAGGGTTAGGTTTAGGTTGAGGGTTAGGGTGATAGTGAGGGTTAGGGTGCGGGTGAGGGTTAGGGTTAGGGTTAGGGTTAGGTTTAGGCTCAGGGTGAGGGTTCGGGTGAGACTGAGGGTTAGGGTGTGCGTGAGGGTGAGGGTGAGGGTGAGAGTTAGGGTGAGGGTTAGGTTTAGGGTGAGGGTTAGGCTTAGGATGAGGGTGAGGGTTAGGGTGAGGATGAGGGTGAGGGTGAAACTGAGGATTACGGTGTGGGTGAGGGTTAGGTTTAGGGTGAGGGTTAAGGTGACGGTGAGGGTTATGGTGGGGTTTTGGGTTAGGATTAGGGTTAGTGTTAGGGTGTTGGTTAGGGTTAGGTTTAGAATGAGGGGTAGGATGAGGGGTCGGGTTAGGGATGCGGTGAAGGTTAGGGTTAGTGTGAGTGTTAGGGTTAGGTTTAGGGTTAGGGTGAGGGTGAGGGTTAGGTTGAGGGTTAGGGTGAGGGTGAGGGTTAGGGTGAGGGTTAGGTTTAGGGTGAGGGTTAGGTTCAGGGTAAGGTTTAGGGTGAGGGTTAGGGTGAGGGTGAGGGTTAGGTTTAGTGTTAGGGTGAGGTTTAGGGTGAGGGTTAGTGTTAGGGTTAGGGTGAGGGTGAGGGTTAGATTTAGGGTGAGGGTGAGACATAAGGTTAGGTTTGGCCTGAGGGTTAGGGTGAGGATGAGGGTTAGGGTTAGTGTGATGTTTAGGTTTAGGGTGAGGGTGAGTGTTAGGATTTGTGGGAGGGTGAGGGCTAGGCTGAGGGTTAGGGTTAGGGTTAGAGTTAGGTTTAGGGTGAGGGTTAGGGTTAGGGTTAGGGTGAGGGTTAGGGTGAGGGGTAGGGTTAGTGTTAGGGTGAGGGTTAGGTTTAGAGTGAGGGTTAGGGTTAGGGTTAGGTTTACGCTGAGGATGAGGGTTAGGGGTAGGGTTAGGGGGAGGGTTAGGTTTGGGGTGAGTGTTTTGATTAGTGTGAGGATTAGGGTTAGGGTAAGAGTTAGGATTAGAGTGAGGGTAAGTGTTAGGGTGAGGATTAGGGTGAGAGTGAGGGTTAGGGTTACCGTGAGTGTTAGGGTGAGGGTTAGGCTGAGGGTTAGGGTTAAGTTTAGGGTTAGGGTGAGTATTATGGTTAGTGTTAGGGTTAGAGTTAGTGTTAGGGTTAGGGTTATTGTTAGGGTTAGGGTGGGTGTGAGGGTGAGGGTGAAGGTGAGGGTTAGAGTTAATGTTAGGTTTAGGGTGAGGGTGACCGTGAGGTTTAGGGTTAGTGTTAGGGTGAGGGTTAGGTTTATGTGAGGGTTAGGGTGAGGATGAGGGTAAGGGTTAGGGTGAGGGTGAGGATTAGGGTTAGGGTGAGGGTTAGGGTGAGGGTAAGGTTTAGGGTTAGGGTGAAGTTTAGGGTGAGGGTTAGGTTTAGAGTTAGAGTTAGGTTTAGGGTTAGGCTGAGATTGAGGGTGATGAGTTAGGTTTAGGGTTAGGCTGAGATTGAGGGTGATGTTTAGGGTTAGGGTGAGGGTTATGGTTAGGGAGATGGTTAGGGTTGGGATTATGGTTAGGGGTAGGGTATGATGAGGGTGAGACTTAGGGTGAGGATTAGGCTTAGGGTAAGGGCTAGAATGAGGGTTGGTGTTAGGGTGAGGGTTAGGGTGAGATTTAGTGTTAGGTTGAGGGTTAGGGTTAGGGATAGGGTGAGGGTAAGTGTTAGGGTGAAGTTTAGGGTGTGGGTGAGGGTTAGGGTGAGGGTGAGAGTGAGGTTTCAGGTGAGGGTTAGGGTTAGGGTTAGGGTGAGTGTGAGGGTTAGGTTTAGGGTGAGTGTTAGGGTGAGGGTGTGGGTGACTGTTAGGGTTAGGATTAGGGTTTGGGTTAGTGTTAGGCTGAGGGTGAGGGTGAGTTGAAGGTGAGTGTTAGGGTTAGGGTGAGGGTTAGGGATACGGTTAGTGTGAGGGTGAGGGTGAGGGTTAGGGTTAGGATTAGGGTTAGGGTGAGGGTTAGGGTTAGGGTGCTGTTTTGGGTGAGGGTGAGGGTTAGGGTGAGGGTGAGGGTGAGGGTAAGGGGTAGGGTTAGGGTGAGTGTTATGCATAGGGTTAGAGTGAGGGTTAGGGTTAGGGTGATGTTTTGGGTGAGGGTGAGGGTTAGGCTTAGGGTGAGGATTCGGGTGAGACTGAGGGTTAGGGTTACGTTGGGGGTAAGTGTTAGGGTGACGGTTAAGGTGAGAGTGAGGATTAGGGGTAGCATGAGTGTTATGGTGAGGGTTAGGGTTAGGGTTAGGGTTAGGGTGAGGTTGAGGGTTAATGTTAGGTTTAATGTGAGGGTTAGGGTTAGTGTTAGTGTGAGGGTGAGAGATGAGAGTAAGGGTGAAGTTTAGGGTTAGGGTTAGGGTTAAGATGAGGGTTAGGGTGAGGTGTAGGGTTAGGGTTAGTGTGACAGGGTTAGTGTGTGGGTATGGGTACAGATTAGGGTTAGGGTTAGGGTTAGGATTAGGTTGAGAGTATGGGTGAGGAAGAGGGTTAGGGTGATAACAAGGGTTAGGGTTAAGGTTCAGGTTAGGATGAGGGTTAGGTTGAGGGTTAGGGTTAGGGTGAAGGTTAGGGTGAGGGTTAGGGTTAGGGTTATGATACAGGTTATGGTGAGGGTTAGGGTGAGCGTAAGGGTTAAGGTGAGGTTTAGGGTGAGGGTGGTTGTTAGGTTTACGGTTAGCATTTGAGTGAGGGCTAGGGTGAGGTTTATGGTGAGGGTTAGTGTTAGAATTAGGGTTAGGGTGAGAGCTAAGGTGGGTGTGAGGTTTAGGGTTAGGGTTAGGGTTAGGGTTAGGTTGAGGGTTAGGTTTAGTGTGAGTGTTAGGGTTAGGGTTAGGGTAAGGGTGAGGGTAATTGTAAGGGTGAGGGTTAGGGTGAGAGTGAGCGTTAGGGTTAAGGTCAGTGTTTGGGTGAGGGTTAGGATGAGGGGTAGGGGTAGGGTTAGGATTAGGGTGAGGTTGAGGGTTAGGGTTAGGGTTAGGGTGAGTGTGAGGGTTAGGTTTAGGGTGAGTGTTAGGGTGAGGGTGTGGGTGAGTGTTAGGGTTAGGATTAGGGTTAGGGTTAGGGTTAGGCTGAGGGTGAGGGTGAGTTGAGGTTGAGTGTTAGGGTTAGCGTGAGGGTTAGGGTTACGGTTAGTGTGAGGGTGAGGGTGAGGGTTAGGGTTAGGATTAGGGTTAGGGTTAGGGTTAGGCTGTTTGTGAGAGTGAGGGTGAGGATTAGGCTTAGGGTGAGTGGTAGGCATACGGTTAGGGTGAGGGTGAGGGTGAGGGTAAGGGATAGGGTTAGGGTGAGTGTTAGGCATAGGGTTAGGGTTAGGGTGATGTTTTGGGTGAGGGTGAGGGTTAGGCTTAGGGTGAGGATTCGGGTGAGACTGAGGGTTAGGGTTAGGTTGGGGGTAAGTGTTAGGGTGACGGTTAAGGTGAGAGTGAGGGTTAGGGGTAGCGTGAGTGTTATGGTGAGGGTTAGGGTTAGGGTTAGGGTGAGGTTGAGGGTTAATGGTAGGTTTAATGTGAGGGTTAGGGTTAGGGTGAGGGTGAGGGTGAGGGTGAGGGTTAGGTTTAGGGTTAGGGTTATTGTTAGGGTTAGTGTTAGTGTTAGGGTGAGGGTGAGGATGAGAGTGAGGGTGAAGTTTAGGGTTAGGGTTAGGGTTAAGATGAGGGTTAGGGTGAGGGGTAGGGTTAGGGTTAGTGTGACCGTTAGGGTTAGTGTGAGGGTACAGATTAGGGTTAGGGTTAGGGTTAGGATTAGGTTGAGAGTATGGGTGAGAAAGAGGGTTAGGGTGATAACAAGGGTTAGGGTTAAGGTTCGGGTTAGGATGAGGGTTAGGTTGAGGGTTATGGTTAGGGTTAGGGTTAGGGTGAATGTTAGGGTGAGGGTTAGGGTTAGGGTTATGATACAGGTTATGGTGAGGGTTAGGGTGAGCGTAAGGGTTAGGGTGAGGGTTAGGGTGAGGGTGGTTGTTAGGTTTACGGTTAGCGTTAGGGTGAGGGCTAGGGTGAGGTTTATGGTGAGGGTTAGTGTTAGGATTAGGGTTAGGGTGAGAGCTAGGGTGGGTGTGAGGTTTAGGGTTAGGGTTAGGGTTAGGGTTAGGTTGAGGGTTAGGTTTAGTGTGAGTGTTAGGGTTAGGGTTAGGGTAAGGGTGAGGGTAATTGTAAGGGTGAGGGTTAGGGTGAGGGTTAGGGTTAGGGTCAGTGTTTGGGTGGGGGTTAGGGTGAGGGGTAGGGGTAGGGTTAGGATTAGGGTGAGGTTGAGGGTTAGGGTTAGGGTTAGGTTGTGGGTTAGGATGAGGGATAGGGTTTGGGTGAGGTTGAGGGTGAGTGTTAGGGTTAGGGTTAGGGTTAGGTTTATTGTTAGGGTTAGGTTTAGGGTTAGGGTGAGGTTGAGCGTGAGGGTTAGTGTTGGGGTTAGTGTTAGGTTTAGGGTGAGGGTGAGGGTTACGGTTAGGATTAGGATTAGGGTTAGGTTTAGGCTGAGGGTGAGGGTCAGGGTGAGGGTTAGGGTTAGGGTTAAGTTTAGGTTGAGAGTTAGTGTGAGGGGTAGGGTTGGTTTATGGTGTGGGTTAGGTTTTGTTTGAAGGTTAGTGTTAGGTTAAGGGTTAAGGTGAGGGTAAGGGTTAGGGTGAGGGTTAGGGTGAGGGTGAGCTTTAGGGTTAGGTTTAGGGTTAGGGTTAGGTTTAAGTTGAGGGTTAGGGTTAGGTTTAGGGTGAGGGTGAGGATTAGGGTGAGTGTTAGGGTTAGTGTTATGGTAGGGGTTAGGGTGAGGTTTAGGGTGCGGGTAAGGGTTAGAGTGAAGGTTAGGGTTAGGGTTAGGTTTAGGTTGACTGTTAGGGTTATGGTTAGGTTTAGGGTCTGGGTGAGGGTGAGGGTGATAGTGAGGGTGAGGGTTAGGGTGAGGGTGAGGGTTACGGTGAGGGTGAGGGTTAGGGTTAGTGTGAGATTAAGGTGAAGGTGACAGTAAGGGTTCGGATGTGGGTGAGGGTTAGGGTTAGGGTTAGGCTTAGGGTGCGGGTTAGGGTGAGAGTTAGGGTTAGAGTTAGGGTGAAGATTAAGGTGAGGGTTAGGGTTAGGGTGAGGGTTAGGGTGAGGGTGAGGGTTAGAATTTTGGTGAGTGTTAGGGTTAGGGTATGGGTTAGAGTTAGGATTAGGGTTATGGTGAGGGCTATGGTGAGGGTGAGGGTTAGGGTTAAGGTTAGGGTCAGGGTTAGGGTTAGGGATAGGGTGAGGGTTATGGTTAGTGTGAGGGTTAAGATTAGGTTTAAGGTGAGGGTAAGGGTTAGGGTGAGGGTTGGGGTTTCGGTGAGGGTTAGGGTTAGGGTGAGGGTCAGGGTTAGATTTAGGGTGAGGGTTAGTGTTAGGGTGATGTTTAGGGTGAGGGGTGAGTGATAGGGTGAAGGTGAGGGTGAGGGTAAGGGTAAGGTTTAGGGTTAGGGTGAGGGTGAGGTTTAGGGTTAGGGTTAAGGTGAGGGTTAGGATGAGGGTGAGGGTAAGGGTTAGGTTTAGGGTTAGGAAAAGGGTGAAGATTAGGCTTAGGGTTAGGGTTAGTGTGAGCATTAGGCTGAGGGGTAGGGTTAGGTTTAGGTTGAGTGTTAGGTTTACTGTGAGGGTTAGGGTTAGGGTTAGTTTCAGGGTTAGGGTGAGGATAAGGGTTAGGGTGAGGGTTAGGGTGAGGGTGAGAGTTAGGGTTAGCATTAGGGTTAGGGTTAGGGTTTGGGGGAGTGTTAGGGTTAGGTTTAGAGTTAGGGTGAGGGTGAGGGTGATGGTTAGGTTTAGGGTTAGGGTGAGGGTTACGGTTAGGGTGGAGGTTAGCGTTAGGGTAAGGGTTAGGGTTAGTGTTAGGGTGAGGGTTAGGGTTAGGGTTAGGCTGAGGGTGAGGGTGAGGGTCAGGGTGAGGTTTATGTTTAGGGTTAGGGTTAGAGGTAGGGTGAGGGTTAGGGTGAGGGTGAAGGTTAGGATTAGGTTGATGTTTAGGGTGAGGGTTAGGCTTAGGATTTGGGTGAGGGATAGGTTGAGGTTTCGGGTTCGGCTGACACTGAGAGTTAGGGTGTGGGTGAGGGTTAGGTTTAGGGTGAGGGTTAGGGTGACAATGAGGGTTAGGGTGCGGGTGAGGGTTAGGGTTAGGGTTAGGGTTAGAGTGAGGGGTAGGGTGACCGTGAGGGTTAGTGTGCGGGTGAGGATTAGGGTTAGGTTTAGTGTTAGGGTGAGGGTTAGGGTGAGGGTGAGGGTTAGGATTAGGATGAGGGGTAGGCATAGGGTTAGGGTTAGGCTGAGGGTTAGGGTGAGGGTTAGGGTTAGGGTGAGGTTTAGGTTTAGGGTGAGGATGAGTGTTAGGATTAGTGGTATGGTGAGGGCTAGGCTGAGGGTGAGGGATAGCGTTAGGGTTAGGTTTAGGGTGAGGGTTAGGGTTAGGATCAGAGTGAGGGGTATGGGTTAGGGTTAGGGTGAGGGTTAGGTTTAGAGTGAGGGTTAGGTTTAGGGTTAGGTTTAGGGTGAGGGTAAGAGTTAGGGTGAGGGTTAGGGTGAGAGTGAGGGTTAGGGTTACAGTGAGTGCTAGAGTGAGGGTTAGGCTGAGGGTTAGGGTTAGGTTTATGGTTAGGGTGAGGGTGAGTGTTAGGGTTAGGGTTAGGGTGAGGGTTAGTTTTAGAGTTAGTTTTAGGGTTAGGGTTATTGTTAGGGTTAGCATGAGGGTGAGGTTGAGGGTGAGGGTGAGGGTTAGGGTTAGGGTTAGTTTTAGAGTGAGGGTGAGGCTGAGGGTTAGGTTTAGTGTTAGGGTGAGGCTTAGGGTTATGTGAGGGTTACGGTGAGGATGAGGGTAATGGTTAGGGTGAGGGTGAGGGTTAGAGTTAGGATTAGGGTGAAGGTTAGGGTGAGGGTAAGGGTTAGGGTTAGGGTTAGGATGAAGTTTAGGGTGAGGGTTAGGTTTAGGGTGATGGTAAGTGTTAGGGTGAAGTTTATGGTGTGGGTGAGGGTTAGGGTGAGGGTGATGGTAAGTGTTAGGGTGAAGTTTATGGTGTGGGTGAGGGTTAGGGTGAGGGTGAGAGTGAGGGTTCGGGTGAGAGTTAGGCTTAGGGTTAGGGTTAGGGTGAGTGTGAGGGTTAGGATTAGGGTGAGGGTTAAGGTTAGGGTTAGGGTTAGGGTGAGGGTAAGGGTTAGGTTGAGGGTTAGGGTGAGAGTGAGGGTTAGGATTACCGTGAGTGTTAGGGTCAGGGTTAGAGAAAGGGTTAGGGTTAAGGTTAGGGTGATTGTTAGGGTTAGGGTGAGAATGATGGTGAAGGCGAGGGTGTGGGTGAAGGTGAGGGTTAGGGATAGGTTTAGGGTGAGGGTGAGGGTTAGGGTTAGTTTTAGGGTGAGGATTAGGTTTATGTGAGGTTTAGGGAGGATGAGGGTAAGGGTTATGGTGAGGGTGAGGGTTAGGGTTAGGGTTAGGCTTAGGGTGAGGGTTAGGATGAGGGTAAGGTTTAGGGTTAGGGGTAGGGTTAGTGTGAAGGTTAGGGTGACAGTTAGGTTTAGGGTGAGCGTGAGGGTTAGGGTGAGAGTTAGGGTTAGGGTTAGGGTGAGGATTAGGTTTAGGGTGAGGGTTAGTGTTAGGGTTAGGGTTAGGGTGAGGGCTTTGGTGAGGGTGAGGGTTAGGATTAGGGTTAGGGTGAGGGTTAGGGTTAGTGTGAGTGTTAGGGTTAGGGTTAGGTTGAGGGTAAGGTTTAGGGTGAGGGTTGGGGTTAGGGTGAGGGTTAGGGTGAGGGTTAGGTTTAGGTTGAGGGTTAGGGTCAGGGTTAGGGTGAGGTTGAGTGTTAGGATTGGGTTAGTGTGAGGGTTAGGGTTAGGGTTAGGGTGAGGGTGAGGGTGGGAGTTAAGATTAGGGTGAGGGTTAGGGTTATTGTTAGAGTTAGTGTTAGGGTGAAGGTGAGAGTCAGGGTTAGGGTTAGGGTTTGGGTTAGGGTTAGGGTGAGGGTGATGGTGAGGTTTAGGGTAAGGAATAGAGTTAGGTTTAGGGTTAGGCTGAGGTTGAGGGTGAGAGTGAGGGTAAAGATTATGGTTAGGGTTAGGCTTAGGGTTAGGATGAGGGTTAGGGTTAGGGTTAGGTTAGAGGTTAGCGTGAGGGTTAGGGTGATGGTAAGGTTTAGGGTGAGGGTGGGGTTTAAGGTTAGGGTTAGCGTTAAGGTGAGTGGTAGGGTGAGGTGTAGGGTTAGGGTGAGGGTTATGGTTAGGATTAGGGTTAGAGTGAGAGCTAGGGTGAGGGTGATTGTTAAGGTTAAGGTTAGGGTGAGGGTTAGGGTTAGTGTTAGATTGAGGAGTAGGGTTACGATTAGGTTGAGAGTTAGTATTAGGATTAGGGGGAGGGTTAGGATTAGAGTTAGGGTTAGGGTGAGGTTGAGGGTGAGTGTTAAGGTTAGGTTTAGGGTTAGGGTTATTGTTAGGGTTAGGTTTAGGTTGATGGTGAGGGTGAGGGTGAGGGTTAGGGTTGGGTTTAGGATTAGGTTTAGGGTGAGTGTGAGAGTGAGGGTTAGGTTTAGGATTAGAATTAGGATTAGGTTTAGGCTGAGGGTGAGGATCAAGGTGAGGGTTAGGGTTAGGGTTAATGTTAGGATGAGGGTTAGGGTAAGAGGTAGGTTTAGGTTAAGGGTGAGGGTTAGGGTTATTTTGAAGGTTAGGGTTAGGGTGAGGGTAAGGTTTAGGGTGAGTTTTAGGGTGAGGG
Organism: Dipodomys spectabilis; assembly: GCF_019054845.1. NCBI lineage: Eukaryota > Metazoa > Chordata > Mammalia > Rodentia > Heteromyidae > Dipodomys > Dipodomys spectabilis. Next base: position 212,981 of record NW_024870713.1, read on the forward strand.
TGATTGTTAGGGTTAGGGTTAGGGTGAGTGTTAAGTTGAGGGCTAGGGTTAGGGTTAGGTTTAGGTTGAGGGTTAGGGTGAGGTTTAGGGTTAGGATTAGGGTTATGGTGAGGATTAGGGTGAGGTTTAGGTTTAGCATTAGGTTTAGGGTGAGGGTGAGGGTTAGGATAATGGTTAGGGTTAGGGTGTGGGTTAGGTTAGGGTTAGGTTGAGTGTTAGGGTGAGGGTAAGGTTTAGGGTGAGGGTTAGGGTTAGGGTGAATGTGAGGGTTAGGGTTAGGTTTAGTGTTAGGGTGAGGATTAGGGTGAGGGTTAGGGTTAGGGTTATGGTTAGGGTGAGGGTTAGGGTGAGGGTTAATGTTAGGGATAGGTTTAGGCTGAAGGTGAGGGTGAGGGTTCGGATTAGGTTGAGGGTTATGTTTAGGGTGAGGGTTAGGGTTAGGGTGAGGGTGAGGTTTAGGATGAGGGTGAGGGTGAGGGTGAGGGGTTATGATTAGGGTTAGGGTTAGGCTGAGGGTGAGGGTGAGGGTTAGGGTTAGTGTGAGGGTTAAGGTGAGGGTGAGGGTAAGGGTTAGGGTGAGTCTGAGGGTTAGGTTTAGGTTTAGGGTTAGGGTGAGGGTTAGGGTTAGGGTTAGAGTTAGGGTGAAGTTTAGGGTGAGGGTCAGGGTAAGGGTTAGGGTGAGGGTAAGATTGAGGTTGAGGTTTAGGATTTGGGTGAGGGTTATGGTTAGGGTGTGGGTTAGGTTTAGGATTAGGGTAAGGTTGAGGGTAAGGGTTAGGGTGAGGGTTGGGGTTAGGGTGAGAGTTAGTATTAGAGTGAAGTTTAGGGTTAGATTTTGGGTGAGGGTTAGTATTAGGGTGAATTTTAGTGTGAGAGTGAGAGTTAGGGTGAAGGTGAGGTTTCGGGTTGGGTTCGGATTCAGGTTAAGCTTATGGTTATGGTGAGGGTGAGGGTTAGGGTTAGGGTTAAGGTGAGGGTTAGGGTGAGGGTGAGGGTGAGGGTTAGGATTAGGTTTAGACTTAGGGTTAGGCTGAGGTTGAGGGTAAGGTGAGGGTGAGGCTTAGGGTTAGGGTGAGGGTTAGGGTTAGGGTTAGGTCTAGTGTGAGGTTGAGGGTGAGGGTGAGGGTGAGGATTAGGGTTAGGGTGAGGGTTAGGCATAGGTTTTGGTGAGGGTTAGGGTTAGGGTGATGTTTTGGGTGAGGGTAAGGGTGAGGTTTAGTGTGAGGGTGAGGGTGAGGGTAAGACTGAGGTTGAGGGTGTGGGTGAGGGCTAGGTTTAGAGTGAGGGTTAGGGTGACGGTGAGTGTTAGGGTGCGGGTGATGGTTAGGGTTAGGGTTAGGGTGAGGGGTAGGTTTAGGATTAGGGTGAGGTTTAGGGTTAGTGAGAGGGTTAGGGTTAGGGTTAGGATTAAGGTTAGGTTTAGGCTGAGGGGGAGGGAGAGGGTGAGGGTTAGGGTAAGGGTTAAGGTGAGGGTGAGGGTTAGTGAGAGGGTTAGAGTTAGGGTTAGGATTAGGGTTAGGGTTAGGCTGAGGTTGAGGGTGAGGGTTAGGGTTGGGGTTAGGGTTAGGGTGAGGGTTAGGTTTCGTGTGAGGGTTAGGGTGAGGGTGAGGGTGAAGTTTAGGGTGAGGTTGAGGGTTAGGCTTTGGCTGAGGGTTAGAGTTAGGGTATGGTTTAGGGTTAGGATTATGGATAGGGTGAGGGCTATGGTGAGGATGAGGGTTAGAGTTAGAGTTAAGGTTAGGGTGAGGGTTAGGGTTAGGGTTGGGTTTAGGGTTAGGCTGAGTGTTAGGGTTAGTGTGAGTGTTAGGTTTAGGTTTTGGTTTAGGGTGAGGGTAAGGGTTAGGGTGAGGGTTAGGGTTGGGTTGAGGTTTAGTGTTAGGGTGAGGGTTACGTTTAGAGTTAGGGTGAGTGTTAGTGTTAGGGTGATGTTTAGGGTGAGGATGAGGGTTAGAGTGATGTGAGGGTTCGGGTTTGCGTGAGGCTTAGAGTTAGGGTGAGGATGAGGTTTAGGATTAGGGTTAAGGTGAGGGTTAGTGTGAGGGTGAGGGTGAGGGTTAGGGTTAGGATTAGGTTTAGGTTTAGGGTTAGGCGGAGGGAGAGGGTGAGTTGATGGTGAGGGTGTAGGTTAGAGTTAGGGTGAGGGTTAGAGTTAGGGTTAGGTGGGTGGGAGGTTGAGGGTGAGGGTTAGGGTTAGTATTAGGTTTAGGGTTAGAGTTAGGCTGAGGGTGAGGTTTTCAGTTAGGGTGAGGGTTAGGATTAGGGTGATGTTTTGGGTGAGGGTGAGTGTTAGGGTGAGGGTGAGGGTTCAGGTGAGACTGAGGGTTAGGGTGTAGGTGAGGGTTAGGTTTAGGGTGAGGGTTACGGTGACGGTGAGTGTTTGGGTGAGGGTGAGGTTTAGGGTTATGGTTAGGGTGAGGGGTAAGGTTAGGGTTAGGGTGAGGGGAAGAGTTAGGATGAGGTTTAGGCTGACGGTGAGGGTTAGGGCTAATGTTCGGGTTAGGGTGAGGTTTAGTTGGAGGGTTAGGGTTAGGTTTAGGGTTAGGGTGATGGTTTGGGTGAGGGTTCGGGTTAGGTTTAGGTTTAGGGTGAGGGGTAGGGTGAGGTTAAGGGTTAGGGTGAGGGTTAGGGTGAGGGTTAGGGGCTTAGGGTTAGTGTTAGAATGAGGGTTAAGGCGAGGGTTAGGGTTAGGGTAAGGGTTAGAGTGAGGGTTAGGGTGAGGGTTAGGGTTAGGGTTATGGTGAGGGTTAGGGTGAGGGTGAGGGTTAGATTAAGGGTGAGGTTTAGGTTTAGGGTGAAGGTGAGTGTTAGGATTAGCGTTAGGGTGAGGGCTATGTTGGGGGTGAGAGTTAGGGTTAGGGTTAGGTTGAGGGTTAGGGTTAGGTTTAGGGTGAGGGTTAGTGTGAGGGTTAGTTTTAGGGTTACGGTGAGTGTTAGATTTAGTGTGAGGATTAGGATTAGGGTGAAGGTGAGTGTTAGGATTAGGGTTAGGGTGAGGGCTATGTTGGGGGTGAGGGTTAGGGTTAGGGTTAGGGTTAGGGTAAGGGTTAGGGTTAGGTTTGGGGTGAGGGTTAGGGTGAGGGGTGGGGTTAGGGTTAGGGTGAGGGTTAGTTTAGTGTGAGGGTTAGGGTTAGGTTTAGGTTTAGGGTTAGGGTGAGGATAAGGGTTAGGCTTAGGGTCAGGGTGAGGTTGAGGGTGAGGGTTAGGGTTAGGGTTAGAGTTATGTTGAGTGTTAGGGTTAGGGTTTTGATTAGTGAGTGTGAGGTTTAGGGATAGGGTTAGGTTTAGGCTGAGGATGAGGTTTAGAGTGAGGGTTAGGGTGAGGGTGAGGGTTAGAGTTAGGGTATGCGTTAGGTTTAGGTTTAGGGTTAGGTTGAGGGTAAGTGTTAGTGTGAGGGTTGGGGTTAGGGTGAGGATTAGGGTTAGGGTGAGGGTTAGGGTTAGATTTAGGGTGAGGTTTCATGTTAGGGTGATGTTTTGAGTGAGGGTTCGGGTTAGGGTTCGGGTTAGGGTATGGTTAGGGTGAGGGTGAGGGTTAGGGTTAGGGTTAAGTTGAAGGTTAGGGTGAGGGTGAGGATGAGGATGAGGGTTAGGCTTAGGGTTAGGCTGAGGGTGAGAGTGAGGTGAGGGTTAGGGTTAGGGTGAGGGTTAGGGTTATGGTTAGGATGAGGATGAGGGTGAGGGTGAGGGTGAGGTTTAAGGTTAGGATTAGGCTTAGGGGTAGGGGTAGGCTGAGGGTGAGGGTGAGGGTGAGGGTTAGGGTTAGGGTGAGGGTTAGGCATAGGATTAGGTGAGGGTTAGGGTTAGGGTGATGTTTTGGGTGAGGGTGAGGTTTAGTGTGAGGGTTAGGGTTCAGGTGAGACTGAGGGTTAGGGTGTGGGTGAGGGTTAGGTTTAGGGTGAGGGTTAGGGTGACGGTGAGTGTTAGGGTGCAGGTGAGGGTTACGGTTAGGGTTAGGGTGAGGGGTAGGTTTAGGATTAGGGTGAGGTTTAGGGTTAGTGAGCGTGTTAGGGTTAGGGTTAGGATAAAGTGTAGGATGAGGGGTAGGGTTAGGGATGCGGTGAGGGTTAGGGTTAGTGTGAGTGTTAGGGTTAGCGTTAGGTTTAGGGTGAGGGTTTGGTTTAGGGTGAGGGTAAGGGTTAGGGTTAGGTTTTGGGTTGGGGTGAAGTTTAGGGTGAGGATTAGGTTTAGTGTAGGTTTAGGGTTAGGGTGAGGGTGAGGGTGAGGTTTAGGTTTAGGGTGAGGGTGAGGGTGAGGGTTAGGGTTGGGATTATGGTTACGGGGAGAGTCATGATGAGGGTGAAGGTTAAGGTGAGGATTAGGCTTAGGGTAAGGGTTAGGGTGAGGCTGGTGTTAGGGTGAGGGTTAGGGTGAGGTTTAGGGTTAGGTTGAGGGTTATGGTTATGGTTATGGTTAGGGTAAGTGTTAAGGTGAAGTTAGTGTGTGGGTGATGGTTAGGGTGAGGGTGAGAGTGAGGGTTCGGGTGAGGGTTAGGGTTAGGGTTAGGGTTAGGGTGAGTGTGATGGTTAGCCCTAGGGTGAGTGTTAGAGTGAGGGTTAGGGTGAGAGTTACGGTTAGGTTTAGGGTTAGGGTTAGGGTGAGGTTAAGGGTTAGGGTGAGGTTTAGGGTGAGGGTTAGGGTTAATGTTAGGGTTAGCGTGAGGGTTAGTTTGAGGGTTAGGGTTAGGTTTAGGATTAGGGTGATGGTTAGGGTGAGGGTTAGGGTTAGGTTTAGGTTTAGGGTGAGGGTTAGGGTGAGGTTTAGGGTTAGAGTGAGGGTTAGGGTGAGGGTTAGTGCTTAGGGTTAGTGTTAGAATGAGGGTTAAGGGGAGGGTTAGGGTAAGGGTAAGGGTTAGAGTGAGGGTTAAGGGGAGGGTTAGGGTAAGGGTAAGGCTTAGTGTGAGGGTTAGGGTGAGGGTTAGGGTTAGGGTTACGGTGAGGGTTAGGGTGAGGGTGAGGGTTATATTTACGGTGAGGATTAGGTTTAGGGTGAAGGTGAGTGTTAGGATTAGTGTTAGGGTGAGGGCTATGTTGCAGGTGAGGGTTAGGGTTAGGGTTAGGGTCAGGGTTAGGGTTAGGGTTAGGGTGAGTGTTATGGTTAGTGTGAGCGTTAGGATTAGGTTTAGGTTTAGGGTGAGGGTAAGGCTTAGGGTGAAGTTTGGGGTTTCGGTGAGGGTTAGGGTTAGGGTGAGGTTTAGGGTTAAAGTTAGGGTGAGGGTTAGTGTTAGGGTGATGATTAGGGTGAGGGTGAGGGTTAGGGTGAAGGTGAGGGTGAGGGTTCGGGTTCGGGTTCGGGTTAGGTTTAAGGTTAGGTTTAGGGTTAGTGTGAGGGTGAGGTTTAGGGTAGTGTTTAACGTGAGGGTTAGCGTTAAGGTTAGGGTTAGGGTGAGGGTGAGGGTGATGTTAGGGTTAGGGTTTGGGTGAGGGTTACGGTTAGGGTGGAGGTTAGCGTTAGGGTAAGTGTTAGGGTTAGGGTTAGGGTGAGAGTTAGGTTGAGGTGAAGGTGAGGGTTAGGGTTAGGATTAGAGTTAGGGTTAGGGTTAGGCTGAGGATGAGGGTGAGGGTGAGGGTGAGGGTGAGGTTTAGGTTTAGGGTTAGGGTTAGAGTTAGGGTGAGGGTTAGGGTAAGGGTAAGGGTTAGGGTGAGGGTTAGGATTAAGGGAAGGTTTAGAATGAGTGTGAAGGTTAGGATTAGGGTGATGTTTAGGGTGAGGGTGAGGGTTAGGGTTAGGGTGAGGGTTAGGGTGAGGGTTAGCGTGAAGGTTCGGGTTCGTGTGAGACTTAGGGTTAGGGGGTGGGTAAGGGTTAGGTTTAGGGTGAGGGTTAGGGTGACAGTGAGGGTTAGGGTGCGGGTGAGGGTTAGGTTTAGGGTTAGGGTTAGGGTGAGGGTTTCGTTGAGGGTGCGGGTGAATGTTAGGGTTAGGTTTAGGTTTAGGCTCAGGGTGAGGGTTCAGGTGAGACTGAGGGTGAGGGTGAGGGTTAGGGTTAGTGTGAGGGTTAGGTTTAGGGTGTGGGTTAGGCTTAGGATGAGGGTGAGGGTTAGGGTTAGGGTGAGGGTTCGGGTGAGACTGAGGGTTAGGGTGTGGGTGAGGGTTAGGATTAGGGTTAGTGTTAGGGTGAGGGTTAGGATTAGGGTTAGTTTGAGGGTTAGGTTTAGGGTTAGGATGAGGGGTAGGATGAGGGTGAGGGTTAGGCATAGAATTAGAGTTGGGCTGAGGGTTAAGGTGAGGGTGAGGGTTAGGGTTAGGGTGAGGTTTAGGTTTAGGGTGAGGGTGAGTGTTAGGATAAGTGGTAGGGTGAGGGCTAGGCTGAAGGTGAGGGTTAGGATTAGAGTTAGGTTTAGGGTGAGGGTTAGCGTTAGGGTTAGGGTGAGGGTTAGGGTATGGGTTAGCGTGAGGGTTGAGGTGAGAGTGAGGTTTAGGGTGAGGGATAGGGTAAGGTTTAGAATGAGGGTTAGGGTTAGGGTAAGGGTTAGCTTGAGGTTTAAGGTGAGAGTGAGGTTTAAGGTTAGCCTTAGGGATAGTGTGAGGGTTAGGGTGATGTTTAGGGCTAGGGTTAGGTTTACGGTGAGGATGAGGGTTAGGGATAGGGTTAGGGTGAGAGTGAGGTTTAGGATGAGTGTTATGGTTAATGTGAGGGTTAGGGTTAGGGTTAGGTTTAGGGTAAGAGACAGGGTTAGAGTGAGGGTATGGGTTAGGGTGAGGGTTAGGGTGAGAGTGAGGGTTATGGTTACCGTGAGTGTTAGAGTGAGGGTTAGGCTGAGGGTTATGGTTAGGTTTAGGGTTAGGGTGTGGGTGAGTGTTAGGGTTAGGGTTAGGGTGAGGGTTAGGGTTAGAGTTAGCGTTAGGGTTAGGGTTATTGTTAAGGTTAGGGTGAGGCTGAGGGTGAGGTTGAGGGTGAGGGTTAGGGTTAGGGTTAGGTTTAGGGTGATGGTGAGGTGAGGGTTAGGTTTAGTGTTAGGGTGAGGGTTAGGGTTAGGGTGAGGGTTAAGGTTGGGATTATGGTTAGGGGGAAGGTTATGATGAGGGTGAGGGTTAGGGTGAGGATTAGGGCTAGGTTGAGGTTTAGGTTTAGGGTGAGGGTAAGTGTTAGGGTGAAGTTTAGGATGTGAGTGAAGGTTAGGGTGAGGGTGAGAGTGAGGGTTCGGGTGAGGTTTAGGTTTTGGGTGAGTATGAGGGTTAGGGTTACGGTGAGTGTTAGGGTGAGGGTGTGGGTGAGGGTTAGGGTTAGGATTAGGGTTAGGGTTTGGGTTAGGCTGAGGGTGAGGGTGAGTTGAGGGTAAGGGTTAGGGTTAGGGTGAGGGTCAGGGTTAGGCTTAGGGTGAGTGATAGGCATATGGTTAGTGTGAGGGTTATGGGTAGGGTGATGCTTTGGGTGAGGGTGAGGGTTAGGGTGAGGGTGAGGTTTAAGTTTAGGGTTAAGGTGAGGGTTAGGATGAGGGTGAGTGTAAGGTTTAGGGTTAGGTGTAGGGAAAGGGTGAGGATTAGGCTTAAGGTTAAGGTTAGTGTGAGCATTATGCTGAGGGGTAGGGTTAGGTTTAGGTTGAGTGTTAGGTTTACTGTGAGGGTTAGGGATAGGGCTAGTTTTAGGGTTAGGGTGACGATAAGGGTTAGGGTGAGGGTTAGGGTGAGGGTGAGGGTTAGGGTTAGCATTAGGGTTAGCGTTAGGGTTTGGGTGAGTGTTAGGGTTATGTTTAGGGTTAGGGTGAGGGTGAGGGTGTTGGTTAGGATTAGGGTTAGGCTGAGGGTTAGGTTGAGGTGAAGGTGAGGGTTAGGTTTAGGATTAGAGTTAGAGTTAGGGTTAGGCTGAGGGTGACGGTGAGGGTTAGGGTGAGGTTTAGGTTTAGGATTAGGGTTAGAGTTAGGGTGAGGGTTAGGGTGATGGTTTGGGTTAGGGTGAGGGTGAGGGTTAGGTTTAAGGTAAGGGTTAGGGTGAGTGTGATGGTTAGGATTAGGGTGATGTTTAGGGTGAGGGTAATGGTTAGGGTGAGGGTGAGGGTGAGGGTGAGGCTGAGGGTTAGGGTGTGGGTGAGGGTGAGGGTCAGGGTCAGGGTTAGGGTGAGGGTTAGGCTTAGGGTGAGGATGAGGGTTAGGGTGAGGTTTCGAGTTCGGGTGAGACTGAGGTTTAGTGTGTGGGTGAGGGTTAGGTTTAGGGTGAGGGTTAGGGTGACAATGAGGGTTAGGGTGGGGGTGAGGGTTAGGATAAGGGTTAGGGTGAGGTTTTCCTTGAGGGTGCGGGTGAAGGTTAGGGTTAGGTTTAGGGTTAGGCTCAGGGTGAGGGTTCGGGTGAGACTGAGGGTTAGGCTGTGGGTGAGGGTGAGGGTTAAGTTTAGTGGGAGGGTTAGGCTTAGGATGAGGGTGAGGTTTAGGGTTAGGGTGAGGGTTCGGGTGAGACTGAGGGTTAGGATGTGGGTGAGGTTTAGGTTTAGGGAGAGGGTTAGGGTGAAGGTGAGTGTTAGGGTGCGGGTGAGGCTTAGGATTAGGGTTAGTGTTAGGGTGAGGGTTAGGGTTAGGGTTAAGATGAGGGGTAGGATGAGGGGTAGGGTTAGGGATGCGGTGAGGGTTAGGGTTAGTGTGAGTGTTAGGGTTAGGGTTAGGGTGAGTGTGAGGGTTAGGTTGAGGGTTAGGGTGAAGGTGAGGGTTAGGGTGAGGGTTAGGTTTAGGGGAGAGTTAGGTTGAGGGTAAGGTTTAGGGTGAAGGTTAGGGTGAGGGTGAGGGTTAGGGTTAGGTTTAGTGTTAGGGTGAGGGTTAGGGTTAGGGTGAGCGTGAGGGTTAGGATTAGGGTGAGGGTTAGGCATAGTGTTAGGGTTGGGCTGAGGGTTAGGGTGAGGGTTAGGGTTAGGGTTAGGTTGAGGTTTAGGGTGAGGGACAGGGTTAGGGTTAGGGTGAGGGTTAGATTTAGAGCGAGGGTTAGCGTTAGGGTTAGGGTTAGGGTGAGGGTAAGGGTTAGCGTGAGGGTTAGGGTGAGAGTGAGGTTTAGGGTTAGCCTTATGGTTAGTGTGAGGGTTAGGGTGATGTTTAGGGTTAGGGTTAGAGTTAGGTTTACGGTGAGGATGAGAGTTAGGGATAGGGTTAGGGTGAGGGTTAGGTTTAGGGTGAGTGTTATGGTTAGTGTGAGGGTTAGGGTTGGGTAAGGGTTAGGGTGAGGGTAAGTGTTAAGGTGAGGGTTAGGGTGAGAGTGAGTGTTAGGGTTACCGTGAGTGTTAGGGTGAGGGTTAGGCTGAGGGTTAGGTTTAGGTTTAGGGTTAGGGTGAGGGTGAGTGTTAGGGTTAGGGTAAGGGTGAGGGTTAGGGTTAGAGTTAGTGTTAGGTTTAGGGTTATTGTTAGGGTTAGGGTGAGGGTGAGGGTGAGGGTGAGGGTTACTGTTAGGGTTAGGTTTAGGGTGAGGGTGAGGGTGAGGGTTAGGTTAAGTGTTAGGGTGAGGGCTAGGGTTATGTGAGGGTTAGGGTGAGGATGAGGGTAAGGGTTAGGATGAGGGTGAGGTTTAGGGTTAGGGTTAGGTTGAGGGTTAGGGTGAGGGTAAGGGTTAGGGTTAGGGTTAGGGTTAGGGTGAAGTTTAAGGTGAGGATTAGGGTTAGGGTTAGGGTTAGGGTTAGGGTGAGGGTGAGGGTGAGGGTTAGGTTTAGGGTTAGGGTGAGGGTTAGGGTTAGGATGAGGGTTAGGGTTGGGATTATGGTTAGTGGGAGGGTTATGATGAGAGTGAGGGTTAGGGTGAGGATTAGGCTTAGGGTAAGGGCTAGGGTGAGGGTTGGTGTTAGGATGAGTGTTAGGGTGAGGTTTAGGGCTAGATTGAGGTTTAGGGTTAAGGTTAGGGTGAGGGTAAGTGTTAGGGTGAAGTTTAGGGTGTGGGTGAGGGTTAGGGTGAGGGTGAGAGTGAGGGTTCGGGTGAGGGTTAGGGTTAGGGTTAGGGTGAATATGAGGGTTAGAGTTAGGGTGAGTGTTAGGGTGAGGGTGTGGGTGAGGGTTAGGGTTAGGATTAGGGTTAGGGATAGGGTTAGGCTGAGGGTGAGGGTGAGTTGAGGGTGAAGGTAAGGGTTAGGGTGAGGGTTAGGGTTATGATTAAGCTTAGCCTTAGGCTGTTGCTGAGGGTGAGGGTGAGGGTGAGGGTTAGGCTTAGGGTGAGTGATAGGCATATGGGTAGGGTGAGGGTTAGGTTTAGGGTGATGTTTTGGGTTAGGGTGAGGATGAGTGTGAGAGTATGACTGAGGGTTAAGGATAGGGTGAAGGTAAGGGTGAGGGTGAGGGTTAGGGTGAGGGTAAGGGGTAGCGTTAGGGTGAGTGTTAGGCATAGTGTTAGGGTGAGGGTTAGGGTTAGGGTGATGTTTTGGGTGAGGGTGAGGGTTAGGGTGAGGGTGAGCATTCGGATGAGACTGAGGGTTAGGGTTAGGTTGGGGGAAAGTTTTAGGGTGATGTTTAGGGTTAGAGTGAGGGTTAGTGTTAGCGTGAGTGTTATGGTGAGGGTTAGGGTGAGGATTATGGTTAGGGTTAGGGTTAGTGTGTGGTTGAGGGTTAATGTTAGGGTTAGTGTGAGGGTTAGGGTTAGGGTTAGGGTGAGGGTTCGGGTGAGGGTTCGGGTTATTGTTAGGGTTAGGGTTAGGGTTAGGGTGAGGGTGAGGCTGAGATTGAGGGTGAAGTTTAGTGTTAGGGTTAGGGTTAGGATGAGGGTTAGGGTTAGGGTGTGGATAAGGGTTAGGCTTAGGGTGAGGGTGAGGGTGAGGGTGAGGGTTAGGATTAGGGTGAGGGTTACGGTTAGGGTGGAGGTTAGCGTTAGGGTAAGGATTAGGGTTAGGGTTAGGGTGAGGGTTAGGTTGAGGTGAAGGTGAGGATTAGGGTTAGGATTAGAGTTAGCGTTGGGGTGAGGCTGAGGGTGAGGGTGAAAGTGAGGTTTAGGTTTAGGGTTAGGGTTAGAGTTAGGGTGAGGGTTAGGTTGAAGGTGAGGTTAGGGTGAGGGTGAGGGTGAGGTTTAGGGTTAAGGTAAGGGTTAGGTTGAGTGTGAAGGTTAGGATTAGGGTGATGTTTATAGGGTGAGGGTTAGGGTGAGGGTGAGGGTTCAGGTGAGGCTGAGGTTTAGGGTGTGGTTGAGGGTGAGCATGAGGGTTAGGGTGAGGGTGAGGGTTAGGCTTAGGTTTAGGGTGAGGGTTCGAGTGCGGGTGAGACTGAGGGTTAGGGTGTGGGTGAGGGTTCGGTTTAGGGTGAGGGTTAGGGTGACAGTGAGTGTTAGGGTGCGGATGAGGGTTAGGGTTATGGTTATGGTTAGTGTGAGGGTTTCATTGAGAGTACGGGTGAAGGTTAGGGTTAGGTTTAGGTTTAGGCTCAGGGTGAGGCTTCGGGTGAGACTGAGGGTTAGGGTGTGGGTGAGGGTGAGGGTTAGGGTTAGTGTGAGGGTTAGGTTTAGGGTGAGGGTTAGGCTTAGGATGAGGGTGAGGGTTAGGGTGACACTGTGGGTTAGGGTGCGGGTGAAGGTTAGGGTTAGGTTTAGGGTTAGGCTCAGGGTGAGGGTTCGGGTGAGACTGAGGTTTAGGGTGTGGGTGAGGGTGAGGATGAGGGTCAGGGTTAGGGTTAGGGTGAAGGTTAGGTTTAGGGTGAGGATTAGGCTTAGGATGAGGGTGAATGTAAGGGTTATGGTGAGGGTTCGGGTGAGACTGAGGGTTAGGGTGTGGGTGAGGGTTAGGTTTAGGGTGACGGTGAGGGTTAGGGTGCGGGTGAAGGTTAGGATTAGGGTTAGTGTTAGGGTGAGGGTTAGGGTTAGGGTTAGATTTAGTTTGAGGATTAAGTTTAGGGTTAGGATGAGGGGTAGGATGAGAGGTAGGGTTAGAGATGCGGTGAGGATTAGGGTTAGTGTGAGTGTTAGGGTTAGGTTTAGGGTTAGGGTTAGTTTTAGGGTTAGGGTTAGGGTGTGGTTGAGTGTTAGGGTTAGGGTTAGGGTGAGGGTTAGGTTTAGAGTTAGTGTTAGGGTTAGGGTTATTGTTAGGGTTAGGGTGAGGGTGAGGGTGAGGGCGAGGGTGAGGGTTAGGGTTAGGGTTAGGTTTAGGGTGAGTGTGAGGATGAGGTTTAGGTTTAGTCTTAGGGTGAGGGTTAGGGTTATGTAAGGGTTACGGCGAGGATGAGGGTAAGGGTTAGGGTGAGGGTGAGGGTGAGGGTTACGGTTAGGGTTAGGGTGACGGTTAGGGTGAGGGTAAGGGTTAGGGTTAGGTTTAGGGTTAGGGTGAAGTTTAGGGTGAGGGTTAGGTATAGGGTTAGGGTTAGGTTTAGGGTTAGGGTGAGGGTGAGGGTGAGATTCAGTGTTAGGGTGAGGGATAGGGTTAGGGTGAGGGTTAGGGTTGGGATTATGGTTAGGGGGAGGGTTATGATGAGGGTGAGGGTTAGGGTGAGGATTAGGCTTAGGATAAGGGCTAGGGTGAGGGTTGGTGTTAGGTTGAGAGTTAGGGTGAGGTTTAGGGTTAGGTTGAGGGTTAGGGTTAGGGTTAGGTTGAGGGTAAGTGTTACGGTGAAGTTTAGGTTGTGGGTGAGGGTTAGGGTGAGGGTGAGAGTGAGGGTTCGGGTTAGAGTTAGGCTTAGGGTTAGGGTTAAGGTGAGTGTCAGGGTTAGGGTTAGGATTAGGTTTAGGTTTAGAGTTAGGGTGATGTTTAGGGTGAGGGTTCGGGTTAAGGTGAAGGTGAGGGTTCGGGTTCGGGTTCGGGTTTGGGTTAGGGTTAGGGTAAGGGTGAGGGTGAGGTTTAGGGTTAGGGTTAAGGTGAGGGTTAGGATGAGGGTGAGCGTAAGGGTTAGGGTTAGGATTAGGTTTAGGATTAGGGTTAGGCTGATGGTGAGGGTGAGGGTGAGATTCAGGGTTAGGATTAGCTTTAGGGTTAAGGTGAGGCTGAGGTTTAGGGTTAGGGAGAGGGTTAGGCATACGTTTAGGGTGAGGGTTAGGGTTAGGGTGATGTTTTGGGTGAGGGGGAGGTTTAGTATGAGGGTGAGGGTGAGGGTGAGACTGAGGGTAAGGGTGTGGGTGAATGTTAGGTTTAGGTTGAGGGTTAGGGTGACCATGAGTGTTAGGGTGCGGGTGAGGGCTAGGGTTAGGGATAGGGTGCGGGGTAGGGTTAGGATTAGAGTGAGGGATAGGGTTAGTGTGAGGGTAAGGGTTAGGGTTAGGGTGAGTGTTGAGAGGGAGAGTTAGAGTGAGCCTTAGGGTTAGTGTGAAGGTTAGTGTGACGGTTAGGGTTAGGATTAGGTTTACTGTGATGATGAGGGTTAGGGATAGGGTTAGGTTGAGGGTTAAGGTTAGGGTTAGGGTTAGGGTGAGGGTAAGGGTTAGGTTGAGGGTTAGGGTGAGAGTGAGGGTTAGGATTACCGTGAGTGTTAGGGTCAGGGTTAGAGAAAGGGTTAGGGTTAGGGTTAGGGTGATTGTTAGGGTTAGGGTGAGAATGATGGTGAGGGTGATGGAGAGGGTGAAGCTGAGGGTTAGGGATAGGTTTAGGGTGAGAGTGAGGGTTAGGGTTAGTTTTAGGGTGAGGATTAGGGTTCTGTGAGGTTTAGGGAGGATGAGGGTAAGGGTTATGGTGAGGGTGAGGGTTAGGGTTAGGGTGAGGGTTAGGATGAGGGTAAGGTTTAGGGTTAGGGTTAGGGTTAATGTGAAGGTTAGGGTGATGGTTAGGTTTAGGGTTAGCGTGAGGGTTAGAGTGAGAGTTAGGTTTAGGGTTAGGGTGAGGATTAGGTTTAGGGTGAGGGTTAGGTTTAGGATTAGGGTTAGGGTGAGGGCTTTGGTGAGGGTGAGGGTTAGGGTGAAGGTTAGGATTAGGGTTAGGGTGAAGGTAAGGTTTAGGGTGAGGATTGGGGTTAGGTTGAGGGTTATGGTGAGGATTAGGGTTAGGTTGAGGGTTAGGGTCAGGGTTAGGGGGAGGTTGAGTGTTAGGATTGGGTTAGTGTGAGGGTTAGGATTAGGGTGAGGGTGAGGGTGAGGGTGGGAGTTAGGATTAGGGTGAAGGTTAGGGTTTTTGTTAGGGTTATTGTTAGGGTGACGGTGAGAGTTAGGGTTAGGGTTAGGGTTAGGGTTTGGGTTAGGGTTAAGGTGAGGGTGATGGTGAGGGTTAGGGTAAGGAATAGAGTTAGGTTTAGGGTTAGGCTGAGTGTGAGGGTGAGAGTGAGTGTAAGGATTATGGTTAGAGTTAGGGTGAGGGTTAGGGTGAAGGTTAGGGTTAAGGTTAGGTTAGGGGTTAGCGTGAGGGTTAGGGTGATGGTAAGGTTTAGGGTGAGGGTGGGGTTTAAGTTTAGGGTTAGCGTTAAGGTGAGTCATAGGGTGAGGGGTAGGGTTAGGGTGAGGGTTATGGTTAGGATTAGGGTTAGAGTGAGAGCTAGGGTGAGGGTGATTGTTAGGGTTACGGTTAGGGTGAGGGTTAGGGTTAGTGTCAGATTGAGGAGTAGGGTTACGATTAGGTTGAGAGTTAGTGTTAGGGTTAGGGTGAGAGTTAGGATTAGAGTTAGGATTAGGCTTAGGTTTAGGGTGAGTGTTAGGGTTAGGTTTAGGATTAGGGTTATTGTTAGGATTAGGTGTAGGCTGAGGGTGAGGGTCTGGGTGAGGGTTAGAGTTAGTGTTAAGGTTAGGATGATGTTTAGGGTAAGAGGTAGGTTTAGGTTAAGGGCGAGGGTTAGGGTTATTTTGATGGTTAGGGTTAGGGTAAGGGTGAGGGTAAGGTTTAGGGTGAGTTTTAGGGTGAGGGTGATTGTTAGGGTTAGGGTTAGGTGAGTGTTAAGTTGAGGGCTAGGGTTAGGGTTAGGTTTAGGTTTCGGGTTAGGGTGAGATTTAGCGTTAGGGTTAGGGTTATGGTGAGGATTAGGGTGAGGGTTAGGTTTAGCATTAGGTTTAGGGTGAGAGTGAGGGTTAGTGTAATGGTTAGGGTTAGGGTGTGGGTTAGGTTAGGGTTAGGTTGAGTGTTAGGGTGAGGGTAAGGTTTAGGGTGAGGTTTAGGGTTAGGGTGAATGTGAGGGTTAGGGTTAGGTTTAGAGTTAGGGTAAGGATTAGGGTGAGGGTTAGGGTTAGGGCTACGGTTAGGGTGAGGTTTAGGGTGAGGGTTAATGTTAGGGATAGGTTTAGGCTGAGGGTGAGGGTGAGGGTTAGGATTAGGTTGAGGGTTATGTTTAGGGTGAGGGTTAGGGTTAGGGTTAGGGTGAGGGTGAGGGTTAGGATGAGGGTGAGGGTGAGGGTGAGGCTTACAGTTAAGGCTAGGGTTAGGGTTAGGCTGAGGGTGAGGGTGAGGGTGAAGGTTAGGGTTAGTGTGAGGGTTAAGGTGAGGGTGAGGGTAAGGGTTAGGGTGAGTCTGAGGGTTAGGTTTAGGTTTAGGGTTAGGGTTAGGTTTAGGGTTAGGGTTAGGATTAGGGTTAGGGTTAGGGTGACGTTTAAGGTGAGGGTGAGGGGTAGAGTTAGCATTAGGGTTAGGGTTAGGGTTAGGTGAGGGTTAGGGTGAGGGTAAGGGTGAGGGTGAGGGTTAGGTTTGGGATTAGTTTTAGGCTTAGGGTTAGGCTGAGTGTGAGGGTGAGGTGAGGGTGAGGGTTAGGGTTAGGGTGAGGGTTAGGGTTAGGTTTAGGGTGAGGTTGATTGTGTGGGTGAGGTTTAACGTTAGGATTAGGTTTAGGGTTAGGGTTAGGCTGAGGGTGAGGGTGAGGGTGAGGATTAGGGTTAGGGTGAGGGTTAGGCATAGGGTTCGGTGAGGGTTAGGGTTAGGGTGATGTTTTGGGTGAGGGTGAGGTTTAGTGTGAGGGTGAGGGTTCGGGTAAGACTGAGGGTTAGGGAGTGGGTGAGGGATAGGTTTAGCGTGAGGGTTAGGTTGACGGTGAGAGTTAGGGTGTGGGTGATGGTTAGGGTTAAGGTTAGGGTGAGTGGTAGGGTTAGGATTAGGGTGAGGATTAGGGTTAGTGAGAGGGTTAGGGTTAAGGTTAGGGTTAGGATTAGGGTTAGGTTTAGGCTGAGGGGGAGGGGGAGGGTTAGGGTAAGGGTAAGGGTTAGGGTGAGGGTGAGGGTTAGTGAGAGGTTTAGAGTTAGGGTTAGGATTAGGGTTAGGGTTAGGCTGAGGGTGAGGGTGAGGGTTAGGGTTAGGGTTAGGGTTAGGGTAAGGGTTAGGTTTCCTGTGAGGGTTAGGGTGAGGGTGAGGGTAAAGGTTAGGGTAAGGGTGAGGGTTAATATTAGGGTTAGGGTGAGGGTTAAGGTTAGTGTTAGAGTTAGGGTGAAGTTTCGGGTGAGGTTGAGGGTTAGGCTTTGGCTGAGGGTTAGGGTTAGGGTATGGTTTAGGGTTAGGATTATGGATAGGGTGAGGGCTATGGTGAGGGTGAGGGTTAGAGTTAAGGTTAAGGTTAGGGTGAGGGTTAGGGTTAGGTTTAGGGTTAGGGTGAGTGTTAGGGTTAGTGTGAGTGTTAGGTTTAGGTTTAAGTTTAGGGTGAGGGTAAGGGTTATGGTGAGGGTTAATTTTGGGTTGAGGTTTAGCGGTAGGGTGAGGGTTACCTTTAGAATTAGGGTGAGGGTTAGTGTTAGGGTGATGTTTAGGGTGAGGGTGAGGGTTAGGGTGATGTGAGGGTTCGGGTTCACGTGAGGCTTAGGGTTAGGGTGAGGATGAGGTTTAGGATTAGGGTTAAGGTGAGGGTTAGTGTGAGGGTGAGGGTGAAGGTTAGGATTAGGATTAGGTTTAGGTTTAGGGTTAGGTTGAGGGAGAGGGTGAGTTGAGGGTGAGGGTGTAGGTTAGGTTTAGGGTTAGGGTTAGGTGGGTGGGAGGTTGAGGGTGAGGTTTAGGGTTAATATTAGGTTTAGGGTTAGAGTTAGGCTGAGGGTGAGGGTGAGGGTGAGGGTTAGGGTTATGGTGATGGTTAGGCATCGGGTTAGGGTGAGGGTTAGGGTTAGGGTGATGTTTTGGGTGAGGGTGAGGGTTAGGGTGAGGGTGAGGATTCGGGTGAGGCTGAGGGTTAGGGTGTGGGTGAGGTTTAGGTTTAGGGTGAGGGTTATGGTGATGGTGAGTGTTAGGGTGAGGGTGAGGTTTAGGGTTATGGTTAGGGGGAGGGGGAGGGTTAGGATTAGTGTGAAGGTTAGGGTTATCGTGAGGGTTGAGATTAGGTTTAGGGTTAGGGTGAGGGTGAGGGTTAGTTTGAGGGTTAGGGTTAGGTTTAGGGTTGGGGTGATTGTTAGGGTGAGGGTTAGGGTTAGGTTTAGGGTTAGGGTGAGGGTTAGGGTGAGGTTAAGGATTAGGGTGAGGGTTAGGGTGAGAGTTCGGGGCTTAGGGTTAGTATTAGAATGAGGGTTAAGGCGAGGGTTAGGGTTAGGGTAAGGGTTAGAGTGATGGTTAGGGAGTGTTAGGGTTAGGGTTATGGTGAGGGTTAGGGAGAGGGTGAGGGTTTGATTTAGGGTGAGGTTTAGGTTTAGGGTGAAGGTGAGTGTTAGGATTAGCGTTCGGGTGAGGGCTATGTTGGGGGTCAGAGTTAGGATTAGGGTTATGGTTAGGTTGAGGGTTAGGGTTAGGTTTAGGTTGAGGTTTAGGCTGAGGGGTAGGGTTAGGATTAGGGTGAGTGTTAGGTGTAGTGTGAGGGTTAGGGTTAGGGTGTGGGCTATGTTGGAGGTGAGGGTTAGGGTTAGGGTTAGGGTGAGGGTTAGGGTTAGATTTAGGGTGAAGGTGAGGGTGAGGAGTAAGGTTAGGGTTAGGGTGAGGGTTAGGTTTAGTGTGAGGGTTAGGGTTAGGTTTAGGCTTAGGGTTAGGGTGAGGATAAGGGTTAGGCTTAGGGTGAGGTTGAGGTTGAGGGTGAGGGTGAGGATTAGGGTTAGGGTTAGAGTTATGTTCAGTGTTAGGGTTAGGGTTTTGTTTAGGGTGAGCGTGAGGTTTAGGGTTAGGGTTAGGTTTAGGGTGAGGATCAGGTTCAGGGTGAGGGTTAGGGTGAGGGTGAGGGTTAGGGTTAGGGTTAGGGTGAAGGTTAGGTTTATTGTTAAGGTTAGGGCTAGTGTGAGAGTGAGAGTAAGGGTTAGGGTTTGGGTTAGGGTTAGGGTTCAGGTGAGGGTGAGGGTGTGGGTTATGTTTAGGTTTAGAGTTAGGTTTAGGTTTAGGCTGAGGGTGAGGGAGAGAGTGAGGGTGAAGGTTAGGGTTAGTTTTAGGGTGAGAGTTAGGGTGAGGGTTAGGGTTAGGGTTAGGGTAGGGGTTAGGATGAGGGTTAGGGTGAAGGTCAGGGTTAGGGGGAGGGTTAAGGTGAGGGTGGGTTTTAAGGTTAGGGTTAGCGTTAGGGTGAGGTGTAGGGTGAGGGGTAGGGTTAGGGTGAGGGGTAGGGTTAGGATTAGGGTTAGGGTGAGAACTAGGGTGAGGGTGATTGTTAGGGTTAGTGTTAAGGAGAGGGTTAGGGTTAGTGTTAGGTTGAGGGGTAGGGCTAGGATTAGGTTGAGGGTAAGGTTTACTGTGAGGGTTAAGATTAGGGTTAGGGTTAGGGTGAGGGTAAGGGTTAGGGTGATGGTTAGGGTGAGAGTGAAGGTTAGGGTTAGGGTTAGTGTTTGGGTGAGGGTTAGGGTGAGGGTTAATATTAGGGATAGGGTTAGGTTTACTGTGAGGGTTAAGGTTAGCGTTAGGGATAAGGTGAGGGTAAGGGTTAGGGTGATGGTTAGGGTGAGGGTGATGGTGAGGTGAGGGTGAGGGTTAGGGTTAGGGTGAGGGTTCGGGTTATGCTTAGGGTGAGGGTGAGGGTGAGGGTGAGGTTTAAGGTTAGGATTAGGTTTAGGGTTATGGTAGGCTGAGGGTGAGGGTGAGGGTTAGGGTTAGGGTGAGGGTTAGGCATAGGATTAGGTGAGGGTTAGGGTTAGGGTGATGTTTTGGGTGAGGGTGAG
The DNA here is from genome assembly GCF_019054845.1 of Dipodomys spectabilis. Lineage (NCBI taxonomy): Eukaryota > Metazoa > Chordata > Mammalia > Rodentia > Heteromyidae > Dipodomys > Dipodomys spectabilis. Next base: position 231,795 of record NW_024870713.1, read on the forward strand.
GTTTAATGTGAGGGTTAGGGTTCAGGTGAGACTGAGGGTTAGGGTGTGGGTGAGGGTTAGGTTTAGGGTGAGGGTTAGTGTGACGGTGAGTGTTAGGGTGCAGGTGAGGGTTAGGGTTAGGGTTAGGGTGAGGGGTAGGTTTAGAATTAGGGTCAGGTTTAGGGTTAGTGAGAGGGTTAGGGTTAGGGTTAGGATGAAGGCTAGGATGCGGGGTAGGGTTAGGGATGCAGTAAGGGTTAGGGTTAGTGTGAGTGTTAAGGTTAGGGTTAGGGTGAGGGTGAAGGTTAGGGTGAGAGTTAGGGTGAGAGTGAGGGTTAGGGTTACCGTGAGTGTTTGGGTGAGGGTTAGGCTGAGGTTTAGGGTTAGGTTTAGGGTTAGGGTGAGGGTGAGAGTTAGGGTTAGGGTGAGGGTGATGGTTAGGGTTAGAGTTAGTGTTTGGGTTAGGGTTATTGTTAGGGCAAGGGTGAGGGTGAGGGTGAGGGTGAGGGTGAGTGTTAGGATTAGGGTTAGGTTTAGGGTGAGGGTGAGGGTTAGGGTTAGGGTTAGTGTTAAGGTGGGGGTTAGGATTATGTGAGGGTTAGGGTGAGGATGAAGGTAAGGGTTATGGTGAGGTTGAGGGTTAGGGTTAGGGTTACGGTTAGGTTGAGGGTAAGGGTTAGGTTTAGGATTAGGGTTAGGGTGAAGTTTAGGTTGACGGTTAGGTTTAGGTTTAGGGTGAGGGTGAGGCTGAGGCTGAGGTTTAGGGTTAGAGTGAAGGTTAGGGTTAGGGTGAGGGTTAGGGTTGGGATTATGGTTAGGGGGAGGGTTATGATGAGGGTGAAGTTCAGGGTGAGGATTAGGCTTAAGGTAAGGGCTAGGGTGAGGGTTGGTGTTAGCGTGAGGGTTAGGGTGAGGTTTAGGGTTAGGTTGAGGGTTATGGTAAGGGTTAGGTGAGGGTAAGTGTTAGGGTGAACTTTAGGGTGTGGGTGAGGGTTAGGGTGAGGGTGAGAGTGAGGGTTCAGGTGAGGGTTAGGGTTAGGGTTAGGGTGAGTGTGAGGGTTAGGGTTAGGGTGAGTGTTAGGGTAAGGGTGTGGGTGAGGGTTAGGGTTAGGATTAGGGTTAGGGTTAGGGTGAGGGTGAGGGTGAGGGTGAGGGTGAGGGTGAGTTTAGGGTGAGGGTTAGGGTTAGGGTGAAGGTTAGGGTTAGAGTTATGGTTAGGGTGAGGGGTAGGGTTAGGATTAGTGTGAGAGTTAGGGTTATTGTGAAGGTTACGGTTAGGTTTAGGATTAGGGTTATGGTGAGGGTAAGGGTTAGGGTGAGGTTTAGGGTGAGGGTGAGGGTTAGGGTTAAAGTTAGGCTTAGGGTGAGGGTTAGTTTGAGGGTTAAGTTTAGGTTTAGGGTTAGGGTGACGGTTAGGGTGAGGGTTAGGGTTAGGTTAAGGGTTAGGGTGAGGGTGAGGGTGAGTTTAAGGGTTAGGGTGAGTGTTAGGGTTAGGTTTAGGGTGAGGGTTAGGGTTAGGGATAGGGTGAGGGTTAGGTTTAGTGTGAGGATTAGGGTTAGGTTTAAGTTTAGGGTTTGGGTGAGGGTAAGGGTTAGGCTTAGGGTGACGGTGAGTTTGAGGGTGAGGGTGAGGGTTAGGGTTAGGGTTACAGTTATGTTGAGCGTTAGGGTTAGGATTTTGTTTAGGGTGAGTTTGAGGTTTAGGGTTAGGGTTAGGTTTAGGATGAGGATATGGGTTAGGGTGAGGGTTAGGGTGAGGGTGAGGTTTAGGTTTAGGGTTAGGGTGAGGGTTAGGTTTAGTGTGAGGTTTAGGATTAGGGTTAGGGTTAGGGTGAAGGTGAGGGTGAGAGTTAGGATTAGGGTAAGATTTGGGTTATTGTTAAAGTTAGGGTTAGGGTGAGAGTGAGAGTAAGGGTTAGGGTTTGGGTTAGGGTTAGGGTTCAGGTGAGGGTGAGGGTTATGTTTAGGTTTAGAGTTAGGTTTAGGGTTAGGCTGAGGGTGAGGGTGAGAGTGAGGGTGAAGGTTAGGGTTAGGTTTAGGGTGAGGGTTAGGGTTAGGGTTAGGGTAGGGGTTAAGGTGAGGGTTAGGGTGAAGTTAAGGGTTAGGGTGCGGGTTAAGGTGAGGGTGGGTTTTAAGGTTAGGGTTAGCGTTAGGGTGAGGTGTAGGGTGAGGGGTAGGGTTAGGGTGAGGAGTAGGGTTAGGATTAGGGTTAGGGTGAGAACTAGGGTGAGGGTGATTGTTAGGGTTAGTGTTAGGGTGAGGGTTAGGGTTAGTGTTAGGTTGAGGGGTAGGGCTAGGATTAGGTTGAGGGTAAGGTTTACTGTGAGGGTTAAGATTAGGGTTAGGGTTAGGGTGAGGGTAAGGGTTAGGGTGATGGTTAGGGTGAGAGTGAAGGTGAGGGTTAAGGTTAGTGTTTGGGTGAGGGTTAGGGTGAGGGTTAATATTAGGGATAGGGTTAGGTTTACTGTGAGGGTTAAGGTTAGCGTTAGGGATAAGGTGAGGGTAAGGGTTAGGGTGATGGTTAGGGTGAGGGTGATGGTGAGGTGAGGGTGAGGGCTAGGGTTAGGGTGAGGGTTCGGGTTATGCTTAGGGTGAGGGTGAGGGTGAGGGTGAGGTTTAAGGTTAGGATTAGGTTTAGGGTTATGGTAGGCTGAGGGTGAGGGTGAGGGTTAGGGTTAGGGTGAGGGTTAGGCATAGGATTAGGTGAGGGTTAGGGTTAGGGTGATGTTTTGGGTGAGGGTGAGGTTTAATGTGAGGGTTAGGGTTCAGGTGAGACTGAGGGTTAGGGTGTGGGTGAGGGTTAGGTTTAGGGTTAGGGTAGGGGTTAGGGTGAGGGTTAGGGTGAAGGTAAGGGTTAGGGTGCGGGTTAAGGTGAGGGTGGGTTTTAAGGTTAGTGTTAGCGTTAGGGTGAGGGGTAGGGTGAGGGGTAGGGTTAGGGTGAGGAGTAGGGTTAGGATTAGGGTTAGGGTGAGAACTAGGGTGAGGGTGATTGTTAGGTTTAGTGTTAGGGTGAGGGTTAGTGTTAGTATTAGGTTGAGGGGTAGGGTTAGGATTAAGTTGAGGGTTAGGTTTAGTGTGAGGGTTAGTGTTAGGGTGAGGGTAAGGGTTAGGGTGATGGTTAGGGTGAGAGTGAGGGTTAGGGTTAGGGTGAGTGTTTGGGTGAGGGTTAGGGTGAGGGTTAATATTAGGGATAGGTTTAGGCTGAGGGTGAGGGTGAGGGTTAGGATTAGGTTGAGGGTTATGTTTAGGGTGAGTGTTAGGGTTAGGGTTAGGGTGAGGGTGAGGGTTAGGGTGAGTGTGAGGGTGAGGGTTATGATTAGGGTGAGGGTTAGGTTTAGGCTGAGGGTGAGGGTGAGGGTGAGGTTTAGGGTTAGTGTGAGGGTTAATGTGATGGTGAGGGTAAGAGTTAGGGTGAGGGTGAGGGCTAGGTTTAGGTTTAAGGTTAGGTTGAGGGTTAGGATGGGGGTTAGGATTAGGGTTAGAGTTAGAGTTACGGTGAAGTTTAGGGTGAGGGTTAGGGTTAGGGTTAGGCTGAGGGTGAGGGTTAGGATTTGGGTGAGTGTTAGGGTTAGGGTATGGGTTAGGTTTAGGATTAGGGTTAGGTTGAGGGTAAGGGTTAGTGTGAGGGTTGGGGTTAGGGTGAGGTTTAGGTTTAGGGTGAGGGTTACGGTTAGATTTAGCGTGAGGGTTCGTGTTAGGGTGATGTTTAGGGTGAGGGTGTGGGTTTGGGTGAAGGTGAGGGTTCGGGTTTGGTTCGGCTTCGGGTTAGCGTTATGGTTAGGGTGAGGGTGAGGGTTAGGGTTAGGGTTAAGGTGAAGGTTAGGGTGAGGGTGAGGGTGAGGATGAGGGTTAGGGTTAGGATTAGGTTTAGGCTTAGGGTTAGGCTGAGGGTGAGGGTCAGGTGAGGGTGAGGGTTAGGGTGAGGGTTAGGCTTATGGTTAGTGTGAGGGTGAGGGTGAGGTTTAAGGTTAGGATTAGGTTTAGGGTTAGGGGTAGGCTGAGGTGAGGGTGAGGGTTAGGGTTAGGGTGAGGTTTAGGCATAGGATTAGGTGAGAGTTAGGGTTAGGGTGATGTTTTGGTTGAGGGTGAGGTTTAGTGTGAGGGTGAGGGTTCGGGTGAGACTGAGGGTTAGGGTGTGGGTGAGGGTTAGGGTGACAGTGAGTGTTAGGGTGCGGGTGAGTGTTAGGGTTTGGCTTAGGGTGAGGGGTAGGTTTAGGATTAGGGTGAGGTTTAGGGTTAGTGAGAGGGTTAGGGTTAGGGTTAGGATGAAGGGTAGGATTAGGGGTAGGGTTATGGACGCAGTGAGGGTTAGGGTTAGTGTGAGTGTTAAGGTTAGGGTCAGGGTGAGGGTGAGGTTTAGGGTGAGATTTAGGGTGAGAGTGAGGGTTAAGGTTACCGTGAGTGTTAGGGTGAGGGTTAGGCTGAGGGTTAAGGTTAGGGTTAGGGTTAGAGTGAGGGTGAGTGTTAGGGTTAGGGTTAGGGTGAGGGTTAGGGTTAGAATTAGTGTTAGATTTAGGGTTATTGTTAGGGTTAGGGTGAGTGTGAGGGTGAGAGTGAGGGTTAGGATTAGGGTGAGGGTTAGGGTGAGGTTTAGAGTTAGGGTTAGAGTAAGGGTGATGGTTAGGATTAGGTTGAGGGTTAGGCATAGGTTTAGGGGTGGGCTGAGGGTTAGGGTGAGGATGAGGGTTAGGGTTAGGGTGAGGTTTAGGTTTAGGGTGAGGGTGAGTGTTAGGATTAGTGGTAGGGTGAGGGCTAGGCTGAGGGTGAGGGTTAGGGTTAGAGTTAGGTTGAGGTTGAGGGTTAGGGTTAGCCTTAGGGTGAGGGTTAGGGTGAGGGTTAGGGTGAGGGGTATGGTTAGGGTTAGGTTTAGAGTGAGGGTTAGAGTTAGGGTTAGTGTTAGGGTGAGGGTTAGGATTATGTGAGGGTTAGGGTGAGGATGAAGTTAAGGGTTAGGGTGAGGGTGAGGGTGAGGGTTAGGATTAGGGTTAGGGTGAGGGTAAGGGTTAGGTTTAGGGTTAGGGTTAGGGTGAAGTTTAAGGTGAGGGTAAGGTTTAGGTTTAGGGTTAGGGTGAGGGTGAGGGTGAGGTTTAGTGTTAGGGTGAGGGTTAGGGTTAGGGTGAGGGTTAGGGTTGGGATTATGGTTAGGGGGAGGGTTATGATGAGGGTGAGGGTTAGAGTGAGGATTAGGCTTAGGGTAAGGGCCTGGGTGAGGGTTGGTGTTAGGGTGATGGTTAGGGTGAAGTTTAGGGTTAGCTTGAGGGTTAAGGTTAGGGTTAGGGTGAGGGTTAGGGTTAGGGTGAAGTTTAGGGTGTGGGTGAGGGTTAGGGTGAGGGTGAGAGTGAGGGTTTGGGTGAGGGTTAGGTTTAGGGTTAGGGTTAGGGTGAGTGTGAGGGTTAGGGTTAGGGTGAGTGTTAGGGTGAGGGTGTGGGTGAGGATTAGGGTTAGGATTAAGGTTAGGGTTAAGGTTAGGCTTAGGGTGAGGGTGAGTTGAGGGTGAGGGTTGGGGTTAGGGTGAGGGTTAGGGTTAGGGATAGGGTGAGGGTGAGGTTTAGGGTGAGGGTGAGGGTTAGGGTTAGGGTTAGGATTAGGGTTAGGGTTAGGGTTAGGCTGTTGGTGAGGGTCAGGATGAGGGTGAGGGTTAGGGTTAGGGTGAGTGATAGGCATAGGGTTAGGGTGAGGGTTAGGATTAGGGTGATGTTTTCGGTGAGGGTTAGGGTGAGGGTGAGGGTGAGGGTTCGGGTGTGACTGAGGGTTAAGGTTAGTGTGAGGGTTAGGGTTAGGGTGAGTGTTAGGGTGAGATCAAGGGGTAGGGTTAGGGTGAGTGTTAGGCGTAGGGTTAGGGTGAGGGTTAGGGTTAGGGTGATGTTTTGGGTGAGGGTGAGGGTTAGGGTGAGGGTGAGGATTCGGGTGAGACTGAGGGTTAGGGTTAGGTTGAGGGTAAGTTTTAGGGTGATGGTTAGGGTGAGAGTGAGGTTTAGGGTTAGCGTGAGTGTTATGGTGAGGGTTAAGGTGAGGGTTAGTGTTAGGGTTAGGGTTAGTGTGAGGTTGAGGGTTAATGTTAGGGTTAGTGTGAGAGTTAGGATTAGGGTTAGGGTTAGAGTGAGGGTGAGGGTTAGTGTTAGTGTTATTGTGAGGGTTAGGGTGAGGGTGAGGGTGAGGCTGAGAGTGAGGGTGAAGGTTAGGGTTAAGGTTAGGGTTAGGATGAGGGTTAGGGTGAGGGGTAGGGTTAGGGTTAGAGTGAGGGTTAGGGTTAGTGTGAGGTTGCAGATTAGGGTTAGGGTAAGGGTTAGGATTAGGTTGAGGGTATGGGTTAGGATGAGGGTTAGGGTGATGGCGAGGGTTAGTGTTAGGGTTAGGGTTAGGGTGAGGGTTAGGTTGAGGGTTAGTGTTAGGGTTAGGGTGAGGGTTAGGGTTAGGGTTATGGTACGGGTTATGGTGAGGGTTAGGGTGAGTGTAAGGGTTAGGGTGAGGGTTAGGTTGAGGGAGGTTGTTAGCGTTAAGGTTAGCATTAGGGTGAGGGCTAGGGTGAGGGTTATGGTGAGGGTTAGGTTTAGGATTAGGGTGAGGATGAGAGGTAGGGTGAGAGTGAGGTTTAGGGTTAGGGTTAGGGTTATGGTGCGGGTTAGGGTTTGGGTAAGGGGTAGGGTTAGGTTTAGGTTGACTGTTAGGGTTATGTTTAGGTTTAGGGTCAGTGTGAGGGTGAGGGTGATAGTGAGGGTGAGGGTTAGGGTGAGGGTGAGGGAGAGGGTTAAGGTTAGGGTGAGGATTAGGCTGAGGGTGAGGGTGAGGGTGAGGGTTAGGGTTAGTGTGAGGTTAAGGTGAGGGTAACGGTAAGGGTTCGGGTGTGGGAGAGGGTTAGGGTTAGGGTGCGAGTTAGGGTGAGGGTTAGGGTTAGAGTTTGGGTGAAGGTTAAGGTGAGGGTTAGGGTTAGGGTGAGGGTTAGAGTGTGGTTGAGGGTTAGGATTTTGGTGAGTGTTAGGGTTAGGGAATGGGTTAGGGTTAGGATTAGGGTTAGGGTGAGGGCTATGGTGAGGGTGAAGGTTAGGGTTAGGGTTAGGGTTAGGGTGAGGGTTAGGCTTAGGGTTAGGGTGAGGGTTATGGTTAGTGTGAGGGTTAGGATTAGGTTTAGGTTTAGGGTGAGGGTAAGGGTTAGGGTGAGGGTTGGAGTTTCGATGAGGGTTAGGGTTAGGGTGAGGTTTAGGGTTAGAGTTGGTGTGAGGGTTAGTGTTAGGGTGATGTTTAGGGTGAGGGTTCGTGTTAGGGTGAAGGTGAGGGTTCGTGTTCGTGTTCGGGTTCCGGTTAATCTTAGGTTTAGGGTTAGGGTTAAAGTGAGGTTTAGGATGAGGGTGAGGGTAAGGGTTAGTGTTAGGGAAAGTGTGGAGATTAGGCTTAGGGTTAGGGTTAGTGTGAGCATTAGGCTGAGGGGTAGGGGTAGGTTTAAGTTGAGTGTTAGCTTTACTGTGAGGGTTAGGGTTAGGGTTAGTTTTAGGGTTAGGATGAGGATAAGGGTTAGGGTGAGGGTTAGGGTGAGGGTGAGGGTTAGGGTTAGCATTAGGGTTAGGGTTAGGGTTTGGGTGAGTGTTAAGGTTAGGTTTAGAGTTATGGTGAGGGTGAGGGTGATGATTAGGGTTAGGGTTAGGGTGAGGTTTAGGGTTAGGATTAGGGTGAGGGTTAGGATTAGGGTGAGGGTTAGGCACAGGGTTAGTGTTGGGCTGAGGGTTAGGGTGAGCATGAGGGTTAGGGTTAGGGTGAGGTTTAGGTTTAGGGTGAGGGTGAGTATTAGGATTAGTGGTAGGGTGAGGGCTAGGCTGAGGGTTAGGGTTGGGTTAGAGTTAGGTTTAGGGTGAGGGTTAGGGTTAAGGTGAGGGTTAGGGTGAGGGGTAGGGTTAGGGTTAGGGTGAGGGTTAGGGTTGGGTTAGAGTTAAGTTTAGAGTGAGGGTTAGAGTTAGGGTTAGTATTAGGGTGAGGGTAAGGGTTAGGGTTAGGGTGAGGGTAAGGGTTAGGGTGAGGGTTAGGGTGCGAGTCAGGGTTAGGGTTACCGTGAGTGTTAGGTTGAGGGTTAGGCTGAGGGTTAGGGTTAGTTTTAGGGTTACGGTGAGGGTTAGGTTTAGAGTTAGTGTTAGGGTTAGGGTTATTGTTAGGGTTAGGGTGAGGGTGAGGGTGAGGGTGAGGATGAGGTTTAGGGTTAAGGTTAGGTTTAGGGTGAGGGTGAGGGTAAGGGTTAGGGTTAGTGTTAGGGTGAGGATTAGGATTATGTGAGGGTTAGGGTGAGGATGAAGGTAAGGGTTAGGGTGAGGTTGAGGGTTAGGGTTAGGGTTAGGGTGAGGGTTAGGGTGAGGGTTACGTTTAGGGTGAGGTTTAAGTTTAGGTTTAGGGTGAGGGTGAGGGTGAGGTTTAGGGTTAGGTTTAGGGTGTGGGTTAGGGTTGGGATTATGATTGGGGGAGGGTTTTGATGAGGTTGAGGATTAGGGTGAGGATTAGGTTTAGGGTATGGGCTAGGGTGAGGGTTGGTGTTAGGGTGAAGGTTAGGGTGAGGTTTAGGGTTAGGTTGAGGGTTATGGTTAGGGTTTGGGTGAGGGTAAGTGTTAGGGTGAAGTTTAGGGTGTGGGTGATGGTTAGGGTGAGGGTGAGAGTGAGGGTTCGGGTGAGGGTTAGGGTTAGGGTTAGTTTTAGGGTGAGTGTGAGGATTAGGGTTTGGGTGAGTGTTAGGGTGAGGGTGTGGGTGAGGGTTAGGGTTAGGATTAGGGTTAGGGTTAGGTTTAGGCTGAGGGTGAGGATGAGGGTTAGGGTTAGGGTGAGGGTTAGGGTTAGGGTTAGGGTAAGGGTGAGGGTGAGGGTTAAGGTTATGACTAGGCTTAGGGTTAGGGTTAGGCTGTTGGTGAGGGTGAGGATGAGGGTGAGGGTTAGGGTTAGGGTGAGTGATAGGCATAGTGTTAGGATGAGGGTTAGGATTAGGGTAATATTTTCTGTTAGGGTGAGGGTTAGTGTGAGGGTGAGGGTTCGGTTGTGACTGAGGGTTAAGGTTAGGGTGAGGGTTAGGGTGAGGGTGAGGGTTAGGGTGAGGTTAAGGGATAGGGTTAGGGTGAGTGTTAGGCATAGGGTTAGGGTGAGGGTTAGGGTTAGGGTGATGTTTTGGGTGAGGGTGAGGGTTAGGGTGATGGTGAGGATTCGGTTGAGACTGAGGGTTAGGGTTAGTTTGAGGGTAAGTGTTAGGGTCACTCTTAGGGAGAGAGTGAGGGTTAGGGTTAGCATGAGTGTTATGGTGAGGGTTAGGTTGAGGGTTAGGGTTAGGGTTAGGGTGAGGTTGAGGTTTAATATTAGGGTTAGTGTGAGGGTTAGGGTTAGGGTTAGGGTGAGGGTGAAGGTGAGGGTTATGGTTAGGGTTATTGTTAGGGTTAGGGTGTGGGTGAGCCTGAGAGTGAGGGTGAAGCTTAGGGTTAGGGTTAGGTTTAGGATGAGGGTTAGGGTGAGGGGTAGGCTTAGGGTTAGAGTGATGGTTAGGGTTAGTGTGAGGGCACAGATTAGGGTTAGGGTAAGGGTTAGGATTAGGTTGAGGGTATGGGTGAGGATGAGGGTTAGGGTGATGGCGAGGGTTGGGGTGATGGCGAGGGTTAGGGTTAGGGTTAGGTTTAGGGTGAGGGTTAGGGTGAGGGTTAGGGTTAAGGTTATGGAAAGGGTTATGGTGAGGGTTAGGGTGAGCGGAAGGGTTAGGGTGAGGGTTAGGTTGAGGGTTGTTGTTAGCGTCACGGTTAGCGTTAGGCTGAGGGCTAGGGTGAGGGTTCTGGTGAGGGTTAGGTTTAGGATTAGGGTGAGGGTGAGATCTAGGGTGAGTGTGAGGTTTAGGGTTAAGGTTAGGGTTATGGTGCGGGTTAGGGTTAGGGTTAGGGTGGGGGGTAGGGTTAGGGTTAGGTTGAGGGTTAGGTTTAGTGTGAGGGATCGGTTAGGGTTAGGGTTAGGGTTAGGGTGAGGGTAAGTGTAAGGGTGAGGGTTAGGGTTAGAGTTAAGGTGAAGGTTAAGGTGAGGGTTTGGGTGAGGGTTAGGGTGAGGGTTAATGTTAGGGATTGCGTTAGGTTTAGGGTGAGGTTGAGGGTTAGGGTTAGGGTGTGGGTTAGGGTTAGAGATAGGGTTTGGGTAAGGTTGAGGGTGAGTGTTATGGTTAGGGTTAGGGTTAGGGTTATTGCTAGTGTTAGGTTTAGGGTCAGGGTGAGGTTGAGCGTGAGGGTTAGAGTTGGGGTTAGGGTTAGGTTTAGGGTGAGGGTGAGGGTTAGGGTTATGATTAGAATTAGGGTTAGGTTTAGGCTCAGGGTGGGGCTCAGAGTGAGGGTTAGTGTTAGGGTTAAGTATAGGATGAGGGTTAGTGTGAGGGATAGGGTTAGGTTTAGCGTGTGGGTTGGGTTTTGTTTGATGGTTAGGGTTAGGGTAAGGGTTAGGGTGAGTTTAAGGGTTAGGGTGAGGGTTAGGGCGAGGGTGAGTTTTAGGGTTAGGGTTAGGGTTCTGGTGAGGTTTAGGTTGAGGGTTAGGGTTAGGTTTAGGGTGAAGGTGAGGATTAGGGTGATAGTTAGGGTTATGGTTAGGGTAGGGGTTAGGGTGAGGTTTAGGGTGCGGGTAAGGGTTAGCGTGATGGTTAGGGTTAGGGTTAGGGTTAGGTTGACTGTTAGGGTTATGGTTAGGTTTAGGATTAGGGTGAGGGTGATAGTAAGGTTGAGGGTGAAGGTGAGGGTGAGAGTGAGGTTGAGGGCTAGGATTAGGGTGAGGATTAGGCTGAGGGTGAGGGTGAGGGTGAGGGTCAGGGTCAGGGTTAGTGCGAGGTTAAGGTGAGGGTGACGATAAGGGTTCGGGTGTGGGTGAGGGTTAGGGTTAGGGTTTGGTTTCGGGTTAGGGTGACATTAGGGTTAGAGTTAGGGTGAAGGTTAAGGTGAGGGTTAGGGTTAGGGTGAGGGTTAGGGTGAGGTTGAGGGTTAAGATTTTAGTGAGTGTTAAGGTTAGTGGATGGGTTAGGGTTAGGATTAGGGTTAGGGTGAGGGCTATGATGAGGGTGAGGGTTAGGGTTAGGGTTAGGGTTAGGGTGAGGGTGAGGATTAGGGTTAGGGTGAGGTTTATGGTTAGTGTGAGTGTTAGCATTAGGTTTAGGTTTAGGGTGAGGGTAAGGGTTAGGGTGAGTGTTGGGGTTTCGGTGAGGGTTAGGGTTAGGGTGAGGTTTAGGGTTAGAGTTAGGTTGAGGGTTATTGTTAGGGTGATGTTTAGGGTGAGGGTTCGTGTTAGGGTGAAGGTGAGGGTTCGGGTTCGGGTTCAGGTTCCGTTTAGGTCTAAGGTTAGGTTTAGGTTTAAGGTGAGGCTAAAGATGAGGGTGAGGATGAGGGTTAGGGTTAGGGTTAGGGAAACGGTGAGGATTAGGCTTAGGGTTAGGGTTAGTGTGAGCATTAGGCAGAGGGATAGGGTTAGGTTTAGGTTGAGTGTTAGGTTTACTGAGAGGGTTAGGGTTAGGGTTAGTTTTAGGGTTAGGGTGAGAATAAGGGTTAGTGTGAGGGTTAGGGTGAGGGTGAGGTTTAGGGTTAGCATTAGGGTTAGGGTTAGGGTTTGGGTGAGTGATAGGGTTAGGTTTAGGGTTAAGGTGAGTGTGAGGGTGATGTTTAGGGTTAGGGTTAGGGTGAGGGTTAGGGTGAGGGTTAGGTTGAGGTGAAGGTGAATGTTAGCGTTAGGATTAGAGTTAGGGTTAGGGTTAGGCTGAGGGTGAGGGTGAGGGTGAGGATGAGGATTAGGTTTAGGCTTAGTGTTATAATTCCGGTGAGGGTAGGGTTAGGGTTAGGGTTAGGGTAAGTGTGAGGGTGAGGGTTAGGGTTAGAGTTAGTGTTATTGTTAGGGTTAGGGTGAGGGTGAGGGTGAGGCTGAGAGTGAGGGTAAAGGTTAGGGTTAAGGTTAGGGTTAGGATGAGTGTTAGGGTGAGTTGTAGGGTTAGGGTTAGAGTGAGGGTTAGGATTAGTGTGAGGGTACAGATTAGGGTTAGGGTTAGGGTTAGGATTAGGTTGAGGGTATGGGTGAAGAAGAGGGTTAGGGTGATGGCAAGGGTTAAGGTTAGGGTTTGGGTTATGGTGAGGGTTAGGTTGAGGGTTAGGGTTAGGGTTAGGATTAGGATTAGGGTGAGGGTTAGGTTGAGGATTAGGGTTAGGGTTATGGTACGGGTTATGGTGAGGGTTAGGTTGAGCATCAGGGTTAGGGTGAGGGTTAGGGTGAGGGTGGTTTGTAAGGTTATGGTTATCGTTATGGTGAGGGCTAGGGTGAGGGTTATGGTGAGGGTTAGGGTTAGGATTAGGGTTAGGGTGAGAGCTAGAGTGAGTGTGAGGTTTAGGGTTAGGGTTAGTAGGGTTACTTTTAGGTTGAGGCTTAGGTTTAGTGTGAGGGTTAGGGTTAGGGTTAGGGTTAGGGTGAGGGTAAGTGTAAGGGTATAGGTTAGGGTGAGTGTGAGGTTTAGGGTTAGGGTTAAGGTGAGGGTTAGGATGCGGGTGAGGGTAAGGGTTTGGGTTAGGATTAGGTTTAGGATTAGGGTTAGGCTGAGGGTGAGGGTAAGGGTGAGATTTAGGATTAGGATTAGGTTTAGGTTTAGGGTTAGGCTGAGTGTGAGGGTGAGGGTGAGGGTTAGGGTTAGAGTGAGGGTTAGGCATAGGGTTAGGGTGAGGGTGAGGGTTAGGGTGAGACTGAGGGTTAGGGTGTGGGTGAGTGTTAGGTTTAGGTTGAGGGTTAGGGTGACTGTGAGTGTTTGGTTGTGGGTGAGGGTTAGGGTTACGGTTAGGGTGAGGGGTAGGGTTAGGATTAGGGTGAGGGTTAGGGTTAGTGTGAGGGTTAGGTTTAGGGTTAGAATTAGGGTTAGTGTTAGGCTGAGGATGAGGGTGAGGGTGAGGGTTAGCATGAGGGTTATGGTGAGGGTTAGGGTTAGTGTGAGGGTTAGGGTGATTGTGAGGGTAAGGGTTAGGGTGAGGGTGAGGGTTAGGGTTAGGGTTATGGTTAGGTTCAGGGTAAGGGTGAGGGCTAGGGTTAGGGTTAGGGTTACGGTTAGGGTAAGGGTGAGGGTAAAGTTTAGGGTTAGGGTTAGGTTGAGTGGGAGGGTTAGGGTGAGCCTTAGGGTTAATGTGAGGGTTAGGGTGACGGTTAGGGTTAGGGTTAGGGTTAGATTAGGGTGAGGGTAAGGTTTAGGTTGAGGGTTAGGGTGAGAGTGAGGGTTAGTGTTACCATGAGGGTTAGGGTGAGGGTTAGAGAAAGGGTTAGGGTTAGGGTTAGTGTTAGGGTTATTGTTAGGTTTAGGGTGAGGATGATGGTGAGGGCGAGGGTGAGGGTGAGGGTGAGGGTTAGGGTTAGGTTTAGGGTGACGGTGAGGGTTAGGCTTAGTTTTAGGGTGAGGATTAGGGTTATGTGAGGTTTAGGGAGGATGAGGGTAAGGGTTATGGTGAGGGTGAGGGTTGGGTTAGGGTTAGGGTTAGGGTTAGGGTGAGGGTTAGAATGAGGTTAAGAGTTAGGGTTAGGGTTAGGGTGAGGGTTAGGGTTAGGGTTAGGTGGGGATGAGGTTGAGGGTGAGGGTTAGGGTTAGGATTAGCTGTAAGTTTTGGGTTAGGCTGAGGGTGAGGGTGAGGGTTAGGGTTAGGGTGAGGGTTAGTCTTCGGGTTAGGGTGAGGGTTAGGGTTACGGTGATGTTTTGGGTGAGGGTGAGGGTGAGGGTGAGGGTTCGGGTTCGGGTGAGACTGAGGGTTAGGGTGTGGGTGAGGGTTGGTTTAGGGTGAAGGTTACGGTGATGGTGAGTGTTAGGGTGCGGGTGAGGTTTAGGGTTATGGTTAGGGTGAAGGGTAGGGTCAGGATTAGTGTGAAGGTTAGGGTTAGTGTGAGGGTTAGGGTTAGGTTTAGGGTTAGGGTTAGGGTGAGGGTAAGGGTTAGGGTGAGGTTTAGGGTGAGGGTGAGGGTTAAGGTTAGGGTTAGGGTTAGGGTGAGGGTTAGGGTGAGAGTTAGGGTTAGGCTTAGGGTTAGGGTGATGGTTAGGTTGAGGGTTAGGGTTAGGGTTAGGGTGAGGGTTAGGGTGAGGTTAAGTGTTACTGTGAGGGTTAGGGTTAGGGTTAGGGGCTTAGTGTTAGTGTTAGGATGAAGGTTAAGGTGAGGGTTAGGGGTAGGGTAAGGATTAGGGTGAGGGTTAGGGTGAAGGTTAGAGTTAGGGTTATGGTGAGGGTTAGGGTGTGGGTGAGGGTTATATTTAGGGTGAGGGTTAGGTTTAGGGTGAAGGTGAGTGTTAGGATTAGGGTTAGTGTGAGGGCTATGGTGGGGGTGAGGTTTAGGGTTAGGTTTAGGTTTAGGGTGAGGGTTAGGGTTAGGTTTAGGGTGAGGATTAGGGTGAGGGGTAGGTTTAGGGTTAGGGTGAGGGGTAGGTTTACTGTGAGGGTTAGGGTTAGGTTTAGGGTTAGCGTTAGGGTGAGGTTGAGGGAGAGGTTTTGGTTTAGGATTAGGTTTAGGGTTAGGGTAAGGCTTAGGGTGAGTGTGAGGGTGAGGGTGAGGGTTCGGCTGAGAGTTAGGGTTATGGTAAGGGTTAGGGTTAGGGTGATATTTAGGGTGAGGTTGAGGGTTAGGATGAGGGTGAGAGTTCGGGTTCAGGTGAGGGTTAAGGTGTGGGTGAGGATTAGGTTTAGGGTTAGGATTAGGGCTAAGGTGAAGGTTAGGGTGATGTTTAGGGCGAGGGTGAGGGTTAGGGTGAGGGTGAGGGTGAGGTTTAAGGTGTGGGTGAGGGTTAGGGTTAGGGTGAGGGTTATTGTGACGGTGAGTATTAGGGTGAGGGTGAGGGTGAGGGATAGGATTAGGGTTAGGGGGAGGATTAGGTTTAAGATTAGTATGAGGGTTAGCTTGAGGGGTAGGGTTAGGGTTCGGTTGAGGGTGAGGGTTAGGGTGAGAGTTAGGGTTAGGGTTTGTGAGAGATTTAGGGTTAGGGTTAGGGTTAGGTTGAGAGTAAAGGTTAGGGTGAGATTTAGGGTGAGGGAGTGGGTTAAGGTGAGGGTTAATGTTAATGTGAGGGTTAGGATTAGTGTTAGGTTTAGGGTTAGGGTTTGTGTGAGATTTAGGGTTAGGGTTAGGGTTGGGTTTAGGGTTAGGGTGAGGGTAAGGGTTAGAGTAAGGTTTAGGGTGAGGGTGAGGATTAGGGTGAGGGTTAGGATTAGGCTGACATTTAGGGTGAGGGTGAGAATTTGGGTTAGGGTTAGGGTGAGGGTTAGGGTTAGGGTGATCGTTAGGGATAGGGTTAGGGTATAGGGTGCAGGTGAGGGTGAGGTTTAGGTTTAGGGTTAGAGTTACGGTGAGGGTGAGGGTGAGGGTTTGGGTTAGGGTTAGGGTGAGTGTTAGGTTTAGGGTGAAGTTTAGGGTTAGGGTTAGGGTTAAGGTGAGGGTTTGGGTTAGGTTTAGGTTTAGGATGAGGGTTAGGCTGAGGGGTAGGTTTAGGGTTAGGGTCAGTGTTAGGGTTAGAGTGAGGGTAAGGGTAAGAGTTATGGTTAGGGTGAGGTTGAGGATTAAGGTGAGGGTTAGTGTGAGGGTGAGGGTTAGATTTAGGGTGAGGGTTAGGGTTAGGGTGAGGGGTAGGCTGAGGGATAGGGTTAAGGTGAGGCTTGGGTTTAGTGTGAGGGTTAGGGTTAGGTTTAGGGTTAGGATTAGGGTGAGGATAAGGGTTAGTCTAAGGGTGAGGGTGATGATGAGGGTGAGGGTGAGGGTTAGGGATAGGGTTAGGGTTATTTTGAGTGTTAGGGTTAGGGTTTTGTTTAGGATGAGGGTGAGGGTTAGGGTGAGGGTTAGGGTGAGGGTTAGGGTTAGGGTGAGGATTAGGGTTAGGTTTAGGTTTAGGGTTCGGGTAAGGTTAGGGTGAGTGTGAGGGTGAGGGTGAGGGTTCGGCTGAGGTTTATTGTTAGGGTTAGGGTAAGGGTTAGGGTTAGGGTGATGTTAAGGTGAGATTGAGGGTTAGGGTGAGGGTGAGGGTTAGGGTGAGGGTGAGGTTTAGGGTGTGGGTGAGGGTTAGGGTTAGGGTGAGGTTTATGGTTAGGGTTAGGGTTAGGGATAGGTGAGGGTTAGGATTAGGATTAGGGTGAGGGTTAGGATTAGGGTTAGGTTTAGGGTTTGGGTTTGTGTGATATTTAGGGTTAGGGTTAGGGTTGGGTTTAGGGTTAGGGTGAGGGTAAGGATTAGGTTAAGGTTTAGGGTGAGGGTGAGGATTAGGGTGAGGGTTATTATTAGGCTGAGAGTTAGGGTGAGGGTGAGGATTTGGGTTAGGGTTAGGGTGAGGGTTAGTTTAGGGTGCAGGTTAGGGATAGCGTTAGGGTTAGGGTGCGGGTGAGGGTGTGGTTTAGGGTTAGAGTTAGGGTGAGGGTGAGGGTGAGGGTTTGAGTTAGGGTTAGGGTGTGGGTTAGGTTTAGGGTGAGGTTTAGGGTTAGGGTTAGGGTTAAAGTGAGGATTTGGGTTAGGTTTAGGTTTAGAATGAGTTAGGCTGAGGGGTAGGTTTAGGGTTAGGGTGAGTGTTAGGGTTAGTGTGAGGGTAAGGGTAAGAGTTATGGTTAGGGTGAGGTTGAGGATTAAGTTGAGGGTTAGGGTGAGGGTGAGGTTTAGGGTGTGGGTGAGGGTTAGGGTTAGGGTGAGGTTTATGGTTAGGGTTAGGGTTAGGGATAGGTGAGGGTTAGGATTAGGATTAGGGTGAGGGTTAGGATTAGGGTTAGGTTTAGGGTTAGGGTTTGTGTGATATTTAGGGTTAGGGTTAGGGTTGGGTTTAGGGTTAGGGTGAGGGTAAGGATTAGGTTAAGGTTTAGGGTGAGGGTGAGGATTAGGGTGAGGGTTATTATTAGGCTGAGAGTTAGGGTGAGGGTGAGGATTTGGGTTAGGGTTACGGTGAGGGTTAGTTTAGGGTGATGGTTAGGAATAGCGTTAGGGTTAGGGTGCGGGTGAGGGTGTGGTTTAGGGTTAGAGTTAGGGTGAGGGTGAGGGTGAGGGTTTGAGTTAGGGTTAGGGTGTGGGTTAGGTTTAGGGTGAGGTTTAGGGTTAGGGTTAGGGTTAAAGTGAGGATTTGGGTTAGGTTTAGGTTTAGAATGAGTTAGGCTGAGGGGTAGGTTTAGGGTTAGGGTGAGTGTTAGGGTTAGTGTGAGGGTAAGGGTAAGAGTTATGGTTAGGATAAAAGAAATGCAAATCAAAACAACACTGAGATATCACCTCACTCCAGTTAGAACAGCAAAAATCAAGAACTCTAACAACAGATGCTGGAGGGGATGTGGACAGAGAGGAACCTTACTTCATTGTTGGTGGGAATGTAAACTTGTTCAACCACTTTGGAAAGCAGTATGGAGGTTCCTCAAAAGACTCCATATAGAGCTCCCCAATGACCCAGCAATCCCACTTTTGGGCATTTACCCAAATGACCACAAACAAGGCCACACTAAAGCTACCAGCACAACTATGTTTATTGCAGCATTATTTACCATAGCTAAGATATGGAACCAACCCAGATGCTCCTCAGTAGATGAATGGATCAAGAAGATGTGGTATATATACACAATGGAATTCTATGCCTCCATCAGAAAGAATGACATTGCCCCATTTGTTAGGAAATGGAAAGGCTTGGAAAAAATTATATTAAGTGAAGTAAGCCAGGCCCAAAGAAACATAGGTCCCATGGTTTCCCTTATTTGCAATATCTAGTATAAGTATGAGTCAAGCGGAAAAAGTCAGAGAATGTGATGTTAGGAAAACGAACCCTCAAATATGTATTTTAATGTTTTTGTTTCTTTCATGCATGTGTTTCTAATGCATTTATAATATTATTTCTTTGTTGCTTTGTATGTCCCTCCCCCACAGTGTAACCCCCGCTTTCACTATATTTGATGTCAGTATAACATGTGGAGGAGACGGGGACAAACAAGTTGTTTAAGGATTCAGGTGGACCTGTTGCAACAATGAGAAGTACAAAATGTCATGTCAAAACCAGCTTTACAATGTCGGTGGGGAGGGGGGAGGGGGGTATGATTGGGTGGGGGGAAGGGGGGAGGCTGGGAAGGGAGGTGAAGGGTAAACAAAGGAGGAGGCTGCAATGCTTGGTAAGAAATGTATGCATTTTCCTGCCCATGTAATTGTAACCCCTCTGTACAGTATGTTCTCAATTAAAATAAAATAAAATTAAAAAAAAAAGAGTTATGGTTAGGGTGAGGTTGATGATTAAGGTGAGGGTTAGGGTGAGGGTGAGGTTTAGAGTGAGGGTTCGGGTGAGGGTTCGGGTGAGGTTTAGGGTGAGGGTGAGGGTTAGGGTTAGGGTAAGGTTTAGGGTGACTTTGAGTATTAGGTTGAGGGTCAGGGTGAGGGTTAGGGTTATGGTTAGGGGGAGGATTAGATTTAGGGTTAGCATGACAGTTAGCTTGAGGAGTAGGGTTAGGTGTCATTTGAGGGTGAGGGTTAGGGTTAGGGTTTGTGAGAGATTTAGGTTTAGGTTTAGAGTTAGGGTTAGGGTGAGAGTAAGGGTTAGGGTGAGGTTGAGGGTGAGGGAGAGGGTTAAGGTGAGGGTTAGGGTTTGTGTGAGATTTAGGTTTAGGGTTAAGGTTGGGTTTAGGGTTAGGGTAAGGTTAAGGGTTAGAGTAAGGTTTAGGGTGGGGGTGAGGGTTAGGATTAGGGTGAGGGTTAGAGTGAGGGTGAGGGTTTGGGTTAGGGTTAGGGTGAGGGTTAGGGTTAGGGTGATGATTAGGGATAGTGTTAGGGTTAGGGTGAAGGTTAGAGTGAGGGTGAGGGTTAGGTTTAGGGTTAGATTTAGGATGAAGGTTAGCCTGAGGGGTAGGTTTAGGGTTTCGGTGAGGGTTAGGGTTAGTGTGAGGGTTAGGGTAAGGGTAGGGTTAGGGTGAGGTTGAGGATTAAGGTGAGGGTTAGGGTGAGGGTGAGGGTTAGATTTAGGGTGAGGGTTAGGGTTCTGGTGAAGGTGAGTGTTAGGATTAGGGTTAGGGTGAGGGCTATGTTGAGGGTGAGGGTTAGGGTTAGGGTTAGGGTTAGGGGTGAGGGTTAGCGTTAGGGTTAAGTTTAGGGTGAGGGGTAGGCTGAGGGGTAGGGGTAGGGTGAGGGTTAGGTTTAGTGTGAGGGTTAGGGTTAGGTTTAGGATTAGGATTAGGGTGAGGATAAGTGTTAGGCTAAGGGTGAGGGTGAGGATGAGGGTGTGGGTGAGGGTGAGGGTTAGGGTTAAGGTTATGTTGAGTGTTAGGGTTAGGGTTTTGTTTAGGGTGAGGGTGAGGGTGAGGGTTAGGGTTAGGGATAGGCTGAGGTTAACGGTTAGGTTGAGGATTAGGGTGAGGTTGAGGGTTAGGGTTACAGTTTGGGTGACGGTTAGGGTTAGGGTGAGGGTTAGGGTTAGGGTTAGGTTTAAGGTTAGGGTTAGGGTAAGGCTTAGGTTGAGTGTGAGGGTGAGGGTGAGGGTTCGGCTGAGGGTTAGGGTTAGAGTTAGGGTAAGGTTAGGGTTAGGGTGATGTTTAGGGTGAGGGTGAGATTTAGGGTGAGGGTGAGCTTTCCGGTGATTGTGAGGGTTAGGGTGTGGGTGAGGGTTAGGGTTAGGGTGAGGTTTACGGTTAGGGTTACGGTTAGGGTGAGGGTTTGTGTTAGGTTTAGGGTTAGAGTGAGGGTTAGGTTTAGTGTGAGGTTTAGGGGTAGGGGTAGGTTTAGGGTGAGGGTTGTGGTGAGGTTTAGGGGTAGGGTTAGTGTAGAGGTTAGGGTGAGGTTTAGGGTGAGGGTAAGTGTTAGGGTGAGGGTTAGGGTGAGTGTGGTTTTAGGGTTAGGGTTAGTGTTAGGGTGAGTGTTAGGGTGAGGGTTAGGGTTATGAAGAGGTTTAGGGTTAGGATTATGGTTAGGATGAGAGCTAGGGTGAGGGTGATTGTTTCGGTTAGGGTTAGGGTGAAGGTTAGGGTAGGGTTAGGGTGATGGGTAGGTTTAGGGTTAGGTTGAGGGTTATTTTTAGTGTGAGGTTTAGGGTTACTCTTAGTGTTAGGGTGAGGGTAAGGGGTAGGGTAAGGAATAGGGTGAGAGTGAGGGTTGGGGTTAGGGTGAGTGTTTGAGGGTTAGGGTTAGTGTTAGGGTTAGGGTGAGGTTGAGGGTGAGTTTTAGGGTTAAGTTTAGCGTTAGTGTTATTGTTAGGGTTAGGTTTAGGGTTGGGTTAGGGGGAGGGGAGGGCTAAGGTTAGGTTTAGGGTGAGGGTGAGGGTTAGGGTTAAGATTAGAATTAGGGTTAGGTTTAGGCTGAGGGTGAGGGTCAGGGTGAGGGTTAGGTTTAGGTTTAAGGTTAGGATGAGGGTTAGGGTGAGGTGTTGGGTTATGTTTAGGGTGAGGGTGAGTTTCAGGGTTAGGGTTAAGGTGAGGGTTAGGGTGAGGGTGAGGGTGAGGGTTAAGGTTAGGATTAGTTTTAGGGTTATGGTTAATCTGAGGGAGAGGGTGAGGTGAGGGTGAGGGTTAGTATTAGGTTTAGGGTTAGGGTTAGGGTAAGGGTGAGGGTGAAGGTGAGGGTGAGGGTTAGGGTTAGGATTGGGTTTAGGGTTAGGGTTAGGCTGAGTGTGAGGGTGAGGTGAGGATGAGGGTTAGGGTTAGGGTGAGGGTTAGGGTTAGGATGAGGGTGAGGGTCAGGGTCAGGGTCAGGGTTTGGATGAGGGTGAGGTTTGGGTTATGGTTAGGGTTAGGGTGAGGATTAGGGTGAGGGTTGGGGTTGGGGTGAGGGTTTGGGATAGGGTGATGTTTAGAGTGAAGGTGAGTGTTAGGGTGATTGTTAGGGTTCGTGTCCGGGTTAGGGTGTTGGTTAGCGTGAGGTTGAGGTTTAGATTTAGGGTGAGTGTTAGGATTAGGGTTAGGGTGAGGGCTATGTTGGGTGTGAGGTTTAGGGTTAGGGTTATGGTGAGGGTGAGGGTTAGGGTTAGGTTTAGGGTTAGGATTAGGGTTAGGGTGAGGATAAGGGTTAGGCTAAGCGTGAGGTTGAGTGTGAGGGTGAGGGTGGGGGTTAGGGTTAGGGTTAGGGGGAGGGGGAGGGGGAGGGGAAGGGTTAGGGTTAGGGTTAGCTTTAGAGTTAGGGTGAGGGTGAGAGAGGGTTTGGGTTAGTGATAGGGTGAGGGTTAGGGTTAGGGCGAGGGGTAGGGTAGTGTGAGGGTTGGGTAATGGTTAGGGTTAGGGTGAGGTGAGGGTTATGGTTTGGGTTAGGGTTAGGGTTAGGGTGAGGTTGAGGGTGAGTTTTAGGGTTAAGTTTAGGGTTAGTGTTATTGTTAGGGTTAGGTTTAGGGTTGGGGGAGGGGGAGGGGGAGGGCTAGAGTTAGGTTTAGGGTGAGGGTGAGGGTTACAGTTAGGATTAGAATTAGGGTTAGGTTTAGGCTGAGGGTGAGGGTCAGGGTGAGAGTTAGGTTTAGGGTTAAGGTTAGGATGAGGGTTAGGGTGAGGTTTAGGGGTAGGTTTAGGGTGAGGGTGAGTTTTAGGGTTAGGGTTAAGGTGAGGGTTAGGGTGAAGGTGAGGGTGAGGATGAGGGTTAAGGTTACGATTAGTTTTAGGGTTGTGGTTAATCTGAGGGAGAGGGTGAGGTGAGTGTGAGGGTTAGTATTAGGTTTAGGGTTAGGGTTAGGGTGAGGGTGAGGGTGAAGGTGAGGGTGAGGGTTATGGTTAGGATTAGGTTTAGGGTTAGGGTTAGGCTGAGGGTGAGAGTGAGGTGAGGATGAGGGTTAGGGTTAGGGTGAAGGTGAGGGTGAGGGTGAGAGTAAGGGTTTGGGTGAGGGTGAGGTTTGGGTTAGGATTAGGGTGAAGGTGAGGATTAGGGTAAGGGTTGGGTTTGGGGTGAGGGTTAGGGTTAGGGTGAGGCTTAGGGTTATTGTAAGGGTGAGGGTTAGTTTTAGGGTGATGTTTAAAGTGAAGGTGAGGGTTAGGGTGATTGTTAGGGTTCGTGTCAGGGTTAGGGTGTTGGTTAGCGTGAGGGTGAGGATTAGATTTAGGGTGAGGGTTAGGGTTAGGGTGAAGGTGAGTGTTAGGATTAGGGTTAGGGTGAGGGCTATGGTGGGGGTGAGTTTTAGGTTTAGGGTTAGGGTGAGGGTTAGGGTTAGGTTTAGGGTTAAGGTTAGGGTGAGGGGTAGGGTTAGGGTTAGGGTGATTGTTGGGTTTAGTGTGAGGGTTAGGGTTAGGGTTAAGGTTAGGGTGAGGATAAGTGTTAGGCTAAGGGTGAGGTTGAGGGTGAGGGTGAGGGTGAGGGTGAGGGTTAGGGTTAGGCTTAGGGTTAGGATTATGTTGAGTGTTAGGGTTAGGGTTTTGTTTAGGGTGAGGGTAAGGGTTAGGGTTAGGGTTCGTGTTAGTCTGAGGATAAGGGTTAGGATGAGGGTTAGGGTGAGGGTTAGGCTTAGGGTTAGGGTGAGGCTTAGGGTTAGGGTCTGGGTTATTGTTAGGGTAAGGTTTAGGTTTAGGGTGAGTGTGAGTGTTAGGGTTAGGGTTATGGTGAGGGTGAGGGAGAAGGTTAGGTTTAGGATTAGGGTTAGGATTAGGGTAAGGCTTAGGTTGACTGTGAGGTTGAGGGTGAGGATTTCGCTGAGGGTTAGGGTTAGGGTTACAGTGAAGGTTAGGTTTATTGTGATGTTTAGGGTGAGGGTGAGGGTTAGGGTGAGGGTGAGGGTGAGGGTGAGGGTTAGGGTGTGGGTGAGGGTTAGGATTAGGGTTAGGATGAGGGTTAGGGTTAGTTTTAGGGTTAGGGTGAGGGTTAGGGTGATATTTAGGGTGAGGGTGAGGGTTACAGTGAGGATTTTGGTGAGGGTGAGGGTGAGATTTAGGGTGAGGGTTAGGGTTAGGGTTAAGGTTAGGGGGAGGGTTATTTTTAGGCTTAGGAAGAGGGTTAGCTTGAGGGGTAGGGTTAGGGTTCGGTTGATGATGAGGGTTACGGTGAGGGTTAGGGTTAAGGTTTGTGTGAGATTTAGGGTTAGGGCTAGGGTTAGTGTTAGGATGAGGGTAAGGGTTAAGGTGAAGTTTAGGGTGAGGGTGTGGGTTAGGGTGAGGGTTAGGGTTAGGGTGAGGGTTAGGGTGAGGTTTAGGGTCAGGGTTAGGGTTTGTGTGAGATTTAGTGTTAGGGTTAGAGTTAGGGTTAGGGTGAGGGTAAGGGTTAGGGTAGGATGAGGGTAAGGGTTAGGGTGAAGTTTAGGGTGAGGGTGTGGGTAAGGATGAGGGTTAGGGTTAGGGTGTGGGTCAGGGTGAGGGTTAGGGGTTAGGGTTACGGTTTGTGTGAGATTTCGTGTTAGGGTTAGAGTTAGGGTTAGGGTGAGGGAAAGGGTTAGGGTTAGGGTTAGGGTGAGGGTAAGGTTTAGGGTGAGGTTTAGGGTGAGGTTGAGGGTTAGGGTGAGGGTTAGGATTAGGGTAAGGTATAGGGTGAGGGTTTGTGTTAGGGTTAGGGTAAGGGTTAGGGATAGGGTGAGGGTTAGGGGGAGGGGGAGGGGGAGGGTTAGGGTTAGGGTTAGCTTTAGAGTTAGGGTGAGGGTGAGAGAGGGTTTGGGTTAGGGATAGGGTGAGGGTTAGGGTTAGGGCAAGGGGTAGGGTAGTGTGAGGGTTAGGGTAAGGGTTAGAGTTAGGGTGAGGTTGAGGGTTATGGTTAGGGTTAGGGTGAGGGTTAGGGTTAGTGTGAGGGTTAGGGTGAGTGTGAGGTAAGAGGGTGAGAGTTAAGTTGAGGGTGAAGGATAGGGTTAGGTTTAGGTTGCGGGTGAAGGTGAGTGTTAGGGTTAGGTTTAGGGTTAGGGTTTGGGTGAGGGCTAGGGTGAGGGTGAGGGTTAGGGTGAGGGTGAGGGTTAGGGTTAAGGTAAGGGTGAGGGTTAGGGTTAGTGTGAGTGTTAGGTTTAGTGTGAGGGTTAGGGTTAGGGTTAGGGTTAGGGTGAGGTTAAAGGTTAGGGTGAGGTTTAGGGTAAGGGTGAGGGTTAGGGTTACCGTGAGTTTTAGGGTGAGGTTTAGGCTGAGGGTTAGAGTGAGGGTGAGGGTGAGGGTGAGTGTGAGGATTAGGGTTAGGGTTAGGGTTTGGGTTAGGTTGAGGGTGAGGGTGAGGGTTAGGGTTAATATTAGGGTAGGGTTAGGGTTAGGCTGAGGGTGAGGGTGAGGGTGAGGCTTAAGGTTAGGGTTACGATGAGGGTTAGGTTTAGTGTGAGGGCTAGGGTGAAGGTGAGGGTTAGGTTTAGGGTTAGGGTGTGGCTGATGTTTATGGTTAGCATTAGGGTTAGTGTGAGGGTGAGGGTAGGGTTAGGGTTAGGGTTATGGTGATGGCTAGGTTGAGGTTGAGGGTTAGGGTTAGGGTTAGGGTGAGGATTAGGTTTAGGGTTAGGGTATGGGTTAGGCTGAGGGGTAGGTTTAGGGTTCGGGTGAGGGTTATGTTTAGTGTGAGGGTTAGGGTGAGGGTTAGGATTAGGGTTAGGGTGAGGGTAAGGGTTAGGGTAAGGGTTATGGTGAGGATAAGGGTTAGAATTAGCATTAGAGTTAGAGTTAGAGTGAGGGTGAGGGTAAGTATTAGGGTGAGGGTTAGGGTGAGAGTGAGTGTTAGGGTTAGTGTGAGTGTTAGTATGAGGGTTAGGGTTAGGGTTATTGTGAGGGTAAGGGTTAGGGTGAGTGTTAGAGTTAGGGTGAGGGTTAGGGTTAGGGTTAGGGATAGGGATAGGGTTAGACTGAGGGTGAGGGTGAGGGTGAGGGTTAGGGTTAGGGTGAGGGTGAGGGTTAGGTTTAGTGTGAGGATTAGGGTGAGGGTGAGTGTAAGGGTTAGGGTGAGAGTTAGTGTGAGGATGAGGTTTACGGTTAGGGTTAGGGTTAGGGTGAGGTTTAGGGTGAGGGTTAAGGTTAGGCTTAGGGTTAGGATTAGTGTGAGGGTGAGTTTTAGGGTTAGAGTTAGGTTTAGGGTTAGGGTGAGGGTTAGGGCGAGGGTGAGGGTTAGGTTGTCGGTTGGGATTAGGGTTAGGGTGAGGGTTAGGTTTAGTATGAGGGTTAGGGTTAGGGTTAGGGTTATTTTTAGGGATAGGTTTAGGCTTAGGGTGAGGGTGAGGGTGAAGGTTAGGGTTAGGATTAGGGTTAGGGTTAGGATTAGGCTGAGGGTGAGGGTGAGGGTGAGGATGAAGGTTAGGGTTAGGGTGAGGATTAGCGTTAGGATTAGGGTTAGGGTGAGGGTGAGAGTTAGGTTTAGGGTTAGGGTTAGGGTGAGGGTTAGGGTTCGGGTGAGGGTGAGTGTTAGGTTGTCAGTTAGGAATAGGGTTAGGGTGACGTTTTGGTTTAGTATGAGGGTTAGGGTTAGGGTTAGGTTGAGGTTTATGGTTAGTGTGGTGTTTAGGTTGAGGGTGAGGGTTTGGGTGAATGTGAGGGTTCGGGTGAGGGTGAGGGTTAGTGTGTGGGTGAGGGTGAGATTTAGGGTGACAGCGAGAGTTAGGGTGAGGGTGAGGGTTAGGGTTAGGGTTAGCGTTATGGTGAGGGGTAGGGTTAGGGTTAGTGTTAGGGTTAGGGTGAGGGTTAGGGTTAGGTTTGAGTTAGTATTAGTGTGAGGATTAGGGTTAGGGTTAGGGTTAGAGTTAGGTTAGGGTAAGGGTTAGGGTGAGGTTTAGGGTGAGGGTGAGGGTTAGCCTTGGGGATAGGGTTAGGGTTAGGGTTAGTGTTAGGGTGAGGGTGAGGGTTAGGGTTAGCTTTAGGGTTAGGGTGAGGTTTAGGGTGAGCTGAGGGTTAGGGTTAGGGATAGGGTTAGAGTTAGGTAAGGGTGAGGGTGAGGGTGAGGGTGAGGGTGAGGGTTAGGGTTAGGGTTAGGATGAGGGTTAGGGTGAGGGTTTTGGTGAGGGTGAGGGTTAGCCTTAGGATTAAGTTTAGGGTTAGATTTAGGGTTAAACTTAGGGTGAAGTTTAGGGTGAGGTTGAGTGTGAGGGTTACGGTTAGTGTGAGGCTTAGGGTGAGGGTGAGTGTAAGGGTTAGGGTGAGAGTTAGTGTGAGGATGAGGTTTAGGTTTAGGGTTAGCTTTAGTGTGAGTGTTAGGGTTAGGGTTAGGGTGAGGGTTAGGGTGAGGGTGAGAGTTGGGGTGAGTGTGAGGGTTCGGGTTAGGGTGAGGATTAGTATGAGGATTAGGGTTAGGGTTAGGGTTAGTGTCACGTTGGGGTAAGGGTTAGGGTGAGGTTTAGGGTTAGGGTTAGAGTTAGGATTAGTATGAGGATTAGGGTTATGGTTATTGTTTAGGTTTAGGGTTAGGCTGAGGGGCAGGGGCAGGGGGAGGGGGAGGAGGGGGAGGGTTAGGTTTAGGGTTAGGGTTAGCGTTAGGGTGCGGGCTAGGGTGAGGGTGCCGGTTAGGGTGAGGTGAGGGTGAGGGTGATGATTTGGGTTAGGTAAGGGTCAGGGTTAGGGTTAGGGTAAGGATTAGGGTGAGGGTTTGTGTGAGGGTTAGGGTTAGGGTTAGGGTGAGGGTTAGGTTTAGGATTAGGGTTAGGGTGAGGTTTAGGGTTCTGGTTAAAGGGTTAGAGTAAGGGTTAGGGTGAGGGTGAGGTTTAGGTTGAAGGTGAGAGTTAGGTTTAGGATTAGGATCAGAGTTAGGGTGAGGGTTAGGGTGACAGTGAGGGATTGGGTTAGGTTTAGGGTTAGGGTGAGGGTTAGGGTTAGCTTGAGGGTTAGGTTTAGTGTGATGTTTAGGGTGAGGGTGAGTGTTAGGATTAGTGTGAGGGTTGTGGTTAAGGTTAAGGTGAGGGTGAGTGTTAGGCTTAGTGTGAGGGTTATGGTTAGGGTTAGAATGAGGGTGTGGGTGAGGGTTAGGGTGAGGGTGAGGGTTAGGGTGAGGGTAAGGGTTAGGTTGATGGTGATGGTTAGGTTGAGGGTTAGGGTGAAGGTTAGGGTGAGAGTAAGGGTTAGGATGAGGGTGAGGTTGAGGGTGAGGTTTAGCATTAGGTTTTGGGTGAGGGTTAGGGTTAGGGTGTGGGTTAGGGTTAGGTTTAGGGTGATGGTGAGGGTGAGGGTGAGGATTAGGGTGAGGCTTAGGTTTAGGGATAGGGTTAGGGTGATGAGCAGGGTAAGGGTTAGGGTGAGGGTTAGGGTTAGTGTGAGGGTTAGGGTTAGGGTTATGGTTAGGGTGAGGGTAAGGGATAGGTTGAGGGTTAGGTTGAGGGTGAGGGTGAGGGTTAGAGTGAGGGTTAGGGTGAGGGATAGGTTTAGGGTTAGTGTGAGGGTCAGGGTTTGTATGAGGATTAGGATTATGGTTAAGGTTAGGGTTAGGGTGATGATAAGGGTTAGGGTGAGGTTAGGGTGAGGGTGAGTGTTAGGGTTAACTTTACAGTTACGGTAACTGTTAGGGTGAGGGTTAGGGTGAGGGAGAAGGTTAGGGTTAGGGTAAGGGTGAGCGTTAGGGTTTGGGTTATGGTGAGGGTGAGGGATAGGGTTAGGGTTAGCTTTAGGATTAGGGTGAGGGTGAGAGTTAGGGTTAGGGTTAGAGTTAGGGTGAAGGCTAGGGTGAGGGTGAGGGTTAGGGTTAGGGTTAGGTTCATGGTTACGGTGAGGGTGAGGGTTAGGTTAGGTTTAGGGTGAGTGTTAGGGTGACGGTGAGGGTTAGGGTGAGGGTGATGGTTAGGGTTAGTTTGAGGGTGAGGGTTAGGGTGAGGGTGAGGGTTAGGGTTAGGTTGAGGGTGAGGGTAAGGGTTAGTGTTAGGGTTAGGGTTAGGCTGAGGTTAAGGGTGAGGGTGAGGGTTAGAGTTAGGGTTAGGATGAGGGCTAGGGTTAGTGTGAGGGTTAGGGTGAGTGTGATGGTAAGGCTTAGGGTGAGAGTTAAGGTGAGGGTGAAGGTTAGGGTTAGGGTTAGGGTGAGGGTGAGGGTGAGGGTTAGGGTTAGGTTTAGGGTTAGGGTTTGGGTGAGGGCTAGGTCGAGGGTGAGGGTTAGGGTGAGGGTTAGGGTTACGGTAAGGGTGAGGGATAAGGTGAGGGGTAGGGTTAGGATTAGGGTGGGTGTTAGGTTTAGTGTGAGAATTAGGGTTAGGGTTATGGTGAGGTTAGGGTGAGTGTTAGAGTAAAAGTGAGGGTTAGGGTTACTGTGAGTATTAGGGTGAGGTTTAGGCTGAGGGTTAGAGGGAGGGTGAGGGTGAAGGTGAGGGTTGGGGTTAGGCTTTGGGTTAGGGTGAGGGTGAGCGTGAGGGTTAGGGTTAGGATTAGGGTTAGGGTTAGGGTTAGGCTGAGAGTGAGAGTGAGGGTGAAGGATAGGGTTGGGTTTAGGGTGAGGGGTAGGGTTTGGTTTAGGGTAAGGGTTAGGATTAGTGTGAGCCTTAGGGTTATCATTAGGGTTAGGGTCAGGATGAGGGTAGGGTAAGGGTTAGGGTGAGGATTAGGGTTAGGGTGAGGGTTAGGGTTAAGGTGAGGTTAAGGGTTAGGGTGAGGTTTTGTTTGCGGCTGAGGGTGATGGTTATCATTAGGGTTACTGTGAGGGTGAGTGTAGGGTTAGGGTTAGGGTAAGGGTGATTGCTAGGTTGAGGTTGAGGGTTAGGGTTAGGGTTAGGGTTAGGGTGAGGATTAGGTTTAAGGTTAGGGTAAGTGTTAGGCTGAGGGGTAGGTTTAGGGTTCGGGTGAGGGTTAAGTTTAGTGTGAGGGTTAGGGTTAGGGTTAGGTTAGGGTGAGGGTAAGGGTTAGGGTGAGGGTTATGGTGAGGAAAAAAGTTAGGGTTAGCATTAGGGTTAGGGTTAGGGTTAGTGTGAGGGTGAGGGTTAGGGTTAGGGTTAGGGTGAGTGTGAGGGTTAGGGTTAGGGTGAGGTTTAGGTTTACTGTGAGGCTTAGGGTTAGAGTTAGAGTTACGGTGAGGGTAAGTATTAGGGTGAGGGTTAGGGTGAGGGTGAGTGTTAGGGTTAGCGTGAGTGTTAGTTTGAGGGTTAGGGTTAGGGTTATTGTGAGGGTAAGGGTTAGAGTGAGTGTTAGGTTGAGGGTGAGGCTTAGGGTTAGGATTGTTTAGGGTTAGGGTTAGGCTGAGGGTGAGGGTGAGGGTGAGGGTGAGGGTTAGGGTTAGGGTGAGGGTGAGGGTTAGGTTTAGTGTGAGGGTTAGGGTGAGGTTTAGGGTGAGTGTTAGGGTTATGGTTAGGGTGAGGGTGAGGTTTAGGGTGAGGGTGAGGGTTAGGTTGGCGGTTAGGGTTAGGGTTAGGGTGAGGGTTAGGTTTAGTGTGAGGGTTAGGGTTAGGGTTAGGGTTATTTTTAGGGTTAGGCTTAGGGTGAGTGTGACGGTGAGGGTTAGGGTTAGGATTAGGGTTAGGATTAGGATTAGGCTGAGGGTGAGGGTGAGGGTGAGGGTGAGGGTTAGGGTTAGGGTGAGGATTAGGGTTAGGATTAGTGTTAGGGTTAGGATGAGGGTTAGGCTGAGGGGTACGTTTAGGGTTAGAGTGAGAGTTAGGGTTAGTGTGAGGGTTAGGATTAGGTTTAGGGTTAGGGTGAGGGTAAGGGTTAAGGTGAGGGTTAGTTTGAGGGTGAGGGTTAGGGTTAGATTTACAGTTATGGTGAGGGTTAGTTTGTGTGAGGGTTAGGGTTAGGTTTAGGGTTATGGTGAGGGTTAGGGTGAGCGTGAGGTTTAGGTTTAGGATTAGGGTTAGGGTTAGGGTTAGGCTTAGGGTGAGGGTGAGTGTGAGGGTTAGGGTGAGGGTTATGTTTAGGGTTAGGGTGAGGGTTAGCGTTAGTGTATTGTTTAGGGTGAGGGTGAGGTTGAGGGTTAGGCTGAGGGTTAGGGTGAAGGTGAGGGTTACGGTGTGATTGAGGGTTAGCGTTAGGGTTAGGGTTAGGGTGAGGGTGACGGTGAGGGTTATGGTTATGGTTAGTGTTAGCGTTAGGGTGAGAGTTAGGGTTAGGGTTAGGGTTAGGGTTAGGGTGAGGGGTAGGTTAGGGTTAGGGTTACCATTAGGTTTAGTTTGAGGATTAGGATTAGGGTTAGCGTTAGAGTTAGGTTAAGTGTAAGGGTTATGGTGAGGTTTAGGGTGAGGGTGAGGGTTAGGGTTAGCGTTGTGGTTAGGATGAGGGTTAGTGTTATGGTTAGGGTGAGGGTGAGGATGAGGGTGAGGGTTAGGTTTAGAGTTTGGTTTAGGTTGACAGTGAGGCTGAGTGTTAGGGTTAGGTTTAGGTTTAGATTTAGGGGTAGGCTGAAGGTGAGGGTGAGGGTGAGACTGAGGGTTAAAGTTAGTGTGATGTTTACGGTGAGGGTGAGGGTTAGGGTGAGAGTGAGGGTTCGGGTGCGTTTGAGGATTCGGGTGTGGGTGAAGGTTAGGGTTTGTGTGAGGGTTAGGGTGACGGTGAGTTTAGGATGATGGTGAGGGTTAGGGTGAGGGTGAGGTTTAGGTTTATGGTTAGGGTTAGGGTTAGGGTGAGAGTAAGGGTTAGGGTGAGGGTTAGGTTTAGGGTGAGGGTTAAGGTGAGGGTGAGGGTTAGGGTTAGCTTTAGAGTGAGGGTTATTTTTAGGATTAGGATTAGGTTGAGGGTGAGGGTTAGGGTTAGAGTTAGGGTGAGGGTGAGGGTGAGGGCTAGGGTTAGGATTATGGTTAGGGTTAGGCTGAGGGTGAGGGTGAGGGTGAGGGTTATGGTTAGCTTTAGGGTGAGTAGTAGGGTTAGGGTTAGGGTAAGGGTGAAGGCTAGGGTGAGAGTTAGGGTTAGGATTAGGGTTAGGATTACTGTGAGTATCAGGATTAGGTTTAGGGTTATAGTTAGATTGAGAGTAAGGGTTAGGGTGAGGTTTAGGGTGAGGGTGAGAGTTTAGGTTAGGGTTAGGGTGAGGTTTATGGTGAGGGTTAGTGTTAGGGTTATTGTTAGGGTTACGGTTAGGGTGAGGGTTAGGGTTAGTGTTAGGATTAGGGTGAGGGATAGGGTTAGGGTTATGATTAGGTTTACGGTGAGGGTTAGGCTGAGGGTGAGAATGAGAGTGAGGGTTAGGGTTGGTTTAGGGGTAGGGTTAGGGTGAGGGCTAAGGAGAAGTTGAGGGTTAGGGTGAGGGTTTGGGTGAGGGTTTCGGTTAGGAAAGGGTTAGGGTTAGGGTGAGGATTAGGGTGAGGGTGAGGGTTAGGGTGAGGGTTAGGCTTAAGGTGAGGGTTAGGGTTAGGGTTAGAGATAGGGTGAGGATTATGGTTAGGGTTAGGGTTAGGGTGAGTGTTAGGTTGAGGGGTACGGTTAGGGTTAGGGTGAGGGTTAGGTTAGTGTGAGGGTTAGGGTTAGGTTTAGGGTTAGGGTGAGGGTGAGGGTAAGTGTTAGGGTGAGGGTTATGGTGAGAGTGAGGGTGATGGTTAGGGTTAGGCTTAGGGTGAGGGTGTGGGAGAGGGTTAGGGTTAGGGTTAGGATTAGAGTTAGGGTGACAGTGAGGGTGACAGGGTTAGGATCAGGGTTACGTTTAGGGTTAGGCTGAGGGTGAGGCTGAATGTGAGGGTTAGGGTTAGGTTGAGGGTTAGGGTGAGGGTTAGGGTTAGGGTTAGCCTTAGGGAGAAGGTTAGGGTTAGGGATAGGGTTAGGTTGGGGGTTAGGGTGAGGGTTATGGTTAGGGTTAGGGTTATTGTGAGGATTAGGGTTAGGGTTAGGTTTAGGGTGAGGGTAAGGTTTAGGGTGAGGTTTAGGGTGAGGGTGAAGTTTACTGTTAGCGTCAGGGTTAGGGTGAGGGTTAGGGTGAGGGTTAGGGTTAGAGTTAGGTTTAAGGTAAGTGTTAGGGTTAGGGTTAGGGTTAGAGTTAGGGTGAGGTTGAGGGTGAGGGTTAGGGTAAGGGTGAGGTTGAGGTTTAGGGTCAGGGTGAGGGTTATGGTGAGGGTGATGTTTAGGGTGAGGGTGAGGGTTCGTGTGAGGTTTAGGGTTAGGGTGAGGGTTAGGGTGACTGTGAGGGTTAGGTTGAGGGTGAGGTTTAGAGTGAGGGTTAAGGTGAGGGTTAGGCTTAGGTTTCGGGTTAGGGTTAGTGTGAGGGTTAGGGCTAGAGTTAGGGTGAGAGTAAGGGTTAGGGTGAGCTTTAGAGTGAGGGTGAGGTTAACGTTAGCATTAGCGTGAGGGTTAGGGTTATGGTGATTATTAGTGTTAGGGTTAGGGTTAGGGTGAGGATTAGGTTTAGGGTTAGGGTTAGGGTTAGAGTTAGGGTGAGCGTGAGGGTGAGGGCTAGGGTTAGGATTAGGGTTAGGGTTAGGGTGAGGCTGAGAGTGAGGGTGAGATTGAAGGTTAGGGTTTGGGTGAGGTTTAGGGTTAGAGTTAAGGTTAGGGTTAGGTTGAGTTTTAGGGTTAGGGTTAAGGTTAGGGTGAGGGTTAGGGTGAGGATTAGGGTTAGGGTTAGCGTGAGCGTTAGGGTTAGTGTGAGGGTTAGGCTTAGGGTTAGGTTTATGTTAGGGTTAGTTTCAGGGTAAAGGTTAGATTGACAGTTATTGTTAGGGTGAGGTTTAGAGTTAGGGTTAGGGTTAGGGTGAGGGTTAGGGTGAGGGTTAGGGTTAAGGCTAAGGTTATGGTGAGTGTTAGGGTGAGGGTTAGGGTTAGGGTTAGGGTGAGGGTTAAAGTGAGCTTAAGGGTAAGGTTGAGGGTTAGGGTGAGGGTGAGGGTGAGGGTTAGGGGTAGGGTGAGGGTTCGGGTTAGTGTTAGAGTTAGGGTGAGGTTTAGGGTTAGGGTTCAGGTTAGAGTTATGGTGAGGTTAAGGTGAGAGTGAGGTTGAGGGTTTGGTTTATGAGTAAGTTTAGGTTTAGGACTAGGCTTAGGGTGAGGGTGAGGTTGAGGGTTAGGTTTAGGGTGAGGGTTAGGTTTAGGTTTAGGGTGAGAGTTAGTGTGAGAGTGATGTTTAGGTTGAGGTTGAGATTTCGGGAGAGGGTTAGGGTTAGGGTGTGGGTGAGGCTTAGTGTTACGGTGAGGATTAGGGTGACAGTGAGGGTTAGGGTGACGGTGAGGGTTAGGCTGAGGGTTAAGGTGAGGATTAGCGTTAAGGTTAGGGTTAGTGTGAGAGTTAGGGTTAGCGTTAGGTTTAAGGAGAGAGTAAATGTTAGGGTGAGGGTTAGGGTGATGGTGAGGTTTAGGGTTAGCAGTAGGGTGACGGTAAGGTTGAGGGTCAGGGTTAGTGTTAGGGTTAGGGTTAGGATGAGGGTGAGGGTTAGGGTTAGTGTTAGGGTTAGAGTTAGGGTGAGAGTTAGGGTGGAGGCTAGGGTTAGGATTAGGGTTAGGGTGAGGGTGAGGCTGAGTGTGAGGGTGAGAGTGAGGGTGATGATGAGGTTTAGGGTGAGGTTTAGTGTTAGTGTTAGGGTTAGGGTTAGTTTGAGGGTTAGGGTGAGGTTTAGGGTTAGGATGAGGGTTAGGGTGAGAGGTAGGGTTAGGGTTAGGGTGAGGGTTAGGGTTAGTGTGAGGGTTAGGCTTAGGTTAAGGGTTAGGGTTAGATTGAGGGTAAGGGTTAGGTTGAGGTTTAGGGTTAGGGTGAGAATTAGGGTTACAGTTAGGGTTAGGGTGAGTATTAGGGTTAGGGTTAGGGTTAGGGTGAGAATTAGGGTGAGGGTTAGGGTTAGTGTTAGGGTTAGGGTTAGGGGGAATTTTAGGGTGAGGATTAGGGTTAGGGTTAGCATTAGGTTTAGGGTAATGAATAGGGTGAGGGTGAGGGTTAGGGTTAGAGTGAGGGTTAGGGTGAGGCTTAGGGATAGTGTGAGGGTTAGGGTTAGGGTTAGTTTTGGGGTGAGAGCAAGGGTGAGGGTGAGGGTTAGGGTTAGGGTTAGTGATAGGGTGAGTATTAATATTAGGGTTAGGGTTAGGGTGAGTGTTAGGCTGAGGGGTAGGGTTAGGGTTAGGGTGAGGGTTAGGTTAGTCTGAGGGTTAGGGTTAGGGTGAGAGTTAGGATGATGGTGAGCGAAAGGGTTAGGGTGAGGGTTAGGGTGAGGGTGAGGGTGATGGTTAGGGTTAGGTTTAGGGTGAGGCTTAGGGTCAGGGTTAGGGTTAGGGTTAGGGTTAGACTTAGGGTGACAGTTAGGGTTAGAATTAGGGTTAGGCTGAGGATGAGGTTGAAGGTGAGGGTTAGGGTTAGAGTGAGGTTTAGGGTGAGTCTTAGGGTGAGGGTTAGGGTTAGGGTTAAGGAGAGGGTTAGGGTGAGGGTTAGGGTGAGAGTTAGGTTTAGGGTTACTGTGGGGGTTAGCGTGAGGGTGAGGTTTAGGGTTAGGCTTAGGTGTAGATTTAGGGTGAGGGGTAGGGTTAGGGGTAGGGTGCGGGTTAGGTTTAGTGTGAGGTTAGGGTTAGGGTGAGTGTGAGGATAATGGTTAGGGTGAGGGTTAGGTTGATGGTGAGGGTTAGGGTTAGGTTGAGTCTCAAGGTTAGGGTTAGGGTGAGGTTTAGGGTTAGGGTGAGAGTTAGGTTTAGGGTTAAGGTTAGGGTTAGGGTGAGGGTTAGGGAGGTTTAGGGTTAGGGTTAGGGTTATGGTGAGGGTTAGGGTGAGGGTGAGGTTTAGGTTGAGGGTTAGGGTGAGGGTGAGGATGAGGAATAGGGTTAACGTGAGGGGTAGGGTGAGGGTTAGGGTTAGTGTTATGGTTAGGGTTAGGCTGAAGGTTAGGGTTAGGGTTAGAGTTAGGGTGTGGGTGAGGTTGAGCATAAGGGTGAGGGTTTGGTTAGGGTTAAGATTAGTGTTAGGATTAAGCTTAGGGTGAGGGTGAGGGTAAGTGTTAGGGTGAGGGTTAGGTTTAGGGTTAGGGTGAGGGTTAGGGTAAGGGTGATGTTTAGTTTGAGGGTGAGAGTTAGGATGAGGGTTGGGATTAGGGTGTGGGTGATGCTTAGGTTAGGGTGAGCCTTAGGGTGACGGTGAGGTTTATGGTGAGGGTGAGGGTTACGGTGAGGGTTAAGGTGAAGGTTAGGGTTAGAGTTAGGATTATTGTGAGGGTTAAGGTTAGCCTTAGGATTAGGGTGAGGGTCAATGTTAGGGTGAGGGTTAGGGTGAGTGATGGTCAGGGTTAGCATTAGCGTGAGGGTAAGGGTGAGGGTGAGGGTTAGAGTTAGGGTTAGGGTTAGGTTGTGGGTGAGGGTTAGGGATAGGGTTAGGGATAGAGTTAGGGTGAGGGTGAGGGTGAGGGCTAGGTTTAGGATTAGGTTTAGGGATAGGGTGAGGCTGAGAGTGAGTGTGAGGGTGAGGGTGAGCGTGATTTTTAGGGTGAGGTTTAGGGTTAGGGTTAGGTTTAGTGTTAGGGTTAGGATGAAGGTTAGGGTGAGAGGTAGGGTTAGGGTTAGGGTGAGTATTAGGGTTAGTGTGAGGGTTAGGGTTAGGGCTAGGGTTAGATTGAGAGTAAGGGTTAGGTTGAGAGTTAGGGTGAGTGTGAGGGTTAGGGTTAGAGATAGGGTGAGGGTTAGGGTGAGGGTTAGGGTTAGGTTTAGGGTTAGGATGAGGTTTAGGGTGAGGGTTAGGTTTAGGGTAAGTGTTAGGGTTAGGGTTAGGGTAAGGGTTAGGGTAAGATTGAGGGTAAGGGTTAGTTTGAGGGTTAGGATGAGGGTGAGGGTTAGGGTTACGGTTAGGGTTAGGGTAAGGATTATGGTTAGGGTTAGGGTTAGGGTGAGGGTTAGGGTGAGGGTTAGGGTGAGAGTTAGGTTTAAAGTTAGGGTGAGGGTTAGGGTGAGGTAAGGGTTAGGGTGAGCGTTAGGGTTAGGGTTAGGGTGAGGATTAGGGTGAGGGTTAGGGTTAGCCTTAGGGTTAGGGTTTGGTGGAGGGTTAGGGTGAGGATTAGGGTATGGTTTAGCTTTAGGTTTAGGGTGTGGGATAGGGTGAGGGTGAATGTCAGTGTTAGGTTGAGGGTTAGGGTTAGGTTTAGTGTTAGGGTGAGAGCAAGGGTGAGGGTGAGGGTTAGGGTTAGTGATAGGGTGAGGATTATGGTTATGGTTAGGGTTAGGGTGAGTGTTAGGTTGAGGGGTAGGGTTAGGGTTAGGGTGAGGGTTAGGTTAGTGTGAGGGTTAGGGTTAGGGTGAGGGTGAGGGTAAGTGTTTGGGTGAGGGTTATGGTGAGGGTGAGGGTGATGGTTAGGGTTAGGTTTAGGGTGAGGGTGAGGGTGAGGGTTAGGGTTAGGGTTAGAGTTAGGGTGAGGGTGACAGCTAGTGTTAGGATCAGGGTTACGTACAGGGTTAGGCTGAGGGTGAGGCTGAGTGTGAGGGTTAGGGTTAGGGTGAGGGTTAGGGTGAGGGTTAGGATGAGGGTTAGGGTTAGGGTTAGGGTGAGGGTTAGGGTGAGGGTTACTGTGAGGGTTAGGGTAACGGAGACCTTTAGGGTGAGTGTGAGGGTTAGGGTTAGGGTTAGCGTTAGGGTGAAGGTTAGGGTTAGGGATAGGGTTAGTTTGGGGGTTAGGGTAAGGGTTATGGTTAGGGTTAGGGTTATTGTGAGGATTAGGGTCAGGGTTAGGGTGAGGGTGAGGGTAAGAATTATGGTGAGGTTTAGGGTGAGGGTGAAGGTTAGGGTTAGCGTTAGGGTTAGGGTGAGGGTTAGGGTGAGGGTTCGGGTT
Organism: Dipodomys spectabilis; assembly: GCF_019054845.1. Classification (NCBI taxonomy): domain Eukaryota; kingdom Metazoa; phylum Chordata; class Mammalia; order Rodentia; family Heteromyidae; genus Dipodomys; species Dipodomys spectabilis. The sequence continues at coordinate 268,180 of NW_024870713.1, forward strand.
AGAATTAGGTTTAAGGTGAGTGTTAGGATTAGGGTTAGGGTTAGAGTTAGGGTGAGGGTGAGGGTGATGGTTAGGGTAAGTGTGAGGGTGAGGTTTAGTGTCAGGGTGAGGGTTAGGGTGAGGGTGATGTTTAGGGTGAGGGTGAGGGTTCGTGTGAGGTTTAGGGTTAGGGTGATGGTTAGGGTGACTGTGAGGGTTAGGTTGAGGGTGAGGTTTAGAGTGAGGGTTAAGGTGAGGGTTAGGGTTAGGTTTCGGGTTAGGGTTAGTGTGAGGGTTAGGGTTAGAGTTAGGGTGAGAGTTAGGGTTAGGGTGAGGTTTAGGGTGAGGGAGAGGTTACGGTTAGGGTTAGCGTGAGGGTTAGGGTTATGGTGATTATTAGTGTTAGGGTTAGGGTTAGGGTGAGGATGACGGTTAGGGTTAGGGTTAGGGTTAGAGTTAGGGTGAGGGTGAGGGTGAGGGCTAGGGTTAGGATTAGGGTTAGAGTTAGGGTGAGGCTGAGAGTGAGGGTGAGTTTGAGGGTTAGGGTTTGGGTGAGGTTTAGGGTTAGGGTTAGTGTTAGTGTTAGGTTGAGTGTTAGGGTTAGGGTTAGGGTTAGGATGAGGGTTAGGGTGAGGGTTAGGGTTAGGGTTAGCGTGAGAGTTAGGGTTAGTGTGAGGGTTAATCTTAGGGTTAGGTTTATGCTTAGGGTTAGTTTCAGGGTAAGGGGTAGGGTGAGGGTGAGGGTCAGGGTTAGGGTTAGGGTTAGGGTGAGAGTTAGGGTGAGGGTTAGGGTTAAGGTTAAGGTTAGGGTGAGTTTTAGGGTGAGGGATAGGGTTAGGGTTAGGGTTAGGGTGAGTGTTAGAGTGAGCTTAAGTGTAAGGTTGAGGGTTAGGGTGAGGGTGAGGGTGAGGGTTAGGGTTAGGGTGAGGGGTAGGGTGAGGGTGATGGTTCGGGTTAGTGTTAGGGTTAGGGTTAGGGTGAGGTTTAGGGTTAGGGTTCAGGTTAGAGTTATGGTGAGGTTAAGGTGAGAGTGAGGGTGAGGGTTTGGTTTAGGATTAAGTTTAGGTTTATGATTAGGCTTAAGTTGAGGGTGAGGTTGAGGGTTAGGTTTTGGGTGAGGGTTAGGTTTAGGGTTAGGGTGAGAGTTAGTGTGAGGGTGATGTTTATGTTGAGGGTGAGATTTCTGGAGAGGGTTAGGGTTAGGGTGTGGGTGACGCTTAGTGTTAGGGTGAGGGTTAGGGTTAAGATGAGGGTTAGGGTTATGGTTAGGGTTAGTGTGAGTTTTAGGGTTAGTGTTAGGTTTAAGGAGAGAGTAAATGTTAGGGTGAGGGTTAGGGTGATGGTGAGGTTTAGGGTTAGCATTAGCGTGACGGTAAGGGTGAGAGTGAGGGTTAGGGTTAGGGTTAGTGTTAGGGTTAGAGTTAAGGTGAGGGTTAGGGTGAAGGCTAGGGTTAGTATTAGGGTTAGGGTTAGGGTGAGGCTGAGTGTGAGGGTGAGGGTGAGGGTGATGGTGAGGTTTAGGGTGAGGTTTAGGTTTAGGGTTAGTGTTAGGGTTAGGGTGAGGGTTAGGGTTAGGTTTAGGGTTAGGATGAGGGTTAGGGTGAGAGGTAGGGTTAGGGTTATGGTGAGGGTTAGGGTTAATGTGAGAGTTAGGGTGAGGATTAGGGTTATGGTTAGGTTGAGGGTAAGGGTTAGCTTGAGGGTTAGGGTGAGTGTGAGGGATAGGGTTAGGGTTAGGGTGAGAGTTAGGGTGAGGGTTAGGGTTAGGGTTAGGATGAAGGTTAGGTTAAGGGGTAGGGTTAGGGTGAGGTTTAGGGTTAGTGTGAGGGTTAGGGTTAGGGTAAGGGTTAGGGTTAGATTGAGGGTAAGGGTTAGGTTGAGGGTTAGGGTGAGGGTGAGGGTTAGGATTTCGGTTAGGGTTAGGGTGAGGATTAGGTTTAGGGTTAGCGTTAGGGTTAGGGTTATGGTTAGGGTGAGGGTGAGGGTTAGGTTTAGGATTTGGGTTAGGGTTAGAGTTTGGCTGAGGGTGAGGGTGATGGTGTGGGTGAGGGTTAGTTTTACGGTTAGGGTGAGGGTGAGGGTTAGGGTTAGGGTTTCGGTTATGCTTAGGTTTTGGATGAGGGTTAGAGTTAGGGTTAGGGTTAGGGTTAGGGTTAAGCTGAGGTTGAGGGTGAGGGCTGGGTGAGGGTCGGGGTTAGTGTGAGGGTGAGCATGAGGTTGAGGGTGAGGGTTTCGGTTAGGTAAGGTTTAGGGTTAGGGTTAGGGTGAGGATTAGGTTGAGGGTGAGGGTTAGCGAGAGGTTTAGGGTTAGGGTGAGTTTTAGGGTTAGGGTTAAGGTGAGGGCTAGGGTTAGGGTGATGTTTACGGTGAGGGTGATGGTTAGGGTGAGGGTGAGGGTTCAGGTGAGTGTGAGGGTTAGGGTGTGGGTGAGGGTTAGGTTTAGGTTGAGGGGTAGGGTGAGGGGTAGGGTTAGGGTTAGGGTTAGGGTGAGGGTTAAGGTTAGTGTGAGGTTTAGGCTTAGGGTTAGGGTTAGGTTTAGGGTGAGGGTGAGGGTGAGGGTTAGGATTAGATTTAGGGTTAGGGTTAGGGTTAAGCTGAGGATGAGTGTGAGAGCTAGATTGAGGGTGAGGGTTACTTGAGGGTGAGGGTGAGGTTGAAGGTGAAGGGTTCGGTTAGGTAAGGGTTAGGGTTAGGGTTAGGGTGAGGATTATGATGAGGGTGAGGGTTAGTGTGAGAATTACGGTTAGGGTGATGTTTTGGGCTAGGGTTAAGGTGAGAGTTAAGGATAGGGTGATGTTTACCGTGAGGGTGAGGGTTAGGGTGAGGGTGAGGTATCGGGTGAGATTGAGGGTAAGGGTGTGGGTGAGGGGTAGTGTTAGGGTGAAGGGTAGGGTTAGGTTTAGGGTTAAGCTTAGGGTGAGGGTTAGTGTTTGTGTGAGTGATAGGGTTAGGGTTAGGGTTAGGGTGAGGGCTAGAGTGAGGGTGAGGGTTAGGTTTAGGATTAGGGTAAGGGTTAGCGTTAGGGTTAGGGTGAGGGTTAGGTTGAGGGTCAGGGTTAGGGTGAGGGTGAGGGTTAGGGTGAGGATTAGGGTTAATGTGAGGGTTAGGATGAGGGTTAGGGTGAGGGTTAGGGTGAGGGTTAGGGTTATGGTTAGGATGAGGATTAGGGCGAGGGGAAGGGTTAGGTTTATGTTGAGAGTTAGGGTTAGGGTGAGGCTTAGGGTGAGTGTTAGGGTTAGGGTTAGGGTTAGGATGAGGGTGAGGGTTAGGGTTAGTGTGATATTTAGGGTGAGGGTTAGGGTGAGTGTGAGTGCTCAGGTGAGGGTGAGGGTTAGGGTGTGGGTGAGGGTTAGGGTTAGGGTGAGGGTTAGGGCGACAGTGAGTGTTAGGGTGAGGGTGAGGGTTAGGGTTAGGGTGAGTGTTAGGGTGAGGTTTAGGGTTAGGGTTAGGTTTAGGTTTAGTGTAAGGATTAGGGTTAGGGTTAGGGTTAGAGTTAGGTTGAGGGTAAGGGTTATGGTGAGGTTTAGGGTAAGGGTGAGAGTTAGGGTTTGTGTTGGGATTAGGGTGAGGTTTAGGTTGAGGGTGAGGGCTAGAGTGAGGGTGAGGGTTAGGTGAGGGTGAGGATTAGGGTGAGGGTGAGTGTTTGCGTGAGAGTTAGGGTTAGGGTGAGGTTTTGTGTTAGGGTTAAGGTGAGGGTTAGGGATAGGGTGATGTTTACGTTAAGGGTGAGGGTGAGGTTTCGGGTGAGTGTGAGGGTTAGGGTGTGGTTGAGTGTTAGTGTTAGGGTGAGGGTTACGTTGAGGGGTAGGGTTAGGATTAGGGTGAAGGATAAGGTTATTGTGAGGGTTAGGCATAGGGTTAGGGTTAGTGTGAGGATAAGGGTTAGGGTGAGGGTTAGGGTAATGGTGAGTGTTAGGGTTAGCGTTAGGGTTAGGGTGAGGTTTAGGGTGAGTGTTATGGTTAGGGTTAGGGTAAGGGTGAGCTTTAGGTTAGCGTTAGGGTGAGGGTTAGCGTTAGGGTGAGGGTTAGAGTTAGAGTTAGGGTTGGAGAGAGGGTGAGGGTGAGGTTTAGGGTTAGGGTTACGGTTAGGTTGAGGGTGAGAGTTAGGGTTAGGCTTAGGGTGAAGGTGAGGGTGAGGGTGAGGGTTAGTGTTAGGGTTAGGTTTAGGATGAGAATTCTGGTTAAGGTTAGGGTGAGGGTGAGGGTTAGGGTAAGCATTAAGGTTAGGGTTAGGGTTAGCGTGAGGGTTAGGGTGAGGTTAAGGGTTAGGGTGAGTGTTAGGTTGAGGGTTACGGTTAGGGTTAGGGTTAGGGTGAGTGTGAGAGTGAGGGTGAGGGTTAGGGTTAGGGTTAGGTTTAGGGTAAGGGTGAGGGTGAGAGTTAGGGTGTGTGTGAGAATTAGGGTTAGTGTGATGGTTAGGCTGACGGTAGGGGTTAGGGTTAGGTTTAGGTTTAGCGTTAGTGGGATGGTTACGGTTAGGGTTAGGGTGAAGTTTAGGATTCGGGTTCGGGTTAGGGTTAGGGTTAGTGTGAGGATTAGGGTTAGGGTTAGGGTTAGGGTGAGGGTGAGGGTGAGGGTGAGGGTAATGGTGAGGGTGAACGTTAGGGTGAGAGTGAGGGTTAGGATTAGCGTTAGGATTAGGCTGAGGTTTAGGGTGAGGGTTACGTTTAGGATTAGGGTTAAAGTTAGGGTTCGGCTTAGGGTGAGGGTGAGGGTTAGGGTGAGGGTAAGGGTTAGGGTTAGGGTGAGGGTTAGGGTTAGTGTGATGTTTAGGGTGAGGGTGAGGGTTAGGGGTTGAGTTAGGGTTAGGTTTAGGGTTAGGGTGAGGGTGAGAGTGAGGGTTAGGGTGAGCGTCAGGGTTATGGTTCGGGTGAGGAGTAGGGTGAGGGTTAGGGTTAGTGTTAGGTTTAGGGTTAGGGGGAGGGTTAGCGTGAGGATTAGGGTTAGGGTTCGCTTTAGCGTTAGGGTGAGGGTTAGGGTGAGGATGAGGGTTAGATTTAGGGTTAGGGTTTGGGTTAGGGTGAGGGTTAGGGTTAGTGTGAGGGTTAGAGTTAGGGTTAGTGTTAGGGTAAGGTTGAGGGTAAGGGTTAGGTTGAGGGTTAGGGTTAGGGGGAGGGTTAGGGTTAGGCTTAGGGTGAGGGTGAGGGTCAGGGTCAGGGTGAAGGTTAGGGTTAGGGTTAGGGTTAGGTGAGGCTTAGGGTTAGGGTGAGGTTTAGGGTTATAGTGAGTGTTCGGTTGAGGGAGAGGGTTACGATTAGGGTTAGGGCTAGGGTGACGGGTAGGGTGAGTGTTAGGGTTATGGTTAGGGTTAGGGTAAGCGTGAGGGGTAGGGTGAAGGTTAGGTTTAGGGTTAGGTGTAGGGTTAGTGGAGGGTTAGAGTTAGGGTTAGGTTGAGGTTTAGAGTTAGGGTTACGGTGAGTGGTAGGGTGAGGGTTAGGGTGAGGGTTAGCATTAGGGATAGGGTAAGTTTTAGGGTGTCGGTGAGGGCTGGGGTTAGGGTTAGGGTTAGACTTAGGGTGAGGTTTAAGTTTAGTGTTACGTTAGGGTGAGGGTTAGGGTGAGGGTTAGGTTTAAGGTTAGGATTAGGTTTAGGGTTAGTGTGAGAATTAGCATTAGGGTTAGGGTTACGGTGTGGGTAAGGGTTAGGGTGAGGTTTAGGGTGAGGTTTAGGGTTGGGGTTAGGGTGAGGGTTAGGGTGAGGATTTGGGTTAGTGTTAGGGTTAGGGTGAGGTTTAGGTATTGGGTTAGGGTTAGGGTGAGGGTGAGGGTGAGGGGTAGGATTAGGGTTAGGGTTAGATTTAGGGTGAGCTTGAGGGTGAGAGATAGTGTTAGGATTAGGTTTAGTTTTAGGGTTAGTCTGAGGGTGAGGGTAAGGGAGAGAGTGAGGGTTAGGGTTAGGGTGATGGTTAGGGTTAGGGTTAGGATTAGGGTTAGGCTGAGGGGTAGGTTTAGGGTTAGGGTGAGGGTTAGGGTTAGGGTGAGGGTTAGGGTTAGGGTGAGGGTTAGGGTTAGTGTGAGGGTTAGGGTTAGGGTTAGGGTGAGGGTAAGGGTTAGGGTGAGGGTTAGGTTGAGGGTGAGGGTTAGGGTTAGGTTTAGGGTTAGGGTGAAGTTTAGGGTTTGTGTAAGGGTCAGGGTTAGGGTGAGGAAAAGGGTGAAGGTGAGGGATAGGGTGAGGGTGAGGCTTAGGTTTAGAATTAAGGTTAGGGTTAGGGTTAGGCTTAGGGAGAGGGTGAAGGTGAGCGTGTGGGTTAGGGTTAGGGTTAGGGTTAGTGTGAGGGTGAGGGTTAGGGTTAGTATGATGTTTAGGGTGAGGGTGAGGGTTAGGGTGAGAGTGAGGGTTCGGGTGAGTGTTAGGGTTACTGTGTGGGTGCTCGTTAGGTTTAGGGTGACAGTGAGGGTTAGGGTGAGGTTGAGGGTTAGGGTTAGGTTTAGGTTTAGGGTTAGGGTTAGGCTGAGCGTGAGGGTGAGGATGAGGGTGAGGGTTAGGGTTAGTGTGATGTTTAGGGGGAGGGGGATGGTTAGGGTGAGAGTGAGGGTTCTGGTGAGGGTGAGGGTTAGGTTGTGGGTGAGGTTTAGTGTTATTGTGAGGGTTAGGGTGACAGTGAGTGTGAGGGTGATGGTGATGGTGAGGGTTATATTGAGGGTGAGGTTTTGGGTTATGGTTAGGGTTAGGGTGAGAGTAAGGGTTATGGTGATGGTTAGGGTTGGGTTGAGGGTTAGGGTGAGGTTGAGCGTTGGGGTTAGCTTTAGCGTGAGGGTTAGGTTTAGGATTAGGGTTAGGGTTAGAGTTAGGGTTAGGCCGGGGATGAGGGTAAGTGTGATGCTGAGGGTTAGGGTTAGGATGAGGGTTAGGGTTAGGGTTAGGGTTAGGATGAGGGTTAGGCTGAGCTTTAGGGTTAGGGGTAGACTTGGGGTGAGGGTGAGGGTGAGGGCTAGGGTTACGATTAGGGTTAGGGTTAAGTTTAGGCTAAGGGTGAGGATTAGGGTAAGCGTGAGGGTAATGGTTAGCTTTAGGGTGAGTGTTAGGGTAAGGGTTAGGGTTAGGGAGAGGTTTAGGGATATGCTTAGAATTAGGGTGAGGGTGAGGGTGAGGGTTAGGATTAGGGTTAGGGTTAGAGTTAGTTGAGGGAGATGGTTAGTGTTAGGATTAGGGTTAGGGTTAGGGTTAGACTGGGGGTGAGGGTAACTGTGATGGTGAGGGTTAGGGTTAGAGTGAGGGTTAGGGTTAGTGTTAGGGTTAGGGTGAGGGTTAGGGTTAAGGTTAGGCTGAGGATGAGGGTAAGTGTGAGGGTGAGGGTTGGTGTTAGGATGAGTGTTAGGGTTAGGGTGATGGTTAGGGTTAGTGTGAGGGTTAGGGTTAGGGTTAGAGTGAGGGTAAGGGTTAAGGTGAGGGTTAGGGTGAGGGTTAGGGTGACAGTGAGGGTTAGGGTGAGGGTGAGGTTTAGCGTTAGGTTTCGGGTAAGGGCCAGGTTGAGGGTGAGAGTTAGGGTTAGGTTTAGGGTGAGGGTTAGGGTGAGGGTGAAGGTTAGGGTTAGTGTTAGGGTGAGGGTCAGGGTGACAATGAGGTTTAGGGTGAGGGTGAGGGTTAGGTTTAGGATTAGGGTAAGGGTTAGCATTAGGGTTAGGGTGATGGTTAGGGTGAGGGTTAGGGTTAGGTTTAGGGTGAGGATGAGGGTTAGGGTGAGGGGTAGGCTTAGGGTTAGGGTGAGGATTAGGGTAAGGTTGAGGATTAGGGTTAGTATGAGGGTTAGGGTGAGGGTTAGGGTGAGGGTTAGAGTTAGGTTAGGGTTAAGGTTAGGGTGAGGGTAAGGGTTAGGGTGAGGTTTCCGGTGAGGGTTAGGGTTAGGGTTAGGATGAGTGTTAGGGTGAGGGGAAGGGTTAGGTTTATGGTGAGCATTAGGGTTAGGGTGAGGCTTAGGGTGAGGGTTAGGGTTAGGGTTAGTGTTAGGATGAGGGTGAGGGTTAGGGTTAGTGTGTTATTTAGGGTGAGGGTGAGGGTTAGGGTGAGTGTGAGTGTTCAGGTGAGGGTGAGGGTTAGGGTGTGGGTGATTGTTAGGGTTAGGGTGAGGGTTACGGTGACTGTGAGGTTTACAGTGACGGTGATTGTTAGGGTTAGGGTGAGGGGTATGGTTAGGGTTAGGGTTAGGGTGAGGGTTAGGGTAAGGTTTAGAATTAGGGTTAGGGTTAAGTTTAGTTTGAGGATTAGGGTTAGGATTAGGGTTAGATTTAGGTTGAGGTTAAGGGTTATGGTGAGGTTCAGGGTTAGGGTGAGTGTTAGGGTTAGCGTTGGGGTTAGGGTGAGGTTTAGGTTGAGCCTGAGGATGAGGGTTAGGGTTAGGGTTAGGTTTAGGGTGAGGATGAGGGTGAGGGATAGGGTTAAGTTTAGGTTTAGGGTTAGGCTGAGGGTGAGGGTGAGGGTGAGGGTTAGGGTTAGTGTGATATTTAGGGTTAGGGTGACGCTTAGGGTGAGTGTGAGCATTTGGATGATGGTGCGGATTAGGTTGTGGGTGAGGGTTAGGGTTAGGGTGAGGGTTAGGGTGACGGTGAGTGTTAGGGTGATCCTGAAGGTTAGGGTGAGGGTGAGGGTTAAGGTTATGGTTAGGGTTACGGTTAGGTTGAGTAATGGTTAGGGTGAGGGTTAGGGTGAGGTGGAGGGTTAGGGTTAGCGTTAGCATCAGGGTTAGGGTTAGGGTTTGGGTTAGGGTGAGGGTTATGGTAAGAGTTAGAGTTAGGGTGAGGGTTCGTGTGAGGATTACGGTTAGGGTTAGGGTGAGGGTGAGGGTAAGGTATAGAGTGAGCTTTAGGTTGGGGGTTAGGATTAGGGTTACAGTTAGGGTTAGGGTTAGGGTTATTGTCAGGGTTAGGGTTAGGGTGAGGGTTACGGTTCGGGTGAAAGTTAGTGTTAGTGTTAGGGTTAGGGTGAGGGTTAGGTTTAGGGTGAGTCTGAGAATGAAGGTGAGTGTGAGGGTGAAGGTTAGGGTTAGGTTGAGATTTAGGGTTAGGGTTAGGGTGAGGGTTAGGGTTAGTGTGAGGGTTAGAGTTAGGGTTAGTGTTAGGGTTAGGTTGAGGGTAAATGTTAGGTTGAGGGTTATGGGAAGGGTGAGGGTTAGGGTGAGGGTTAGGGTTAGGGTTAGGGTGAGGGTTAGGGTGGGGTTTAGGGTTAGGTTTAGGGTAAGGATGAGAGTTAGGGGGAGGGGGAGGGTTAGGGTTAGGGTGAGGGTAAGGGTTACTGTGAGGGTTAGGGTTAGGGTTAGGTTGAGGGGAAGGTTTAGGTTGAGGTTTAGGGTGAGGGTGAGGGTTAGGTTTAGGGTGACAGTGTGAGGGTAAGGGTTAGGGTGAGTGTTAGGGTTAGGATTAGGGTGAGGGGTAGGGTGAGAGCTAGGGTTAGGATTAGGGTTAGGGTTAGGGTGAGGATTAGGGTTAGGGTTAGGGTGAGGGTTAGGGTGAGGATTAGGTTTAGGGTTGGCGTTATGGTTAAAGTGAGGGTTAGGGTGAGGGTGAGGGTTAGGGTTAGGGTGAGGGTTACGGTTAGTGTTAGGGTTAGGGTTTGGGTGAGGGTGAGTGTTTGGTTTAGGGTTAGGGTGAGGGTTAGGATTAGGGTTAGGGTTAGGGTGAGGTTGAGGGATAAGGTTAGGGTTAGGGTTACAGTTAGGGTGAGGGTGAGAGAGAGCATTCGGTTTAGGATTAAGGTTAAGGTTAGTGTTAGGCTTAGGGTGAAGGTGAGGGTGAGGGTCAGGGTTAGGGTTAGGGTGAGGGTTAGGGTGATGTTTAGGGTGAGGGTGAGGGTCAGGGTGAGGGTGAGGGTGAGGGTTAGGGTGAGAGTGAGGGTTAGGGTAAGGGTGAGAATTAAGGTGTGGGTGAGGTGTAGGGTTAGGCTGAGGGTTTGGGTGACAGTGATGGTTAGGGTGAGTTTGAGGGTTAGGGTTAGGTTTAGCGTTAGGGTGAAGGTTGGGGTTAGGGTGTAGGTTTAGGGTGAGGTTTAGGTTGGGGTTTACAGTTAGGGTTAGTGTGAGGATTAGGGTTAGGGTTAGGTTTAGGTTTGGTGTGAGGGTAAGTGTTAGGGTGAGTTTTAGGGTGAGGGTGAAGGTTAGGGTTAGCATTAGGGTTATTGTGAGGGTTAGGTTTAGAGTTAGGTTTAAGGTAAGGGTTACCATTAGAGTTACGGTTAGAGTCAGGGTGAGGGTGAGGGTGAGGGTTAGCGTGAGGGTGAGGGTTAGTTTTAGGTTTAGGGTGAGGATTAGGGTGAGATTGATGTTTAGGGTGAGGACGTGGGTTCCAGTGAGGGTTAATGTTAGGGTGTGGGTGAGGCTTAGGGTTAGGGTGAGGGTTAGGGTGACGGTGAGTGTTAGGGTGACGGTGAGTGTTAGAGTGAGCGTGAGGGTTAGAGTGAGGGTTAAGGTGAGGGTTAGGGTTAAGATTACAGTTAGGGATAGTGTGAGGGTTAGGGTTAGGGTTGGGGTGAGAGTAAGGGTTAGGGTGAGGGTTAGGGTGAGGGTGAGGGTTAGGGTTAGGGTGATGGTTAGGCTTAGTGTGAGGGTTAGTGTTAGGGTTAGGGTGAGGGTAAGGGTTGGGGTGAGGGTTAGGTTGAGGGTTAGGGTGACAGTGAGTGTTAGGGTGAGGGTGAGGGTTAGGGTTAGGGTTAGGGTTAGGATAAGGGCCAGGGTGAAGGTGAAAGGTAGGGTTAGGTTTAAGGTGAGGGTTAGTGTGAGGGTGAGGGTGAGGGTCAGGGTGATCTTAAGGTTTAGGGTGAAGGTGAGGGTTAGTTTTAGGATTAGGGTGAGGGTTAGCATTAGGGTTAGGGTGAGGGTTAGGGTTAGGGTTAGGGTGAGGGTTAGGGTTAGGGTGAGGGTTAGGGTGATCGTAAGAGTTACGGTGAGGGTGAGGGTTAGGGTTATGGTTATGGTTAGGGTTAGGGTGAGAGTAATGGTTAGGGTGAGGGTTAGGGGGAGGGGGAGGGTTAGGGTTAGTGTTAGCATCAGGGTTAGGGTTAGGGTTTGGGTTTGGGTGAGGGTTAGGGTGAGGGTTATGTTAAGAGTTAGAGTTAGGGTGAGGGTTAGTGTGAGGATTAGGGTTAGGGTTAGGGTTAGGGTTAGGGTGAGGGTAAGGTATAGTATGAGATTTAGGTTGAGGGTTAGGGTTAGAGTTAGGGTTAGGGTTAGGGTTAGGGTTAGGGTTAGTGTTAGGTTGAAGGTTAGTGTGAGGGTGAGGGATAGGATTAGGGTTAGGGTTAGGTTTAGGGAGAGGCTGAGAATGAAGGTGAGTGTGAGGGTGAAGGTTAGGGTTAGGGTGAGGTTTAGGGTTTGGGTTAGGGTGAGGGTTAGGGTTAGTGTGAAGGTTAGAATTAGGGTTAGTGTTAGGGTTAGGCTGAGGGTAAGGGTTAGGTTGAGGGTTAGGGGGAAGGGGAGGGTTAGGGTTAGGCTTAGGGTGAGGGTGAGGGTCAGGGTGAAGGTTAGGGTTAGGATTAGGGTTAGTGTGAGGGTTAGAGTTAAGGTTAGGGTTAGGGTTAGGTTGAGGGTAAGGGTTAGGTTGAGGGTTAGGAGGAGGGGGAGGGTTAGGGTTAGGCTTAGGGTGAGGGTGAGGCTCAGGGTGAAGGTTAGGGTTAGGGTTAGGGTTAGGTGAGGATTAGGGTTAGGGTGAGGTTTAGGGTTATAGTGAGTGTTCAGTTGAGGGAGAGGGTTACGATTAGGGTTAGGGTTAGGGTGACTTGTAGGGTGAGTGTTAGGGTTATGGTTAGGGTTAGGGTGAGCGTGAGGGGTAGGGTGAAGGTTAGGTTTAGAGTTAGGTGTAGGGTTAGTGGAGGGTTAGAGTTAGGGTTAGGTTGAGGTTTAGAGTTAGGGTTACGGTGAGTGGTAGGGTGAGGTTTAGGGTGAGGGTTAGCGTTAGGGATAGGGTAAGTTTTAGGGTGTCGGTGAGGGCTGGGGTTAGGGTTAGGGTTAGACTTAGGGTGAGGTTTAAGTTTAGTGTTACGTTAGGGTGAGGGTTAGGGTGAGGGTTAGGTTTAAGGTTAGGATTAGGTTTAGGGTTAGTGTGAGAATTAGCATTAGGGTTAGGGTTACGGTGTGGATAAGGGTTAGGGTGAGGTTTAGGGTGAGGTTTAGGGTTGGGGTTAGGGTGAGGGTTAGGGTGAGGATTTGGGTTAGTGTTAGGGTTAGGGTGAGGTTTAGGTATTGGGTTAGGGTTAGGGTGAGGGTGAGGGTGAGGGGTAGGATTAGGGTTAGGGTTAGATTTAGGGTGAGCTTGAGGGTGAGAGATAGTGTTAGGATTAGGTTTAGTTTTAGGGTTAGTCTGAGGGTGAGGGTAAGGGAGAGGGTGAGGGTTAGGGTTAGGGTGATGGTTAGGGTTAGGGTTAGGATTAGGGTTAGGTTGAGGGGTAGGTTTAGGGTTAGGGTGAGGGTTAGGGTTAGTGTGAGGGTAAGGGTTAGGGTTAGGGTGAGGGTAAGGGTTAGGGTGAGGGTTTGGTTGAGGGTGAGGGTTAGGGTTAGGTTTACGGTTAGGGTGAAGGTTAGCGTTTGTGTGAGGGTTAGGGTTAGGGTGAGGAAAAGGGTGAGGGTGAGGGTTAGGGTGAGGGTGAGGCTTAGGTTTAGAATTAGGGTTAGGTTTAGGGTTAGGCTTAGGGAAAGGGTGAAGGTGAGGGTGTGGGTTAGGGTTAGGTTTAGGGTTAGTGTGAGGGTGAGGGTTAGGGTTAGTATGATGTTTAGGGTGAGGGTGAGGGTTAGGGTGAGTGTGAGGGTTATGGTTAGTGTTAGGGTGAGAGTTAGGGTGAGGGTTATGGTTAGTGTTAGGGTGAGGGTTAAGGTGAGGGTTAGGATTAGGGTTAGGGTGAGTGTTAGGGTGAGGGTAAGGGTTAGGGTGAGTGTTAGTGTTTTGGTTAGGGTGAGGGGTAGGGTGATTGTTAGGGTTAGTGTTAGGGTTAGGAATAGTACGAGGGTTAGGGTGAGGGTTAGAGTTAGGGTTTGCGTTAGGGTTAGCTTGAGGGTTAGGGTGAGTTTGAGGGTTAGGGTTAGGGTTACGGTTAGTGTTAGTTTTAGGGTTTGGGTGAGGGTGAGTGTTAGGCTTAGGGTTAGGGTGAGGTTTAGGGTTAGGGTAAGGGTTAGGGTTAGGGTGAGGGTTAGGGTTAGGGTTAGTGTTAGGGTGAGGGTGAGGGTTAGGGTTAGTGTTAGGCTTAGGGTGAGGTTGAGGTTTAGGGTGAGGGTTAATATTAGGGTGTGGGTTAGGATTAGGTTTAGGGTTAGGGTGATGTTTAGTGTGAGGGTGAGGGTTAGATTGAGGGTGAGGGTTAGGGTTAGGGTGAGGGTGTGGTGAGAGGTAGGGTTAGGGTGAGAGTTTTGGTGACAGTGACGGTTAGGGTTAATTTGACGGTTAGGGTTAGGTTTAGCGTTACTGTGAAGGTTAAGATTAGGGTTAGGTTTAGGGTGAGGGTTAGGTTGAGGTTTAGAGTTAGGGTTAGTGTGAGGATTAGGGTTAGGGTTAGTTTTAGGGTTATGGTGAGGGTAAGAGTTAGGGTGAGTTTTAGGGTGAGGGTGAAGGTTAGGGTTAGCGTTAGGGTTATTGTGAGGGTTAAGTTTAGAGTTAGGTTTAAGATAAGCGTTATGGTTAGAGTTAGGGTTAGAGTTAGGGTGAGGGTGAGGGTTAGCGTGTGTGTGAGGGTTAGATTTAGGGTTAGGGTGAGGGTGATGTTTAGGGTGAGGGTGTGGGTTCGGGTGATGTTTAGGGTTAGGGTGTGGGTGAGGCTTAGGGTTAGGGTGAGGGTTAGGGTTAGAGTTAGCGTTAGGGTGAAGGTTAGGGTTAGGGTTAGATTTAGGGTGAGGGTTAGGTTGAGGTTTACAGTAAGGGTTAGTGTGAGGATTATGGTTTGGGTTAGGTTTAGGGTTAGTGTGAGTGTAAGGGTTAGGGTGAGGTTTAGGTTGAGGGTGAAGGTTAGGGTTAGCGTTAGTGTTAGGGTGAGGGTTAGGTTTAGAGTTAGGTTTAAGGTAAGGGCTACGGTTAGAGTTAGGGTTAGATTTAGGGTGAGGGTGAGGGTGAGGTTTAGCGAGTGTGTGAGGGTTAGGTTTAGGGTTAGGGTGAGTGTTAGGTTGAGGATTAGGGTTAGGGTTTATTTTAGGTTTAGGGTGAGGGATAGAGTGAGGGTGAGGGCTAGCTTTAGGATTAGGGTTTGGGTTAGGATTAGGATTAGGCTTAGAGTGAGAGTTAGTGTTAGGGTGAGGGCTAGGGTGAGGGTGAGGGTTAAGGTTAGGGTTGGGGTTAGGGTGAGGGTTAGGGTGATGGTGAGGTTTAGGGTGAGGGTTAGGGTTAGGGTTAGGTTAAGAGCTGCGGTGAGGGTGAGAATTAGGGTTAGGGTTAGGGTGAGGGTTAGTGTGAGGGTGAGGGTTGGGGTTAGGGTGAAGAATAGAGTGACGGTGAGGGTTAGGTTGAGGGTGAGGTTTAGGGTTAGGTTTAGGGATAGGGTGAGGATTAGGGTTAGGGTTAGGGTGAGGGTTAGGGATAGGGTTAGTGTTATGGTGAGGGTTAGCGTTAGGGTTAGAATTAGTGTTAGGGTTTGGGTTAGGGTGAGGGTTAGGGTTAGGGTGAACATTAGTGTTAGTGTTAGGGTTAGGGTGAGGGTGAGGGTTAGAGTTAGGGTTAGGGTTATTGTTAGGGTGAGGGTGAGGGATAGGTTTAGGATTAGGGTTAGGTTTAGGATGAGGCTGAGAATGAAGTTGAGGGTGAGGGTGAAGGTTAAGGTTAGGGTGAGGTTTAGGGTTAGGGTTAGGGTGAGTTTTAGGGTTATTATGAGGGTTAGAGATAGGGTTAGAGTTAGGGTTAGGTTAAGGGTAAGGGTTAGGTTGAGGGTTAGGGGGAGGGGGAGGGTTACGGTTAGGGTTAGGGTTAGGGTGAGGGTTAGGGTTAGGTTTAGGTTTAGGATGAGGGTTAGGGTGAGGGATAGGGTTAGGGTTAGGATGAGGGTCAGGGTTAGTGTGAGGGTTAGGGTTGGTGAGGGTGAGGGTGAATGTTAGGGTTAGGATTAGGGTGAGGGTTAGGGTTAGGGTTAGAGTTATGGCGATGTGTAGGGTGAGGGTGAGTGTTAGGGTGAGCGTGACTGTCATGGTTAGGGTGAGGGTGAGGGTTAGGGTAAGAGTGAGGGTTAGGGTGTGGGTGAGGGGTAGGGTAGGGTGAGGGTTTGGGTGACAGTGACGGTTAGGGTGATTTTGAGGGTTAGTGTTAGGGATAGCGTTAGGGTGATGGTTAGGGTTAGGGTTAGGTTTAGGGTGAGGTTTAGGTTGGGATTTGCAGTTAGGGTTAGTGTGAGGATTAGGGTTAGGGTTAGGTTTAGGGTTGGGGTGAGGGTAAGGGTTAGGGTGAGTTTTTGGGTGAGGGTGAAGGTTAGGGTTAGCGTTAGGGTTATTGTGAGGGTTAGTTTTAGGGTTAGGTTTAAGGTAAGGGTTACGGTTAGAGTTAGGGTGAGGGTGAGGGTTAGCATGAGGGGGAGGGTTAGGGTTAGGGTGAGGGTTAGGGTGAGAGTGATGTTTAGGTTGAGGGAGTGGGTTCCGGTGAGGGTTAGGGATAGGATGTGGGTGAGGCTTAGTGTTAGGGTGAGGGTTACTGTGACGGTGAGTGTTAAAGTGAGGGTGAGGTTTAGAGTGAGGTTTAAGGTGAGGGTTAGGGTTAGGGTAAGGGTTAGGGTTAGGGTGAGGGTTAGGTTAGGGTTAGGGTGAGAATAAGGGTTAGGGTGAGGGTTAGGGTGAGGGTAGGTTTAGGGTTAGCGTTAGGTTTAGGTTGAGGGTTAGGGTTAGGGTTAGGATGAGGTTTAGGGTGAGGTGTAGGGTTAGGGTTAGGGGGAGGGTTAGGTTTAGTGTGAGGTTTAGGGTTAGGATTAGGGTTAGGGTGAGGGTGAGGGAGAGCGTTAGGTTTAGGATTAGGGTTAGGGTTAGTGTTAGTTTTAGGGTGAGGGTGAGGGTGAGAGTGAGGGTTAGGGTTAGGGTGAGGTTGAGGTTTAGGCTGAGGGTGAGGGTGAGTGTTAGGGTGAGGGTGAGGGTTAGTGTGAGGGTGAGTCTTAGGGCGAGGGTGAGGTTTACGGTGTGGGTTTGGGGTAGGGTTCAGGTGAGGCTTTCGTTGACAGTGACGGTTAGGGTGAGTTTTAGGGTTAGGGTTAGGATTAGCGTTATGGTTAGGGTTAGGATGATGTTTAGGGTGAGGGTGAAGGTTAAAGTGAGGGTGAGGGTTAGGGTTATGTTTAGGGTGAGGGTTAGGGTTAGGTTTAGGGTTAGGGTGAGAGTTAGGATGAGGGTAAGGGTTAGGGTGTGTGTTAGTGTTACGGTTAGGCTGAGAGGTAGGGTGAGTATTAGGGTTAGGGTTAGGGTGAGGATTAAGTTTAGGGTTTGCGTTAGGGATAGGATGAGGGTTTGGGTGAGGTTGTTGGTTAGGGTTAGGGTGAGGCTTACGGTTAGTGTTAGGGTTAGGGTTAGGGTGAGGGTGAGTGTTAGGGTGAGGGTTAGGGTGAGGTTTACATTTAGGGTGAGGGTGAGGAAGAGCGTTAGGTTTAGGTTTAGGGTTAGGGTTGGTGTTAGGCTTAGGGTGAGGGTGAGGGTTAGGGTTAGGGTGGGGGTTAGGGTTAGAGTTAGGGTTAGGGTGATGTTTAGGGTGAGGGTTAGGGTGAGAGTGATGGTTAGGGTTATGGTGAGGGTGAGGGTTAGGATGAGGGTGAGGTTTAGGGTGTGGATGAGGGGTAGGGTTAGGGTGAGGGTTTGGGTGACAGTGACAGTTAGGGTGAGTTTGACGGTTAGGGTTAGGTTTAGCGTTAGTGTGAAAGTTAGGGTTAGGGTTAGGTTTACTGTGAGGGTTACGTTGAGGTTTAGAGTTAGGGTTAGTGTGAGGATTAGGGTTAGGGTTAGGGTTAGGGTTAGGTTGAGGGTAAGGGTTAGGGTGAGGTTTAGGGTGAGGGTGAAGTTTAGGGTTAGCGTTAGTGTTAGGGTGAGGGTTAGGTTTAGAGTTAGGTTTAAGGTTAGTGTTACAGTTAGAGTTAAGGTTAGAGTTAAGGTGAGGCTGAGGTTTAGCGTGAATTTGAGGGTTACATTTAGGATTAGGGTGAGGGTTAGGGTGAGGTTGATGTTTAGGGTGAGGGTGTGGGTTCAGGTGAGGGTTAGGGTTAGGGTGTGGGTGAGGCTTAGGGTGAGGGGGAGGGTTAGGGTGAGGGTTAAGTTGAGGGTTAGGGTTAGGGTTAGTGTGAGGGTAAGGGTTAGGGTTAGTGTTAGGGTGAGAGTAAGGGTTAAGGTGAGGTTTAGGGTGAGGATGAGGGTTAGGGTTAGCGTTAGCGTGAGGGTTAGTGTTAGGGTGAGGTTTAGGTTTGGGTTAGGGTTAGGTTGAGGGTTAGGATGAGAGGTAGTGTTAGGGTTAGGGTATGGGTTAGGATTAGTGTGAGTGTTAGGGTTAGGTTTAGGTTGAGGGTAAGGGTTAGGTTGAGGGTTAGGGTGAGGGTGAGGGTTAGGGTTAGGGTTATGGTGAGGGTGAGTGTTAGGTTTAGGGTTAGGATGAGGGTTTGGGTTTGCGTGAGTGTTAGGCTTTGGGTTAGGGTTAGGGTGAGGGTGAGGGCTAGCGTGTGGGTGAGGGGTAGGATTAGGGTGAGGGTTTCGGTGATAGTGATGGTTAGGGTGAGTTTGACGGTTAGGGTTAGGGTTAGCATTAGGGTGAAGGTTAGGGTTAGGGTTAGGGTTAGATTTAGGGTGAGGGTTAGGTTGAGGTTTACAGTAAGGGTTAGTGTGAGGATTAGGGTTAGGGTTAGCTTTAGGCTTAGGGTGAGTGTAAGGGTTAGGGGGAGGTTTAGGGTGAGGGACAAGGTTAGGGTTAGCGTTAGAGTTAGTGTTAGGGTTAGGTTGAGGGTAAGGGTTAGGTTGAGGGTTAGGGTGAGGGTGAGGGGTAGGGTTAGGGTTAGGGTGAGGGTGAGTATTAGGGTTAGGGTTAGGATGAGGGTTTGGGTTAGGGTGAGGGTTAGGCTTAGGGTTAGGGAGAGGGTGAGGGTTAGGGTTAGGGTTATGGTTAGGGTGAGGGTGAGGGAGAGCTTTAGGCTTAGGATTAGGGTTAGGGTTAGTGTTAGGCTTAGGGTGAGGGTGAGGGTGAGGTTTAGGGTTATGGCTAGGGTTAGGGTTAGGGTGATGTTTAGGGTGAGGGAGAGGGTGAGGGTTAGGGTGAGGGTGAGGGTGAGGGTGTAGGTGAGGGGTAGGGTTAGGGTGAGGGTTTCTGTGACAGTGACGGTTACGGTGAGTTTGAGGGTTAGGGTTAGGGTTAGCATTAGGGTGAAGGTTATGGTTAGGGTTAGATTTAGGGGAGGGTTAGGTTGAGGTTTACAGTAAGGGTTGGTGTGAGGATTATGGTTTGGGTTAGGTTTAGGGTTAGGGTGAGTGTAAGGGTTAGGGTGAGGTTTAGGTTGAGGGTGAAGTTTATGGTTAGCGTTAGTATTAGGGTGAGGGTTAGGTTTAGAGTTAGGTTTAAGGTAAGGGTTATGGTTAGAGTTAGGGTTAGAATTAGGGTGAGGGTGAGGGTGAGGGTTAGGGAGTGTGTGAGGGTTAGGTTTAGGGTTAGGGTGAGGATTAGTGTTAGGGTTTATTTTAGGTTTATGGTGAGGGATAGGGTGAGGGTGAGGGTTAGCTTTAGGATTAGGGTTTGGGTTAGGATTAGGCTTAGGGTGAGATTTAGTGTTAGGGTGAGGGTTAGGGTGAGGGTGAGGGTTATTGTGAGGGTTAGAGTTAGGGTTAGGGTTAGGTTGAGGGTAAGGATTAGGTTGAGGGTCAGGGGGAGGGGGAGGGTTAGAGTTAAGGTTAGGATTAGGGTGAGGTTTAGGGTGAGGTTTAGGGTTAGGTTTAGGTTTAGGATGAGGGTTAGGGTGAGGGGTAGGGTTAGGGTTAGGTTTAGTGTGAGGCTTAGGGTTACGGTTAGATTGAGGGGAAGGTTTAGGTTGAGGTTTAGGGTGAGGGTGAGGGTGAGGGTTAGGGTTAGGTTTAGGTTGAGGGTGAGGGTGAGGGTTAGGGTTAGGGTTAGGGTGATGTTTAGGATGAGGGTGAGGGTTAGGGTGAGCATCACCGTGAGGTTTAGGGTGAGGATGAAAGTTAGGGTAAGGGTGAGGGTTAGGGTGTGGGTGAGGGGTAGGGTTAGGGTGAGGGTTTTGGTGACAGTGACAGTTAGGGTGAGTTTCAAGGTTAGGGTTAGGATTAGCGTTAGGGTGAAGTTTAGGGTCAGGCATGGTTTAGGGTGAGGTTTAGGTTGGGGTTTAGAGTTAGGGTTAGTGTGAGGATTAGGGTTAGGGTTAGGTTTAGGTTTAGGACGAGGGTAAGGGTTAGGGTGAGTTTTAGGGTGAGGGTGAAGGTTAGGGTTAGCGTTAGGGTTTTTGTGAGGGTTAGGTTTAGAGTTAGGTTTAAGGTAAGGGTTACGGTTAGAGTTAGGGTTAGAGTTAGGGTGAGGGTGAGGGTGAGGGTTAGCGTGTGTGTGAGGGTTAGATTTATGGTTAGGGTGAGGGTTAGGTTGTGGGTGATGTTTATTGTGAGGGTGTGGGTTCGGGTGAGGGTTAGGTTTAGGGTGTGGGTGAGGCTTAGGATTAGGGTGAGGGTTAGGGTGAGGGTGAGTGTTAGGGTGAGGGTGAGGGTTATGGTGAGGGTTAAGGTGAGGGCTAGGGTGAGGTTGAGGGTTAGGGTTAGAGTTAGCGTGAGGGTTAGTGTTAGGGTCAGGTTTAGGGTTAGGGTTAGGGTTAGGGTTAGCATGAGGGTTAGGGGTAGAGGTAGGATGAGGGTTAGGGTCTGGGGTGTTGTTAGGGTTTGGGTGAGGGTTAGGGTTAGTGTGAGGGTTAGGGTTAGGGTTACGGTTAGGTTGAGGGTAAGGGTTAGGTTGAGGGTTAGGGTGAAGGTGAGGGTAAGGATTAGGGAGAGGCTAAGTTTTAGGGTGAGGATTAGGGTCAGGGTGAGGGTTAGGGTTAGCTTTAGGGTTAGGGTGAGGGTAGGGTAGGGTTAGAGTTAGGGTTAGGGTGAGGATTAGGGTTAGGATTAGCGTTAAGGTTAGGGTGAGGGTTAAGGTTAGGGTTACAGTTAGGGTGAGTGTGAGTGAGAGCATTAGGTTCAGGATTAGTGTTAGTGTTAGGTTTAGGATTAGGGTGAGTGTGAGCGTGAAGGTGAGGGTGAGGGTATGGGTGAGGGTTAGGGTTAGGTTTAGGGTGAGGATTAAGGTTACGGTTAGGCTTAGGGTGAGGGTACGGGTTAGGGTGAGGGTTAGAGTGAGGGTTAGGGTTAGGTTTAGGCTTAGGATTAGTGATGGGGTGAGGATTAGTGTTTGGTTAAGGGTTAAGGTGAGGTTAACGGTGAGGGTTAGGGTTATGGATAGGGATAGGTTGAGGATTAGGGTTAGGGTTAGTGTTAGGGTGAGGTTTAGGCTGAGGGGTAGTGTAAGGGTTAGGGTGAGGGTTAGGTTTAATGTGAGTTAGGGTTAGGGTAAGGATTAGGGTGAGGGTAAGGGTTAGGGTGATGGATAGGGTGAGGGTGAGAGTTAGGGTTAGCATTAGGGTTAGGATTAGGGTGAGGTTTAGGGTTACGGTTCGGCTTAGGGTGAGGGTTAGCGTGATATTTAGGGTGAGCGTGAGGGTTAGGGTGAGGGTGAGGTTGAGGGTTCGGGACAGGGTGAGGGTTAGTGTGTGGCGTAGGGTTTGGGTTCGGGTGAGTGTTAGGATGATGGTGAGGGTTAAGGTGAGAGTGAAGGCTAGGGTTAGGTTTAGGGTGACGGTGAGGGTTAGGGTTAGGGTTAGTGTTAGTATAAGGGTTAGGGTGAGGGGTAGTTTGAGGGTGAGTGTCAGGGTTAGCCTTAGGGCTAGGGTGAGGGTTACGGTGAGTGTTCGGGTTAGGGTTAGGGTTAGGGAGAGGGTGAGTTTTAGGGAGAGGGTTAGGGTGAGTGTTAGGGTTAGGGTGAGGGTTAGGTTTAGGGTTAGGGTAAGGGTGAGGGTGAGGGTTAGGTTTAGGGTGAGGGTGAGGGTTAGGTTTAGGATTAGGGTTAGGGTTAGGCTTCGGGTGAGGGTGAAGGTGAGGGTGAGCATTAAGGTTATGGTGAGGATTAGGGTTAGGGTTAGGCTTAGGGTTAGGGTGAGGGTGAGGGTTAGGGTGAGGGTGAGGGTTCGGGTGATGATGAGGTTTATTTTGTAGCTGAGGGTTAGTGTTAAGTTTAGGGTTAGGGTGATGGTGAGATTTAAGCTGAGGGTGTGGGTTAGAGTTAGGTTTAGCGCTTTTGTGAGGGTTAGGGTTAGGGTTCGGATTCGGGTGAGAGTTAAGGTAAGGCTTAGCATTAGGGTTAGGGTTAGGGTGAGGTTTAGGGTAAGGGTGAGGGTTAGGGTGATGTTTAGGGTGAGGGTGATGGTTAGGGTGAGCGTGAGCGTGAGGTTTAGGGTGAGGGTGAGGGTTAGGGTAAGGGTGAGGGTTAGGGTGTGGGTGAGGGGTAGGGTTAGGGTGAGGGTTTGTGTGACAGTGACAGTTAGAGTGAGTTTCAGGGTTAGGGTTAGGATTAGCGTTAGGGTGAAGTTTAGGGTGAGGGTTGGTTTAGGGTGAGGTTTAGGTTGGGGTTTAGAGTTAGGGTTAGTGTGAGGATTAGGGTTAGGGTTAGGTTTAGGTTTAGGACGAGGGTAAGGGTTAGGGTGAGTTTTAGGGTGAGGGTGAAGGTTAGGGTTAGCGTTAGGGTTTTTGTGAGGGTTAGGTTTAGAGTTAGGTTTAAGGTAAGGGTTACGGTTAGAGTTAGGGTTAGAGTTAGGGTGAGGGCGAGGGTGAGGGTTAGCGTGTGTGTGAGGGTTAGATTTAGGGTTAGGGTGAGGGTGAGGGTGAGGGTGATGTTTAGGGAGAGGGTGTGGGTTCGGGTGAGGGTTAGGGTTAGGGTTTGGGTGAGGCTTAGGATTAGGGTGAGGGTTAGGGTGAGGGTGAGTGTTAGGGTGAGGGTTATGGTGAGGGTTAAGGTGAGGGTTAGGGTTAGGGTTAGGGCTAGGGTTAGTGTGAGGGTTAGGGTTAGGTTTAGGGTGAGAGTAAGGGTTAAGGTGAGGTTTATGGTGAGGTTGAGGGTTAGGGTTGGCATTAGCGTGAGTGTTAGTGTTGGGGTGAGGTTTAGGGTTAGGGTTAGGGTTAGGATGAGGGTTAGGGTTAGGGTTAGGATGAGGGTTAGGGTGTGGGGTAGTGTTAGGGTTAGGGTGAGGGTTAGGGTTAGGGTTAGGTTGAGGTTGAGGTTAAGGGTTAGGTTGAGGGTTAGGGTGAAGGTTAGGGTAAGGATTCGGGAGAGGGTAAGTTTTAGGGTGAGGGTTAGGGTGAGGGTGAGGGTTAGGGTTAGCATTGGGTTAGGTTTAGGATTAGGGTGAGGGTGAGGGTGAGGGTTAGGGTGAGGGTGAGGGTTAGGTTTAGGGTGAGGATTAGGGTTACGGTTAGGTTTAGGGTGAGGGTAAGGGTTAGGGTGAGGTTTAGGGTGAGGGTTAGGGTTAGGTTTAGGTTTAGGATTAGTGTTAGGGTGAGGATTAGTGTTTGGTTAAGGGTTAAGGTGAGGTTAATGGTGAGGGTTAGGGTGAGGGTTAGGTTTAATGTGAGTTACAGTTAAGGTAAGGATTAGGGTGAGGGTTAGTGTGATGGTTAGGGTGAGGGTGAGGGTTAGGATTAGCATTAGGGTTAGGGTTAGGGTTAGGGTGAGGTTTAGGGTTATGGTTAGGCTTAGGGTGAGGGTGAGGATGAAGGTGAGGTTTAGGATTAGGGTAAGGTGAGGGTTAGGGTTAGCGTGATACTTAGGGTGAGCGTGAGGGTTAGGGTGAGGGTGAGGTTTCGGGTGAGGTTGAGGGTTCTGGACAGGGTGAGGGTTAGTGTGTGGCGTAGTGTTTGGGTTCGGGTGAGTGTTAGGGTGATGGTGAGGGTTAAGGTGAGGGTGAAAGTTAGGGTTTGTTTTAGGGTGACGGTGAGGGTTAGGGTTAGGGTTAGGGTGAGGGTTAGGTTGAGGGGTAGGGTTAGGGTTAGGGTGAGGGTTAGGGTTAGTGTGAGGGTTAGGGTTAGGGTTAGGTTTAGTGTGAGGATAAGGGTTAGGCTGATGTTTAGGGTGAGGGTGTGGGTTAGGGTTAGCGTTAGGGTTAGGGTGATGGTTAGGGTGAGGGTTAGATTTAGGGTGAGGCTTATGGTTAGGTTTAGGGTGAGGTTGAGGGTTAGGGATAGCGTTAGAGTTAGGGTGAGGGTTAGGGTTAGGCAGAGGGTTAGGTTTAGGGTTAGTGTTAGGATGAGGGTTAGGTTGAGGTTTAGGGTTAGGGTTAGTGCCAGGGTTACGGTTAGAATTAGGGTTAGGGTGAGGGTTAGGGTTATATTTAGGGTGAGTGTTAGGGTTAGGGTTATGTTTAGGGTGAGGGTGATTGTTAGGGTGAGGTTTAGGGTTCGGGTGAGGTTGAGGTTTAGGGTGTGGGTGAGGGTTAGGGTTAGGGTGAGGTTAGGGTGAGTTAAGGACTAGGATGAGGGTGAGGCTTAGGGTTAGGGTTAGGGTGAGGGTTAGGGTGAGGGTAGTGTTAGCGTTAGGGTGAGGTTTAGGGTTAGTGTGAAGGTTAGGGTTAGGGTTAGGATTAGTGTGAGGATAAGTGTTAGGATGAGGGTTAGGTAGAGGGTGAGGGTTAGGGTTAGGGTTAGCGTTAGGGTTAGGGTGAGGGTTACGGTGAGGGTTACGGTTAGGGTTAGGGTGAGGGTGAGGGTGAGGGTTAGGGTTAGGGTGAGGGTGAGGGTGAGATTTAGGTTTAGGGTTAGGGTTAGGCTTATGGTGAGGGTGAGGGTGAGGATTAGGGTGAGGGTTAGGGTGAGGGTTACAGTTAGGGTTAGGTTGAGGATTAGGGTGAGGGTGAGGGTTAGTTTGAGGGTTAGGGTTAGGGTGAGGGTTAGGGTTAGAGTTAGGGTGAGGCTTAGGGTTAGGGTGATGTTTAGGGTGAGGGTGAGGGTTAGGGTTAGGGTAAGGTTTTGGGTGAGGGTGAGGGTGAGGGACAGGGTGAGCGTTAGGGTGTGGGTGAGAGTTCGGGTTTGGGTGAGTGTTAGGGTGACGGTGAGGGTTAGGGTTAGGGTTAGGGTTACGGTTAAGGTTAGGGTTACAGTGAGGGTTAGGGTTAGGGTGAGGGTTAGGTTGAGGGGTAGGGTTAGGGTTAAGGTGAGGGTTAGGGTTAGTGTGAGGGTTAGGGTTAGGGTTAGTGTGAAGATAAGCGTTAGGGTGAGGTTTAGGGTGATGGTGAGGGTTAGGGTTAGCGTTAGGGTGAGGGTGAGGGTTAGGGTGAGGGTTATCGTTAGGGTGAGGGTTAGGTTTAAGGTTAGGGTTAGGGTGAGGGTTATTGTGATGTTTAGGGTGAGGGTGAGTGTTAGTGTGAGGGTGAGATTTAGGGTTAGGTTTAGGGTTAGGGTTAAGCTGAGGGTGAGCATCAGGGTTAGGTTTAGGATTAGGTTTAGGGTTAGCGTTAGAGAGTGTTAGGGTGAGGGTGAGTGTTAGTGTGAGGGTGAGAGTGAGGGTGAGGGTGAGCATTAGGTTGTGGGTGAGGGTTAGTGTTAGGGTGAGGATTAGGGTTAGGGTTAGGGATAGGGTTATGGTGAGGGTAAGGGTTAGGATGAGGTTTAGGGTGAGGGAGAGGTTTAGGTATACCGTTAGAATTAGGGTGAAGTTTAGGGTGAGGGTTAGGGTGAGGGTGAGGGATAGGTTTAGGGTTAGGGTGAGGGTGAGGGTGAGGGTGAGGGTGAAGGTTATGGTTAGGGTTAGGGCTAGAGGTAATGTGAGGCTGAGGGTGAGGGTTAGGTTTAGGATTAGGGTTAGGGTTAGGGTTAGGCTGAGGCTGAGGGTGACGGTGAGGTTAGGGTGAGGGTTAGGGTTAGGGTTAGCGTGAGGATTAGGGTTAGGAATAGGGTTAGGCTGTTGGTTAGAGTGATTGTAAGAGTTAGGGTGAGGTTTAGGGTGAGGGTGAGGCATAGGGTTAGGGTGAGGGTGAGGGTTATGGTGAGGGATAGGGTTATTTTTAGGTATAGGGTGAGGGTTAGGGTTAGTGTTATGGTTAGGGTTAGGGTGATGTTTAGGGTGAGGGTGAGGGTTAGGGTCAGGTTGAGGGTGAGGGTGAGGGTTAAGGTGAGAGTGAGAGTGAGGGTGAGTGTTACGGTTAGGTTTAGGTTTAGGGTGAGGGTTAAGGTTAGAGTTAGGGTGAGTGTTAGTGTTAGGGTGATGTTTCTGGTGAGGGTGAGGTTTAGGGTGAGGTTTAGGGTTCAGGTGAGGGTGAGGTTTAGGGTTAGGTTTAGGGTGAGGGTTAAGGTGAGGGTTAGGGTGAGGGGTAGAGTGAGGGGTAGGGTTAGGGTTAGGGTTAGGTTGAGGGTGAGGGTTATGTTTGGGGTTAGGGTTTGGATTCGGTTTAGGATTAGGGTTAGGGTGAGTGTGAGGGCTAAAGTGAACATGAATGTTAGTGTGAGGGTGAGGTTTTCGTTTTGGTAAGGGTTAGGGTTAGGGTTAGGGTGAGGATTAGGTTGAGGGTGAGGGTTAAGGTGAGGGTTAGGGTTAGGGTGACGGTTAGAGTTAGGGTTAGGGTGAGGGTTAGAGTTAGGGTGAGGGTGAGGGTTAGGGTTAGTGTGAGGGTTAGGGTTTGGGTTAGATTTTGGGTTAGTGTGAGCATAAGGGTTAGGGTGAGGATTAGGGTGAGGGTGAGGGTGAGGGTTAGGGTTATGGTTAGGGTGAGGGTTAGGATTAGCGTGAGGATAAGGGTGAGGGTTAGGGTTAGGGTTAGGTTTAGGGTATGGGTGAGGGTGAGGGTGAGGGTTAGGTTTAGGATTAGGGTTAAGGTTAGGTTTAGGCTTCAGGTGAGGGTGAGGGTGAGGGTGAGGGTTAGGGTTAGGATGAGGGTTAGGGTTAGGTTTAGGGTGAGCGTGAGGTTTCCGGTGAGTGTGAGGGTGAGTGTTAGGGATAGGTTTAGGGTAATAGTTAGGGTGAGGGTGTGGGTGAGGGTTAGGTTTAGGATTAGGGTTAGGGTTAGGGTTGGCCTGAGGGTGAGGGTGAGGGTGAGGCTTAGGGTTAGGGTGAGGGTTAGGGTTAGGGTGAGTGTTAGGGTTAGGGTGAGTCTGAGGGTGAGGGTGAGGTTGAGGTTTAGGGTTAGGGTTAGGGTGAGGGTGAATGTTAGGGTGAGGGTGAGGTTTTCTTTTTGGAAAGGGTTAGGGTTAGTGTGAGGGTGAGGATTAGGGTTAGGGTGAGGGTGAGGGTTAGGGTGAATGTGAGGGTTAGGGTTTGGGTTAGATTTAGGGTTAGTGTGAGGATAAGGGTTAGGCTGATTATTAGGGTGAGGATGAGGGTTAGGGTTAGGGTTAGTGTGAGGGTGAGAGTTAGGGTTAAGGTGAGGGTTAGGTTTAGGGTTAGGGTTAGCGTGAGGGTAAGGTTGAGGGTTAGCGTTAGGGTTAGGTTTAGGGTAAGGTTGAGGGTGAGGGTGAGGGTTAGGTTTAGGATTAGAGTTAGGGTTAGGGTTAGGCTTCAGGTGAGTGTGAGGGTGAGGTGAGGGTTAGGGTTAGGGTGAGGTTTAGGGTTTGGTTTAGGGTGAGGATGTGGGTTCGGGTGAGGGTGAAGATGAGTGTTAGGGATTGGTTTAGGGTAATAGTTAGGGTGAGGGTGTGGGTGAGGTTTATATTTAGGATTAGGGTTAGGGTTAGGGTTAGGACGAGGGTGAGGGTGCGGGTGAGGGTTAGGGTTAGGGTGAGGGTTATGGTTAGGGTTAGGGTTACGGTTGGGGTAAGGGTTAGGTTTAGGTTTAGGGTTAGGATGAGGGTTAGGCTGTGGGGTAGGGTTAGAGTGAGGGTGAGGGTTAGGTTTAGTGTGAGGTTTAGGGTTAGGGTTAGGGTGAGGGTAAGGGTTAGGGTTAGGGTGAGTGTTAGGGTTTGTGTGAGGGTTAGGGTTAGAGTGAGGATAAGGGTTAGGGTGAGGGTTAGGGTTAGGTTGAGGGTTAGGGTTATTGTTAGCGTTAGGGTGAGGGTTAGGGTGAGGGTTAGGGTTGGGGTGAGGGGTAGAATTAGTGTGAGGTTTAGGGTTAGGTTTAGGGTGAGGGTTAGGGTGAGGGGTAGTGTTATGGTTAGGGTGAGGGTTAGGGTTAGGGTGAGAGTTAGGGTTAGTGTGAGGATAAGGATTAGGTTGAGGGTTAGGGTTAGGTTTAGGGTTCGGGTGAGGGTGAGGATTAGGTTGTGGGCGAGTATTAGTGTTAAGGTGAGGGTTAGGGTGAGGGTGAGTGTTAGGGTGAGGGTGAGGTTTAGGGTTAGCTTTAGGGTGAGGGGTAGGGTGAGGGTTAGGGTTAGGGTTAGGGTGAGGGTGAGAGTTAGTGTGAGGGTTAGGGTTAGGGTTAGGGTTAGTGTGAGGATAAAGTTTAGGGTGAGGGTGAGGGTCAGGGTTAGCGTTAGGGTTAGGGTGAGGGTTAGGGTGAGAGTTAGGGTTAGGGTTAGGGTGAGGGTGATAGTGAGGGTCAGGCTTATTGTTAGGGTGAGGGTGAGGGTTAGATTTAGGATTAGGTTTAGGGTTAAGTTTAGGCTTAGGGTGAGGGTGAGGGTGAGGGTGAGGGTTAGGATTAGTGTGAGGGTTAGGGATAGGGTTAGGCTTTGGGTGAGGGTAATGGTAGGGTGAGGGTTCGGTTGAGGGTGAGGGTTAGGATTATGGTTAGTGTTCGTATAAGGGTTAGGGTGAGGGGTAGTTTGAGGGTGAGTGTCAGGGTTAGCCTTAGGGTTAGGGTGAGGGTTAAGGTGAGTGTTCGGGTTAGGGTTAGGGTTAGGGAGAGGGTGAGTTTAGGGAGAGGGTTAGGGTGAGTGTTAGGGTTAGGGTGAGGGTTAGGTTTAGGGTTAGGGTAAGGGTGAGGGTGAGGTTTAGGTTTAGGGTGAGGGTGAGGGTTAGGTTTAGGATTAGGGTTAGGGTTAGGCTTCGGGTGAGGGTGAAGGTGAGGGTGAGGATTAAGGTTATGGTGAGGATTAGGGTTAGGGTTAGGCTTAGGCTTAGGGTTAGGGTGAGGGTGAGGGTTAGGGTGAGGGTGAGGGTTCGGGTGATATCGAGGTTTATTTTGTGGCTGAGGGTTAGTGTTAAGTTTAGGGTTAGGGTGACGGTGAGATTTAAGCTGAGGGTGTGGGTTAGAGTTAGGTTTAGCGCTTTTGTGAGGGTTAGGGTTAGGGTTCGGATTCGGGTGAGAGTTAAGGTAAGGCTTAGCATTAGGGTTAGGGTTAGGGTGAGGTTTAGGGTAAGGGTGAGGGTTAGGGTGATGTTTAGGGTGAGGGTGATGGTTAGGGTGAGCGTGAGCGTGAGGTTTAGTGTGAGGTGAGGGTTAGGGTAAGGGTGAGGGTTAGGGTGTGGGTGAGGGGTAGGGTTAGGGTGAGGGTTTGTGTGACAGTGACAGTTAGGGTGAGTTTCAGGGTTAGGGTTAGGATTAGCGTTAGGGTGAATTTTAGGGTGAGGGTTGGTTTAGGGTGAGGTTTAGGTTGGGGTTTAGAGTTAGTTAGGGTTAGTGTGAGGATTAGGGTTAGGGTTAGGTTTAGGGTGAGGGTAAGGGTTAGGGTGAGTTTTAGGGTGAGGGTGAAGGTTAGGGTTAGCGTTAGGGTTTTTGTGAGGGTTAGGTTTAGAGTTAGGTTTAAGGTAAGGGTTACGGTTAGAGTTAGGGTTAGAGTTAGGGTGAGGGCGAGGGTGAGGGTTAGCGTGTGTGTGAGGGTTAGATTTAGGGTTAGGGTGAGGGTTCGGGTGAGGGTGATGTTTAGGGAGAGGGTGTGGGTTCGGGTGAGGGTTAGGGTTAGGGTGTGGGTGAGGCTTAGAATTAGGGTGAGGGTTAGGGTGAGGGTGAGTGTTAGGGTGAGGGTGAGGGTTATGGTGAGGGTTAAGGTGAGGGTTAGGGTTAGGGTGAGGGTGAGGGCTAGCATTATGGTTACGGTGAGGGTTAGGGTTAGGTAATGGTTAGGGATAGGGTTAGGGTTAGAGTTAGGGTGAGGCTGAGGGTGACGGTTAGGGTTAGGATTACCGGTAGGGTTAGGGTTAGGCTGAGGCTGAGGCTGAGGATAAGGGTGAGGGTGAGGGTTAGGGTGAGGGTGAGGTTTAGGGGTAGGGTTAGGGTTAGGGTTAGGGTGAGGGTGAGCATGAGGTTTAGGATTAGGATTAGGTTTAGGGTTAGTGTTAGGGTGAGTGTGAGAGTGAGGATGAGGGTGAGTGTTAGGGTGTGGGTGAGGGTTAGTGTTAGGGTGAAAATTAGGGTTACGGTTAGGGTTATTGTGAGGGTAAGGGTTAGGATGAGGATTGGGGTGAGGGTGAGGATTAGGGATAGCCTTAGAGTCAGGCTGAGGGTTAGGGTGAGGGTTAGGATTTTGGTTAGGGTTAGCGTGAGGGTGAGGTTTAGAGTTAGGGTTAGGGTGAGGGTTAGGGTTAGGGTAAGGGTTAGGGTTAGAGTTAGGGTGAGGGTTAGGGTGAGGGTTAGGGTTAGTGTGAGGATAAGGGTGAGGGTGTGTATTATGGTGAGCGTGAGGGTTAGGGTTAGGATTAGGGTTAGGGTTAGGGTTAGGTTTAGTGTGAGGGTTAGGGTTAGGGTTAGGGTGAGGGTGAGGGTTAGGCTTAGGTTTAGGGTGAGGGGTAGGGTTAGGGTGAGGGGTAGGCTTAGGGTTAGGGTTAGTGCGAGGGTAAGTGTGAGGGTTAGGTTTAGGGTTAGTGTGAGGGTTAGGGTTAGTGTTAGGTTAAGGGTTAGGGTGAGGTTTAGGGTGAGGGTGAGGGTTAGGGTGAGGGTTAAGGTTAGGGTGAGGGTTAGGGTTAGTGTGAGGTTTAAGGTTAGGGTTAGGGTGAGGGTTAGGGTTAGTGTGAGGTTTAAGGTTAAGGTTAGGGTGAGGGTTAGGGTTAGGTGTAGGGTTAGGGTTAGGGTGAGGGTTAGGGTTCGTGTGAGGATAAGGGTTAGGGTCAGGGTTAGAGTGAGGGTGAGAGTAAGGGTTATTGTTAGTGTTAGTGTGAGGGATAGGGTGAGGGTTAGAGTTAGGTTGAGGATTAGGGATAAGGTTAGAGATGGTTAGGGTTAGGGTGATGTTTAGGGTTATTGTGAGGGTTAGGGTGAGGGTGAGTGTGAGTGTGATGTTTAGGTGTAGATTTAGTATGAGTGTTGGGGTTATGGTGATGTTTAGGGTGAGTGTGAGGGTTAGGGTGAGGGTTAGGGTGAGGGTGAGGGTTAGGGTTATCGCTAATGTTACGGTGAGGGTTAGGGTTAGGGTGAGGGTGAGAGTGAGGGTCAGGGTTAGGGTTAGGGTGAGGGTGAGGGTTAGATTTAGGATTAGGTTTAGGGTTAGGGTTAGGATTCGGGTGAGGGTGAGGTTGAGGGTGAGTGTGAGGGTGAAAGTGAGGGTCAGGGTTAGGGTTAGGGTGAGGGTGAGGGTTAGATTTAGGATTAGGTTTAGGGTTAGGGTTAGGATTCGGGTGAAGGTGAGGTTGAGGGTGAGTGTGAGGGTGAGGGTTAGAAGTAGGGTGAGGGTTAGGTTTAGGGTGAGGGTTAGGGTTAGGCTTAGGGTGAAGGTAAGAGTTAGGGTGAGGGTTAGGTTGAGGGTGAGGGTTAGCGTTAGGGCTAAGTTTAGGATTAATGATAGGGTGAGGATTATGGTTTGGGTAAAGTTAAGGTGAGGGTTAGGGTGAGTGTTAGGTTTAGGATTAGGGATAGGTTGAGGATTAGGGGTAGGGTTAGTGTTAGGGTGAGGTTTAGGCTGAGGGGTAGGGTTAAGGTTAGGGTGAGGGTTAGGTTTAATGTGAGTTAGGGTTAGGGTAAGGATTAGGGTGAGGGTAAGGGTTAGGGTGCTGGTTAGGGTGAGGGTGAGGGTTAGAGTTAGCATTAGGGTTAGGTTTAAGGTTAGGGTGAGGTTTAGGGTTAGGGTTAGAGTGAGGGTGAGGTTGAGGGTTAGGGTTAGGTGAGGGCAAGGGTCAGGGTGAGGGTGAGGGTTTCAGTTAGGTAAGGGTTAGGGTTAGGGTGAGGATTAGGGTGAGGGTGAGGGTGAGGGTGAGTGTTAGTTTGAGGGTTAGGGTTAGGGTTAGGGTGATGTTTAGGGTGAGGGTGAGCGTTAGGGTGAGAGTGAGGTTTCAGGTGAGGGTGAGGCTTCGGGAGAGGGTGAAAGTTTGTGTGTGGGTGAGGTTTAGGGTTCGGGTGTGTGTTAGGGTGACGGTGTGGGTTAAGGTGAGGGTTAGGGTTAGGGTTAGGGTTAGGCTTAGGGTTAGGATTACCGTGAGGGTTAGGGTTAGGGTGAGGGTTAAGTTTAGGGTGAGGGCTATGGTGAGGGTGAGGGTTAGGTTGAGAGTGAGGGTGAGGGTGAGGGATTCAATTAGGTAAGGGTTAGGGTTAGTCTTACTGTGAGGATTAGGGTGAGGGTGAGGGTTAGTTTGAGGGTTAATGTTAGGGTGAGGGTTAGGGTTAGGGTTAGGGTGAGGGTTAGGGTGATGTTTAGGGTGAGAGTCAGGGTTAGGGTGTGGGTGAGGTTTCCGGTTCGGGTGAGTGTTAGGGTGAGGGTGAGGGTTAGGGTTAGGGTTAGGATGAGGGTGAGGGAGAGGGTGAGGGTTAGGTTTAGTATTAGGGTTAGGGTTAGGCTTAGGCTTAAGGTGAGGGTTAGGGTGTGGGTGAGGGTTAGGCTTAGTGTGAGGATTAGGGTGAGGGTGAGGGTTAGGGTGAGGGTGAGTGTTAGGGTTAGGGTTAGCATTAGTGTGAGGGTAAGTGTTAGGATGAGGGTTAGGTGAGGGTGAGGGTTAGGGTTAGGGTTAGGTTTAGGATTACGTTGAAGGTGAGGTTTATGGTTAGAATGGGAGTTAGGGTTAGGGTGAGGTTTAGGGTTAGGGTTAGGGTGAGGGTGAGGGTGAGGGTTAGGGTTAGGATTATTGTTAGGTTTAAGGTTAGACTTATGGTGAGTGTGAGTTTGAGGGTGAGGGATAGGGTTAGGGTTTGGGTTAGTATTAGGGTGTGGGGTAGGGTTAGGGTTAGGGTTAGGATGAGGGTGAGGGGTAGGGTTAGGGTTAGGGTGTCGGTGAGGGTGAGATTACGATTGTGGTTAGCGTTACGGTTAATCTTAGGGTGAAGGTTGGGGTTAGGATTAGGGTGAAGGTTAGGGGTAGGTTTAGCATTAGGATGAGGGTAACGGTTAGGGTGAGTGTTAGGGTGAGGTTGAGGGTTAGGGCTGGGGTTAGGATTAGTGTTAGGTTGAGGATTAGGGTTTCGGTAAGGGTTAAGGTGAGGGTTAGGGTGAGGATTAGGTTTAGGGTTAGGGATAGGGTGAGGATTAGTTTTAGGGTTAGGGTTAGGGTTAGGGTGAGGTTTAGGCTGAGGGGTAGGTTTAGGGTTAGGGTGAGGCTTAGGATTAGTGTGAGTGTTAGGGTTAGGGTAAGGGGTGGGATGAGGGTAAGGGTTAGCGAGATGGTTAGTGTGAGGGTGAGGGTTAGGGTTAGCATTAGGGTTAGTGTTAGGGTTAGGGTGAGGGTTAGGGTTTGGGTTAGAGTTAGGTTGAGGGTGATTGTGAGGGTGAGGGTTAGGGTTAGGGTAAGGGTGAGGGTTAGGGTTAGGACTAGGGTGAGGGTGAGGGTTAGGTTGAGGGTAAGGGTGAGGGTGAGGGTTTCAGTTAGGTAAGGGTTAGGGTTAGGGTTAGGGTGAGGATTAGGGTGAGGGTGAGGGTTAGTTTGAGGTTTAGGGTTAGGGTGAGGATTATGGTTAGGGTTTGGGTGAGGGTTAAGGTTAGGGTGATGTTTAGGGTGAGGGTGAGGGTTAGGGTGAGGGTAAGGTTTCAGGTGAGGGTGAGGGTTTGTGAGAGGGTGAGGGTTAAGTTGTGGGTGAGGGTTCAGGTTCAGTTCAGTGTTAGGGTGATGGTGAGGGTTAAGGTGAGGGTGAGGGTTAGGGATAGGGTTAGGGTGAGGGTTAGGTTTAGGGTTAGGTTTATTGTGAGGGTTAGGTTGAGGGGTAGGGTGAGGTTTAGGGTGAGGTTTAGGGTTAGTGTGAGGGTTAGGGTTAGGGTTAGGATTAGTGTGAGGATAAGGTTTCGGGTGAGGTTTAGATTGAGGGTGAGGGTTAGGGTTAGCGTTAGGGTGAGGGTAAGTGTTAGGGTGAGGGTTAGGGTGAGGGTGAGGTTTATGGTTAGGGTTAGGGTTAGGATTAGTTATAGGTTGAGGATTAGGGTTTGGGTAAGCAGTAAGGTGAGGGTTAGGGTAAGGGATAGGGTGAGGATTAGGGTTAGGTTTAGGGTTAGGGTGAGTGTGAGGGTGATGGTGAGGGTTAGGGTTAGGGTTAGGGTGAGGGTTAGGTTTAGGGTGAGGGCTAAGTTGAGGGTGACTATTAGGTTGAAGGTGAGGGTGAGTGTGAAGTTTAGGGGTATCATTAGGGTTAGGGTTAGGGTTAGGGTGAGGTTTAGTGTTAGGTTAGGGTGAGTGTGAGATTGAGGGTGAGGGTTAGGGTTAGGGTTAGGGTTAGGGTGAGGGTGAGGGTTAGGGTTAGGGTGAGGGCTAGGGTGAGGGTGAGGGTTAGTTTGAGGTTTAGGGTTAGGGTGAGGATTAGGGTTAGGATTTGGTTGAGGGTTAAGGTTAGGGTGATGTTTAGGGTGAGGGTGAGAGTTAGGTTTGGGTGAGGGTTTGGGCTCAGTTGATTGTTAGGGTGACAGTGAGGGTTAAGGTGAGGCTGAGGGTTAGGGATAGGGTTAGGCTGAGGGTTAGGGTTAGGGTAAGTGTGAGGGATAGGTTGAGGGGTAGGGTTAGGTTTAGGGTGAGAATAAGGGTTAGGGTGAGGGTTAGGGTTAGTGTGAGGAAAAGGGTTAGGGTGAGGTTTAGGGTGAGGGTGAGGTTTAGGGTTAGCGTTAGGGTTAGGGTGAGGGTTTGGGTTAGGCTTAGGGTTGGGGTTAGGGTTATGGTTAGGGTGAGGGTTAGGGTGAGGGAGTGTTAGGATTATTGTTAGGGTGACGGTGAGGGTTAGATTTAGGATTTGGGGTAGGGTTATGCTTTTGCTTAGGGTGAGGGTGAGGGTTAGGGTTAGGGTGAGGATTAGGCTGAGGATACCCAGCTAAACTCTCCTTCATAACTGAAGGCCAAATAAAAACCTTCCATAGCAAAGAAAAATTGAAACAATAAATCTCCACCAAACCAGTCCTACCAAAGATTCTTAAAGAGGTCCTACACATAGAAAACAAACAAGACCACAATAAAGGTCAAGAAACTGCAACCAATCTGAGAATACAAGAACCATAGGAAGAACCCAGTTTTTGCAACCCCGAAGAAGGTGGATAACATGGCAGGAACTCCCAAATACCTCTCAGTCCTTTCTCTTAACGTTAACGGACTGAACTCTCCAATTAAGCGACAAAGACTTTCTACTTGGATTAAAAAATAAGACGCTTCTATCTGCTGCCTTCAGGAGTCCCATCTTGCCTGTAAAAACAAACACATTTTCAATGTTAAAGGTTGGAACAAAATCTACCAAGCAAACGGCCCCCATAAACAGGCGGGAGTTGCAATCCTAATATCAGATAAAATAGACTTCAAATTAAAATTCGTGAGAAGAGATAAAGAAGGTTGCTACATACTAATTAAGGGATCTCTCTTTCAGGAGGATATTACAATTCTAAATATCTACTCGACAAACAATGGAGCACACAAATTTATCCAAGAAACACTACTTTCCCTCAAATCCCATATAACTCCAAAGACATTAATTGTTGGGGATTTTAACACACCACTCTCCCCACTAGATAGATCAACTCGGCAAAAACTCAACAGAGAAATTACAGAACTAAACAGCTGCATAGATCCACTAGACTTAACAGATATCTACCGAACATTTCACCCAGCAGCATCAGAATACACATTTTTCTCAGCAGCACATGGAACATTTTCTAAAATAGACCACATTTTAGGCCACAAAGCAAACTTGTCCAAATTCAGAAACATTGAAGTTATACCTTGCATTCTCTCTGACCACAAGGGAATAAAATTAGAACTCAACACCAAAAGCCACCAAAGAAAGTCTGGTATCACATGGAGGCTGAACAACACACTGCTGAATCACGAGTGGGTCATGGAAGAGATTAGAAAGGAAATTCAAATGTTCATGCTATTCAACAAAAATGAACACACAAATTACCAGCTCCTCTGGGACACAGCAAAGGCAGTACTCAGAGGCAAGTTTATAGCTCTGAGCTAGTACATCAACAAATTGGAGAGATCTGAAACCAACAATTTAATGACACATCTAAACCTCCTTGAAAAAGAGCAGCAAGATAAACCCCAATCCAGTAGATGGAAAGAAATAATTAAAATTAAATCAGAATTAAATGAATTAGAATCCAAAAAAACTGTAGAAAAAATCAACAAAACAAAGAGTTGGTTCTTCGAAAAACTTAACAAAATTGACAGACCCTTAGCAAATCTTATCAGAAAAAGAAGAGAACACACCCAAATAAATAAACTCAGAGACGAGAATGGAAACATCACCACGGAAACAACCAAGATTCAAAACATTATAACGGAATACTTCTCAAAACTTTATGCTAATAAGTTTGAGAACTTGACAGAAATGGACCTTTTCCTAGCAAATATTGACTTGCCAAAACTAAACGAAGATGAGTTAAACCAGCTTAACAGGCCCATATCAAGCGTTGAAATAGAAACAGCAATAAGAGACCTCCCAGCTAAGAAAAGTCCAGGACCAGATGGTTTTACAGCGGAATTCTACAAGGCCTTCAAAGCAGAGCTCACACCAATTCTCCTCCAACTCTTCAATGAAATTGAAAGAGAAAGTTCACTAACGAACACATCCTATGAAGCCATCATAACCTTCATCCCAAAACCAGGCAGGGACTCATCAAAGAAAGAGAACTATAGACCCATTTCTTTGATGAACATTGATGCCAAACTTCTCAACAAAATTTTGGCCAATCGACTTCAACAATTCGTCCAAAAAATCATACACCATGACCAAACAGGATTCATTTCAGGGATGTAAAGCTGGTTCAATATACGCAAATCAAATAATATTATTCATCACATCAACCGGAGCAAGAATAAGAACCACATGGTTATCTCAATAGATGCAGAAAAAGCATTCGACAAGACCCAACACCCCTTTATGATGAAAGTTTTGGAAAAATTAGGAATCCATGGAACATTCCTCAATACAATACAGGCTGTATATGACAAAGCTACAGCCAGCATTATACTTAATGGTGAAAAGCTGAAGCGATTTCCTCTCAACTCAGGAACAGGACAAGGATGCCCACTCTCTCCACTTCTCTTCAATCTAGTATTAGAATGCCTAGCCACACCAATAAGACAAGATGCAGACATAAAGGGGATCCAAATAGGGAAAGAAGAAATAAAACTCTCCCTCTTTGCAGATGACATGATCTTATATTTAAAGAATCAAATAGACTCCATTCCCAAATTACTCAAGCTGATTCAAAACTTTGGCAAAGTAGCAGGGCATAAAATTAACTCCCAAAAATCAATGGCTTTTCTGTATGCCAACAATGAGAAAAGTGTGGCTGAAATTAGGAAAGCAACTCCATTTGTAGTAGCCTCACAAAAAATAAAATACCTAGGAATTAACTTAACCAAAGAAGTGAAGGACCTCTATGATGAAAACTTTAAAATCTTGAAAAAGGAAATCAACACAGAACTTAAAAAATGGCCAAACCTCCCATGCTCCTGGATTGGAAAGATTAACATCGTAAAAATGGCAATACTTCCCAAGGCTATCTACAAATTCAATGCGATACCTATCAAAATTCCACCCTCATTCTTCAAGGAAATAGAAGAGGCAATCCAAAAATTCATATGGAACAATAAAAGACCCCGAATAGCAAAAACGCTCCTCAACAGAAAGAACACTGTTGGAGGAATATCAATACCAAATTTCAAACTCTACTATAAAGCCATAGTAATCAAAAGAGCTTGGTATTGGCATAAGAACAGACCTCAGTACCAATGGAATAGAATTGAGAACCCAGAAATGAGCCTACAGACCTATAGCCATCTAATCTTCGATAAGGGAGCTAAAACAATAGAATGGAACAAAGACAGCCTCTTCAGTAAATGGTGCTGGCAAAATTGGTTAACTACATGTAGAAAACTAAAGTTAGATCCTTATATATCACCCTGCATCAGAATCAACTCCAAATGGATCAAAGACTTCGGAGTAAAAGCAGGCACTCTGAAAACATTACAGGATGGAATATGAGAAACCCTAGGTCTCCTTGGCTCAGGCCAAAATTTTCTGAATAGAGACCCTGAAACACAACAAATCAAATAAAGGTTGGACAAATGGGATTGCATAAAGTTGCAGAGCTTCTGCATGGCAAAGGACATAGCTAGCAAGATCAATAGAAAGCCCACGGATTGGGAGAAGATCTTTACTAGCCATACAACGGACAAGGGTCTCATATCTAAAATATACTTGGAACTCAAAAAATTAAATCCCCCAACACCAAATCCTCATAGAAATAACTGCCCAATAAACAATTGGGTGAAAGACTTAAAGAGAAACTTCTCTGAAGAAGAAAGAAGAATGGCCAATAGACACATGAAGAAATGCTCAACATCCCTAGCCATAAAAGAATTGCAAATCAAAACAACGCTGAGATACCACCTCACTCCAGTTAGAATGGCAAAAATCAAGAACTCTAACAACAACAGATGCTGGAGGGGATGTGGACAGAAAGGAACCTTACTTCATTGTTGGTGGGAATGTAAACTTGTTCAACCACTTTGGAAAGCAGTATGGAGGTTCCTCAAAAGACTCCACATAGAACTCCCCTATGACCCAGCAATCCCACTTTTGGGCATTTACCCTAATGTTTACAAACAAGACCACACTAAAGCTACCAGCACAACTATGTTTATTGCAGCATTATTTACCATAGCTAAGATCTGAAACCAACCCAGATGCTCCTCAGTAGATGAATGGATCAAGAAAATGTGGTATATATACACAATGGAATTCTATGCCTCCATCAGAAAGAATGACATTGCCCCATTTGTTAGGAAATGGAAAGACTTGGAAAAAATTATATTAAGCGAAGTAAGCCAGGCCCAAAGAAATATAGGCCCCATGGTTTCCCTTATTTGCAATATCTAGTATATGTATGAGTCAAGCAGAAAAGGTCAGATAATGTGATGTTAGGAAAATGAACCCTTAGATATGTATTTTAATGTTTTTTTTCTTTCATGCATGTGTTTCTAACGCATTTATAAGATTATTTCTTTGTTGCTTTGTATGTCCCTCCTCCACAGTATAACCCCTGCTTTCACTATATTTGATGTCAGTATAACTTGTGGAGGAGCTGGGGAAAAACCAGTTGTTTAAGGATACAGGTGGACCTGTTGCAACAATGAGAAATACAAGGTGTCATGTCCAAAACGAACTTTACAACGTCGGTGCGGGGGAGGGGGGGAGAAGGATTGGGACTGGGGGGGGAGGAGGGAGGCTGGGAAGGGATGTGAAGGGTAAACAAAGGAGGAGGCTGCAATGCTTGGTAAGAAATGTACACATTATCTTTCCCATGTAATTGTAACCCCTCTGTACACTATGTTTACAAATAAAATAAAATAAATTAAAAAAAAGAAAAAGAAAACCAGCTCAGCAGTCGCATGTAGGATGAAGAAGAGAAAAGCACTCACATCCCCATCCTCTTGCTATGTTCCTGTTACTTAGCAAAGGCTGACCTGGAACTTGCAGTCCTCTTGTATTGACCTCTCCAGTGCGGTGATTTAGGACATGAATCATCAGACCTAGCCAAACCTTTCATTCCTCCCAAGTGCTGAAATTGGAGGCATGTATCACCATACATAGCCAAACCTTTCATTTCTGTTTAGTAAGTTTCAAAGCATGTTTTGTTCATCAGGCTATTAGAATTTCTGATATAGGTCTCTAAATATATACAAACCTGGTATGACTTTTAATCTGAGTGAACAAATTAGAGTACCTTCCTGTAATCTCTAATGCTGAGGATGAATTGTTGAGATAAAGTATAAAAATATATTTTATTTAAGAAAGGAAGATTAGGGATTTTTTAAATTCTACATGTGTTACATTTGAGGTTATTCTGAAGCTATGGATTTAAAGGTTCTGTTTTTAAAAATGCTGTTTTCCCCTACTATATTAAATTACTGTAGAAGCAAAATGTCTCTGCAGGGACTACTGTGTAGGTTTTCATGACATAAGCTCAAACAGAAAATATCCCAAATATAAATTTTCAATGCAAAGATTGCTTGTTGTAATAAAAAATGCTAGTTGGAGCTACTCAAGGGAGATGATAGTATATTAAAAACCAAGCCTCTGTTTTGAAGAGGAAATGGTGCAGGTGTGTATTTTCTTCATAAATATATAATTAAACCAATGTATCCATTTACTGAAATTGGAGATTGTATTGTGACTATATTTTCTCTTGTCCAGAGAGAATTGATTTATTGTGTTTTTTAATCTATTGCACAAATACAGTTTCAAAAGGACTGTCTTTTACTTTTCTTTTTCCTTTTTAATACTCAATGTTGCAGAATGTTAAATTCTCAAAATTTGACTCACTTTTTAAAAAGAAGTTGCTCCTTTCCATATATATTTATTTAAGGTCTCAGTATATTTAAGAAGTCATTGTATATGAACATAAGAAAAACAGAAAGACTATTAGTATACAAGCATCATTTTCTCCATTCATATATTCAAAATAATGGATTTTCAATGTTCTTTGTAACACAGAATTAATGTATTCATAATATAAATCACAACAGGAGTTTATGATAGCTGTAAATATATGTGACTATAAATAATATGACAATTTTTAAGATGCTATAAACATTTCAGAACGTTTTCACATCTACTTCAGGAAGCAGAAACCTCATTCCATAATGTCATATTTTTGATGATAATTGAATTTTCTATATTCCGAAAAAATGTCTTGTTACTTTCAAGGGTATATCAAGAACTTGAAAGTGAATTTCTGTGTTGATTTCTGCATTTTTCTCCATCATTTGAATTAGATACTACCTTTACATATCATTCTTGAAAAAATACCATTTTCTTTTTTTTCAACTTTTACATTAAAAATAACTTTAATATACAGTTTCTTTATATATATAATTGTAAAAGAGATATACAGAGAGGTTGCAGTTACATAAATTAGGTAACTAGCACATTTCTTTTAAAACAATATCACTCCTTTCTTTGATCTCTTTGTTTTTCTCTTCTCACCCACACATTTATAAATCATTTCAATATAATATTTATTATCATTGCTGCATTTGTTCACCCTTTACCCCACCCTTTCTCTGTCCTACTCTTACCCTCCCCCAAAAAGATAAACTTACACACAAGACAAAAGGTAAAGAAAACAAAAACAGCAACAAAGAAATAAAAAAGCTTCTTTTTCCATTTCTTGGAGCTCATTTTGGTAAATACTATTTTATATGATCTTATACAAATAGCTCTTGAGCCTTAGTGATCCTCTCCTAAAAATATCCTCCTTTGGTCTCACTGTATGAACGCCTAGAGACCTGTATAACTTATCATGTCTTAGTGTATTCTATTGGTTTTTTACCACCCAGTGTGTTTACTTGTAGATTTATAAGCATGTTCTAGTGAAACCATGCAATCTGTAGTTCTTTGGGTCCGTTTACTTTGCTTAGTATAATTCAAACTCTATTACAAAGTCATATTAATAAAACTCAACGTGGTATTGGCACAAAAATAGGCCTCAGTACCAATGAAACAGAACAGAAGACTCAGAAATTAACCCACAGATATATAACTAACTAATATTTGATAAGAGAGCCAGATGGAAGGTGAGGGGAGGGCCCGGGAAGATAGGAAGGGATGGTAGGGGGAAACAAAGGAGGAGGCAACAATGCTTGATAAGAAATGTACTCATTACATTGCTTATGTAATTGTAACCCATCTGCATGGTATTTTCACAATAATTTTTTTAAAAAGAGAGAGAGCCAAAAAACACAACTTGGAAGGATGACCGCACTTCAGCAAATGGTAGAATGGTAAAATTGCCTGGACACATGCAGAAATCTGAAGCTGGTTCCTTATATAGCACCCTGCCCAGAATCAATTCAAAATGGGTCAAAGGCCAGTCAGGCTAGATACCCTGAAAATATTCACTAAGGGGTAGAGGAAACCCTCCAGCTCCTAGGCATGAGTTAAAACTCCCTAAGATCCAGAATCACAACAAATCAAAGAAACTGGATAAAAAGGATTGCATCAAATTGAAAACCTTCTGCATGGCAAAAGACATAGCTAGCAAGACAAAGCCCACACAATGGGAGATTTTTACCAGCTATGCCCCAGACAAGAGCCTCATATCTAAATTACTCCTAGACCTCAAAAATGAACCCTCAAAGGATCAACAACCAAAGTAATAAATGGACTAATGACTTAAAGGGAGAGTTCTCAGAAGTAAAAATGACCAATTGACACATAAAGAAATGGAAACATGGTTTTGTCATTTGCCATTTTTTCTCCTATGGCACTTCTTTTATATATTGTTGTAGTTTTTACTTGTATGTAAGTTTATCTGTTTTGAGGAGGGTGAGGAGAAGCACAGAAATGGTGGGACAAAGGGTGAACAAGTCAATGATAGTGAGCTAGACACTATGCTGAAAATGAACCATACAATTTGTAGGAAGAGGATCCAGAAGGAAAAGCTGGGAGAAAATGATGGAAGAGGTGACACTGTTCAAAAAGAAATGTATTTATTACCTGACTTATGTAACTGTAACCTCTCCATCACTTTTACAATATAAATAAATAATAATAAATAAATAGAAATGTTCAACATCTCTGGCCATAAAAGAAATGCAAAGCAAAACATTGAGATTCCATCTCACCACAGTCAGAATGGCTATCAAGAAAACTAACAATAACAAATGTTGATGGTGATGTGGCCAAAAGGAAAATCCATTCTGCTGGTGGGAATGTAAACTTCTTAAAAGATTGGAAAGCAGTATGTAGGCTCCTCAAAAGAATAAATACAAAGATTCCCTATGACCCAGCAATTCCACCCCTGGGCATTTATCCAACATAGCACCAACAAAGCCACACTAAAGCTACCAGCACAACCATGTTAATTTCAGCATTGTTTACCATAGCTAAAATAGGAAATCATCCCAGATGGCCCTCAGTGGATGAATGGATCAAGAAAATGTGGTTTAAACACACAATGGAGTTCTACTTCTCCATCAGAAAGAATGATGTTCTACCATTCATAAGGAAATGGAAAAAATACTATTTTCAAAGTGCTATAGAATTACACAGACAAATAGCAGAACTGTCTATACATAGGAGATTAACAAAACAGTAAGGCCCAATATCCCTTCAAACATTGCTGTTGAAAGAACTTTCTAGATAATAAAAATATTTAACAGTTGTAGGTACTGTCTACTTATTTAAAAATTTTAATATGTCACAACATGCCAGAAAATTTCTTTTTGTAAGCTGTTATGATAAATTTCCATCGGGATACTTAAGACTTGAAGATAGTCCTACTACTCTCCTCAACGATTAGAATCAAAGAGGTTCCTATATGTGCGCAGGCACAACTAAATACATACTATGCAATAAGCCAATGAATAGTACAGGTTATCAGTGTACCTACTCTTCTTGTACAAATGTACACATATTCATATTTGAGGAGGTATATATTTTATCTTTAACTACATCTATTTATTATTTACAGGTGCATAATAAATTTAAAGACATCAACAAAATTTGTGTTAAAAGATTATGATAAACAATATTTATTTTTACTATTTTAAAATATGTATCATATATAGTTTATCTATACATCTATATATACACAAATGTTTATATATCTATAGATGGATAAATACACATGCACACTCACACACACACATACACACACACACACACATATATATATATATAGACACACACATCTATATCTCTACATTTCTACATCTGTTTTTTCTGAGGAACTCTAAATGATAGTGATGATGCTATTGTTTATTTTACTAAAACTTAGTTCTGCTGTTGGTGTAATATGGAAAATACTCAAATTCCAGGCTTTTGGGGGTAATGTTGTTCTATCACTAGATAAATAAAAAGGAATTCTATTGACTAAAGTAATTGAAGGCTCTATATCAGAGTTCAGGAGCTCTATATCAGTTCAGGAGTGGAGCAAACACAGCTCAGAGCCACCATATGTTTGCATGTTATCTAGATTTCCTTCACAGTAGAATATATGACAGCTGTTGCTGGAATCATATCTGTACAGAATTTTTGAAGTCAAAACAGGCCTTCTCCTGGTGACTTTCACCAAAATAATAACGGTGTTGATTTCTAGAAAGTCCCCAGCAAAACTAACCTCCACCTCATGGTCTTAGATGCTTTCAGACTCTGGTTTGAACCATCCTTTTTGATCAGAGATATAACAATGTTTATTGTGGACTGGGTTTTACCAAAACCAGTCACTGAAGGAAACAGATGAAATTTACCCTGTATAAGCCAGGAGACACACACACACACACACAAACACACACACACATACACACACAATATATATATGTAAATATATATAAATATGTATATATTTATATATAAATATATAAATTTATATATATATATATATATATATATATATTC
Organism: Dipodomys spectabilis; assembly: GCF_019054845.1. NCBI lineage: Eukaryota > Metazoa > Chordata > Mammalia > Rodentia > Heteromyidae > Dipodomys > Dipodomys spectabilis. The sequence goes on from NW_024870713.1 coordinate 311,744, forward strand.
CCTGATGAAGTTGTTCCCTGATGAAGTTGTGGTCCTCTCAACTTTAATTTGTAGCTACTATAAAAAAGTGAGTTTCAGAGATGCAGGAGTGTTGAACAAACAACCCTTATAAGCAATATAATTGTCCACAAAGGAATAAGAACAAGACTGTTGGAAAATCTAAAGCTATTGCTAATAACACAGTCATTTCTGATTGCAGATTGCAAGTACTTTGATAAATCTAGTTATTAAATCCACTTGAAATGGATCAGGAGATGGAATTTTTTATGTAAACTACATTATGAAAAGTATTCATAAAATGAGTGTGATTCATTGCAATTCTCAAGGCTTCTCTACATTGTATGAAGTATTAATTGGATTTAAGCAGGGTTAAAATCACCACTCTGTATTTATCAAGCAAATGTCTCTGTGTGACTTTTAGTAGACAACTGTGCATATTCACCCTGAGATTCAGAGTCCTCCTTAATATATCACCTTATAATGCCACTACAAATTGATTGGATTTGACAGAGGAGAAAAACCTATTTGCCAATCTGGATCTCAAAAGCTCATCAGTTACCACACTCCACCTTTAAAAAGGTGGGTGACCCTTAGATTCTTGAGGAATCACTGATTAAAGAACCCTCACTAAGGTGAGGAGCTACAGAAGCACAAGAACTAACTGAGCAATACAATAACTGTTTTTTCGGTAGTAGCTATTAAAATATGAAGGCTGTTAGAAAAACAAAGCATTTTAAGACCATCTTCTTTCAAAAGCTAATACGCTTATTGAGGATGGAAATGTTTCACATATACTGCTCATTCCATTGATTCATTCCATTGATTACCCAAGGATTTTACATTATTTGTTCTTTCTGACATTGGTTCGGGTTTTAGGCATGATCCCTAATTCACAATGTAATGAAATAAGCACAAGACATTGAAACACTGAGTATTCTATCTTCCAACTTGTCTGGCCTCATGGATTCATATTTCCATTTGACTTTTCATCTTCCAGTCTGAGACACATTTGTGAATATTTGAATGTGGCATGATTCTTAGTGATTTGTCTCGAGTTCCTGATCGAGTTATAAGCTTATAAGAGCTTTGTGGTTTGGATCCATTCCATTCCTAGAGTAAAAATCCTTCACATCCGCTTAGAAGAAGGAAATGTTTGTGTTAGCTCCCGGCTTTGGGAGATTTCAGTCATGAACAGCTGACTCCATTGCTTTTGAGGCAACACATCATTCATGGGGTGCAGGGCAGAGCAGGAGCAGCTTAACTGAGGGAGGAGAGTGAATGGAAAGAGGAGGTCCCCAAATAACCTTTGAAGACACAGGCCTAGTACAGATGTCACTGGGCCCTAGATCAAGGGTTGACCACCTCCTGATAAAGCATGGGAAAAAGACTACACCTTTAGTACATTTGTTCTTGAAGAACATTCAAGAACCCAAACCATAGTACATTGTGAAGCTTGATTTATTTTTTATGTGTATGGTCCAAAACAAAGAAAAGGTTTTAGCATTGGTTTAGCCTTTGAGTACTTTTTATTTTTTTTAATTGTGAAAATACTGTACAGAGGTGTTACAATTACATGAGCAAGGCAATGAGTATATTTCTTTTTTATTTTTTATTGTGAAAATACTGTACAGAGGGGTTACAATTACATGAGCAAGATAATGAGTACATTTCTTATCAAGCATTGTTGCCTCCTCCTTTGTTTCCCCTTCCCATCCCTTCCCATCTCCACATCCCCCAACCCCTCCCCCACCGCCCCTTCCTCCCCTGTTCCCCTGCACCAAAGTTGTAAAGTTCATTTTTCGACATAACGTAATATATATCTCATTCTTGCAATGGGTCCACCTGTATCCCTATTTAAACAATTTGTTTTTTCCCTTACCAGCCCTAAATTATACCAACATCAAATACAGTGAAAACAGGATTTATACGTGGGGGAGGGAAATACAAAGCAACACAGAAATCATCTTATAAATAGGTTAGAAACAATAGCAAGATAGAAAAACCATTTGAATCCTTACCTTGGGGTTCATTTCGCCTAACATCAACTGATCTGACCTTTTCTGCTTGTCTCAGACATATACTAGTTATTGCAAATAAGGGAAACCATGGGACCTATGTTTCTTTGGGCCTGGCTTACTTCACTTAATATAAATTTTTCCAAGTCTTTCCATTTCCTAACAAATGGGGCAATGCCATTCTTTCTGATGGAGGCATAGAATTCCATTGTGTATATATGCCACATTTTCTTGATCCATTCATCTACTGAGAGGCATCTGAGTTGGTTCCATATCTTAGCTATGGTAAATAATGCTGCAATAAACATAGTTGTGCTGGTAGCTTTAGTATGGTCTTGTTTGTGATCATTTGGGTAAATGCCCAAAAGTGGGATTGCTGGGTCATAAGGTAGCTCTATGTGGAGTCTTTTGAGGACCTCCATACTACTTTCCAAAGTGGTTGAACAAGTTTACACTCTCACCAACAATGCAGTAGGATTCCCTTCTTTCCACATCCCCTCCAGCATCTTGTTGTTAGAATTCTTGATTATAGTCATTCTAACTGGATGAGGCAGTATCTCAGTAAATGGTGCTGGCAAAATTGGTTAATCACTTGTAGAAAACTAAATCTAGATCCTTATATATCACCCTGCACCAGAATCAACTCGAAATGGATCAAAGACCCCAGAGTCAAAGTAGACACCCTGAAAACATTATAGGACAGAATAGGAGAAACCCTAGGTCTCCTTGTCACAGGCAGAAATTTTCTTAATGGAGACACTGAAACACAACAAATCAAAAAAAGATTGGACAAATTGGATTGCATGAAATTGCAGAGCTTCTGCATGGCAAAGGACATAGCTAGCAAGATCAATAGAAAGCCCATGGTTTGGGAGAAGAGCTTCACTAGCCATACAACGAACAAGGGTCTCATATCTAAAATATACTTGTAACTCAAAAAATCAAATCCCCCGAGACCATCTCCTGCTCTGTTCTTCCTTTCGCTAAGAGTGAATCATAATTCAGTCTTGTAAATTTTCCTAGATCAATATAGGTCCTAGGGATATAGTAAATACCATGGAGTAAAGAATGTTTACTTAGATATAATTTTAGAAGATGGCGGAGGAGAAGCTGGAATCTGAACAAGCTCTTGCATAGAAAACAGTTTCAGAGTTCCAGTGAACAGTCCCAAGCCAGAGAATGACACCAAGTGTGCCATCACAGGACAGAGAGTTAGTCAAGAGAGGGGAAGCCAAGCAGACACATCTGAGCGCCTGCCAGCAGCTGCTGCTGCAGCGGCAGGGTCGCGGCAGCGACCACCGCCGCGGGGGCACACCTGAGACACAGTCCGGGACGAAGGAGCCAGACGCAGAGGACGAGCGGATTCTACTCAACACCAGCAAGAACCGACAAGGAGCGGACAACTTCATCCTGCACTTTGCAGACCAGAGAAGACCCAGGATCCAAGACTCGGCGTGAGTAGAAGCCCGACTTCCTCACTCCTTCTCAGGGAGCAGAGGAGGGAAGGCCACCCCTCCCCCACCCCAGCACCGGTGATCTCCATCTTGGATACCGACAAAGCTTGGAAGAGCGGCTAGCTCCAGCTCAGGCCTTGGAATAAAACGAGTCATTTAGCAGGTCACAAGAACTTAACGGCGAAGTGACCTCACAGACTCAGTTCCATCCAGGGAAAAGTCACCCAGCTCAGGCGCCAGCCATTGGAGTGGCTCTCCTCACCCGGTAACCAGAGCCAGAGGCTGCCCCTCCCTCTAGCAGCCACCACAATCAATTGAAAAACAGAAACCCTGAGAATGGCTCCAGGCTGGGTGCTGTGAGTTTTTTTTTCACAAAATAGCTCCAGGGAAAAGCTACTGTTTGTTGAAAGGCCTCAACTCTACCCAGAACCTAGCCTCATCACTGCATCCTCCTCTTTTGTGATTCTCAAAGCAGATCACCCTCCCAGTAAACTAACCTGGGAGGGGGATCTCAAAATCTTGGGTAAAGCAGAGCATTTTTCTGCCTGTTCCAACAAACTGAGTTAAGAAACCAATCAAGCCACAGGACCTCAAGCTGATCAGAGACTCCAACCAGACTCTGGTTACAGACAAAAGGGAGATACAGGACTCTATCCACCCCTCCCTCCCCCCCAAAAAAATCAAAGAACTTTTTTTTTCTTCTTCTTTTCTTTTTTTCTTTTTTTTGTTTTTTTTTTCGTTTTTTGTTACCTTATATATATAAAAATTTTTTTTGCTTTTCTAAAACTTTTATTAATCTTTAATTTTTGCCTCTTCTGAAAAAATAATTGTTTTCCATTAACTTTTTTTTTTCTCCTCTTACAATTTTTATTTTAGGAATACGTGAATGTGTGTTTTCCTTTCTTTTCTTGTCTTCTTTCTCTTTTTCTTTCATTCTTAATTATCTTTTGGTTTGTTGTCTAGCTCTACTGAACTTCTGATTTTTCTTCTCACTTTCCTATCCTTTCCATCTTTTCCTCTTTGTTCTTCTTTATGTGACTTAACTCTTGTCCTGCACATCCTCAGATAAACCCGTAGTTAACCAGTAGACCCTATCCCCCATTGTGTACACACTTAATCCACAAATTTATTACTCAATTCAAAACCTCTGAGACTTAAATTCATTAATAGCAGTACTACCTCTTTATACCTATATAATATTTTAAGCATTTTTTTAAAGTTTTTCACATCTAATCTATGTCCCTCCCATTCTCTCAACATATTCATATTCCTCTATAAATAGATGGTCTTTTAATCTCTATAATAACATTAATTTTTACGTTTCTATTTTTTTTCTGGTCTCTTTTCATTCCCCTTTCACTTTCTTCTTTTTTTCTCTCTCTCTACTTGCATCCTACCCAACCTATTTCCTGCATTGTGATTAGGACATAGTTAACTCTCCCTGTGCCTCCCCACACCAATCTATTCCTATTTTTTACCCACATCTCTCCCTAACCCTAATAATTTCTGGTTTTCCAAATTCTTCTCTGCGGTTCGAAGCCCTTTAACATATAGTTGTTTGATGTCGAATAGATGTATCTGTTGAACTAGATTGTATCTGTAGACTATTGACTGTACAAATGCAAACTTTGGTTGATGGTTGCCTTAAGATAGTGTTCTAGCACAAAACTGGTGCTATCTTCATCTCAAATGGGCAGAGTAAGCCGGAAAAACACAAGAAAAATGGCAAATTCGGGTATCTCAATTCCCAATCTTGATAATCAGGGGTTAGAACAGATAATGAATAATCGAGAGGAGAGTTCCCAAACAGCTCTACAAACACTGCTGGCAAACATGATAAATGAAAAGTTTTACAACGTACAAAGGATTCTGTATGAGCGTGATAGGGAGAGAGAGGAGGCATCCCAGAAGTTTATACAGGAATATCATAAGCGTGAGGAAGCTACTCAAAAACTGATACAGGATTTGCGTGAACAACTTGAGAATACTCAAAGAGAAAGGGAGGAATGGCGTGAGCAGGCTGAGAACACTCAAAGAGATCTGCAGGAATCCCACGAACGGGAGGAAGCTAATCAAAGAGTAATACAGGAATTGAGAGACAAGGTAGAGAACACACAAAGATCACTAAAGGCATTCATGGAATCCATTAACAAAGAGCTGAAGGAAGTCAGGGAGACCACAAAGGGAATGCTGAATGGAATCCAACAGAAGGAATGGGAGCCCAAAGAAATCATAACCAATCAACTAAGTGATTTGAGGACAAACACTGAACACCAAATTAAGGAAGTAAAGAAATTCATACAAGACCTAAAACAGAGCTTCAACAAAGAACTTGAAGCCATCAAAGCTGACCAATTAGAAGGAAAAGAGATAAAAAACAAAGTAGAGAGTCTTGACAGCAGGTTAGACCATGCAGAAGATCGAATCTCAGGGATTGAAGACAGCCTAGATATTATAGAGAAAGAACATACAACCTTCCAAGACAAGTCCAAGAAGTATGATAGATCTATCCAACACCTGGAAGAAACCATCAGAAGGCCTAATCTAAGGATAATGGGTGTAGAGGAGCAACTAGAAACAGAAGTTAATGGTCTAGGAAATTTGTTTAACAGGATCCTAGCAGAGAACTTCCCAAACATGCAAAAAGATAGGCCTGTCCAGATACAAGAAGCTTTTAGAACCCCAAATAGACCAGACCAGAAGAGGACATCCCACCGCCACATTATAATCCACACAGGATCAACTCAGAACAAGGAAAAGATCCTTAAAGCTGTCAGAGAGAAAAGGGTAATCACTTATAAAGGGAAACCAATTAGAATCACCTCAGATTTCTCAGCAGAGACAATCAAAGCAAGAAGAGCCTGGAATGATGTATGCCATGCCCTAAAAACAAACAACTATCAACCAAGAATACTGTACCCAGCTAAATTCTCCTTCATAACTGAAGGCCAAATTAAAACCTTCCATAGCAAAGAAAAATTGAAACAATACATCTCCACCAAACCAGCCCTACAAAAGATCCTTAAAGATGTCCTACACATAGAAAACCAACAAGACCGCAATAAAGGCCAAGAAACTGCACCAAAACTGAGAATCCAAGAACCATAGGAAGAACACAGTTTTCGCAGCCCCCAAGAAGGTAGATAACATGGCAGGAACTCCCAAATACCTCTCAGTCCTATCTCTTAATGTTAACGGACTGAACTCTCCAATTAAGTGACATAGACTGTCTAGTTGGATTAAAAAACAAGACCCTTCTATCTGCTGCCCGCAGGAGTCACATCTTGCCCGTAAAAACAAACACATTTTCAATGTTAAAGGCTGGAACAAAATCTACCAAGCAAACGGCCCCCATAAACAGGCGGGAGTTGCAATCCTAATATCAGATAAAATAGACTTCAAATTAAAATTCGTGAAAAGAGATAATGAAGGTCGCTACATACTAATTAAAGGATCTCTCCTTCAGGAGGATATTACAATTCTAAATATCTATTCGCCAAACAATGGAGCACCCAAATTTATCAAAGAAACACTACTTTCCCTCAAATCCCATATAGATCCAAAGACATTAATTGTTGGGGATTTTAACACACCACTCTCCCCACTAGATAGATCAACTCGGCAAAAACTCAACAGAGAAACCGCAGATCTAAACAGCTGCATAGATCAAATAGACTTAACAGACATTTACCAAACATTTCACCCAGCAGCATCGGAATACACGTTTTTCTCAGCAGCACATGGAACGTTTTCTAAAATAGACCACATTTTAGGCCACAAAGCAAACTTGTCTAAATTCAGAAACATTGAAGTTGTACCTTGCATTCTCTCTGACCACAAGGGAATAAAATTAGAACTCAACACCAAAAGCCACCAAAGAAAGTCCGGCATCACATGGAGGCTGAACAACACACTGCTGAATCATGAGTGGGTCATGGAAGAGATTAGAAAGGAAATTCAAATGTTCATGCTATTCAACAAAAATGAACACACAAATTACCAGCTCCTCTGGGACACAGCAAAGGCAGTACTCAGAGGCAAGTTTATAGCTCTGAGCTCCTACATCAACAAATTGGAGAGATCTGAAACTAACAATTTAATGACACATCTAAACCTCCTTGAAAAAGAGCAGCAAGATAAACCCCAATCCAGTAGATGGAAAGAAATAATCAAAATTAAATCAGAATTAAATGAATTAGAATCCAAAAAAACTATAGAAAGAATCAACAAAACAAAGAGTTGGTTCTTCGAAAAACTTAACAAAATTGACAGACCCTTAGCAAATCTTATCAGAAAAAGAAGAGAACATACCCAAATTAATAAACTCAGAGATGAGAATGGAAACATCACCACGGAAACAAGCAAGATTCAGAACATTATAAGGGAATACTTCTCAAAACTTTATGCTAATAAGTTTGAGAACTTGACAGAAATGGACCTGTTCCTAGCAAATATTGACATGCCAAAACTAAACCAAGATGAGTTAAACTATCTTAACAGGCCCATATCAAGCATTGAAATAGAAACAGCAATAAGAGACCTCCCAGCTAAGAAAAGTCCAGGACCAGATGGTTTTACAGCGGAATTCTACAAGGCCTTCAAAGCAGAGCTCACACCAATTCTCCTCCAACTCTTCAATGAAGTTGAAAGAGAAAGCTCACTACCGAACACATTCTATGAAGCCATCATAACCCTCATCCCAAAACCAGGCAGGGACTCATCAAAGAAAGAGAACTATAGACCCATTTCTTTGATGAACATTGATGCAAAACTTCTCAACAAAATTTTGGCCAACCGACTTCAACAATTCATCCAAAAAATCATACACCACGATCAAACAGGATTCATTTCAGGGATGCAGAGCTGGTTCAATATACGCAAATCAATTAATATTATTCATCACATCAACAGGAGCAAGAATAAGAACCACATGGTTATCTCAATAGACGCAGAAAAAGCATTCGACAAGATCCAACACCCCTTCCTGATGAAGGTTTTGGAAAAATTAGGAATCCATGGAACATTCCTCAATACAATAAAGGCTGTATATGACAAACCTACAGCCAACATTATACTCAATGGTGAAAAACTACAGCCATTTCCTCTTAACTCAGGAACAAGACAAGGATGCCCACTCTCTCCACTTCTCTTCAATCTAGTATTAGAATGCCTAGCTACAGCAATAAGACAAGATGCAGACATAAAGGGGATCCAAATAGGGAAAGAAGAAATAAAACTCTCCCTCTTTGCAGATGACATGATCTTGTATTTAAAGAATCCCATAGACTCCACTCCCAAATTACTCAAGCTGATTCAAAACTTTGGCAAAGTAGCAGGTTATAAAATTAACCCTCAAAAATCAATGGCTTTTCTGTATGCCAACAATGAGAAAAGTGTGGCTGAAATTAGGAAAGCAACTCCATTTGTAATAGCCCCACAAAAAATAAAATACCTAGGAATTAACTTAACTAAAGAAGTGAAGGACCTCTATGATGAAAACTTTAAAATCTTAAAAAAGGAAATCAACACAGAACTTAAAAAATGGCAAAACCTCCTATGCTCCTGGATTGGAAAGATTAACATCGTGAAAATGGCAATACTTCCCAAGGCTATCTACAAATTCAATGCAATACCTATCAAAATTCCACCCTCATTCTTCAAGGAAATAGAAGAGGCAATCCAAAAATTCATATGGAACAATAAAAGACCCCGAATAGCAAAAACGCTCCTCAACGGAAAGAACACTGCTGGAGGAATATCAATACCAAATTTCAAACTCTACTATAAAGCCATAGTAATCAAAACAGCTTGGTACTGGCATAAGAACAGACCTCAGGACCAATGGAATAGAATTGAAAACCCAGAAATGAACCTACAGACCTATAGCCATCTAATCTTCGATAAGGGAGCTAAAACAATAGAATGGAAGACAGACAGCCTCTTCAGTAAATGGTGCTGGCAAAACTGCTTAACTACATGTAGAAAACTAAAGCTAGATCCTTATATATCACCCTGCACCAGAATCAACTCCAAATGGATCAAAGACCTTGAACTCAAAGCAGACACTCTGAAAACATTACAGGATGGAATAGGAGAAACCCTGTGTCTCCTTGGCTCAGGCCGAAATTTTCTGAATAGAGACCCAGAAACACAGCAAATCTAAGAAAGGTTGGACAAATGGGATTGTATAAGGTTGCAGAGCTTCTGCAGGGCAAATGACATAGCTAGCAAGATCAATAGAAAGCCCACGGACTGGGAGAAATCTTTACTAGCCATACAACGGACAAGGGTCTCATATCTAAAATGTACTTGGAACTCAAAAAATTAAACCACCCAACAACAAATCCTCAAAGAAACAACTGCCCAATAAGTAAGTGGGCGAAAGACTTAAAGAGAAGCTTCTCTGAAGAAGAAAGAAGGATGGCCAATAGACACATGAAGAAATGTTCAACATCCCTAGCCATAAAAGAAATGCAAATCAAAACAACATTGAGATATCACCTCACTCCAGTTAGAACAGCAAAAATCAAGAACTCTAACAACAACAGATGCTGGAGGGGATGTGGACAGAAAGGAAACTTACTTCATTGTTGGTGGGAATGTAAACTTGTTCAACCACTTTGGAAAGCAGTATGGAGGTTCCTCAAAAGACTTCACATAGAACTCCCCTATGATCCAGCAATCCCACTTTTGGGCATTTACCCTAATGTTTACAAAAAAGACCACACTAAAGCTACCAGCACAACTATGTTTATTGCAGCATTATTTACCATAGCTAAGATATGGAACCAACGCAGATGTCCCTCAGTAGATGAATGGATCAAGAAATTGTGGTATATATACACAATGGAATTCTATGCCTCCATCAGAAAGAATGACATTGCCCCATTTGTTAGGAAATGGAAAGGCTTGGAAAAATTATATTAAGTGAAGTAAGCCAGGCCCAAAGAAACATAGGTCCCATTGTTTCCCTTATTTGCAAAATCTATTATAGGTATGAGCCAAGCGGAAAAAGTCAGATAATGTGATGTTAGGAAAACGAACCCTCAAATATGTTTTTTAATGTTTTTGTTTCTTTCATGCATGTGTTTCTAACGCATTTATAAGATTATTTCTTTGTTGCTTTGTATGTCCCTCCCCCACAGTGTAACCCCCGCTTTCACTATATTTGATGTCAGTATAACATGTGGAGGAGACGGGGACAAACAAGTCGTTTAAGGATTCAGGTGGACCTGTTGCAACAATGAGAAATACAAAATGTCATGTCAAAACCAGCTTTACAATGTCGGTGCAGGGGGGAGGGGGGGGTATGATTGGGTGGGGGGGAGGGGGGAGGCTGGGAAGGGTGGTGAAGGGTAAACAAAGGAGGAGGCTGCAATGCTTGGTAAGAAATGTATGCATTATCCTGCCCATGTAATTGTAACCCCTCTGTACAGTATGTTCTCAAATAAAATAAAATAAAATTTAAAAAAAAAATCAAATCCCCCAACAACAAATCCTCGAAGAGACACCTGCCCAATAAATAAGTGGGCTAAAGACTTAAAGAGAAACTTCTCTGAAGAGGAAAGAAGAATGGCCAATAGGCACATGCAGAAATGCTCAACCTTCCTGGTCATAAAAGTAACGCTAATCAAAACAACATTGAGATACCACCTTACCCCAGTTAGAATGGCTATAATCAAGAACTCTAATAACAACAGAGTATATGTTTTATGTTAGGTATTCACATTCAATATTCACATGAATGTTTCTTACAAATTCATAGGTCAAAAGAGAAAAAAATGTGTATCTGGGAACATAAAGAAATTTAGTCAAAATTAGTTTCAATTTTTACCGATAAGCTTGATATAGAAAGAATAAAGGATTAGAGACGTGTGGTATATAAATAATTTTGAAGATGGAAATGCATAGAAGACAAACATAAAATACGTGAATCATAAGAAGCCTCCATAAATACATTCAGTTAAATATTAGTGGCAACTCCCAAACGTCAAGGAATGTATAAGCTATATAAACATTTATCTGACCCAAGGAAATGGTATAATTTCATAGTAATGGAAAGGAAAGATGGAGCTTGTGATTCCTTTCTTTGTCTTTTATTACCTATTTCCCCAGCCAAGGCTTAGGAAGAAAACACACATTTTCTTACAAAAATGGTTCAGCATTCATTTCATTTAGATGTTTTAGATTCTATAAGGAAAAGGAATCTCTGATTTCTTGGACATTTCCTGATTTTAGGGATTCAGTTAAGAAATTAAACTGTGTGACTCTAATTTTAATTTGTCTTTAAAAAATGTCATCATTATGCCAAGACTTTATGGTTTATATTTCATTCGTGTGTCATGAAATAGCTTATTCCCTTAATTGATAGTTTAAATTAACCAGATATTATTATATACTAAAATCCAAATTTATGTACAGTGTGTGTGTGTGTGTGTGTGTGTGTGTGTGTGTGTGTGTATGTGTGAGTGCGTGCGCGTGCACGCGCGCGCAGACGTGCTAGTCTTGGGGTTTGAGGTCAGGGCCTGGAAACTGCCCTTGAGGTTTTTTTCTCAAGATTAGTGCTCTAACACTTGAGCCACAGCTCCACGTCTGGTGCTTTGGTGGTAATGGGAGATAAGAGTCTTATGGGCTTGGTCTGGCCTCCCAAGTAGCTAGGATTATATGTTTGAGCTACCTGTGCCAAATTTGTGTACCTTTTATATAGTAATTTAGAAAAATTGAATTAAAAAGAGCTTACTCTCAAAATAATTTGTATCATTATATCCAAGAAACCTACACAAATTCAAATATACCATTGAGAGAATTTGAATAAACATAAGAATCTGGGCTTACTGGAACATCCAGTTTCACAAAGAATTATTTGGGGATGAATTGAAGTGCAGTGAGTGCAGTAGTAGAGGGTTTGTCTAGTATGTACAAGGTTCTGTGTTCAATTCCCAGCACCAAGAATAAAAACAAATCCATCTAAACAAATCACCTAATTAAGAATAATGATAAATACCTCCAAAGTAGTCTATTTTTAAATGTAGAGAGCAATTATCATTTTAGTGTTTTTTCAACTGTGTTGTCTCCATACTTATGCTCATTCTTTGTTTTGTGTTTAAAATAAGTATTTTGGGCATTCCAAATGTCCAAGTGGATGGAAGGAATGGAGCTAAAGGAGATCAAGTAATTATTGTACCTACTTGGAGTGATTGATATTCCTGGTTAATCCATGCTAGTGATTATATGGGGACAAAGTTTGCAGATGGATGGACATGCCAGAGTTGATATACTAAAGAATTGAGTATGTCAGACCAAATGGCAAATGCATGAAACAGAACTGATGAGAAGTTTAGTAAGCAAACATTTTTAAGTGTAATTTTATGTCAGATGGCTTGAGGGACTAATAAAAAAGTATTTTAAGGTAAAAAAAACAAGAGAAGTCATTACAATTCTATAACAATATAAACTTTATTGAACATCTTCAGGTCACATTAAAACTTTCAGTCAAATAGGAGAACTAACTTTCATCTATATTACTTACCCACTCACAATAGAGAACAATCATGGATTATTATAAATAAAAGGTGACAGAACACAAGGGATGGAGAATTCATATGTTCATCAGAGAAAATGCAAATTATATTAGTTTAATAACATCATGGTAAAATATAATGCTTTAGTATAGATTCTCTCCCAGATTAAAAACATAAGTGAATAGAAAATAAATATTTATTGATTTTATATATATATATGCTCCCAGTTTATCGTTATAGTAAGCCTACAAAGAAAAATAGTATTATTTTTAATTCAGAAAGGAAAACTGAGGTTCAGAGTAACCTACTTCTAATTAATGATAAAGTTAAACATGATATGCATATTTTTGATATCACAACATTTTGAAATATTAAAAGCTAGAAAAAATACAATATGGTTTAATAATTATCATGATTAAGAGAGGCATAGAAATTTTGCTTTGCAAAAGAAGGGACAGAGAGATGCTTAGTTGTGTCATCAATATTATTATTTCAATTCACATTACCTTTTCTCAATAGCATGCAACTGACAAGGAAGCCCAATGAAGTCAGGGGGAAAAAGAGAAATGGGTTGGTCTTTTGGCTTCTATACTAGTTATCAAAGTTCCCACCCAGCTCCCTCTGACCTCAACTTCTTTTTTTTTAATTTTAATGTGTTTATTTGAAGCATTTTTGTGTTTCATACATGGGTTATTATATATAGTTATCAAAGTTTGTGTATTTTTTTCATTGCATTTATTTTTATTTATTTATTTATTTTTATTGTGAAAATACCGTAAGAGGAGTTATAATTACATGGGCAAGATAACAAGTACATTTCTTATCAAGCATTGTTGCCTCCTCTTTGCTTCCCCTTCCCATCCCTTCCCATACTCCCCTCTCCTCTTCCCATCCCATCCTACCACCCCCCCAAAGTCGTAACGTTCGTTTTTCAATATAACGACTTGTACTAGTCATTGTTGCAATGGGTCCACCTTTATCTCTAGTTAAACGATTTGTTTTTGCCCTTCCCCTCCACAAATTATACCAACATCAAATACAGTGAAAGTAGGGATTATACTGTGGGGGAGGAATATACAAAGCAATGGAATTCTATGCCTCCATCAGAAAGAATGACATTGCCCCATTTGTTAGGAAATGGAAAGGCTTGGAAAAAATTATATGAAGTGAAGTAACCCAGGCCCAAAGAAACATAGGTCCCATGGTTTCCCTTATTTGCAATAACTAGTATATGTCTGAGTCAAGCAGAAAAGGTCAGATAAGTTGATGTTAGAGGAAATGAACCCTAAGATAAGTATTCAAATGTTTTTTTTTCTTTCATGCAATTGCTTCTAACATATTTATAAGATAATTTCTATGTTGCTTTGACCTCAACTTCTTAGTCTCTCTTATTCTATTCTCCCATCTCAGAGGCAGCTTTCTCTAATACACTTAAGTCTCAGTCCGAAGCTCCTTTCTTTGTTCTATGCAAATGTTTAATTTTCTCTGAGGACGTTCCTAAAGAACCACTACAACTCTCTTATTTCTTTCATCTTCCCTCTTTTCCCCCTCACACTTCAGCCCTCCTCTTTCTCCCCTCTTCTATCTCTCTCCTCGGCTTGCTTATTTGTCTGCCTCAATCACACACAAACACACACACAAACACACACACACACAAACACACAAACACATACATCACTACCATTATTTTTCTTTCCTGCACTAGAATATAAATCCCTCCAGGGCAGAGTTTGGGTCTGAACAAAAGCAAGAAATAAAAATAATAGTAATAATAATAATAATAATAAAGAAATAATGATTACTTTAGTTCTGGAAGATGGTGAATATTTAGTACTTAAAAATTATTTGTTGAGCCGGGCGCTGGTGGCTCACGTCTGTAATCCTAGCTACTCAGGAGGCTGAGATCTGAGGATCGCGGTTCAAAGCCAACCCCGGGCAGGAGAAACCGTGGGACTCCTATCTCCAATAAACCACCAGAAAACCGGAAGTGGCGCTGTAGCTCAAGTGGTAGAGTGCTCGCCTTGAGCTGAAGAGCTGAAGGACAGAGCCCAGGCCCAAAGTTCAAGCCCCACGGCCGACCAAAAAAAAAAAAAAAAATTATTTGTTGACTAAATGACTAAAAAGCAATGACCAGCACAGAATACGAGTAAACACAAATCAAGGGACTCTTCTTTCTGTGCAAGTTTTGTTTTTTTGTACCATAATTATTTAAGTATATTTTTTGAATATTTTTATTTTCTTTTAGTAGTTGTACAAAGGAGTTGCCATTCTACAGAGCAGTTTATGAATACAGTGCACTTTAATCAATGTCACCCCTTTCAAAATTCTCATCCACTGCTCCCAATTCACTCTTTCCTTCACTTTTCTTAATTTCAGAGTATGCATTGATTTTTTTGGCCATTTAACAAATGGGTTTACATGTACAATATATCTTGATTTGTGTCACCACTTCAACCTCTTCACCTCCCTTCAACTCAACCCTTCCTATTCCACAATTCTATGGTATATACACTGACTTCTTAACTGCATTTCCCCATCCCCCTTCATTCTGCTACTTTTTTCCATGGCTCCAACCTCCTACTTTCAAGTATCCATTTCTTGGTACTTATTTCATTGGGCTTTGACAATATTTTTTAAGGAATTATATTATCCACATTCTCCATATAGAGTATTACACTTCAGTTAATTCATTTGTAATCCCTTGCTTATGAACCAAGGTGTTTTCTTGACGATTTATAGGCACGGTCCAGCTACGAGAAATTGTGCAACTCATGTGTCTCTTGGACTGGCTTATTTTGCTTAATATATTTTTCCAGTCTTTCCATTTCCTTATTAATGCTGCAATATCATTTCTAATGGATGAGTAGCATTCCACTGTGTGTATATACCACATTTTCTTGATCCATTTGTCCACTGAGGGCCATCTGGGCTGGTTCCATATCTTGGCTATAGTAAATAATGATAAAATGAACATAGTTGTGCTGGTAGCTTTAGTGTGGCCTTGTTTGTGCTTTGTTGAATAAATGTGCAGGAGTGGTATTGCTGGGTCATAGGGTCATATATTTAGTTGTTAGAGGAACCTCTATATTGCTTTCCAGAGTAGTTGAATAATTTTACATTCCCACCAACAGTGTAATAGAGTTACCTTTTGTATACATCCATGCAAGCATATGTTATAACTTTTCTTGGGACTATCCATTCTTGCTTGGATAAGCCGGGATCTTGGTGTAGTTTTGATTTGCATTTCCTTTATGGACGGAGTTGTCAAACATTTCTTCATGTGTGTATTGGCCATTTTTACTTTACTGAGAAGTCTCTTTTTAAGTCCTTAGCTTACTTGTTAATAGGATTGTTATTTCTTTGAGGTTTATTTTGGAGGAGTTTAATTTTTTGAGCTCTAAGTTTATTTTGGATGCTAGACTCTTGTCTGTTGAATAGCTGGTAAACACAACAACAACAACAAAATAAAACTTCTCCCACTCTGTGGGCTTTCTATATAACTTTTTAATCTCTATCTTTTGCCATGCAGAAACTTTTTTTTAGTTTGATAGAATTTCATTTATCTAGTCTTTCTTGGATTTATTATGATTCTTTGAAAGTTTTGACCTGTGCCTAGGAGCTCTAGTGTTACCCCTAGGGAATATTGTCATGGTTTCTGGCCTTACATTGATGTCTTTGATCCATTTTAAATTGATTCTGGTGCAGAGTGATATATAAGGATGTAGTTTCAGTTTTAATGCATATGGACAGCCAGTTTTGCCAGCATCATTTGTTGAAGAGACTGGCTTTCTTCTGATAGAGGTTTTGGCTCCCTTATCAAATATAAGACTGCTCTAGGTCTGTGGGTTAATTTCTGGGTATTCTGTTCTGTTCCCTTTTTTCTCAGGGCTAACTTTGTGCCAGTATAAAGTTGGTTTAGCTACTTTGGCTTTGTCATAGAGTTTGAGGTATGGTAGAGATATTCCTCCAACACTGTTCTTCCTGCTAGGATTCCTTTGTTAGCCAAGGTTTTTTGTTATTCCATATGAATATTTGGATTGCTTTCTGTACTTAATTGAGGAATATTGTTAGGATTTTGGTGGTTATTATATTGAATTTGTAAAGTGCTTTGAGCAGTATTGCCATTTTTTACTATGTTAATTCTTTCAATCCAGGGAAATGGAAAGTCTTTCCATTTCCTTATCTCTCTCCACTCCTCTTCAATATAGTATTGGCATTCCTAGAAAGTTCAATAAGGCAAGAGAAAAACATAAAGGGAAAATAGGGAACAAAGAAAATTAGAGAACAAAGTAGAACTATCCCTTTTTGAAGGTGGCAAGCTACCAGACATGGTCCTAAATTTTGGCAAAGTAGCAGAGTATAAAATCAACCCACAGAAATCAGTAGGCCTATTCTGTATGGCAACAATGAGAAGATGGAGACTGAAATCAGGAAAGCAATCCCATTTGTAATAGCCTCAAAAACGCAATAAAAACAAACCTAGGAATTATGTTAACCAAAGGTCGGATAGACGTCTACTGGGAAAAGTTTAAAAATTTGAAATAAAATTGAAGAAGATTTAAGGAAATGGTAAAACCTTCCATGTTTCTGTACATGTTTTGTATTCACCCCAAGTTCACTTACTGAGCCATCTCATTTGACGGGTGGACATAAGACAACACTCCATTTTGTTATAGCACACATGACTTCGCAGAGTTTAGACAATATGCACTATGATTTGAAATAGCCCCCACGGATTCCTAGGGTTGAGCATCCCTTCTTATCATTCAAATAAATCAAGAAAATGCGAGAATAGTCGAGCACTTCTGGTTCATGCTTGTGATCCTAGCTGTCAAATACTTAGGTCAGAGGATCACAGTGCACAGACAGACTGGGCAGAGAAGTCCATGATACTCTTGTCACCAATTAACCAGCAAATAAAAGATAGACATGGAGGCATGGAGCAAATGGTGGAGCACTAGTCTTAAGGGAAAAAGACTATCAAGACAAGCCCTGAGATCAATCTCCAGCATTGACACACATACAAAAAAAGTGAAAATATATGTTGTTCCCATTAAAAATCTGTGAAGCGGGGCTGGGAAGTTAGCTCAGTGGTAGAGCGCTTGCTTTGTATGCCTGAAGCCCTGGATTCGATTCCTCAGCACCACACAAGCAAAAAGAAAAAAATCCAGAAGTCTTGCTGTGGCTCAAGTGGTAGAGTGCTGGCCTTGAGCTGAAGAGGTGAAGGACAGTGCCTAGGCCCAGAGTTCAGACTCCACGACCTGACCCCCCCCAAAAAAATCTGTGAAGCATGAAAATATAATTTTTAAATAATTCAAATAAATGTTATTTGTAGTAATTATTGCTTATTTACCAATATCATTAAATTGGAATATAATTTTATAATTTAATTTTTCCAGCACAAAGTTTATCATACAAATGAGAGTATGCTCAATGTCTACAACTTAGTGAATAATATAAAATGAGCCCTTGTAACTACAATCCAGTTTAAGATGCAGGAGAATGAAACCTAAGGTGACACTTGTCAGTCTTAATCTCAACTCTTCTTAGGAGAGGTAAATAGCCTTTTAAATTCTTTGGAAAAAAATTCTCTCCTATAGGTATCTTTTCATTCAGATTTTTAATTTTCTAAATAAATTCTAAAGCATTCATTTATTTCTCAATCATTTCTTCCTCTGTGTATTCTTTTGGCCTATGAGATTTATTGTGTGCATAAAACTATAGACAGAAGAATTTGGAACACTGCTTTTACTGATTACTCAAGATCTGCACACTAGAAGAAATGAAAAAGCTGACAGGCAGAATTTTAGACTACAGTAAAGTTCTCAAAATGAAATATTTTCATTTAAGAAGGTTTTTAATTACACATATACTCTCAACATATTCACCCCTAAAATCCTCTATAGAAGTTGTTTCGAGAGAATAAAGGTACACGAACATTTAATAGTTCCTAGAGTACATTTGAAAAGTGACTGAAATACATATTTTTTGAAAACAGAAAACAAGTAATTGATAATATGAAATATCAGATATCTATGTGATGAGAAAGTCAAGTATATCCTTTGAGACCAACAGAGGCACAATAAACACGGTAATGTACATTTCTGAAAGAATATCAAGAATGTATTTGGAAAGTCACAATATTAATTCAGAAAACAAAAGTTATCTTAGACTTTTAAGTACCATTATGAAACATATGTATTAGAGATTAAATTTGAAAATGATAGAAACACTCATTGATAATAGAGGACAGTTTTACCCTTTAATTATGCCATGGTGGTAATAATAAAAATAATTTGTTTATTTTTTATTTCTATAAAACAACCTGTTGTATAAACAGGCTATTGTTCTAGTGTTGATGGGTTTTTGGATTCTTTCCAAGAGCAATTAAGGATTTTCTTTTAAGTACTTCTTCTAGGAGATACACATGACAGACCCACACCCACCCACCCCACACACATATACACCATGGAATGGATTTATTACTTTCTCAGGAATCAATGTCTCCAGGGTTACTAGATTGCTAAGTGAGCTAAAATTCAAATTCCCCAAACCATTATAATAGCCCATTGATTAAACAATACTACCACTATTTCACAGAGGGAAACAGTAGACCAAAATTGAATGCCATCTCAGTAGGACTTCTAAGGTATTTTATTCTCTTTAAGTTTTAATATGGATGTTTTAACATGGAGAAACTATAGTTCATGGGAAAGTTTCATGGCAACTAATTAGGAAGGGTAGATATGAGGAGAGGGATATTTGATAAAGAAGCTCTTTGTTGAGATAGGCAAGAAATGCATTGTTCTGAGAGATGTTTGAATAGAACAGCAGCCACTTGCCTGGACATATTCAATTACAGAATTTAGTGTGTGTGTGTGTGTGTGTGTGTGTGTGTGCATGTGTGTTGTGTAGTGGGTGTGAGAGAGAGACAGGGAGAGAGAGAAAGAGAGAGAGGAAAAGAGGGAGAGAAAGAGAGAGAGAGTTGTGTTGGGGGGGAAGGAATATATGTGTTTGAGTATCACTGCTGGGGCCAGAACTTAGAATTCAGTTCTCATTTGGCTTTTTCCACTCCAGGTTGACACTCTACCACATGAGTAATACCCTTATTTCCAGCTTTTTGTTGATTAATTTTAAATGAAGGGAAATAAAAAAATGCTGAAATAATGATAAAAGTTGACCCATTGTAACAATGAGATGTGCAAGACACTATGTTGTAAAAGAACTTTACAACTTGGACAGGGATGGTGGGAGGGAGAAGTTGAGGAGGTGGGAAGGAAAGGGATAGTAGGGAAAAAACAGAGTAGGGGATAATAATGCTCAATGGGAAATGCACTTATTACCCGACTCATGTAACTGTAACTCCCCTAGACAGGATCTTTACCAAACAAAACAAAACAAAAAACAGGATGAAAATGGCTCATATATTTCTCTTCATATATTTATCCCGAGTAGCCACCATTACACACATGAAGTACCAGAGCCTTACTGACTTATAGAATTGTTTTTCAAATGAACAGTGGTTACTTGTTGATTTTAAATACTACCATCATAAGCATGCATTTCATGAAATACATAGCTATGGACACAGGTAGACTTAGTACTTTCTTCTCCTGGTTAAGCAAGGGTACTGCAGGTGATGTTAATTCTAGAAACCACTATGGTAATTCTGTCTAATGTGATCCTGTAGCAAACTGTATTTTCTTTTATTTTACTCATTTACTTTTTGCCAGACTAATATATACCAGTGCTTCGTAGTTTGGGTTTCAATTAGAAGTTGGTTTCTAATGAAATTGAATGATCTTACATGTGTGCCTTCACAACCTGGGCAATGTGTTTTGTATATTTTCTAAGTGTCTGTTGAAATCATTGCTAATGTTTATATTGGATTGTATGCCTTTTTCCTTGAGTCATAGAAAATCATTATATATTTCTGCTTTAATATTATTGTCACTTATATGTGGTATAAAAATAAATTCCCCCTGATATTGGCTTTTAAGTGCATTCTACATGTTGAAGTTTTGAATAAACAGTTCTTTATTTCAGTGTAATCTAGTTTACTAATCTGTTTATGTTTTATGCCTCCAGGGACTTAAATTCTTACTGAGTGTAGGAAAATTTGGACATGTTACTTTATAAATTCTTACAATTTTCAGAAGTAGAAGTGAAAGTGTGAAAAAAATAAAGCAGTGGAACTCACTGGACACTGATGAGAGTGAACTATACAACTCGTGGTAGAGATGGGAGGGAGGGAGAGGGAGAGAGTGAGGGAACAGAAGAAACTGTATGATAGGAAACGTATTCATTACCTTATTCATATAATTGTAATCCCTCTAAACATCATTTGTATAATAACTTAAAGTAAATTAATTTAAAATATTAAATCTTTGGCAACGGTAATGATTGTGATGAGAGAATCATTCTTGTTTTTTCATCATTGAGAACTGATAATTGCATCATTTCTTAGGGATTATGTAATAGATTTCCATGATCTAACAATCTTAACTATATGCATAGATTTGTTTCCATACATACATCTTGATGCATATATTCTGTTTCTCATTCTACATGTCCGAGTGTTCCAAGCACAATAGTGTTTGCAATTATACCTTTAAGATATGACTTTGCATTTTGCACTTCATGATTCCATATCTAACAGTTATTTAGCAATATCTAGAATTTTCTCACTATTTGCAGTATAATAATTAGCTTGTCAATTTCCACAAAAGCCTTGTTGAGGTATTGACAAGAGTTAAAATCAATATATAATTGTCCAGTAAATTCTGGCTTATCTATTACTGATGTTTGCTCTCCTTGTTTGCATCTAATTCATTAGTGGCAACCACAAAATAAATAACTGGAAATCCTATATTTAAAACTGTTTAGTGTTTTAAAAAATACACTTAAAATTATCATTTAAACAATCCACTTAAATTAAATAACTAGCTGTGACACAAAAAAGTGAGAAATAAGTTTACAAATGTTTGTAGCTAAAATAGAACTAAATGAGTTGTTTTCTCCCCAATTCCATTTGCTAAAAACAAACATAAAATTACTCAGCATATATGTATACCTAAAGAGAGAACACAAACAAGTTAAGAAACCATACTTAGCCAATTCACTTTGCTTCATAATACTGCTAATTATTTCTACACTTAAACATTCCGTAGCCAAACCTTTGCTAAACACATTCAAAGTACTGAACAATGTTCCTAGCAATACACACAAATGATTGTCTTCATGGATCCGAGAGTCAATTGGAAATAGCTAACACAAAAAATATATGTATACATACAAATCTTGCTGCAGCTCTGATAGAAGGTATCAAATGCCAATAAGACAGAGAAGAGTCTTCCCTAGTTTAAAGGAATATCTCTAACTATTTACTAGGAAAGTAATTTTTGAGTTTCTACCTATTGAGTAAGTAAAAGTTTTCTAGTTAAAGAAGAGGAGAAGAAAAAGAAAGAGTCAAGTTAAAGAAATATGTCTATAAAAGGCTCTGGGTTTAAAAGAAAAACAGCAGAGATTCTAGGAAATAAAAGAAAGCCTTTCCACTGGAAATCAGAACAGAACTAATGATAACATGACTCAGACTAAAGAGGTAGAGCTGGGGTAGTCGAAAAAATGGGACCACATGGTGCCTCATCCCATTTATGATCCTATTTGTGAAAGAAAAGAAACTCCCAAGACAGAAAATAAAGGGTTCCCAAAAATAGTGAAGTGGGGTTGTGGAATCAATACTCACATTCTTTAGAACAGTTAATGATGACATGCCATTGATTTTCATTTGGCAGTAAACAGCACCAGACAAGGGAAATGATATGTCTGGGATGCAATTGGTTCAATGATCTGACAATAATTAAATTTAAAGAAAAAAAAGAATATAGGCAAAGAAAATCCAATACAATATAATATTTGTTAATTTGTAAAATCATAAATTGGAGGCTTAGGTTAAAATTAGATTATAAACAAATTTGTCTATATCTGTTGCTTTTGTCTTTTTCAGCATTATTATAGTTCATTTCTTAACTTTATGTTCTGAAATTTTGAGGTGATATTTCAATTTTAAAAAATCAAACTTAAAGATTTATTTTTAGAAGTAATATTTAAGCAATAAAATCTGTTTTTAAGAATTCTACTTTAGGGGCTGGGAAGTGGCTCAGTGTTAGAGCGCTTGCCTTGCATGCTTGAGGACCTGGGTTCGATTCCTCAGCACCACATAAGCAAAAAGTAAAAGCCGAAACTGGCACACTGGCTCAAGTGGTAGAGTGCTAGCCTTGAGCTGAAGAGCTGAGGGACAACACCCAGGCCCAGAGTTCAGGCCCCATGATCGGACCCCCCCCCAAAAAAAGAAAATAAATCTACTTTATTATTTTAAAATCCTAAGAAATATTCTGCCTTATGAGTTAATATTATTCAATAAAATAAAACTATTTGTTGATGCAGAAATATAGTTTATAATGAACGGCAAATTGAATATTTATTTTGTCTTTAATAACAACTTTTCACAAACGGTTTAACAGCTGCTTCAAATGGAGCGAATTCGAATGTTTTCTTTTAAGCATTTTTATATATAAAAATGCCCAGTGATGAAAGTGAACAAGTTGCATTTTCAAGGCAATTGTATGCTATAATAATTACTTCACATTTTCTGAGAAATAGAGAATCTAGGAATTGTTTTTGAAAAAGTTTGTATGCCATCCCATGTTACAAGAAGATGATAGGTCAAAGATTTTAGAAGCATGTGAAGGAAATGTTCCAGTGAAGCCTTGTCAAATTTCTGTACTTCTCAAATGAAGTAAGCTGTAAGGTTTAAGATCTGCTGGAGTAAAATAAGATTAAGGCTGAGGCTCTTGTTTAATGTCTTCTCTATATGTATTGGTTAAAATCTTCTCTTTTTATACCCAATCTCAGACATTTTACAAACACAAAAATAAAATCCTTTACACTAGTGGTTTATAAGAATTTTAATTCTAGGGTTAAAAGCAACAGTTATGTGGGATTGAAGGGAATTATTTTAGAGTTCAAAAATAAACTACCGAAAGACATTATAGTCATTAATACTTTTCTGTATCTTTGAGCAGAATTTTAAACAGATGATTGAAAATAAACAAATTGTAATTCTGTCAATAGAAAAACTTGTAAGTTGGTTACGCATGGCTCTCAGGAGGCTGAGAACTGAGGAACCAGATTTGAAGTTATCCTGGGCAGACTAATCTACAATTAACCAACCAAAAGCCAGAAATGGAGGTGTGGATCAAATGGCCGAGTGCCATCCTTTAATACCCAAGCCAACCAATACCATGAGGCCCTGAATTCAAATCCCAGAACTGGTACACATGTGTTTGTGTGTGCAAATCAGCCCTTATGGACATACACGCATACAAACACACAAATATTAACTCTTGCAGTATAGTTTTTAATCATTTTAATCATTATAGACAAACATATCAAATAATTTGGTCTCTTATATTGTAATTATAGGATGTAAGTTGCTAGTTCTCATTAAAGAAGGTTTTTTTAAAAAAAATTTATTTATTATTATTATTTTTTATTGTGAGAATATCGTACAGAGGAGTTACAATTACATGGGCAAGATAATGATTACATTTCTTACCAAGCATTGTTGCCTCCTCCTTGTTTCCCCTTCCCATCCCTTCCCATACTTCCGACCTTCCCCCACCCGATCCTCCCTCCACACCCAACCAAAGTTGTAAAGTTCGTTTTTCAACATAACGACTTGTACATCTCATTGTTAGAATGGGCCCACCTGTATCCCTATTTAAACGATTTGTTTTTTCCCTTCCCCTCCACAAATTATACCAACATCAAATACAGTGAAAGCAGGGGTTATACCATGGGGGAGGGACATACAAAGCAACATAGAAATCATCTCATAAATATGTTAGAAACAATTGCATGAAAGGGAAAAAAAACAAAGCAGTATTTCTGAAGGACATAGTTTTAAAAATAAATTTACTCACATATGTAGAACCCCCCTCAAATTACATATGATACATTAATCTTAGTTCTAATTATTATATTACATCTTATATGATGTGTAGCTTATAAAATGCTAAACAGTTGGTTCTATCAATTAGTCATTTAAATCTTCAAAACTGCTATGTTAGTCTGCATCATTCTTCAAGACAAGTGGCATTTGAGAGTGCAAAGATTACTTTAATTGCTTGTTTGTCTTTCTTTCTTTTTTTCTTTGGCCAATCCTAAGTCAGGGTTTTTTTTGCCCAAGGCAGGCATACACCACTTGAGCCACAGGAGCATCCTAACTTTATGGTAGTGTATTGGAAATAAGAGTTTCAGATTTTCCTGCCAGAGCTGGCTTCGAACCACAATTCTCAGATCTGAGCAACTGGCACCTGGCTCAAAGATTTGGTTTTTATAAGAACTCTTGAAAATTAAAAAATGTAACAAGTCACTATTGAGTCTGAAATGGCAGGTACACCTTGGAAATTCTTCCTGTATGTCTGGCCTGAGTGTTCAGAGAAAAGAGCGATGTTTACCTGGAGTGCTATTGAAATCCTCAACAATATAAACTAGTGTATAAACAGGAATGCACCCTGATTTAGCTTGCTTGCTCAAGCATTTTCCACATTGGGCCATGGCTGCCTGTACCATGCTTTCAGCCAATCACAGATGGCTACAGAGTGCTCTCCTCTTATTTGTTCTTGATGGCAGTTAAATGCACATGAGTATCTAACTGTTCACTTTAATAGGTTTCAAGAGTCACTTCAGAGGACTGGAAAAGTACAGCGTTGGATGGCTTGTGTAGGTGACGAGATAAAGGGGGTTTTGCTTGGTAGATTATGAGTTTCAGGAAGGAGCACAATATGCTCAGAAGCATGATGAATTGTTTTGTGAAGATCCAGTTATTCTGGTGCACATAGATGCCTGTGGAAATGTAAGAACCAAGGAGGATCCACCTTAGCACTCCTTGGGTTTTTGTCCATCAAGGACTTCTTGATAGTTACTTCTTTGACAGTCACTCTCTAGCCGGTGGTTCTCATTGTGCATGCTTGTTACAGCTCTGTATTTACTGTATACAAATTTCCTTTACAATAATCTGAGGCAAAGCTACTCCTTGGCAATGCTGATTTGATCTATATCAGGTGTACCCCAGCAGAGATTTGTAATAATAATCACAATTAAGATCTCCAAAACCATGTTCTGCCTGGCCCCATCTTGTCAACATTCAGTTCATGGGGCTAGAAATTTACTATTCTTGCTCTAGGTACTTTTCTGAAACATAGCACAACTGAACACACATGCATGCCAAGACAACAAAGCTATAGACACACACATCAAGTTCCTTTGTGTGTCTCTTTTTCTTTCACTACAATGTGACCAGGGGAGGCAAAACAGTTGTTTTTCACTATTTTCCTTTGGCTTACTCATCTGTAAGGAATGCTTACTAATTGTACAAAGTCTATAGACTATATCAGATATAGAAAAATAATTGGGGTCAAGTATGGACATTCCTGGAAAGAAAGTTCTGTTGTCATACTTAATTAATTACTGAAATCAGTATGGGTGTAACTCTAACTTTAAACGTTTCAGATTTATTACAGAAAGTGTTTAAATTTTGAAAATTATTTTCCTTATCAAATTCATGTCCTTTTGAATAATAATGTGGAAACAAATAAAAACTGAAGGTCATCAGGTAAAAAAGAAAAGAAGTTAAACATCAAATACAGAGATAGTAGGAATCTTTGGTAAATGAGTTACTAGCTAATTAAAGTCTATAGTGTATAGCATGTGTGCACACAATATATGAAACTATTTTTAGGCTCTAGATGTAATTCATATTAAGCATATACAAGATAAACAAGTATCCGGAAGCATAATATTTCTTTGGCTTTAATTCAAAAGAAGTCTTCTGAAATTCAAATAATTTTCTTTCTTTCATAGTTTCTTATTGGATTATAAAGAATGCATATTGGTTAATAGAGATGCCACTATCACATACATTTTAGACTTGTACATGCTGCAAGCAAGTGCTTCCAAAGCATTTACTTCAGCTGGCTCTTTGATTACACACTCAGAGTTCTAGGTCAATCCGTATGTACTCCAGAGAACTTCCCTTAGGCACAAACACTTTCTATTTCAACAGCATTATTACATCTCATGAAAGCTGAAAAAAAATGAAAAAGAAAATATTCTTTTCCTCTTTACAAATGCCATCAGTAAAATGGATACAGTTAAGCTGTATTTTTCCAGTAAGAAAAATCAAATACTCGCCTAGAGTTACTTGTCTTCTCTCTATATAACTTTAAGTGTCCCTTTTGGCCACTAGCTATAAACATTTAATTCAGGAATTAAAACTTTAAATTATTTCTTTTAACGCTGGTAAATTCTTTCGTCAAGCTAAAGGCAGTCTCTGCTGGTTGTGAGCTAATTCTTTCAGAAGAAGCTTGGTTCTTATTGTTTGCATATATTAGGGAGATGGATACCTGTGCGAACAAGATAAACTATTTTTAAAATCTACAGATGAACTATAAGTACAGATATGACATCAGTAGTTTATTTTATGTTCTTTTAAGTTACTATATTCTAGCATCAGCTCTTTAATACCAAGCAGTTTATTACTCTTTATATAAAAGTTTTCTAAAAGGAATATAAGCACCCTAAAAAGACATATGCTGGGTGCTGATGCCTCACATTTGTAACCTAGATTCTCAGAGAGCTGAAATTGGTGAACTAAGCTTCAAAGCCAGCTCAGGCAGAAGAGTCTATGAGGTTCTTATCTCCAATTAGCCAGCAAAAAACCAGAAGTAGACATATGTCTCAAGTGATACAGCACTAGACTGAAGCACCAAAAGCTATGGGAGAATGCCTCAGACCTAAGGTCAAGCAGAGTACTTGCACTAAAAAATTAATGAATATAAATAGGTAGATAGAGAGATAGATGATAGTAGACAGACAGAGACAGACAGACAGATAGATAGGTAGACATGAAAGACCCCAGACTCCTGGGATACTTTCGTCAACGGGAGGGCGCCCCAGAAAACTCAGACTCCAGGCCGGGAGATGCAATAAGCAAGAGGAGTTTATTTGATGTTTGCGCAAATGGACTCTCTGTCCCGAGCAGACAGGGAGCCCCGAGCAGCGGTTACAAGCCTTTTTAAAGGCAAAAACCACAAGATTAACGCATAACACAAAGCATCCCATGATTGGTCCATTTAAAGGTCACCATATACACCAACAATCACTTTGCCATGCGGGAAATTTTGTAACACTCTTTGTAAAATGACTGGCCCATGGTTGGTTTAAGGGTGGGGGTTACATGGTTACAGGCCTATGATTGGTTGACATTTGGCTTAGCTTGTGGTCTTGCCAGGTGGTCGTTATCTCAAGGTCCTGTCTGGGGAATTTCTAAATGGGAACTGAGGAACACGTACTGTCTGTTTTTTTTATCTATGACCACTGACCTTGTCCTGGGGCCAACATCTGGTCCCTGAAACTTCTTAACTCATTTCTGGGAAGGGAAGGGTCAATGCTAGCGTAAGCAAGTTTACAGAAGCAGAATCAGCAGTTAGCAAGTTAGTAATGGTAATGGTCAATTTTTAATCTTTCATTTTCTCCACTTCTCTGGACTAATTTTAATCTTAAAATTTAGGGTGTCTCTATATTATTTTGTGGGGTATCAGTTGTTCTCAGTGCTTGGTATTGAGACCTCAGAACTAATTGACGGACTGCGCTGATTTTTTTTTTTTTTTTTTTTTTACAAAAGACACCAGTCTGTTGAGTATACAAGGTCCGATTGTAACAAAATTAACAGTACCAAAGGCCCTTACATTTTTTTTTACCATTCCTGACTCTCTGTATCACAGTTAACTTAATTTTATGCCAGCTGTATTTGTAAGCTCCAATTTTAAGACATACTCATACCATTTGCGACATACTCATACCATTTGTGACATATTCATACCATTTGCTACATACTTAAACTTTCTGAGGTTTGTCTTCTTTCTTTTTTCAAACAATTAAAGACAATCCTTACTTTTTAAATCCTTTCTTATCCAAAGGGGACCTTTTTTCCCCAATTCCTTTCCCAAGGCTTTCTTTACTATCCCCCTCTCCTTTACAATTTCTTTTCCAAGGCTTTCTTTACTATCCCCCTCTCCTTTACAATTTTCATTGATAACACACTCAGGTTATTACCATACCAGAGCCAAACTAGGCTGTGACCATAGAGTGGATTTCCAGTCACTATGCACTGAAGTACCTAAGGCAAGCAAGCCAGTGATATCCTTGTCCCCAATATCCACTGTGGGAAGAGAGGGTTTCTGGATATCATCCAAAAGAATGTCCCACAAGATCTTAGATTTAGCAGCAGTCAACCAGGAAGCAGACTCAGGTGATGGAATCAGGCAGGAGTTTCTCCAGGTGGCTGTCAGGCCGTCGTTGAATGTTACCCATTAGGGTATGCAGCAGCAGCAGCAGCAGGATCTCTCAGTGGCTCCAAGGGACTGTCACACCTCATGCTGGGCTGTAAATTTCTACACAGACTGGTTAAGATACATTGCATAGGCTTGGCAGGCTTTGATCCTGCTGGTTTTTAAGATCTTTAAACAATAGTCCAGGACAATTTACCAAAATCACAACTTTTTTACTAACCAGATATTTTTGTAAATATCTGGTTAGTAAGGCTTAGAAGGCTTAGTCTTGTAACCATCTCTGACAGATGCAGTCTCCACACCTTGAACACCTACAACAGTTAACACTATTTTTTATGCCTTTTTTTTTAAATCATTTTAGCTATTGTGTCTCATTTTTCCAAAACTGACTCTGGACCCTTAATCTTAAAATGGGGGTAGAAGGGCGAAGGTCCATCTTCTGTAACTTCTTCAAGCTGACTTCAGGGGTGTTGATCTTACCTAGCCAGGAATCTATAACCTTAGCCTATTTTACAAAGAGGCTATCAGGGTTAGATGTCATTAAGAACAATATTTTAACTTTTGACAACTGCACAGACCTTTTTTCGGCTACAGCAGTGTAGCTTGTTTAGCACTCTGGTTTGCAAAAGCATCTTCCTAGATGGCTTAGGAATATGATCTCTAGTGACCCTAACAATGCCTAAATTACCTTTGCAGGCCTTTAGACAGATATCAATAGAAACACACTCTCAGGTTTACAAACTTTTTCCTGAGCAGATGAACTTCATGTAGCTGATGTCAGCTCAATAGTTACTGCCAATTAAAGCTTTTGGCACATAAAGGGGTTGAGATTTAAACTATCCTCCACATTTTATAACATTAGCTTTTTACTATCACAGAGGACTGGCAAGTTCCTGTCCCTTACAAGGTAGTCATGAACATTAGGCATGCTTACAAACTATCTCCCCATGACCTCCTGGCTCTGACCGATTTTTGAAGAGCCACAGAATGACTCTAGAATCCGACATTTCTGCCATCCAAGCAGTGGCTTACTGCCTCTGGATGCTCCTCCATCGCTCTTGTCCCAGGACTGTCTTCTCCTTTAGCTGGTCGCTGGACTTGAACTCGGGGCCTGAGCACTGTCCCTCAGCTCTCCAGCTCAAGGCTAGCACTCTGCCACTTTGAGTCCCAGACTCGGGGCTTGAATGCTGTCCCCTAACTCTTCAGTCCAGGGCTAGTACTCTGCTGGCTGAATAGAGGTGACAGTCTTACAGGAACCTTTTTGTGCCCGGGCTGGCTTTGAACCAGTTTGCAGAGCAATGAGTCATAAAAGGCCATTTTACTCCAATTAAAAGCAACAAGGTGGTCAACATAGAAATAGCTTTTAAGCATGCTCTTATCTGAAACTTATTAAGAGTCAAAGTTACATCTTACAAACTTGTAGGAATCCTCTGTGCTTTGTTCTGGGCTTGCTGGAAACTTAAAAAACCTATAAGAGCAAACTAGAATAGCAATCATTTTGATAATCCTAATTTTTCCTCTGTGTACATTGAGGCCAATATTAAGAACAATTTTATATTTAAACTTTATATCTAAAAATCCATTTTTAATTTTTTAAAACCTCTTATTAATCACCTTAAATATTTTATACTTTAGTTTTTATTTGCACTTTAAAAAAACTTCTTAAAATCTTGAGGCCAAGTGTCACTCATTGTCTCTTGGCTGCTTGTTTTTACACATTAAAAACTTTTAAACTCAAATGACAATTTTTCCTTAATGCAAGAATTACAGTCACCATCACTATACCATGAAGCTAGAATTAACACCTTTATAACTTTTAAAAACATCCTAATTGTAAAACATTAAAAGCAAGTCACATTATACAAATAACTTTTTAGCCCTCTTTTTAAGGCCTTTCTAATTTTAATGTTAACACATCCAAGGGGAAGTTTTAGCAATACTAATCAGATCATCACATCACTCATTTTAACCATCATGTTTTCAGTGTCTATCTGCAGGGAAAAGAGAGAACAAAGATGGGCCACTCAGCCCCTTCTATGGAATGGGCACACACCCAATCTGACTCTTTAGGGTTAGATGAACTGCGTTTGTGTCAGCTTGCCCTCTTTTACCATGCGTGGACTCTTCCCAGGACCTGTCCCACCATGCATGACTAGCTGAACTGCACTTCTGCTTGTTTACCCCTTACCCCTAAAGACAGGTCTTCTGTTGGCTTCTAGCTGTTTTTTTTTTTTTATCTCTTGGTTCTCAAATGAAATACAGTTTTGAGACAGACAGAACAAGTAACATCTTTGACGGTGTTAAACTATACTTTACATTTAAATTTTTAATATTTATCCCAAATTTTAGCCAAGGGAACTAGATCCCAAACAGCCAATGCATTTTTGTTAAGCCAGATAACTTGATTACAGTATAAACAGTCTTATGTATTTTAAAACATTAGTTTTTAAAATAACAGATTTTTTAATTTGCAAGTTAAAGAATCTTTAAAAAGCCATTTAAAACAATGTGAAGATTTTTTTAAAATTCTTGGTAATGTCCAAACCACATAACCTTTTGAATTTTAAAATTTAAACTCACCCAATTGTTACAGCATGCTGACAATTCTTATCTTTGAACACATTCACAGACACACACAAAAAACTCACACAGATCTTAAAGCGTGCAAAAATCAAAATCAGTCGTACGTACACCTTTTAAAGTTTTTTTTTAATTTAATTTAATTTTATTTGTGAACATACTGTACAGAGGAGTTATAGTTACATGGGCAGGATAATGCGTACATTTCTTACCAAGCATTGCAGCCTCCTCCTTTGTTTACCCTTCACATCCCTTCCCAGCCTCCCCCCTCCCCCCCAATCCCAATCCTTCCCCTTCCCCCCCTTCCCCCCCTTCCCCCCCCCACACTAACGTTGTAAAGCTCGTTTTGGACATGACAACTTGTACTTCTCATTGTTGCAACAGGTCCACCTGTATCCTTAAACAACTGGTTTTTCCCCATCTCCTCCACAAGTTATACTGACATCAAATATAGTGAAAGCAGGGGTTATATTGTGGGGGAGGGACATACAAAGCAACAAAGAGATAATCTTATAAATGTGTTAGAAACACATGCATGAAAGAAAAAAAACATTAAAATACACATCTAAGGGTTCATTTCCCTGACATCATATTATCTGACCTTTTCCGCTTGACTCATACATATACTAGATATTACAAATAAGGGAAACCATGGGACCAACGTTTCTTTGGGCCTGGCTTACTTCACTTAATATAATTTTTTCCAAGTTTTTCCATTTCCTAACAAATGGGGCAATGTCATTCTTTCTGATGGAGGCATAGAATTCCATTGTGTATATATACCACATTTTCTTGATCCATTCATCTACTGAGGGGCATCTGGGTTGGTTCCATATCTTAGCTATGGTAAATAATGCTGCAATAAACATAGTTGTGCTGGTAGCTTTAGTGTGGTCTTGTTTGTAAACATTAGGGTAAATGCCCAAAAGTGGGATTGCTGGGTCATAGGGGAACTCTATGTGAAGTCTTTTGAGGAACCTCCATACTACTTTCCAAAGTGGTTGAACAAGTTTACATTCCCACCAACAATGAAGTAAGGTTCCTTTCTGTCCACATCCCCTCCAGCATCTGTTGTTGTTAGAGTTCTTGATTTTTGCCGTTCTAACTGGAGTGAGGTGATATCTCAATGTTGTTTTGATTTGCATTTCTTTTATGGCTAGGGATGTTGAACATTTCTTCATGTGTCTATTGGCCATCCTTCTTTCTTCTTCAGAGAAGTTTCTCTTTAAGTCTTTCGCCCACTTATTTATTGGGCAGTTGTTTCTTTGAGAATTTGTTGTTGGGTGGTTTAATTTTTTGAGTTCCAAGTATATTTTAGATATGAGACCCTTGTCCGTTGTATGGCTAGTAAAGATCTTCTCCCAATCCGTGGGCTTTCTATTGATCTTGCTAGCTATGTCATTTGCCCTGCAGAAGCTCTGCAACTTCATGCAATCCCATTTGTCCAACCTTTCTTTGATTTGTTGTGTTTCCGGGTCTCTATTCAG
This sequence comes from Dipodomys spectabilis, assembly GCF_019054845.1. NCBI lineage: Eukaryota > Metazoa > Chordata > Mammalia > Rodentia > Heteromyidae > Dipodomys > Dipodomys spectabilis. The sequence goes on from NW_024870713.1 coordinate 345,216, forward strand.
AAAATTTCGGCCTGAGCCAAGGAGACCTAGGGTTTCTCCTATTCCATCCTGTAATGTTTTCAGAGTGTCTGCTTTGAGTTCAAGGTCTTTGATCCATTTGGAGTTGATTCTGGTGCAGGATGATATATAAGGATCTAGCTTAAGTTTTCTACATGTAGTTAACCAATTTTGCCAGCACCATTTACTGAAGAGGTTGTCTTTCTTCCATTCTATTGTTTTAGCTCCCTTATCGAAGATTAGATGGCTATAGGTCTGTAGGTTCATTTCTGGGTTTTCAATTCTATTCCATTGGTCCTGAGGTCTGTTCTTATGCCAGTACCAAGCTGTTTTGATTACTATGGCTTTATAGTAGAGTTTGAAGTTTGGTATTGATATTCCTCCAGCAGTGTTCTTTCCATTCAGGAGCGTTTTTGCTATTCGGGGTCTTTTATTGTTCCATATGAATTTTTGGATTGCCTCTTCTATTTCCTTGAAGAATGAGGTTGGAATCTGGATAGGTATTGCGTTGAATTTGTAGATAGCCTTGGGAAGTATTGCCATTTTCACGATGTTAATCTTTCCAATCCAGGAGCATGGGAGGTTTTGCCATTTTTTAAGTTCTGTGTTGATTTCCTTTTTCAAGATTTTAAAGTTTTCATCATAGAGGTCCTTCACTTCTTTAGTTAAGTTAATTCCTAGGTATTTTATTTTTTGTGGGGCTATTACAAATGGAGTTGCTTTCCTAATTTCAGCCACACTTTTCTCATTGTTGGCATACAGAAAAGCCATTGATTTTGGGGGGTTAATTTTATAACCTGCTACTTTGCCAAAGTTGGAATCAGCTTGAGTAATTTGGGAGTGGAGTCTATGGGATTCTTTAAATACAAGATCATATCATCTGCAAAGAGGGAGAGTTTTATTTCTTCTTTCCCTATTTGGATCCCCTTTATGTCTGCATCTTGTCTTATTGCTGTAGCTAGGCATTCTAATACAAGATTGAAGAAAAGTGGAGAGAGTGGGCATCCTTGTCTTGTTCCTGAGTTAAGAGGAAATGGCTTTAGATTTTCACCATTGAGTATAATGCTGGCTGTAGGTTTGTCATATACAACCTTTATTGTATTGAGGAATGTTCCATGGATTCCTAATTTTTCCAAAACCATCATAAAGGGGTGTTGGACCTTGTCGAATGCTTTTTCTGCATCTATTGAGATAACCATGTGGTTCTTATTCTTGCTCCTGTTGATGTGATGAATAATATTAATTGATTTGTGTATATTGAACCAGCTTTGCATCCCTGAAATGAATCCTGTTTGATCGTGGTGTATGATTTTTTGGATGAGTTGTTGAAGTCGATTGGCCAAAATTTTGTTGAGAAGTTTGGCATCAATGTTCATCAAAGAAATGGGTCTATAGTTCTCTTTCTTTGATGAGTCCCTGCCTGGTTTTGGGATGAGGGTTATGATGGCTTCATAGAATGTGTTCGGTAGTGAGCTTTCTCTTTCAATTTCATTGAAGAGTTGGAGGAGTATTGGTGTGAGCTCTGCTTTGAAGGCCTTGTAAAATTCCGCTGTAAAACCATCTGGTCCTGGACTTTTCTTAGCTGGGAGGTCTCTTATTGCTGTTTCTATTTCAATGCTTGATATGGGCCTGTTAAGATAGTTTAACTCATCTTGGTTTAGTTTTGGCATGTCAATATTTGCTAGGAACAGGTCCATTTCTGTCAAGTTCTCAAACTTATTAGCATAAAGTTTTGAGAATTATTCCCTTATAATGTTCTGAATCTTGCTTGTTTCCGTGGTGATGTTTCCATTCTCATCTCTGAGTTTATTAATTTGGGTGTGTTCTCTTCTTTTTCTGGTAAGATTTGCTAAGGGTCTGTCAATTTTGTTAAGTTTTTCAAAGAACCAACTGTTTGTTTTGTTGATTCTTTCTATAGTTTTTTTGGATTCTAATTCATTTAATTCTGATTTAATTTTGATTATTTCTTTCCATCTACTGGATTGGGGTTTATCTTGCTGCTCTTTTTCAAGGAGGTTTAGACGTTTCATTAAATTGCTAGTTTCAGATCTCTCCAATTTGTTGATGTAGGAGCTCAGAGCTATAAACTTGCCTCTGAGTACTGCCTTTGCTGTGTCCCAGAGGAGCTGGTAATTTGTGTGTTCATTTTTGTTGAATAGCATGAACATTTGAATTTCCTTTCTAATCTCTTCCATGACCCACTCTTGATTCAGCCGTGTGTTGTTCAGCCTCCATGTGATACCGGACTTTCTTTGGTGGCTTTTGGTGTTGAGTTCTAAGTTTATTCCCTTGTGGTCAGAGAGAATGCAAGGTACAACTTCAATGTTTCTGAATTTAGACAAGTTTGCTTTGTGGCCTGAAATGTGGTCTATTTTAGAAAACGTTCCATGTGCTGCTGAGAAAAACGTGTATTCTGATGCTGCTGGGTGAAATGTTCGGTAGATGTCTGTTAAGTCTAGTTGATCTATGCAGCTGTTTAGATCTGCGGTTTCTCTGTTGAGTTTTTGCCGAGTTGATCTATCTAGTGGGGAGAGTGGTGTGTTAAAATCCCCAACAATTAATGTCTTTGGAGTTATATGGGATTTGAGGGAAAGTAGTGTTTCTTTGATAAAATTGGGTGCTCCATTGTTTGGTGAATAGATATTTAGAATTGTAATATCCTCCTGAAGGAGAGATCCGTTAATTAGTATGTAGCGACCTTCTTTATCTCTTCTCACGAATTTTAATTTGAAGTCTATTTTATCTGATATTAAGATTGCAACTCCCGCCTGTTTATGCGGTCCGTTTGCTTGGTAGATTTTGTTCCAGCCTTTAACATTGAAAATGTGTTTGTTTTTACGGGCAAGATGTGACTCCTGCAGGCAGCAGATAGACGGTTCTTGTTTTTTAATCCAACTAGACAGTCTATGTCGCTTAATTGGAGAGTTCAGTCCGTTAACATTAAGAGATAGGACTGAGAGGTATTTGGGAGTTCCTGCCATGTTATCTACCTTCTTGGGGGCTGCGAAAACTGTGTTCTTCCTATGGTTCTTGGATTCTCAGTTTGGGTGCAGTTTCTTGGCCTTTGTTTCAGTCTTGTTGGTTTTCTATGTGTAGGACATCTTTAAGGATCTTTTGTAGGGCTGGTTTGGTGGAGATGTATTGTTTCAATTTTTCTTTGCTATGGAAGGTTTTAATTTGGCCTTCAGTTATGAAGGAGAGTTTAGCTGGGTACAGTATTTTTGGTTGATAGTTGTTTGTTTTTAGGGCATGGCATACATCATTCCAGGCTCTTCTTGCTTTGATTGTCTCTGCTGAGAAATCTGAGGTGATTCTAATTGGTTTCCCTTTATAGGTGATTACCCTTTTCTCCTTGACAGCTTTAAGGATCTTTTCCTTGGTCTGAGTTGATCCTGTGTGGATTATAATGTGACGGTGGGATGTCCTATTCTGGTCTGGTCTATTTGGGGTTCTAAAAGCTTCTTGTATCTGAATAGGCTTATCTTTTTGTATGTTTGGGAAGTTCTCTGCTAGGATCCTGTTAAACAAATTTCCTAGACCATTAACTTCTGTTTCTAGGTGCTCCTCTACACCCATTATCCTTAGATTAGGCCTTCTGATGGTGTCTTCCAGGTGTTGGATAGATCTATCATACTTCTTGGACTTGTCTTGGATGGTTGTATGTTCTTTCTCTATAATATCTAGGCTGTCTTCAATCCCTGAGATTCGATCTTCTGCATGGTCTAACCTGCTGTCAAGACTCTCTACTTTGTTTTTTATCTCTTTTCCTTCTAATTGGTCAGCTTTGATGGCTTCAAGTTCTTTGTTGAAGCTCTGTTTTAGGTCTTGTATGAATTTCTTTACTTCCTTAATTTGGTGTTCAGTGTTTGTTCTCAAATCACTTAGTTGATTGGTTATGGTTTGCTTGGACTCCCATTCCTTCTGTTGGGTTCCATTCAGCATTTCCTTTGTGGTCTCCCTGACTTCCTTCAGCTCTTTGTTAATGGATTCCATGAATGCCTTTAGTGATCTTTGTGTGTTCTCTACCTGGTCTCTCAATTCCTGAATTACTCTTTGATTAGCTTCCTCCCGTTTGTGGGATTCCTGCAGTTCTCTTTCCTCCCGTTTGTGGGATTCCTGCAGTTCTCTTTGAGTGTTCTCAGCCTGCTCACGCCATTCCTCCCTTTCTCTTTGAGTATTCTCAAGTTGTTCACGCAAATCTTGTATCAGTTTTTGAGTAGCTTCCTCACGCTTATGATATTCCTGTATAAACTTCTGGGATGCCTCCTCTCTCTCCCTATCACGCTCATACAGAGTCCTTTGTAAGTTGTCAAACTTCTCATTTATCATGTTTGCCACCAGTGTTTGTAGAGCTATTTGGGAACTCTCCTCTGGATTGTTCATTATCTGATCTGACCCCTGATTATCAAGATTGGGAATTGAGATACCCCGATTTGCCATTTTTCTTGTGTTTTTCCGGCTTACTCTGCCCATTTGAGATGAAAATAGCACCAGTTTTGTGCTAGAACACTATCTTAAGGCAACCATCAACCAATGTTTGCATTTATACAGTCAATAGTCTACAGATACAATCTAGTTCAACAGATACATCTATTCAACATCAAACAACTATATGTTAATGGGCTTCGAACCGCAGAGAAGAATTTGGAAAACCAGAAAATTTTAGGGTTAGGGAGAGATGTGGGTAAAAATTAGGAATAGATTGGTGTGGGGAGGCACAGGGAGAGTTAACTATGTCCTAATCTCAATGCAGGAAATAGGTTGGGTAGGATGCAAGTAGAGAGGGAGAGAAAAAGAAGAAAGGGAAACGGAAATGAAAAGAGACCAGAAAAAAAATAGAAACGTAAAAATTAATATAGTTATGGAGATTGAAAGACCATCTATTTAGAGAGGAATGTGAATATAATGAGAAAACAGGAGGGAGATAGAGGAGATGTGAAAAACTTAAAAAATGCTTAAAATATTATATAGGCATAAAGAGGTAGTACTGTTATTAAGGAATTTAAGTCTCAGAGGTTTTGGATTGAGTAATAAATTTGTGGATTAAGTGTGTACTCAATTGGGGATAGGGTCTACTAGTTAACTATGGGTTTATCTGAGGATGTGCAGGACAAGAGTTAAGTCACATACAGAAGAACAAAAGAAAGGAAAAGGTGAAAAGGATAAGAAAGGGAGAAAAAAAAAGATCAGAAGTTCAGTAGAGCTAGACAAAAATCAAAAAGATAATTAAGAAAGAAAGAAAAAGAGAAAGAAGACAAGAAAAGAAAGGAACACGTACATTCAGGTATTCCTAAAATAAAAATTATTAGAGGGAAAAAAAAGTTACTGGAAAACAATTATTTTTTCAAAAAAGGCAAAAATTAAAGATTAATAAAAGTTTTAGAAAAGGAAAAAAAATTTTTTATATATATATAAGGTACCAAAAAAAAAAAAAAAAAGAAAAGAAAAAAGAAAAGAAGAAAAAAAAGTTCTTTGATTTTTTTTTTTTATTTTTTTGGGAGGGGTGGGAAGAATCCTGTATCTCCCTTTTGTCTATAACCAGCCTCTTGTTGGAGTCTCTGGTCAGCTTGAGGTCCTGTGGCTTGATTGGTTTCTTAAGTCAGTTTGTTGGAACAGTTAGAAAAATGCTCTGCTTTACCCAAGATTTTGAGATCCCCCTCCCAGGTTAGTTTAATGGGAGGGTGATCTGCTTTGAGAATCACAAAAGAGGGGTGATGAGGCTAAGTTCTGGTAGAGTTGAGGCCTTTCAACAAACAGTAGCTTTTCCCTGGGGCTATTTTGTGAAAAATTCACGGAGCCCACCCTGGAGCCATTCTCAGGGTTTCTGTTTTTCAATTGATTGTGGAGGCTGCTAGAGGGAGGGGCAGCCTCTGGCTCTGGTTACCCAGTGAGGGAAGCCACTCCAATGGCTGGTGCCTGAGCTGGGTGACTTTTCCCTGGATGGAGCTGAGTCTGGCAGGTCACTTCGCCGTTAAGTTCTTGTGACCTGTTAAATGACTCGTTTTATTCCAAGGCCTGAGTTGGAGCTAGCAGCTCCTCCGAGCTTTGTCGGTATCCAAGATGGAGATCACCGGTGCTGGGGGGGGAGGGGTGGCCTTCCCTCCTCTGCTCCCGGAGAAGGAGTGAGGATGTCGGGCAAACTGCAGGATGAAGATGTCCGCTCCTTGTCGGTTCTTGCTGGTGTTGAGTAGAATCCTCTCACCCGCTGCGTCTGGCTCCTTCGTCCCGGACTCTCTGTGTGAGCGCTCAGGTATGGCCGCGGCTGCGGTCGCCGCGACCCTGCCGCCACCGCGGCGGCTGCTGGCAGGCGCTCAGATGTGTCTCCTTGTCTTGGCTTCCCCTCTCTTGTCTAACTCTCTGTCCTGTGATGGCACACTTGGTGTGATTCTCTGGCTTAGGACTGTTCACTGGAACTCTAAAACTGCTTTCTATGGGAGAGCTTGTTCAGATTCCAGCTTCTCTTCCGCCATCTTCCCGGAACCACCTTTTAAAGTTTTTAAACAAAAATTTAAGACAGTATTTTTTTTAAACTAGGTACCTTTGTTGGGCTTTATTTTTCCAGAGCTTGGTTATCTAGCAAGGCAATTCACTAATTAGTCTCTTTAAATCCCTTCTGTTGGAGGAGGGCTGGGGGAGGGGGTCACCTAAAATTAAACTAGCCAGATTTTTTTAATCCAATTTTAGACAAGAGCACTTTACAAATTGTTACATTGTCAGGACTAGCTGAAAAAGTCCAAACCAGGCACACAGCCTTCTACACCCTCCCTGCTGGCAGCCTCCACAAGGAGAAAATGCAGCCTGAGGTTTGAAGGGAACCAAACTAGCCCAGTAACCTTTTATGCCTCACAGGGAAGGTGGGTATAGCAGGTCTGTGACCGAGCCCCGCTGGAACTTTTATTCCCCCAGAGATGTTTAAATAAATAACAAAAACACAGATAAACACAAAAACCAAGGATCCACGTTTAAAACTGGTACCAATTTTAAAACAGAACTAGACAAGAACTGAAGGCTGAGTTGGGGACTAATGGGCCCCAGTTTATCCCTACCGGAACTCTGTGCTGTTCTCATTCAGCAAGCTGAATCCAGAGTCTGCTGGGTGAGCCTGCCACACTCACCCAGAACTTCCCTACCCCAGAAAACATAAAACAAACACACTAAAGTTAACAAGACAAACAAGTGGCCACAAAGACAAAATCAGGTCTCAGTGAATGGGGTGACATCTCACCACCATTCACTTACCAGGGGACTCAACCCCCCTACTCACCTCCGGAGGATTTTTCTCTTAGATTCCTGCAGACGTTGACCCAGGGGCCTTCCAAGGCGGAGGAGAATTCCCAGTCATCTTGGGGCAAGGGAAAAGAAAAATCCCTAGCGGCCGTCCCCTCAGACTGACAGGTTCTCCCCCATGCTCAGACCCCCTGAGCCAAGGCCCTAGGCTGAGGTCTAACTGGGGCCACTTGCAGGTGGTCAGTGGCAATTTCATAATTGACAAACAAGCAAGTTACAAAAGCAGAACCAGAGGTTTTTGTTTTTAAACGAACTACCACAAGGTCTCAGGTGTCCTAGGAGTGGACTCACTTTTTGACCCATTTCCTTGAAAGTCACAAAACAAACACCAAAGACAATTAACATCAGACAGACACAGACAAGACTAGACAAATGCTGCGCGGTCCCCGAGTGAGCACAAATGAGGAGGGAAACTTCAGAAGGGAGAGGCCGGCCATGCCTTAACTCCCTCGAACACAGAGACACTTGGATCTCGTCCCCCCTCCACATGACCCTGGAGTAGGACTCCAGGGCGGGAGTAGGGTAGTGGGCACGTCTGCTTTTCCCTCTGGTCCACCACACACGTACTGTACAGGCACTTTTGGATCCCCAAAACATAAAACGAATATGACAAACACGAAAGACAAGAGCTCTATCTTACCTCCTGCCGGTCCTGGAATCTGGGGTTTGGGGGCACCTGGTTCCCGGCCAATGCACCAAATGAAAGACCCCAGACTCCTGGGATACTTTCGTCAACAGGAGGGCGCCCCAGAAAACTCAGACTCCAGGCCGGGAGATGCAATAAGCAAGAGGAGTTTATTTGACGTTTGCGCAAACGGACTCTCTGTCCTGAGCAGACAGGGAGCCCCGAGCAGCGGTTACAAGCCTTTTTAAAGGCAAAAACCACAAGATTAACACATAACACAAAGCATCCCATGATTGGTCCATTTAAAGGTCACCATATACACCAACAATCACTTTGCCATGCGGGAAATTTTGTAACACTCTTTGTAAAATGACTGGCCCATGGTTGGTTTAAGGGGGGGAGGGGTTACATGGTTACAGGCCTATGATTGGTTGACATTTGGCTTAGCTTGTGGTCTTGCCAGGTGGTCGTTATCTCAAGGTCCTGTCTGGGGAATTTCTAAATGGGAACTGAGGAACACGTACTGTCTGTTTTTTTATCTACAACCACTGACCTTGTCCTGGGGCCGACATCTGGTCCCTGAAACTTCTTAACTCATTTCTAGGAAGGGAAGGGTCAATGCTAGCGTAAGCAAGTTTACAGAAGCAGAATCAGCAGTTAGCAAGTTAGTAATGGTAATGGTCAATTTTTAATCTTTCAGACAGATAGATAAAGTCTTCCAGGTTTCTATCAAGTTGAACTTCAGTATCGAATGCTTTTCCTGATCTTATGATAACTTCCAAGTTCATAACTGAATTTATTTTTGAAATATGCACTAGTCTTGTTGAGACTAGTTGGAGACTAGTTGTTTCTGAGTTCTGAAGAAAGGAGTAAATCAAAGTGCACAGAGGGATTGAGTCTTGTGAGAGTTTTCTCCTAGGCCTCCAGAGCCTTCCATCCTAGTTTATACAAAGAGAGGGGGCCAGGAGGAAGAGAATAAGAGGAAAAGACAATGGAGAGGGAGAAGTCTAAAGAGGGAAATGGAGAGAAGGCAATCGGAGACAGGGCAATTAAAGGCAGAGATGGAAAATGGAAGAGTGGGAGGAAACTCTGCCATCTATAAAGATACTAATCCTATCAAATAAAAGCCCATGTTTATGACCTCAGTTAACCTTAATTTAACATGAAGTAGATATCCCATTACCAAATAAAGGCACACTGAAAGTAAGATTATTAACATAGAAAGTTGGAGTGAACACAAAAGCTTTAAAGCTTTTAGTACCTACTTTTTAGATAAGCTTGTGATTTATATCAGTGGATGAGTTTCTGTTTTAATTCCAAAATAAAAATCAAGCTTCTTTGAATTTAAAGTGGTATAGCTACTGTTAACAATCAGTTTGAAAGCGTCTGGAAATTTAGACATAAACTTAACTTGTGACTCTTGTAGATATTTTAAAAATGTAAACTAGCTTCACAGGAAAAAATATTCTGTAACCTGAAGCATACTTTTTCTTTTCCTATTAAAGATGCTCGATCTCTAGATTATTTCTCAGATACATTAGAAGAAGAAGCTTTATTAGTCTGAGTAATTGAAGGGTCATATCATTCAAATTGCCTGGGCCATGAAATGGAATTGGAAAGTCTTAAATTCTTATCTTGGCTATGCTGAACAGTAACTAAGTTTCATAATGCCTCTGAGCTTCTCTCCTCATGTTTAATTGCTAAGTACCATGAAAATTATTTAGTTTTTGTTCTCTTTTGGGGTGTTAGTCTAGGGGCCTAAACACAGAATTTGGATACTGTCCCAGACATTTGTGCTCAAAGCTCACTCTACTACTTGGGCTGTAATTCCACTTTGGATATAGATTTATATATTTATAATTTATGATATTGGAGATAACGGGCCCATTGACTTTCTTGCCTGGCTGGCTTTGTACTGTAACCCTCAACTCACAGCCTTCAGAGTAGCTAGGATTTCAAGTGTTAACTATGAAAACCCAGCTGAAGAACTATTTTTGCTATAAAATTTTACTGTAATGTTTGTTGAATCAATTATATACAATCAAAAAATTTTCTTTTTTCACTTCTGAAAAATAATCTCTTAATATGTTTTATTATAGTCTTTAATATTTTTTACAATTTAGACACATTACAATTTGCAATTTATGTATCCTTTAGTTTAATGAAATGCATTTCTATAACTAAAGAAAATGATGGAATCCATGACAAAGTATAGGGACATGACAATATAACTATCATTTTGAGTATAATGACAAAATGGACTAACTTTTCAAGGGCAATCTGAGAAGATTGCTCAGGTCAAATATGTTTGATATGATTTAAGTCCCTTTAAACAAGGTTATGGAGCCTGAACGAACATATGGTATTTAATGATTAAATGATGAGATCTACTAAGGTGAGGCTTTGTGGCAACACTCTAATTCATTTTAGAGAGGGTTTTATCACAGGTAATCCAGAGAAAAACAGATTTCAGAAGATTCCTATTATTTAAAGATAGGACAGAATAAGTCACTTGGGATTTATAGGAACAACATAACAAAAATAGAAATCCAAGTATTGTTGAGAGTTTATATAAGCTCTTCACACAATACAGATTTTTAAGACTAGATATAATCATCAATGTAATCTGAGCTTGACATTTTTAAGAACTATCAATTCTCTAGTAATAAAACAAACAATAATTTTTAAAACAATAAAAAGTAATAATATTATATTCTATTGTACCTAAGATTTAAACACTTTCATGAGCATAAGTAGTTTTTCTTAACTAGCCCCTTTTCAGATATCAACCCAGGCTTTAATTTTTTGTTTAATTTTATATTTTATATGCACAGGCCAAATTTTAACTATTTGATTGGGAGAGTACATGAAGAAAAGATATGGTTGTTAGATTGAACACATTATATTTCTCATACAGGATGAATTAAAGAGGATTTTTAAGACTTATTGGCAGCACCCTCTCATCTCTCATCCCAACAATGTCCCATATAGGATCTCTGAACTTACTCAGAGATTCGAGGTGCTAAAATGTGTCGTGTCCATATCACTGCTCAACTGTTACTCTCAGCTTGAAAAAAAATCAATATTTCTATTACATGACTACCTATCTGATTATGAAGATACATGAATATGCCATTCATATATCTATGTTACATGATCTTTCTTTTTTTATTGTGAAAATACTGTACAGAGGGGTTAACATGGGCAAGATAATAAGTACATTTCTTATCAAGCTTTGTAGCCTCCTCCTTTGTTTCCCCTTCCCATCCTTTCCCATCTAACCCCCCCAACTCCACCGAAGCCTCCTCTCCCCCCCACCCGCACCAAAGTTGTGCAGTTCATTTTCAACATAACGACTTGTACATCTCATTGTTGCAATGGATCCACCTGCATCCCTATATAAATGATTTGTTTTTTCCCTTCCCCTCCACAAATTATACCGACATCTAATACAGTGAAAGTAGGGGTTACACTGTGGGGGAGGGACATACAAAGCAACAAAGAAATAATCTTATGTGTTAAAAACAATCGCATGAAAGAAAAAAAATTGAATACATATCTTAGGGTTCATTTCTCTAACATCAACTTATCTGACTTTTTCTGCTTGACTCAGACATATACTAGTTATTGCAAATAAGAGAAACCATGGGACCTATGTTTCTTTGGGCCTGGCTTACTTCACTTAATATAATTTTTTCCAAGTCTTTCCATTTCCTAACAAATGGGGCAATGTCATTCTTTCTGATGGAGGCATAGAATTCCATTGTGTATATATACCACATTTCCTTGATCCATTCATCTACTGGGGGCATCTGGGTTGGTTCCATATCTTAGCTATATTAAATAATACTGTAATAAACATAGTCATGCTGGTAGCTTTCCTGTGGTCTTGTTTGTGAACATTTGGGTAAATGTCCAAAAGTGGGATTGCTGGGTCATAGGGGAGCTCTATGTGGAGTCTTTTGAGGAACCTCCATACTGTTTTCCAAAGTAGTTGAACAAGTTTACACTCCCTAACAAGGCAGTAAGGTTCCCTTCTGGCCACATTCCCTCCAGCACCTGCTGTTTTTAGAGTTCTTGATTTTAGCCATTCTAACTGGGGTGAGGTGGTATCTTAATGTTGTTTTGATTTGCATTTCTTTTATGGTGAGGGAGGTTGAGCATTTCTTCATGTGTCTATTGGTCATCCTTCTTTCCTCTTCAGAGAAGTTTCTCTTTAAATCTTTAGCCCACTTATTTATTGGGCAGTTGTTTCTTTGAAGATTTGTTGTTGGGGAATTTAATTTTTTGAGTTTCAGGTATATTTTAGATATGAGACCCTTGTCCGTTGTATGGCTAGTGAAGATCTCCCAATCTGTGGGATTTCTATTGATCTTGCTAGCTATGTCCTTTGCTATGCAGAAGCTCTGCAATTTCATGCAATCCCATTTGTCCAAAGTTTCTTTGATTTGTTGTGTTTCTGGGTCTCTATTAAGAAAATTTCAGTCTATGCCAAGGAAACCTAGGGTTTCTCCTCTTCCAGCCTGTAATGTTTTCAGTGTCTGCTTTGACTCCGAAGTCTTTGATCCATTTGGAGTTGATTCTGGTGCAGGGTGATATATAAGGATCTAGCTTTAGTTTTCTACAAGTAGTTAACCAATTTTGCCAGCACCATTTACTGAAGAGGCTGTCTTTCTTCCATTCTATTTTTTTAGCTCCCTTATCAAAGATTAGATGGCTATAGGTCTGTAGGTTCATTTCTGGGTTTTTAATTCTATTCCATTGGTCCTGAGGTCTGTTCTTGTGCCACTACCAATCTGTTTTGATTACTATGGCATTATAGTAGAGTTTGAAATTTGGTATTGGTATTCCTCCAGAACTGTTCTTTCTGTTGAAGATCGTTTTTGCTATTCAGGGTATTTTATTGTTCCATATGAATTTTTGGATTGATATGTTACATGATCTTTCTTAAAATGTGAGTTTATTTTATGTTCTAGGACATCTATGTGCATTCTAATTTTGCAAAATATATTTAGAATTTTAGTCTTAGCTCAGGAAGACCAGTAACCAGAGGTTGTTGGCTCATGCCAGTAATCCTATCTATGCAGGAAGCTGAGATCTGAGGATTGCAAAGCCAGCCCAGGCAGAAAGTCCATAAGACTTTTATCTCAAATTAAGGAGCAAAATGCTAGAAGTTGAGGTGTGGCCCAAGTGGTTGAGTAGAGCTCCAGACTTGAGAATAGCAGCTTGAAATTATGAACTTAAGCCATAGTACTGACACACACACACACACACACACACACACACACACACACACACACATGCACACACTTGTGCACATGCAAATAAAGCTGTGAATTGTAGTTTTAGCTATTAGAATCACTTGTATAAAAATAGGTTAGGAACTCTTAATCAAAGTCACACCTTTCTGCCTTTTTTCTGGTAATAAGGCCTGAGCTCAGGGCTTCTTACTCTCATTTGGCTTTTGGGCTCAAGACTGGTACTCTACCACTAGAATCATAACTCCATTTCTTGTTTTTTAATGGTTAATTTGAGATAAGCATCTCTCAGAATTTATCTTCACAGGTTTGGCCTTTTTTTAATAAGTTTTTTATTGTGAAAATACTTTACAGAGGGGTTACAGTTACGTGAGCAAGGTAATGAGTATATTTCTTATCCAGGATTGTTGCCTTCTCCTTTGTTCTTCCCCTACCATCCTGTCCCTTCCACCTTCTCAACTGTACCTTCCCACCTCCCACCTCCCCACCCCCAACTAAATTGTGAAGTTAGTTTTTCGACATAGCATCTTGTGTACCTCATTGTTGCAATGAGTCCATCTGTATCTCTAGTTAAACAATGAGAAAAGTGCAGCTGAAATCAGGAAAGCAACTCCATTCTTAATAGACCCACAAAAAATTAAGTACCTAAGAATTAACTTAACCAAAGAAGTGAAGGAACTCTATAATGAAAACTTTAAAAACCTGAAAAAGGAAATCAAAACAGAACTTAGAAAGTGGCAAAACCTCTCATTTGCCTAGATTGGAAGGATCAACATCGTGAAAATGGCATTACTTCCCAAGGCTACCTACAAATTCAACGCAATACCTATCCAGATTCCAACCTCATTCTTCAAGGAAATAGAAGAGGCAATCCAAAAATTTATATGGAATAATAAAAGACCCCAAATAGCAAAAACGATCCTTAACAGAAAGAACAGTGCTGGAGGAATATCAATACAAAACTTCAAACTCTACTACAAAGCCATAGTAATCAAAACAGCTTAGTACTGGCACAAGAACAGACCTCAGGACCAATGGAATAGAATTGAAAACCCAGAAATGAACCTACAGACCTATAGCCATCTAATCTTCGATAAGGGAGCCAAAAAAGTAGAATGGAAGAAAGACAGCCTCTTCAGTAAATGGTACTAGTAAAACTGGTTAATTACCTGTAGAAAACTAAAGCTAGATCCTTATATATCACCCTGCACCAGAATCAACTCCAAATGGATCAAAGACCTCGGAGTCAAAGCAGACCCCTGAAAACATTACAAGACAGAATAGGAGAAACCTAAAGTCTCCTTGGCACAGGCTGAAATTTTCTTTTTTTTTTTTAATTTAATTTTATTTTATTTGTGAACATACATACTGTACAGAGGGGTAACAATTACATGGGCAGGATAATGCGTACATTTCTTACCAAACATTGCAGCCTCCTCCTTTGGTTTACCCTTCACATCCCTTCCCAGCCTCCCCTCTCCCCCCCAATCCCAATCCTTCTCCTTCCCTCCCTTCCCCCCCCCCCCACACCGACGTTGTAAAGCTCGTTTTGGACATGACAACTTGTACTTCTCATTGTGAAATTTTCTTAATAGAGACGCAGAAACACAACAAATCAAAGAAAGGTTGCTTTGAACATTTATCATTAAATCTAAGCCTCGTGTGTAGCTAGAATTGCAGGCATGAGCCACTGGTGTCCAGCTATACCAGTCTTGCTATCGGGAAGTGTGGGAAAATAAAAGAAGACCAAACACTTCTAATATTTTTATTGGATACATAAAATATTTATATATCTTTCTGTATCTATATCTATCATTTATACCCATAAATATATCTATATCATTTATGTCTATAACAATAGATACCTATAAACATATCTATATCATTTATATTTATAACAATAGATCAATGATAGGTGACAGACGGATAGATGACAGATTCATTCCTAAATAGATAGATGTTTTGTCACTTGAAATTTACCAAAAATGCAAAATGATTATTATTGTTATGATGTTTATGTTGTTTCTTCCTGAATTATGAAGAACATTCATGCTAATATAATCTTGTGCTTACTGAAAATGCTTTTGAAAATCACTAGAAAATCACTTTTGAAAGTTACAGGAGCATTTAGTAAAAGAAGTTTAATCCTACCTCCACAGTATGAAGTACTCCAGATTTAAGTATTAAGTGTGAAAAGATCACTGTTGTTTTAAAGCACCCTTTTTAAAACACCCTTAAAGTACTTCAGATCGGAAGATGAGTTTTCCATGTTGCTTTTCAACCCTAGAATTTTCCATTTTTTCTGTTTGCAAAATTCGGTTATGCTTGCTACACATGCTGGAATGTGAAGTCAGGTCCCTGTGAAAGGAAAATTCACATGAGAAGAAAAGCAAGTACTATAAATAATGCAACTAGCATTTTTAGGTACATTGAAAGGGGCTTTTGGAATTGCCCATTCCAGACTCTGATTTTGTAAGTAGTTGAAGTACAGCGTTTTGAAATGGTTTGTATAAACTTATGTGGCAGAAGTTTCAAAGAAGTTGATATTATAGTTAGTTGCAATTCTCAAAATGCTGACTTTTATACTCCAGTATACTATTAACTATTCAGTATACACTACAATCCTTTCCTGGCCTACATATTAGATGAGAGTTTTAGCAGTTACACTCTCTGGGGGTTGAAAATTTACCCCAGAGTTACTTGATATTACAAAAATTCACAAAAAAATGATTAAAAAATGGCCAAGTACTGGTGGCTCAGCTAGTAAACCTAGTTACTCTGAAGGCTGAGTTCATGGGATCTTGATCTAAAACCAGCCAATTAAGGAAAGTCCATCAGACTTAATCAGCAAAAAGCCAGAAGTGGAAGTGTGGCTCCAATAGTAGAGAAACAGCTTTGATAGAAAATTTAAGCAAGAGCTACAGGTTCTTAGGTCAAGCCCCAGTGCTGGCACACAAACAATAACACAACAATAATGAACAACAATAACTTAAAATGTTCTTTTATATTTAAACTCTCCAAAACTTAACTTGTATTTGAAGTAAATAAACATTTTTTTGGCAAACAAAACTTTCTGTTGGATTAGGGTGAAATTCACTTGAGGTTTGAACATACTGATAAATAAATAGGAGAAAGTAAATGTTTCTTTTTTGCATGTTTCTTATTGTAAAAATACCGTACAGAGCGGTTACAGTTACGTGAGTAAGGTAATGAGTACATTTCCTATGGAGAATTGGTACCTCCTCCTTTGTTTTTCCCCTATCACCCCTTCCCACGCCACCTTCTGAACGCCTCCCTTCCTCCCCCCTGCAAAGTTGTAATGTTCATTTTCAACATATTGTCTTGTACATCTCATTGTTACAATGGATCAACCTATATCCTTATTTCAGCATTTTGTTAAGTGAAATGAACCCCAACATAGGGACACAACTGGTTTTTTTCTTGCTTGATATTATTTTTAACGTATTTAAAATGTACTACGTGATTTTTTTTTTGTTTCTTTTGTATGTTCTTCCCCCACGGTATAAACCCTGTTTTCACTGTACTTGATGCTGGTGCCCTGCATCTTGCATATACAATTTTCTAATTTGGGGAGGGGAAGGGAAATAACAAAAGATTATATGTTTCTTGAGAACTAATTTTCAAGAAATTTGTGAAATCTCAATTTTTTACAAAACTTGGTTTAGTCTGGTATCTAAAATTTATGAGCATATATTACTATAGCTTGAGCACAATTTAACAAGAATCTTTCTTTAGAGAATTATTACATAGAATAGGCCTGCAGAGAAATCTAAACTCTGTTCTACAAAATCTTCAGAGCAAGTTGAAAACTTTAGTAGTTTGGGGCAACAGTAACCAATATCACTCTTAAATTAATCAAAATGTTTCTCCCAATAGTAAATATTTGACTGTGACATAGCCATCAACTTTATTTGCACCAGGTAAATGAAATCAGTGTATTACCATATATTTGTTTATGTTTTATTTACTGGCAATACTGGAATTTGAATTCATTGCATTTTTCTTGCTTGGCTTGCTTGTTCATTTACCTGGTCTATCACCACTTAAAACATACCTCCAGCTCTGCTTTTTGCTTATTAATTTGGAGATGGAATCTCATTCACTTTTATGCATGGACAGGCTTTGAACCAAGATCTTCTTAATCTCAGCCTTTTGAGCAGCTAAGACTATTCATGTGATCCACCAGAGCCCATCTGGATTATTATTTCAAATGAATGCCTTTAATTGCCCCATAATAATGGCCCCCCAAACTAAGTACCAGGCATAGTTCTATAAAGGTATTTTACTCTCTTACTAGCCTTGAAGGATTAATGACTATTTTATTTTTTTATATTTAGAAAGGGTCAGTAAGTCAAGGTCACTTGAGTTAGTGTTTCAAAGTGATTTCAAATTGTTTAAATAGGGATACAGGTGGACCCATTGCAACAATGAGACATACAAGTCGTTATGTAGAAAACGAACTTTACAACTTTTGTATGGGGGGGGTTGTGTGGGTGGGGAGGAGGGGATGGAAAGGGGGGAAGGGGAAACAAAGAGAAGGCTACAATGCTTGATAAGAAATGTACTCATTATCTTGCCCATGTGATTGTAACCCCTCTGTACAGTATTTTCACAATAAAAAAAGAAAAAAAGTGATTTCAAAATATTAGAATGACAGTGTACCTTCTTAGGAGAGTCAGGCCTGCTTATTTCTTTATTCTTAGTCACACTCTATTTAATTCCAGGATTCTATGTTCAGAACATTGTATAAATGCACTATTTATATAATGGTTTAGGTAGGTAAATGGTGATGGAATATCTAAGTCCAAAGATTTATTGACTATATCTTGTGTACTTAATTAAAATACATTGTAAAATACATTATATTCTTCAAATATAATGTAAAATACATATTAGCCAAATGAAAGGTAAAAGATAAAAATAGCCCTCTCTTTTGGCAAAGTCATATAGTCTTCAAGATTCATTGAATTCATAAATTAAAACCTCTCTCTACAACTACTTAAAGATAATAAAAACAAATATTTTAAAGTCATAGGAATCTTGTTTTGCTGCATTTTGGTATTTACCTAGTTTTTAGAATGAAGATATGGAAAAGAAATGAAAGAATTTTATCTAGGCAGATAAAAAGTCTCTATATGCTTACTAACATAGTGATAGATTCACCCATGTGAATCAGAAAGGAATACTTATATTTTACTCATTTTAATTAAATCTTTAGAATTTTATTTTTCTTTACCAGTATTGCCAGGCTACAATCTAATAGGTATGTGAGAAGGAAATTTTACTCATTCTTTTATTTGGTATTTTTTGTTTGTTTTTTTAGTCTTCAGTGAGTTTTGTACTCATTCTTTAAAGACAAACTATAAACATTTTCAGGGCTGGGAAGGTGGCTCAGTGGTAGAGCGCTTGCCTTGCATGCATGAGGCCCTGAGTTCAATTCCTCAGCACCACATAAGCAAAAAGAAAAAAGCCAGAAGTGGCACTGTGGCTCAAGTGATAGAGCGCTAGCCTTGAGCTAAAGAGCTGAGGGACAGCGCCCAGGCGCAGAGTTCAGGCCCCACGACCAGACCCACAAACAAAACAAAACAAAAAATATTTCAGCATTATAGATACTGAAATTTCTCTGACGTTGCACAGATAGACTTAAAGAAACTAACAGTATACCATATCACTACAACCTCAGAGATGTTTCTCTTGCAACTCTTTCACACTTGCTGTGGTTGTTAAGAGTTATGTAATCTAAATGCCTTGGTTGTTATGGGATACAAAACTGAGGCACAGGGTCCAAAACATAAACTCTTCACAATTGCAGAAATCTTTCTTGTAAAGTAGCTAATTCCTTTATAGGAAATATTTTCCGCCCTGAAGGAATGTAATCTTACATATTTACTTACTGATGATTAAGTGTGATACTATATATTTTAATGGTACCACTGCTGCCTCATTTGTTCTGCTGTGGTTAGCTAATGAGGCGTGTGGAAATAGTTGGTGCTTCCCTGGGAAAACACTGAAACTAGGTAAAACTAACTAGGATAGCTTTTCTTCTTCCTTGTAAAGCAAAACAATATACAATTGTAAATGATGAGAATTCAAAACATTTTTATTATAGCATAATGAATAACAGATTGTTTTCAGAATGAAAAAAGTAGAAAATGTATAGCAACTATAAAATATTTGATACACTAATCTTAATTTTGAACATTTACTTAGTTTGAATATATTGTTTCTTCATTTAGCATCTAAACAGACACTTTTAAAACCTTATGTTTAGGGTAAGGATGTAGCTGAGTGGTAGAGTGCTTGCTTAGCATGCATGCATCTCTGGATTCGATTCCTTGGTAACACACACACACACACACACACACACACACACACACACACACTGAAGTTTGCTAATTTGGTTTGGTAGTATTTCTACAATTACAGAATACGTAATTTTCAAAAACTACATAAAAATACTTTTTTTTTTGGTCTTGGGGCTTGAACTTGGGACCCTGAGCTTTTTCACTCAAGGCTGGCACTCTACCACTTTTAGCCACAACTCCACTTTCAGTCCTTTGGTTATTAATTGGGGATAAGAATCTCATGGACTTTGTTGCCCAGGCTGGCTTTGAACTGCAATCCTCAGATTTCAACTAGGATTACAGGAATGAGCCACAGGTGACTGGCTCTTTCATTTTTACAATATAAGGTTTTGACCCAAGGAATGTACAGAGAAAAATGAATGACACTTACATGACATGTTTTTGTGGGACTGTAAGGCTCCTTTGAGATGAAGTTATTCCTTAGGATTTAGATGTGAGTCTTATCTGGGAGAAATGCATTCAGTAATATGGAATTACACAATTGGGTGAGTGGTATCAAGAGGAAAAGAAAATTGTTAGTCAATTTACAGTAGCTTCCCACTCTTAAATTTGCTATAGTTTTTTTTTTTTTTTTTTTTTGATCATGGGCCTGACCTCTGGACCTCGGCTCTGTCCCTCAGCTCTTCAGCTCAAGGCTAGCGCTCTACCACTTGAGCTACAGTGCCACTTCCAGCTTTTTCTGCTTATGTGGTGCTGAGGAATCAAACCCAGAGCCCTGTGCATGCAAGGCAAGCACTCTTCCACTGAGCCACCTTCCCAGCCCTCTGAGGCACCTTTCCATCCCCCTGCTGTAGCATTTTAGAGTAGTTCTTAAACCTTTTCTCATAAGCACTCCTCCTTAAAAGTAATTATAATAGCCGGGCTTTGGTGGCTCACGCCTGTACTCCTAGCTATTCAGGAGGCTGAGATCTGAGGATCGCGGTTCAAAGCCAGCCCGGGCAGGAGATACCGTGAGACTCCTATCTCCAATAAACCACCAGAAAACCGGAAGTGGCGCTGTAGCTCAAGTGGTAGAGCGCTCGCCTTGAGCTGAAGAGCTGAGGGACAGCGCCCAGGCCAGAGTTCAAGCCCCACGACCGACAAAAAAAAAAAAAAAAGTAATTATAATACTGTGTATGTGCTCGCACGCACCCAAATCAAGTAACTAGTGTTTTTAGTTTTTTGAAGTATCTTTTCTAATGTTTTTTATTGTAAAAATAATGTACAGAGTGGTTACAGTTACATAAGGTAATGAGTATATTTCCTTTCGAGCATTGTTACCTCCTCCTTTGTTTTTCCCCTAGCATCCTTTCCCTCCCCACTTCCCCAACTCCTCCCCCCACCAAGTTGTAAAGTTCATTTTCAACATAGTGTCTTTTACATCTCATTGTTACAATGAGTCAGACTGTATCCTTATTTCAGCTTTTTGTTATTTCCCTTCCCCTCTCCAAATTAGAAAAAAAATGTACATACAAGATGCAGGACACCAACATCAAATACAGTGAAAACAGGGGTTATACTGTGGGGGAAGAAGATAACAAGGGAAGCAAAAAATTCACATAGTACATTTTAAGTATGTTAAAAACAATAACAAGAAAGATAAAACCATTTGTGTTCCTATTTTGGTGTATCTTTAATTGGTTGTACAAAGAAGTTGCCTTTTAACAAATCAGTTTAGGAAAACAATATATCTTGATCGGTGTCAACCCTTTCAACATCCCCATGTATATCTTCCCTCATTCTTCATAATTTTTTAGGATATCCATTGGATTCTTAGTCATAAATAACTCATCTAGTGATGTCTTAATAGTGTCATTTTTATCTTCAGGGAATGTAATATTCGTTAGAAATTAGTTTGGTGAAGCACAATTTAATAGGAGTCATTTGACATTTTCTTGAAATTTCTTAGATAATAGTGTGTGTGTGTGTGTGTGTGTGTGTGTGTGTGTGTGTGTGTGTGTGTGTGTTATGACCAACAGTCTGACTCTTAAAGTCAAGATTAATTTATGTTTTCATTAAGAAGCTGAAAGATGAAGATTATTTTATGGAAACGATCTTTCCTTAGGGGAGTTACTTTTGACTCTTTAAAATATTCTGCAAGGCTTGTGCACATAGATTGGGCAGCTGGAGAAAAGATTTTTAAATAAAATATTCATATATTCTAAAAGTCCTTTCATGTAGCAATATTTTTCAATTAAAGCAAAAGTAATAACCAAGCAACTCTTAATTACAACAAGTTGTCAAAACTTATTGGAATTACATTAGAAGTTTTTCACCTGATTTCACATAAACTCCTAAATTAGTACTGTGTTGATTTTTTATTTGTATTAAGTAAAACTAATCTTAGATGAAGTGGAGAAACATAATTACTTGTATTTGATTAAGTGATTCAAATGTTTTTGCCTATCAAAATCTACTAAAGGATTTAACTCATTGTATTTCCAGATTAAAGTGATGTTTCTTTCACTAATTTCCTATGACACAGGAATTTCTCCCTCTTCATTTTGATGGTCCCTTAACTTGTATTTTCATCACCTAGGTAATACAGCTGACAAGTGTGTATATGAGCACTGACACATCTCATCCATATATATTGTAGTCAAGGAGAGTAATTTGCCCAAAGATCAGAGCCTTCTGGCAATTTATCTCACACCTGCCCAGACAGACAGAACAGTCCAGTTCATCCATCAAAGTTCATGATGTAACCCCACTGGAATTTGAAGCTTACAATAAGAAAATGAGATTGGTGTAATCAAGATTACATGCATGGTGACATAATGCAAACCATTACAAGGCCATATTTTTAAACAATTGGATGTCAACGTCTAAATATTCAAATAAAGATGAAATCAGTTCCTCATTGAAATGCATGTTTCACTCTTCTGCAGCTTCAAACCAATTCTTTATGCACTTCAAATGCAGTCATTAAGAAAAGGGCTAAATTAGAGGTAAATAATGAAAAGTATTTTGCTTGTTAGGATGATAAAGTTGGAATCTTAAAAATACATTATAAATAATATACACTTTTCTATATAGCTATCAGATTTAAATGACAGAAGTCATTTTAACATGTGAAAATCTCTAGCATTTAAAAATATAGAGCTTACTGTTTGGCCTTTCTTCCTCTTCAGTCCTTCATTATTGTGGGGGTTGAGGAAGACATGCTACCTTGTTTACTCATGAATTTTATGAATTTTCACTGGGATTTATGCATATGGGTCCAGGAGTTTTTGAGATTTTAATATCCTGTATACTTTTTCAGCTTCATTAAGATGGAGTGATGGCTACAATGCAATGTGTGGACTGGCAGTGTGAGTGTTGGTTGAAAAACATTCAATTTCAGTGGTGGAGACATTGTATTAGGCAATCTTCTCCACTTGGGTGAGGAAGATTCTTTTTCATTCTATTACAGACAGCAAACCACAACCTTGTGTTTGTAGTAAGTTCAAATGAAGATCAGTCACTGTCATTGATATGGGATCCAAGGTTTATCTTTGTATTCTAGAAAGGCCTTCTTGAACCAAGGTAGCAGTAGGAAGGAGAAAGAAGTGATAAACATATTGCATTAATGTGAGATAATAAAAAGGATGGAGGCTAAGCATTGTGTGAGAGGTCCATTGGAAGGTGTAGTGATGCAAGGAAGAAAAATTAATTAGTGCTGTGTTTGGCTAAGGAGAAAAGATGATAAAGTAAGGGGATTTGAATGGACACACGCACAAACATGCACACATCAAGTAAAACACCAACAAAAAAAAACAACAAAGGAGAAAGCAAAATACAAACAAAAAACACAAAAGAAATGATGTTCAAGTAATATAGGTATGTAAGAGTTAACGAGGTCTTCCTCATTAGGGGTGGGGAAGCAGGGTTAGGTGACAGTGAGTCATCATGCTGTATATAGGACTGTATATATAAGGAGGATATGAATGAGGAGGGAAGAAAACGTTGATTCCAAAGAGAGTAGGACTCAGAACCAAAATACAAAATTAGAAGGAGGTAAGAGAGTTATGTAGAATGTAGAAGTTAAAAGGTAAATCACTTTCGTCTGATTTATAGAAAAGAAACAATTTAAATAAACAAAACACTCAGAACACTTCAACCCATTAAGAGGAAAGAGCAATATGAATTTCTGGCTTCTTTGTTTTCTGGGGAATCACAGCTCTTTCTGGGTTGGGACTTAAAGCTGCTGTTCTGGTCTCTCTGTGCTCAGGTTTGGTGGGGGTCCCAATCCTTTGTCTCCCACAGGCCTTTTTTTTCTGTTCCCTATTGCTCACTCCAAACGAGTTTAACACATCTCCTATGACTGATTTATGATGAAATTTTATAACACAGTGTCCTATGAATTGTTCAACTATGATTGCATTTTGATATGTGCTCACAAGGAACCATTTCCAAAATGGCGACTCTCCATCTCTCTCAGCCATAGGGGAGACCCAGAAAGTCTTAGCTGCTCCAAGTCCACACTCTCACAACAGATTGGGACCATCTCCCACTGGGAAGCTCAGCTAATCCCTGAGCTGAGGAGCTTGTGTGCTCTTGCAAGGGACCCTTTAGGTAAACCTTCTGGACTTACCTGGTGTTGCAGTCGGCTGGTTCCCCTTCCCCAGTTTACCAATTGGACAAGCTGTAGCTCCGGACTCCTGGATGAAGTTTCTCTGCTGTGTTTGCTTGTCTGTGAATTTCTGGATCTCCACTAAATCCTGGTGTGACCTTTTGTGTCACTGAATTCTTACTATCAATAAGAAGGATGTTTGCTGTCAGTCACCTTGCTTCTCTCTTTCTAAAACCATTTTATACATAAAGCCCTAACAATGAATCCGAGCACTGCAAAGCAAATTAACATAATATCCTGATATTTTTCTCCCCAGAATGAGCACTTGAAGTAGTGTCATGATATAGCCCTATTTTATAGATGAAATACATGTGATTTGAAATTTCAGGAGGCTAAAGAGCTGCTCAAAACAATAACGCTGGTTAAGAAGAGAATTGTCTTCTCTGGAATCCAGGACTGATTTTAACATTGTGGGACTGACTGGCAGAAATTTATGTTTCAGAAATTATTAGCACAAAGCATTGAGCAACACATCAGAATTTCAGAGCTGAAATGGACCTGGCGATCATGTGGTATAATTAACCTGATTTGTGTGTGTGTGTGTGTGTGTGTGTCTGCAGGTGTGCATGTGTGTGCTCCCTAGTACTGGGCTTGAAATTAGAGTCCTCCCCCCCCCCCCATTTTAGCTTGGATTTTTCACTCAAGGATGGTGTTCTACCACTATACCACATCTCCATATTTAATGTTTGGCTACTTAATTGGAGATAGTCATCTCTGGGCTTTGTCTACACAATCTGCTTGGAACCTGGGTCCTCAGATCTCAGGCTCCTGAGTAGCTAGAATCACAGGTATGAGTCACCAGCACAAGCTCCAACCTGATTTTATAGATGAGAAAATAAAGTTCAGAAAGGATTAAAACAAACATGTAATTTAGTTTCCTCTACTCACTGATCAAAATTTTTTTCCAGATTTAATACTTCTCTTAAAAAGAACTCAGAAAAACACCTTTTTATATATTGTTACAATGAATTTATTGTCTCTATCAGTATTCTAACATTTCTCCTAACAATCTTGCTCTAATTATTATATAATTTATTTTATAAAAATGTCTTTGTTTTCAAAACTTGGATATATCCATATACCAACCTAATACAAAACATTTCTTGTAGGAATTTAAGTAAAAAGATCAGTTTATCACCATGGGCATAATTTGGTAGCTTTGTAGATAGCAGATTAGTTCCTGAAACATAGAAACATTACTGTAGGAAACAAGATGTGGCTTAATATTTGTTTCATTTTGTAGCTGTCCATTTCAGACCTCTGTAGCATAGATTTCCTTTTAATATAAGTAGGTGGGTGGTTAAAACCAAAATCTGGGGGCTGGGAAGGTGGCTCAGTGGTAGCCTTGCATGCATGAGGCCCTGGGTTTGATTCCTCAGCACCACATAAGCAGGAAAATCCAGAAGTAGTGTTGTGACTCAGGTGGTAATGTACTAGCCTTGAGCTGAAGAGTTGAGGGACAGTGCCCAGGCCTAGAGTTCAGGCCCATGACCAAAACAAAAAACCCCAAAATGGTTTTTAAATAGGCTTATAAAATTAAAGTATAAATAAAATAAATGATGAAAAAATAAGTATATTAATAATTCTATTTGAGTTAATTAATCTAGCTCTTTCTACTATTACCATATTTAGGTTTCAGGCACATGGGGTTAGTAATGTATATTTTTGTCTCTACATGTGGCCTTCTGTGGTAAATAACATAATATTCAGTTTCTCAAATGTTCCCTTTTATGTAAAAAAAAAAAAACAACTGTGTAATCCCAGGCTGCTGGAGGGGATGATATGAGAGAATTACATTTCTCTAGTTCAGATATTTGAAACACCAACATTAATGCCAGCTCAAATATTTCAGAAATTGATAGCATGAGCAAAAACACAAAATTGACACATATTTCAAAATCACAAAAGATATCTTCATTTATTGAAAACTACTTTATTGCCTACATAAATTTGGAGATTAGGGGATATGGAAGCTAGCTGATATGTGGCACTGGTTTCTCTTTTTCTTGGAACCCTCTTTTCGTTAGTGCTATTATACAATCTGATTTAACATATGATCACTGATGTAAAAGATAGGAAATAAGCACCTTGGTTTTCATTTTCCCTTGAGATGGTTTGGTAACATTGGATATTTTCTTCTAGTTCCAAAGAGATGAAACTAGAACCCCAGAATGTTTTTCACTTTTCTGCTTACAAAATGAGTTTTTCATGAGAAAGACATTTATATATCTGTTTTAGTTTGGTGTTTGTTGATTTCGACATCCTTGGCATCTATGATTTCTATTCAAAGATGACCCATGCTACTGCAGCAAATGTATCCTTTGTTAACCCAATTTGCTGCATGCTAGACTGCCATCCTGCCATGCAGAGTACAATCTTTATGACCAGTATGAACCAGATGAAGGCTTAGCATTGGTACAGCACTAGATGATCCTTAAATAGGCAAAAATGACTGTACCTCCCTGCTCAGAGGAATGATTTCATTGGAAAACATGAGCCCTCTTGTTGGAGTTTATTATTCTAATAATTACTCAGAGAGGTGGAGAAGACTGATAACATTATTTCTTTTAGTACTTTCCTTCTTTGCAATGAGCATTTATAGCTACTAGAGTGACACAAATGTAATACTATTTCTGAAGTTTGGCCTACATAGCTATTAGAAGAACTACTGAGACTTTTGATGAAGTTTAACACCATGGCCATAGATCTACTTTATGAGATATTGTTCATTTTATTATGATAACCTTAAGTATAGCATGATTTAATTCTATATTTAATCTGGCTTTTACTGCATTTTTTGTGAATTTTATTGTGCAAACAAAAAATGAGATAGCTTAAAAACTGTAACCATACCACATGTGAATGAGGGTGGTCCTATTTAAGTGACTACAGAATAAATAACAGAAATCACACAGTACCAAGCAACATTAGTGAGAGGAAATAAAACCATACTTCAAGTTATTCTTTTCAGTTTATATTGTGTTTCTGTATTCAAATCTTAACAAGATTTCTGCTATTGTCGCGTGATTGCTTTTCCCTTTGCAATAACTCTTTCCTCTTTGGCATGCTTTAGTAGAAATGACAGTAGTATTTCTACATAAAGCTATTTTTCCCCCTCCCTTTGACAAAACTGTCAGGCTGCCTTAACTTTCCATTTGTGATCATGATAGCTAGTGCCCCAGAAGTTGAACCATCGAAAATCAGACTAAGATCTTTGTAATCTGATAATAATCAAAAGTTGATCCTACTCTACCATTACTAATAACAACTACTATATTTTACACATTTCGTATGTGCCACAAATTTAATATTTTTTTCATTTTGTTGATATCACTTCCATTTAATTCAACCAATGGCCAAAAGAGGTTTAAAATTTATCCTTTAAAATGGCTAACTAGATTTTTGAAAATATTATATCTATAGTTCATTAATATTTTTCTACACAGAGTTCATTAAAGTAATGAGTACCAACATATGTCTATTGCTCTATTTTCCTAAATGACTTTCTTATCTCAAAGCAATTAAACTAATGTAAAAGGTCTAGCTGAACGAACTATGAGTTACTTGGGGGTTTGAATTATAATTAGGTATAGCTTTCACACAAGTCATGGGTCTGTCTTTTCAATTCAGAAATCATATGACAATCTATTTCCATCAAAACATCTGAAGAAATATATCATTTTAGCCATCATAACACATTTGTATCATAGTGCAAAACTTTTGGTGGTTTCTTGTCTGTAAATCATCTCTAAACTTTTCCTTATCTCCTTTAAGGCAATGATGTCTAGGAACTAGTGGTCCATGTCTGTAGGCCTACTGAGAAGGCTGAGATTTTAGAACTGTGTTCCAAAGACAACCAGACAGACAAACACCAGAGACTTATCTCCAATTAACTAACAGAAAGCAGGAAGAGGAAGAATGGCTCAAATGGTAGGGCAATGGCCTTGAGCAGAAAAATCTAAACAAAAATGTGAGGCCCTAAGTTCATGCCTCAGTTCTGGCATGGGAAAGAAGGAAGGAAGGAAGGAAGGAAGGAAGGAAGGAAGGAAGGAAGGAAGGAAGGAAGGAAGGAAGGAAGGAAGGAAGGAAAAGAAAGTAAGGAGGAAATGAGGAAAGAAAGAAAGGAAAAAGGAAAGAGAAAGAAGGAAGTATAAGGAAGAAAGGACAGAAGGAAGTCTCAATGATATGCTTCTTTGTTCAGTGAGATGAAGGCATATTTTTTCAATGTGTTAAACCCATGGGGTTACTATAATCATTAAAAGTTTAGTTCTTATATGTAAATTAGAAAAAATACCCTGTAACTTTTAGTTTTGTTATTATTGCTACTAATATTAATATGGTACAGCTAAATATTATCATATTTTAAGTCCAATTTGAAAAGACTAGGTGTAGCACTAGGAGGTAGGAGATTAATTTTCTCATTTGGCTTTGGAATTACTCCAAA
Organism: Dipodomys spectabilis; assembly: GCF_019054845.1. Taxonomy (NCBI): domain Eukaryota; kingdom Metazoa; phylum Chordata; class Mammalia; order Rodentia; family Heteromyidae; genus Dipodomys; species Dipodomys spectabilis. The sequence goes on from NW_024870713.1 coordinate 373,804, forward strand.
GGAGAAAACTGTAAAATGTTTTGATAGACAACAAATGGATTATTTCCAAAATGTTACATTGAGAAGACTATTATTTAAATGATCAAGCCCAGGCTGCAGTTGGAAACACACTCATTTCAATGCTTAGCAATGATTTCACAGTCAAGGGTATAAAATGTGATCATAGCAGACACTTCCATAGTGCTTGTTATATGGTTCATTTCCTTGAATTCATTTGCTATGCACAACTTGATAAGGTAAATGCTCATATCTTCATCCCACTGCATGGAAGACAATAGACCCAGAAGAGATAAGCTAGCACTTGAATTACAGAAATTCAACTGCAGTGTGGATGCTCATAGCTGAAGCTTGGTGCAGTCAATAATAACCCTACTGAACAAATGCAGGATCTACATTGAGTGATCTCATAAAGACGACAAAAGAGGTTTATCTTTGTTGTTGTTGTGTTTAATGTACTATGTGATTTCTTGTTTCTTTTGTGTATTCTTCCCCCTATCGTTTTTCTCTTGTTGTCACTGTATTTGATTTTGGTATCCTGGGTATTGTATATATGTTTATCTAAATTAGGAAAGGGAAGGGGACAACAGAATGGTGAGACAAAGGACAAGGGGAGAACATATAGAACAGCTACACTCACAACACAATATGTTGGAAATGATCTGTACAACAAGGGAGGCTGGAGGGAGGGAATGAGGGAGAAAAATAAGGTGTAACATGTTCAATGAGAAATGTACTTATTTCCTTACTTATGTAACTGTAACCCCTCTGTATATCACCTTGACAATAAAAAAAATCAAGAAAGTTGCTAAAAAATTAGAATGATTCAAAAAGCCAAAATCCCCTTAAATTATAAACTGCTATTTTGATAATAAACGTTCAATTAACTTCAAAATTTTGACAACTTTTCTACTAACAGGAATTTTTTTTTTTTTTTGTCGGTAGTGGGGCTTGAACTCTGGGCCTGGTCATTGTCCCTGAGCTCTTCAGCTCAAGGCTAGCGCTCTACCACTTGAGCTACAGCGCCACTTCTGGTTTTCTGGTGGTTTATTGGAGATAAGAGTTTCACGGAGTTTGCTGCCCTGGCTGACCTTGAACCGTCATCCTCAGATCTCAGCCTCCTGAGTAGCTAGGATTACAGGCGTGAGCCACTGGCACCCAGCCTCTAACAGGAAATTTATTCCTATAAGACATATAAGTTTTATGTAAGCAAAATAAAGGAGAATTTTCTAGTTGTTTCTTGCCCTGTGACACTTTGAAATCCCCATACATGGAATTCAAATGTCCAGCATTTTTGCAAATAATGTTTCTTAGTAAATCTTTTATTAAAGTGAAATATCAACTAGGAGCAAGTTTGAATATTTCTAGTATACATGTAAACTATTTTCTTTTTATTTTACAACCACTGGCTGCTAATTGTTAACAACAACAACAACAACAACAAATGAACAACAACAAAGGAAACAGAAAATATTCCTTTTTGCCTTCTTTATTTCTTCTTATTATTCCTCTCCTCCTCCTCCTCCTTCTTTGCCGCTTCCTCCTCCTCCTCAATGCAAGGGATCAAATCCTGAATCTCACACATTTTACAAACTAAGCTATGTTCCCAGCAACTCCCACATCAACAAAAGTTAACCTTAAATAACAAAGGATGTTTTACAAGCATCTCACAAGAGAAAATCATTTGATCCTTAAAAATAATATATATTTATATAATTTTAAATTTTGTTTTGTTTGTGCTGATACTGGGCCTCCCCACTTGCTCCATTTTTCTGTTTTTGTTTTCATTTCACTAAAGGCTGACTCTCTACCACTTGAATCACACCTCTACTTCCAGCATTTGGTGGTAATAACCTTCCTACTGACTTTTCTGTCCAGGCTGGCTAAAGCAGGTACTGGTGGTTTATATCTGTAATTCTAGCTACTCAGAAGGAAGAGATCTAAGGAACTTTACTTGAAAACAGCTCAGACAAAACAGTTTGTGAGACTCCTGACTCCAACTAGCTACCAAAAATTGAGAAATGGAGCTTGTGGCTTAAGTAGTAGAGCAACCATGAGTGAAAAAGCTTAGGAGCAGGCCAAGACCCCAAGTTCAGCCCTTAGTACCAATACTCACACATATATACCCATGAGAGAGACAGACAGACAGACAGATAGAGACAGAGACAGAGAGACAGAAAGAGAGAGAAACAGAGAGAGAGAGACAGACAGAGAGAGCTGGAATTAGAGTCACAAACTACCACCTTCACATTCTAACATTCATTTGCTACCTAGATTTGAACTTTTCCTTTTCCTTCAGGAAGTAGATTGTTTCTTTTCCTTTTGTGAATATTCTGTTAGTTTCAAAACTGTTCATTCCTTTCTTTAAATTCTCATGAAATTATGATTTTTGAAATCCTGTGAGAATGTCTAAAGTAATAGTACTTTAATTCATAACTGGGCAACAGCGGCTCACGCCTGTAATCCTAGCTACTCCATAGGCTGAGATCTGAGGATCATGGTTCCAAGCCAGACCAGGCAGGACAGTTGATGTGACTCTTATCTTCAATTAACCACCAGAAATCCAGAAACAGTGCTATACCTCAACATGGTAGAACACTAGCCCTGAGTGAAAAAGCTCAGGGACAGTACTAAGGCCCTGATTTCAAGCCCCACGACCAATAACAAAATAATAATAATTCATACTGTCTGTTATTATTGTTATCAAGAGAGATCCTACCCCTCCATACCATGTGATACTTTAATTACTGAATTTAGTTACTGAAGCCAGGTAGAACAGGACTTGCTAAAGGAAGGAAATGTTGCTCAATTAGAACTGGAGTCAAGTCTTTTCATTGATGCTTGGTTCAAACTGCCAGAAGCATATTCCCATCTTAATCCCTTCAGGAAACACTGGTTTTTGACTGAACCTTAACTGCCAGATAATGAGTGGCATACATACATACCGAGTGCTTTGCCTAAGTACCAAGTTTGACATTATAATGCTGGTCTTCACACATCCTTCTTGAACAAAGGGAAGTTGGGCCTCTCATCTCATCAGCTCTCTAGGGAAGACTCACCTCCTAGTGACCTTAATGAAAATATCTCTGATCAAAACTCTTACATTTGGCAGCTAGACAAAGGGAAAGGGCGTATTGATTTCGCTTGTTTTTCAGCTTTTGAAAAAAGATAGGAAAGTAAATTACATAACCTCTGATGGAGCTCATTACAAAATCTAAACTTCAAAAGGTTCAACAAGCAAAAGACAAAAAGAGCCAATTAGATTTATAAATCACATGTTCAACTCATCCAAAAAGAGTTTACACAATATGGGTCCCAAAATACTGCTTTGTAAATTTGTCAGGGTTTTCTTCCTCTCTGTCTTTCTGTCTCTTTGTTTCTGCCTCTGTCTCTGTTTCTGCATCTCTCTTTCTCTTTGTCTTACTATGTTCATTAGGAATGATATGTAAATCAAAAATATTTTTAATTTAGTATTCATTGAGAATTATTGACACTCTTATATAAGTGATCTTATACAGGAGCACTGCAGGAGATCTTATAAACACAAACTGCTTTCTTAAAATGGTCACATTTAAACAGGAGCGTCATATGCTTAGACCTGCTCTGTTTTGATCAGCTGCCCTGGTACTGATGCTCTAGCTGCCAAAATCATTTCCTGAGGAATGATAATGAATTTTTCAGGCACGTGTATCATCGTTGGGAGTAATCTGATAAGGTTATTTCCCTTGTAACTCCTCTTTGTTTTCTGTTCTACGTGCAGCTGACTCACTTCTATCAATACCTCACTTCATTTTACCCACACTAAGAATCACATTGGCAGAAAGACCTATTTGTGTTATTTTTGTAAAGATTGTTTCAATTGAACTTTATTTTAGAATTTTTTAACTTTTAAAAATCACTATTATTAAGTAGTTGCAGAAAGAGGTTACCGTACCATAAATCAGATTCTGAGTACAATGCTCATCACTTCTTTTGTTTTCTCCCACGTTTTCCCCTCCCTTCCCTACCCTCAAGTACATAGTTTATTTTTATATAGTTTATTTTTCTTGTTTTAAAGTTTTTTCCCCACAATTTATTATTTTTAGTTTTAGTTTTTATTGTAAAGATGATGAACGGGAGGTTACAGTTATAAAAGTAAGGTAAAAAGTATATCTCTTTTTAAACACTCTTACCTCCTCCTTTACTTTATCTCCCTTAGCCCTCTCTACTCCTCTCTCCTCAGTTGTATAGTTCATTTGCAACATAATGTCAAGTGAGCATCATTGTTCTATTAGTTCATCCTTTGTCATGCTGTTTCTGAGATTCCCTTTCCCTCCACCAATCCACCAATTTGCATTCTGTCTTCTAAGAGCAAGGCTTTTGTACAGGTCATTAAGCCCCAACAGATCTTCCTATTTCTGAAGTAGTGTATTTTGAATTAGACAGTGCTTAGTAAGAAAAGGGGAGGTCAGATTAGATCATCATCTACAATCTAAATTAAAATGGATAAATGTATAATATTCTTCATGTTTCTTTCCTTTAATCAGTCATTAGAATGCTTATTTCTTGGTTTGAAAGGGTTTTAGGCTAACGGAGACAAATATAAGGGAGAAACAGTCTTTAAGGGCTAAATTAAAACTTACAGTTCAATTAGTTTTAAAAGTGACTTCTCTGGTTGTGAAACCTAGGTAAAATTAATAATATTATTTAACTGAATTTCCATTTTTCAATTAATAAGATATCAACCAGATTTGTAATTTTAAACTTACTCATGGAAAGCCAGTGGTTAGTTTAACTCTATCACATTACCTAAGCAAATTATTCCTTTTGGTATGAAAACCTATCTTTTTTATAAATTTTCTTTTTCAATGCTAGAGATTTGACATAGGGCCCAACACATAGGCAAAAGTACTATCATCTGTGCTACATACAACTCCAGCCCATTTAAAAAAATTTAAAGTTACTGCAGATCTCACCATCCCAATAACCACCTTTAATGTTTCATAACCAGTACTGTAATAATCTCTCAAAATGTATAAAATTGGAAAAAACATATAGAAATAGATATGAGAATAGACAGAAATATTTTAATGAAATTGAAAAAGTTATTTTATTTCATTTAGCTTTATCATAAGTTAGTTTTCAAAGAACCTTATACTGTGAAAAATCAAAAATTTTGAGAGGATGGATTTACTATGATTTTGATGTCTCTTCTGATTTAAGATTGTATCTATAAGATATTCAGTATCTTATATAAAACCTGATATAAATCTTAATATAAAATCTTATATTAAACCTGATTTCTAAAATTATGTAGTTTCACTATTTATATTATCAACATATATATATATATGTGTGTGTGTGTGTGTGTGTGTGTGTGTATGTGTATATACATATATATAAAGCTAAAGTACACATAACAGACTTGTAAAATATATTGTAATTCTATTTAATTTAGTCTTTAGCTTTTTCTTTCTTTTTTTTCCAGTCATGGTGCCTTAACTCTGGGCCTGGACTTTGTCCCTCAGCTCTTCAGCTCAAGGCTAGTACTCTACCACTTGAGCCACAGTGCCACTTTTGGCTTTTTCTGCTTTATTTGGTGCTTAGGAATCAAACCCAGGGCCTCATGCATGAAAAGCAAGCACTCTACTACTGAGCCACCTTCCCAGACCAGTCTTTGGCTATTTTTTATTGTAAGTTCAGGTGTTCTACTAAATTATTATAGTTCAAAATACTGTATATGTACTTTTGTGAAAATAACACATATGTACTAAAACTAAAAAAAAACGAAAATTGTTTCATGTATGTAATTTTGAGGAATTAATCAGTCTTAATTTCTGATACATTTACAGCCTTCCACATCTAGTCCTCTGGAATCCACATATGTAATAATTAAGATAGGAAATGTCCCATGTTTGAATTAATTTAGAACTCAGACATGTTCCTGTTTGACTCTTGCTTGTCACCAGTAATTTCCATGGTAGGCCATCTGTGTCCTCTCAGTTTCCTAATAAACTCATCTCATCTGCCTAAGCTTTCAACAAAGACAATCAGTTTATTATAGCAGTGAGGTGTTTTTTTTTTAATTCTTTCCTGTATCATACTGTAGCTCATACTATGAAGAATGTTATAGTTTTTCTTCATTCTAGTATATCACCCAGTATAAGAATGTGGCCGTTAAGTAAGCCTTCAACAGGCATCTCTTGACCCAGGTATACTCTGCCTTATGGTTAGTTTGCCTACTAAGTCTTCCATGGTACATAATCTCACAGTACTATGTGTGGTACCTATAACCTACAGGTCAATCAGGGACAAGGTAAATTGTGTTTCTCTGATTTTTTTCATGAAGTGAAGTTGATCAGTTGAAGTGTAGAGTCAGACATCTTTCTTTCAGTGATGTGGAAATGACTTCTATTTACAGTATTCAGCATCTGCTTATTTTTTACATGATGACAAGTTTGGGGGTTGGCAACAGCCCCACACAAAAAGGCCCACCTACCCTTCTGTAAAGATGGGTGACTGATGGAATGTTCTGAGCTACTCCATTCTTACACAATCTATTCAGAGCATCCAGATGCCCCTGAACTTATTGTAGTGGTTTTAGTAATGTTCTGTTTTGCAGTTACAACTACCACAATTATAGAGGAGTTTGCATCATGGAATTTTAGAACTGATTACCAGCAGTTCTTCCCTATGACTGATTTTATTCCTTCTGTGTATTTCAAACTGGTATACTCTAGACTAATCAATATATCAGCTTAAGATTTGACTATATATATATATATATATATATATATATATATATATATATATATATATATATAATTGTAACGATACTGTACAGAGGAGTTATAGTTATATGAGCAAGCTAATGAGTCCATTTCCTATGGAGCATTGTTACCCACTCCTTTGTTTTTCCTTACCATCCCTTTCCTCCCCACCTCCCCAACTCCTCCCTCCCCCTCCCAAACTTGTAAAGTTCATTTTCAACATAGTATCTTGTACATCTCATTGTTACAATGGGTCATCCTGTATCCTTATTTCAGCATTTTGTTATTTCCCTTCAACTCAGCATGTCAATTTGTGAGTCAAATGCATCTTGATTAGTGTTATCCTTCCTGTTATTCTCCCCCATCCCTCTCAGCGTTTTTTAAGAGAAGATGAAAACGTTTATTTTAACCAAATTTTCACTGGTGAATGGTGACAAAAAGATGAAAGGACTCAAGTATGGGTTGAGTGAAGAAGGAGTGGTGACAATTGGAGAATCTCATTGACAAGCTCTGGAGCTAGATAATTAATGATGGAAATAAATTAGGGAATTGTAGGCTTTGTAAAGACCTCTATCTTCAATTACTTGAAGAGCTTCCTATTGCCATATAATGTAAAGGAGTTTCCTCCACCATTTTATTATAGTTGTCACTAAATTAACTAAAATTGCTTCATAGACTTCTGCTGGTGATGAATGCTATACCATCTCTGTATGTCCTTGAACTTTCTAACGTCTGATCACAAAGATAGAGTGGATCTTAGAAAAGCAAAATAACTTACATTGTATATTTTAACTACCCAGAGATTTCTTTGTCTAAAGTATACGGAAGTAGTTAGATACTAACATATTTTGTAAGTAATCATTTGACTATTTTACAAACACACATATTTGGGAGGCCTTGTGTGAATATTTTTAATGCAGCTTCTTAGGCAAAGTAAAGTGAAGAAGCAAGTTCATGCATTTAATTATCATAGAGAACCAATCTGAATAATCAAGCAAGCATTCTATTCTTCGGTAAGAAAGTGTTCTTCCTAAATTGCTATGGTAATAACCTAACCTCAGTTTTACCTTGGTAATCAGTCTTCAGCTATCTCTATATACTCATAGTTAAATTATATTTGACTGAAAGACAACTTCTCAGGGATATTTTGGTGAATTTCAAAGATTCCAATGGCAAGACAGAGCCTTGCAGCTGGGGCACTAAAAAAATAAGATGATACTATTATTTTCATTTCAATTGGGATGTATGCTTCTATCAACAGGCTATGGGTTTTTGTGAAGAGGGTTTTTACAAACATATGTTAGTAATAGTTTAGAATGAGCAAGATTCAAGACATAGCCCAATTGCTGGTAAATGAATGATCCCGAAATAAGAAGGAAATTTCAGCAATAAAATGTGATTTTTAATTTTTTCTGGTCCTGGGCCTTGAACTCAGGGCCTAGACACTGTCCATAAAATTCTTTTGCTCAAGGCTCTCTACCACTTAAGCCACAGCTCTACTTCTGGCTTTCTCTTAGTAGTTTATTAGAGATAAGAGTGTCACAGACTTTTCTGCCTGAGTAGGCTTTGAACTGTCATTCTCAGATCTCATCCTCCTAAATAACTAGGATTATAGGCATGAGCCACTAGCACCTGGCTTATATGTGATTTTTTTTATAATCTGAAATCCATTTCTTATACTACATATTCTTGCTGAGAACAAACTTGAAACCATTTATAGTGCAGAAAATTCTCTGAGTTGAAGCAGAGTATTAAAGAGCCATATGCTATTGTTTGTGTGCTTATTTTAACTCGGGGATTAATTCTGTAGTTCTTTTTAGCAATCTTAATAGGAATACTGTAGAGCTGGGGCAAAACAATCAATATGAAATGTATTTCACTGGTGATAAACAAATGACTAGTTCTTATTAACATTAGCAACTGCTGTGGCCGAGAAGTAAGTGAAAGCCATCTTTGCCAGTGATTTTCTTACCATGAAATTGCTTATGTCATGCATTTCAGAGACTCAATTTGAGTAAAGATTTCTCAGTGAAGAGTATAACAAATAAACAAGGCAAGAATTTAGAACTTGAGCTCAGACATCATGGTAAAGAATCAAATTGATAGAGGAGAGAAATTGAGGAAAAAATGGCTGGCTTCACACACACATTTTCATCTGCATGAAAGAGGAAGGGAAAATGCTGAGGAATAAAGATTCCCCATACCCTTGGATGAAATTATCATTACTGGTTTTGAGAGCTTTGAATAACTCAGACTTGCCCTGAGGTTTATAGCAATTGCTTTCAGATGTTATAGGCTCAGGGCATTTTAACCCTAACATACCATTTTAGTAAAGCCTTGCTCTTTTGAAAGTTTAGTGTCTTTAAAATGTCCTTCATTTTTGTACATAAAAAGTTTATGGTGATTTTGACTGTATGGGAAATGTCTAATATTTCAGTAAAAATGATTTTGTTTCCTATTTCCAAGCTCTCTAAAGGAGTGTGTATACTTCTCACTGATTTATTAATCTGTTCTAGACATAGCTGGGCTTTAGTGTCTTAAAAAGTCTTTCCCCCAAGGAATTCATAGTCTAATGTCACTAGTAGATGGTTATAGGTACTTAAAATTTAGAAATGCAAACGTATTGCTCTATAGAGTTATATAAAATTATTTCTCTATTTAGTTATAGCTATATAGCTTTAACTATATATGTAGTTATATACTTATATAGTTATAAATACGTATATATGTAGTTTTCAATGTATATAGTTATATAACTATATGTACAACTCCACATATATATATAGTTATAAAACTATACTTATAACTGTATATTCTTATATATAATTAAATATACTTATATATAATTTTAGCTGTATATATAACTCTCAATATAAATATATAAATATATTTGTAATTATAAGTATATCTATGCTTATATGGCTATATATAGAGTGATATAAATATAATCAAATGAAAACATATATTGGTAAAGGAAAAGAAGTAGTTTGTTTATTGTTTTTAGAATAATAATATTTATGTATTAACCCAGTCCTAGGCTAAGTTTAATGGTACTTAACATTCTTGATATGACAAAATCTTTATGATATTTGAGGACGTATAAGTAGAACCCATACCCATATTAACTGATTAAATTTGACTGTCTTTGTGCCAAGACAAAGTAAAACACTAATGAACGTTGGTGCCTGGATACATATCCAGACCTGTTGTTTCAGATCTCAAGTTCTTAATTACTAGGTTCATTTTCTTCTTTATGTAAGCATTAAGTCATATTGCATGCATGAATGTATATGTGTGCTCAATTAAAAAAATTTGAAATTCCTATCTAAATTTTTATTCTCAATTTACATACTCTGTTTTACATACTTTTCTAATATGTTGCAACCACAGATTTGCAAACTATGAATAAGGCATTTTAAATTAATATCAAATAAGTAGAGTATAATTCAGAATCAAAATGATTTACATATAACCACGCTCATGAAAATCTCCTTTCAAACCACATTTATACTTTGTAAGTATTAGAATTTGGATGTAAATATCAAAAGCTATCTACGTATGACCATATAAGATGATGTTAAGTGAAATGAACCCCAAGATAGGGACACAACCTGATTTTTTTCTTTCTTGCTATAGTTTTTAACGTATTTAAAATGTACTAAGTGAATTTTTTTGTTTCTTTATATGTTCTTCCCGCATGGTAGAACCCCTGTTTCCACTGTATTTGATGTTGATGCTCTGCATCTTCTATATACACTTTTTTTTTTCTAATTTGGGGAAGGGAAGGGAAATAACAAAATGTGAAATAAGGATACAGATTGACCCATTGTAACAATGATATGTAAGACACTATGTGGAAAATGAACTTTACAACTTGGGTAGGGGTGGACTTGGGGAAGTAGAGAAGGAAGGGATGATAGGGGAAAAACAAAGGAGGAGGTGACAATGCTCCATAGGAAAGGTACTCATTACCTTACTCATATAACTGTAACCCCTCTCTAAATTATTTTTACAATAAAAACCATTTTTAAAAAAGTATTTGGCTGTGATGGGTTTAGCTTCCAAAAGGCAAAAAGTGATCTACAATGATTTTTGACTCTGTAAAATATGCTTTCATTGTGGTGGAAAGCTTTAAAAATACACAAATGTGTGACCTTTTTTCAAATATCACATAATAGTGGGAAAAAAGTGGACATAGCAAACTAAACATATCTTCCAATATAGGCATTAAAAAGGGGGAAGGAAGCCGGGCACTGGTGGCTCACGCCTGTAATCCTAGCTACACAGGAGGCTGAGATCTTAGGATCATGGTTCAAAGCCAGCCTGGGCAGGAAAGTCTGTGAGACTCTTATCTTCAATAAACCACTAGAAAACCGGAAGTGGCCCTGTGGCTCAAGTGGTAGAGCACTCACCTTGAGCTGAAGAGAGCAGGGACAGCGCCCAAGCCCAGAGTACAAGCCTCATGACAGACCAAAAAAAAAGAGGGGAGGGGCAGGGAAGGAGCCCTGGCTGGTGGCTCACACCTGCGATCCTAGTTATTCAGGAGGCTGAGCTCTGAGGATCATGGTTCAAAGCCAGCCCTGGCAGAAAAGTCCTTGAGACTCTTAATTCCAATAAACTAGAAGTGGTTCTGTGATTCAAGTGGTAGAGCACTTGCCTTGAGCTGAAGAGCTGAGAGACAGCTCCCAGGCCCAGAGTTCAATCCCCAGGACCAAAAAAAAAAAAAAAAGGAAGTTGGAAAGAGCTAGTTACCAGTGGCTCATGCTTGTGATCCAAGCTACTAAGATAATGAGAACTGAGGATCACAGTTCAGAGTCAGCCTTGGCAGGAAAGATTGTGAGACTCATCTCCAATTAACCACCACCAAAAAATAAGCCTGAAGTATAGCTGTGTGTTAAGTGGTAGAGGGCTGGCTTTGAGCTGAAAAGCTCAGGAACACAGTCCGAGTTCAAGCTCCAGGACTGGCACACAAAGAAAAGGAAAAAAAAAAAGATGGAGGGGAGTTGGTGTAAATGTGCAGTGTAAATGTCTGAAATGGAGAACAAAACTGGATTTGGATAAAAGATTGTTGTGCAAATGTGTCCTAAAAACTCAAGTTCTGTAACAGTTTCCATTTGTTGCTGTGACTTTGTATAAACTGTAGTCCTAAAAAAGTTAGTACCTGATCCAAGCCATCTGCTCTTTGTGTTTATTTTTACTAAGACTGTTCTTTCCAATAACTTTGTAGGAAAAGAATGACAAAACACCATTATAACTGTAAGCCAGGGCCATGTAGTACAAAGAGTTCTACAGGTTCTTTTAGGGATCCTCGGGTCCCTAACAGCAAAGAAAAATATAGAAAAATGTTTTTACACTCATAAAGTCTAATCTGAAAACCCAATTTCTAAAGGAAAAGAAGTCTCATTTTGAGGAAACTAGCTAAAATAATTTAGAATCAAATTGTTATAGAAAATACTGTGAAATACTATACTGCATATGTTTATCTTATTAAGTAGATTAAAGTTAGAAAAAGGAAATAAAGGTACTTATAAAAGTTGGAAGTAAAATTGTAGCTACTTAGTTTTTAAAATGAAATAATTTTGCATTTCAGTAGACACAATGAGGAAAGAATTAATACACTCAAGGTCAGCTTTGAAAAAATAATCAACAAATAATACTGAGAAATCAAGACATACTATTACAAAAGAACAACTCTAACAGACTACAGAATAATGAAGAAACCCAATAGCTACCCAGAACAATGTCCAGAACAAGAGAAGGGAGCAAATGAGAGAACTACAGTATTTGAAAATCCAACACAAAAGTAATTAAAGGGAATGTTTTAAAAATCAATGCGTAACCTTTTAAAGAGTTTCAGTTAAAATCAGCATTTATTATTTATGGTTTATTACTTTTTATGTATCTATTTACTAAAGGGATATTTATCGATTAATAAACACATTGACCCATATTTCTGTAAATTTTAGTTGCCCAACATAAATAACTCTTATCCTTAAAATTCCAGAACACATTCTTTACTTTTTGTGAAAAATATTAGCCAGATGCTGCTGGCTCATGCCTTTAATCCTAGCTACTCAGGAGGCTGAGATCTGAGGATCACGGTTCAAAGCCAGCCGGGGCAGGAAAGTCTGTGAGACTCATCTCCAATAAACCACTAGAAAACAAGAAGTGGTGCTTGGCTCAAGTGGTAGAGTGCTCACCTTGAACTGAAGAGCACAAGGACAGCACCCAAGCCCAGAGTTCAAGCCCCATGACTGACAAAAAAAACAATGTATATATATATATATATACATACATATATAGTGTAGTTCATTTAGATTATGCGATGTGCTTACATGAGGTAGATATGTAATACTGTTAAGATTGCATATAAAATAATTGAAAGGGAAATGTGCCAAGTAAATCTATGTAAAAGTCAGCAATTTGTATTTCCTGGAATACCACAAAATAGAAAGCTGATAAGTATAAAAACATATAAGAGATACATATGTCAATAGGATAAACAAATTTAAAAGCGGAAATACTTGTCTAAATAGACAAATATTTTTAAAGCACAAAATAATTGATTCCCTAATCAAAAGTTAATGTGAAATTCTTATTTATCTGAGAAAAGTTTTGTTCTTATTTTGTGTTAGATTGTTATGCTAGGTCAAAGATATGTGTTAGATTACAAATTTATAAATTTGGTTCCATTTGGCACATAGGGAAGATACTGTATTTTATTTATATATGAAGTTGAAAATTGGATTGTGTCATATTGAACAATCCACATATAGCCTTCTTCCTGGTTCTTTCAAATGAGACTGCTCTGTCAAAACTAATCTCTCTTCCAACTCTTAAGGTTTTAATGTGATTAAAAAAACTTTTAGATATATTCTGAGATTTGTATCACAACTACAGTGATTAGTGGAGACATATTGTTCTTATTTGTTGATCAAACAAAATATACACTAATAAATATTGGGAAATTTAATGAAGCTTCAATTCTTCTACATTAATAGTAGCATTGTCTATTCTAAGTATTTTTGTAAATTAAAAACACAAGTCATACACACAACACACATATGCATGTATATATATATGCAGATATTTATTTAGAGAAAGGAGTATTAGAAAAATTATAAAGTAATTAGTAATTGGGATAAATGGACACAAGTTTCCATGGTAGTTTCTTTTTGACTCTGAATGTTTGTCATTTTAGCTTGCTGAACTACTCCATCAAATTAAATAATGCATAAAATCATAGGTACTTTTCCCTAAAAGATTTTCCAAAGCTTATGAAAATTTGCATTTACACAGATAGCCTAGTTGGCAATGGAAAAAGAATGAAAGACAAATGAGTGCAATATTGATGATACCGTAATCATTTGTTTTTACATATTCAGAGATCATTGTTTATTGTAATACTAGGCAATAGTAATTAGAATATATCACCTTATGGTAGAAATACATTTATTATGAGCCTTTATGTAATCTTTAAAATACTTTTGTAAAGAAGTAAAATTTCCTTGAAAGTTAAAGAGTCAGATGATTCTTAGGAAATCATTACCATTAAAACCATTAACAAAAAGGGATATTATACTTCCAAACAAGAAAAAAAATCTAGGTTCTTCTTTGATCATTCAAAATATAAAAAATAGAGAAATTTAATTGCCAAGAGACTAAGTAACAGAACCTATAAGTAATACACTTTTTAAAATTACATAGTACAAATATAACCATGATCTCATTTTGATTCCATGTCCGTTATTGTTATTTTTGTAGTGAGTATATAAATTCTGATCTCCAAAAGTAAATGATGTGATATTACTTTATAATATTACCTTTGCAAAAATGTGACTAAAAATGTGACTCATGTTTAAAAGTCTTTAAGTTGCCAGTGTGGTGAGGTGCACCTGTAATCTCAGCACTGACAAGACAGAGCAGGAGAACAGGAGATTTGAGTCAAACCTCAGCTACATGCAAGTTCTAAACTAGCAAGATATTATCTCATAAACAAAAATCAAACAAAATTATCAATAAATAAAATATTAGAGAATGTTTATTTTATTTCATCCTCCATTATAGTACTTTAAAAAGTGTTACCATTAAATTTTAGTTCTTAATTAAAATACACACTGAAAAATTATGGCATTTTCTTTTCTTTTCTTTTTTTTCTTATTTTTTGGTCCGATCATGGGGCCTGAACTCTGGACGTGGGTGCAAGGCTAGCGCTCTACCACTTGAGCCACAGCACCACTTGCAGCTTTTTTTCTTTTTGCTTATGTGGTGCTGAGGAATCGAACCCAGGGCCTCATGCATGCAAGGCAAGCATTCTACCACTGAGCCACCTTCCCAGCCCTGGTATTTTCACAATAAAAAAATTAACATGGTCAGTAGAAGTTTGTGGGAGAGTTTTATAGACTATTGTTAGTACAATGTTAAAGATTCAATTCAGTTTTATAAGCAAGATTATATTTTGTTGCCTGACTCCCTTATATGACTTTAAGGAGACCTATTTGTTACACTCTTAATTTTGTACTGGTTACCTGGGACTCTCCTGGATATTTACAGGGTCAGGATTCTAATAGGCAAGAGCTATGTTTATTAGGGCCTTAAGCACCACTCAGGCTTTTCCCAAGCAGATTTCATCCTAATTCACAGATTCCCTAGATTCAAGGATCACGTTCAATGGTAATCTGCCTGAATTTCCATTTTTATCTTGATCTATGATTTTTCAGATGCATAGATAATAAGGCAAATGAAGGATTTTTTACATTTTATGTAAGACAGACAGACAGCAGACAGACAGACAGACAGACAGACAGACAGACAGACAGACAGACAGACAGACAGATAGATAGATAGATAGATAGATAGATAGATAGATAGATAGATAGATAGATAAAATCATAAGTAATTGGCTCACATAACTGTAGAGAAAGGAAAATCTCAAGATCTTACAGGTTTGAAACCCAACTGGAGACACAAGAATAATTGTTTAATTCTGCTTTGAGTCTAAAAAACAAAGTGAACTAATGGTGTAGTTTCCATTTAAAGTTGACATATTTAAACCACAGGAAGAATGAATATTTCTGTTTGAGTTTAAAGAGAGAGTACAGATCCACTGTCATAGGACAAAAACCTAAATTAGAAATGAATTCTCTACTATCTGGGGAAGTGTATTTTGTTTTTATTTTATTGTAAAGGTGATGTACAAGAAATGTTCAACATTTCTTTTTGAACAGTGTTACCCCTTTCTTGATTTCTCCCACTTTCTTTGGTTCAGGCTTTTAATTATTTTGGTGAGAATCTCCCAGTTTAGAGAAGCCAATTCAGTCTCTCTATTGAGATGGTAATGTCATACAAACAGCCTGCATTGTTTTTAGTCCAATATCCTGGCACTCACATTGACATCACTAATTAATCTTCTAGATACATAAACAAGTAATTGTCTTAATGGCTATTTCTGTATTCTTTGGATTCAGTCATTGAAGACACTTTCATTTTTCCTAAGTATTTAATTATTCCTCCATGAACCTTACAGAAAACTGATTGGAAAATATTTGCGTCAGTGTCATGCTACTCATAAATAAGTAGTGTTGTGGAGATTAGATGATGTGTAACTATTATGAAACTAATGATAAATCAATAAAGTTGTGCATATCCTTTCATTGTGAAAGCCATTAACAGCTTCATTTGAAGAATAACTTTAATCCTACATTCCATGTTTGTAGATATAATCAATGATATAAAATATACAAAAAGCCTTGGTATAATTTCCTTACTGACATCAAAAGCTTTCCATTTCCAAATGTCCACTAAGTATTCAAACATTTAAAAGCAAACAAATAAGAAATAAACTTACAATATGCATTTAAAGAGACTTTTAAATGTGTACTTTAATGGATTTTCCTACTTTGAATACTAGTAGATATGTACATATGTGCATATTAAATATTGTTCTGAGTAAAGTATGAAAAACTTGATTAAATAATGAAAATACATTCTTAGCTTTAGATTATTACTAGCAAGAAAAGTTATATTGAAGTAAGGAAGACAAGTCAAGCCAGCACCATATTGGCCACAAGGTGGATTGTAGGGTCTGGCATCTCCTCTTCTAGCTAGAAGAAGGAAGCACCCGGAGGGGTGGAGGGAGGGGTGGAAACTTAGCTGATAGGTTACTGAATCTGTCAGTCTAGTGCCTGGGACTGGGAATTTCCTGTGGATCAGCCCCCAGTGCCCACCTATTTAGGCCCAGACCAACCTAACTGCCAGGATGCCAGGCCACATGTGTCTCTGTGATCATGTCCAGTGTCCTATCTCCTGGTTTGTCTCCAGTCATCATGGCATCCCAATTCAGCTCTCCATTGGAGTTGAATTGGCTTATTGGTATTGTTTTTGTTTTTTGTTTTTCCTCTTTAGCCTGTTTCCTAGCTGTGTTATGTTTGAGTGCTGCAGGCCTTTGTACCAAAGGGCTGCCTGCAGCCTGCTAACTGTGTAATAAAGACTCCAATATTCTATATTTCAAAATGTGGCTTCTGGGATGATTTGCTGACAACAATATAACAAAAGACAGGCTGTCCTGTCCTATTTGCTCCTTAAGAATATTTTCTAGGGATGGGAGCATAGTTTCCTGAGGTGTGGAATGCTTGCTAGCATAAGAAATGACCTAAACAAGGTTAGAGGAAATTTAGGGCAGCTAAACTGACTGTAGTATAAGCATGATGCCCAACTTTGGTCCTCAGCTCTCCCTAGACCTGAGCTCCTCCAAGCCCAGGAGTTCACACCCTACAGCTGGCCACTCCCTCCCTCCACTCAGACCTACCTGAGCTCCTACCTACCTCACTTCCTGCCCCCAGTCCCCTCCTGCTACCTGGATAGTGAAGGGTGCCCTTGTGCTCCCTCTTGGGGGAAATACAGCTGTTCTAATAAACCTTGTAATAATCTTTCTCCTGTGGTGCCTGCCTGCCTCCACATGCTTCCCTGGGATGGATGGGAAGGATGCCTTTCACTCAGAATTTATGTCTGGCCAGAGAAAAAAGCAGGCAAGACTCAAACACAGAGAAAGTGATAGGAATTTTTATTAGAAAAGAAATATAGCAACTGACTTAAGAAACCAAACAAGCCACAGGACTACAAGCAGACCAGAGACTCCAACAAGAGGCTGGTTACGGACACAAGGGAGATACAGGATTTTTCCCACCCCTCCCAAAAAAATCAAAGAACTTCTCTTCTTCTTCTTCTTCTTCTTCTTCTTCTTCTTCTTCTTCTTCTTCTTCTTCTTCTTCTTCTTCTTCTTCTTCTTCTTCTTCTTCCTTCTTCTTCTTCTTCTTCTTCTTCTTCTTCTTCTTCTTCTTCTTCTTCTTCTTCTTCTTCTTCTTCTTCTTCTTTTTTGGTACCTTATATAAAATTTTTTTGTCTTTTCTAAAACTTTTTTAAATCTTAAATTTTTGCATTTTTTGAAAAAAAAATTGTTTTCCAGTAAATTTTTTCCTTATAATTTTTATTTTAGGATACGTGAGTGTACGTTTTTCTTTCTTTTTTTGTTTTCTTTCTCTTTTTTCTTTTTTAATTATCTTTTTGTTTTTTGTTTACCTCTACTGAACTTCTGATCTTTTTTTCTTCCTTTCTTATTCTTTTCACCTTTTCCTCTCTTTCGCTCTTCTTTATGTGACTTAATTCTTGTCCTGCACATCCTCAGATAAACCCGCAATTCAATATTAGACCCTATCCCCCATTGTGTACACACTTAATCCACAAATTTATTACTCAATTCAAAACCTCTGAGACTTAAATTCCTTAATAGCAGTACTACCTCTTTATTCCTATATAATATTTTAAGCATTTTTATTTTTAAGTTTTTCACATCTCCTTTATATCCCTCCCCTTCTCTCAATATATTCCCATTCTTCTCTACATAGATTGTTTTCGTTTCTACTTAATATTATTAATTTTTACTTTTCTATTTTTTCTGGTCTCTTTCCTTTTCCCTTTCCCTTTCTTATTTTTTTCTCTCCCTCTACTTTCATCCTACCCAACCTATTTCGTGCAGTGAGATTAGGACTTAAGTTAACTCTCCCTGTACCTCCCCACATCAATCTATTCTTATTTTTTACCCACATCTCTCCCTAACCCTAATAATTTCTGGTTTTCCAAATTCTTCTTGGCGGTTTGTAGCCCATTAACATATAGTTATTTGATGTTGAATAGATGTATCTGTTGAACTAGATTGTATCTGTAGACTATTGACTGCGCAAATTCAGACTGTGGTTGATGCTTGCCTTAAGATAGTGTTCTAGCACAAAACTGGTGCCATTTTCATCTCAAATGGGCAGAGTAAGCCGGAAAAACACAAGAAAAATGGCAAATCCGAGTATCTCAACTTCCAATCTTGATAATCAGGGGACAGAACAGATAATGAATAATCCAGAGGAGAGTTCCCAAATAGCTCTACAAACACTGCTGGCAAACATGATAAATGAAAAGACTGAAAACAGACAAAGGACTCTGTATGAGCATGATAGAGAGAGAGGAGTCAATCCAAAAGTTTATACAGGAATATCATAAGCGTGAGGAAGCTACTCAAAAACTGATACAGGATTTGCGTGAGCAGCTTGAGAATACTCAAAGAGAAAGGCAGGAATGGCATGAGCAGGCTGAGAACACTCAAAGAGAATTGCAGGAATCCCAGGAACGGGAGGAAGCTAATCAAAGAGTAATACAGGAATTGAGAGAACAGGAAGAGAATACACAAAGATCACTAAAGGCATTCATGGAATCCATTCACAAAGAGCTGAAGGAAGTAAGGGAGACCACAAAGGGAATGCTGAATGGAACCCAACAGAAGGAATGGGAGTCCAAGGAAACCATAACCAATCAACTAAGTAATTTGAGAATAAACACTGAACACCAAATTAAGGAAGTAAAGAAATTCATACAAGACCTAAAACAGAGCTTCAACAAAGAATTTGAAGCCATCAAAGCTGACCAATTAGAAGGAAAAGAGATAAAAAAAAAAAAAAGTAGAAAGTCTTGACAGCCGGTTAGACCATCCAGAAGATCGAATCTCAGGGATTGCAGACAGCCTAGATATTATAGAGAAAGAACATACAACCATCCAAGACAAGTCCAAGAAATATTATAGATCTATCCAACACTTGGAAGACACCATCAGAAGGCCTAATCTAAGGATAATGGGTGTAGAGGAGCACCTAGAAACAGAAGTTAATGGTCTAGGAAATTTGTTCAACAGGATCCTAGCAGAGAACTTCCCAAAGATGCAAAAAGATAGGCCTATTCAGATACAAGAAGCTTTTAGAACCCCAAATAGACCAGACCAGAATACGACATCCCACCGCCACATTATAATCCACACAGGATCAACTCAGACCAAGGAAAAGATCCTTAAAGCTGTCAAGGAGAAAAGATTAATCACCTAGAAAGGGAAACCAATTAGAATCACCTCAGATTTCTCAGCAGAGACAATCAAAGCAAGAAGAGCCTGGAATGATGTATGCCATGCCCTAAAAACAAACAACTATCAACCAAGAATACTGTACCCAGCTAAATTCTCCTTCATAACTGAAGGCCAAATAAAAACCTTCCATAGCAAAGAAAAATTGAAACAATACATCTCCACCAAACCAGCCCTACAAATGATTCTTAAAGATGTCCTACACATAGAAAACCAACAAGACCACAATAAAAGCCCAGAAACTGCACCCAAACTGAGAATCCAAGAACCATAGGAAGAACCCAGTTTTCACAACCCCAAGAAGGTGGATAACATGGCAGGAATTCCCAAATACCTCTCAGTCCCATCTCTTAACGTTATCGGACTTAACTCTCCAATAAAACGATATAGACTGTCTAGTTGGATTAAAAAATAAGACCCTTCTATCTGTGACCTTCAGGAGTCACATCTTGCCCGTAAAAACAAACACATTTTCAATGTTAAAGGCTGGAACAAAATCTACCAAGCAAACGGCCCCCATAAACAGGTGGGAGTTGCAATCCTAATATCAGATAAAATAGACTTCAAATTAAAATTCATGAGAAGAGATAAAAAAGGTCGCTACATACTAATTGAGGGATCTCTCCTTCAGGAGGATATTACAAATCTAAATATCTATTCGCCAAACAATGGAGCACCCAAATTTATCCAAGAAACACTACTTTCCCTCAAATCCCAAATAGATCCGAAGACATTAATTGTTGGGGATTTTAACACACCACTATCCCCACTAGATAGATCAACTCAGCAAAAACTCAACAGAGAAAACGCAGATCTAAACAGCTGCATAGATCAACAAGATTTAACAGACATCTACATAATATTTCACCCAGAAGCATTAGAATACACGTTTTTCTCAGCAGCACATGGAACATTTTCTAAAATAGACCACATTTTAGGCCACAAAGCAAACTTGTCTAAATTCAGAAACATTGAATTTATACCTTGCATTCTCTCTGACCACAAGGGAATAAAATTAGAACTTAACACCAAAAGCCACCAAAGAAACTCCGGTATCACACGGAGGCTAAACAACACACTGCTGAATCACGAGTGGGTCATGGAAGAGATTAGAAAGGAAATTCAAATGTTCATACTATTCAAAAAAATGAACACACAAATTACCAACTCCTCTGGGACACAGCAAAGGCAGTACACAGAGGCAAGTTTATAGCTCTGAGCTCCTACATCAACAAATTGGAGAGATCTGAAACCAACAATTTAATGACAGAGCTAAACCTCCTTGAAAAAGAGCAGCAAGATAAACCCCAATCCAGTAGACGGAAAGAAATAATTTAAATTAAATCAAAATTAAATGAATTAGAATCCAAAAAAACTATAAAAAGATTCAACCAAACAAAGAGTTGGTTCTTCGAAAAAATTAACAAAATTGAGAAATCCTTAGCAAATCTTATCAGAAAAAGAAGAGAACACACCCAAAATAAATAAACTCAGAGATGAGAATGGAAACATCACCACGGAAACAAGCAAGATTCAGAACATTATAAGGGAATACTTCTCAAAACTTTATGCTAATAAGTTAGAGAACTTGACAGAAATGGACCTTTTCCTAGCAAATATTGACATGCCAAAACTAAACCAAGATGAGTTAAACCATCTTAACAGCCCATATCAAGCATTGAAATAGAAACAGCAATAAGAGACCTCCCAGCTAAGAAAAGTCCAGGACCAGATGGTTTTACAGCGGAAATCTACAAGGCCTTCAAAGCAGAGCTCACACCAATTCTCATCCAACTCTTCAATGAAATTGAAAGAGAAAGTTCACTACCGAGCACATTCTATGAAGCCAGCATAACCCTCATCCCAAAACCAGGCAGGGACTCATCAAAGAAAGAGAACTATAGACCCATTTCTTTGATGAACATTGATGCAAAACTTCTCAACAAAATTTTGGCCAATCGACTTCAACAATTCATCCAAAAAATCATACACCACGATCAAACAGGATTCATTTCAGGGATGCAAAGCTGGTTCAATATACGCAAATCAATTAATATTATTCATCAAATCAACAGGAGCAAGAATAAGAACCACATGGTTATCTCAATAGATGCAGAAAAAGCATTCGACAAGATCCAACACCCCTTTATGATGGTTTTGGAAAAATTAGGAATCCATGGAACATTCCTCAATACAATAAAGGCTGTATATGACAAACCTACAGCCAGCTTTATACTTAATTGTGAAAACCTAAAGCCATTTCCTCTTAACTCAGGAACAAGACAAGGATTCCACTCTCTCCACTTCTCTTCAATCTAGTATTAGAATGCCTAGCTACGCCAATAAGACAAGATGCAGACACAAAGGGGATCCAAATAGGGAAAGAAGAGATAAAACTGTCCCTCTTTGCAGATGACATTATCTTATATTTAAAGAATCCCATAGACTCCACTCCCAAATTACTCAAGCTGATTCCAACTTTGGCAAAGTAGCAGGGTATAAAATTAACCCCCCAAAATCAATGGTTTTTCTGTATGCCAACAATGAGAAAAGTGTGGCTGAAATTAGGAAAGCAACTCCATTTGTAATAGCCCCACAAAAAATGTAATACCTAGGAATTGACTTAATCAAAGAAGTGAAGGACCTCTATGATGAAAACTTTAAAATCTTGAAAAAGGAAATCAACACAGAACTTAGAAAATGGCAAAACCTCCTAAGCTCCTGGATTGGAAAGATTAACATCGTGAAAATGGCAATACTTCCCAAGGCTATTTACAAATTCAATGTGATACCTATTAAAATTCCAACCTCATTCTTCAAGGAAATAGCTGAAGCAATCCAAAAATTCATATGGAACACTAAAAGAACCCGAATAGCAAAAACTCTCCTCAACGGAAAGAACACTGCTGGAGGAATATCAATAACAAATTTCAAACTCTACTATAACGCCATAGTAATCAAAACAGCTTGGTATTGGCATAAGAACAGACCTCAGGACCAATGGAATAGAATTAAAAACCCAGAAATGAGCCCACAGACCTATAGCCATCTAATCTTCAATAAGGGAGCTGAAACAATAGAATGGAAGAAAGACAGCCTCTTCAGTAAACAGTGCTTGCAAAATTGATTAACTACTTATAGAAAACTAAAACTAGATCCTTACATATCACCCTGCACCAAAATCAACTCCAAAAGGATCAAAGACCTCGAAGTCAAAGCAGACACTCTGAAAACATTACATGATGGAATAGGAGAAACCCTAGGTCTCCTTGGCTCAGGCCGAAATTTTCTGAATAGAAACCCGGAAACACAACAAATCCAAGAAAGGTTGGACAAATGGGATTGCATGAATTTGCAGAGCTTCTGCATGTCAAAGGACATAGCTAGCCAGATCAATAGAAAGCCCACGGATTGGGAGAAGATCTTCAATAGCCATACAACAGACAAGGGTCTCATATCTAAAATATACTTGGAACTCAAAAAATCAAATCCCTCTACAACAAATCCTCAAAGAAACAAGTGACCAATAAATAAGTGGGCTGTAGGCTTAAAGAGAAACTTCTCTGAAGAAGAAAGAAGGATGGCCAATAGACACATGAAAGAAATGCAAATAAAAAATGCAAATCAAAACAACATTGAGATACCACCTCACTCCATTTAGAATGGCAAAAATCAAGAACTCTATCAACAACAGATGCTGGAGGGGATGTGGACAGAAGGGAACCGTACTTCATTGTTGGTGGGAATGTAAACTTGTTCAACCACTTTGGAAAGCAGTATGGAAGTTCCTCAAAAACTTCACATAGAGCTCCCCTATGATCCAGCAATCTCACTTTTGGGCATTTACCCAAATGTTTACAAACAAGACCACACTAAAGCTACCAGCACAACTATGTTTATTGCAGCATTATTTACCATAGCTAAGATATGGAACCAACCCAGATGCCCCTCAGTAGATGAATGGATCAAGAAAATGTGGTATATATACACAATGGAATTCTATGCCTCCATCAGAAGGAATGACATTGCCTCATTTGTTAGGAAATGGAAAAACTTGGAAAAAGTTATATTAAGTGAAGTAAGCCTGGCCCAAAGAAACATAGGTCCCATGGTTTCCCTTATTTGCAATAACTAGTATATGTATGAGTCAAGTGGAAAAGGTTAGATAATGTGATGTTAGGAAAATGAACCCTTACATATGTATTTTAATGCTTTTTTCTTTCATGCATTCGTTTCTAACGCATTTATAAGATTATCTCTTTGTTGCTTTGTATGTCCCTCCCCCAAGTTATAAACCCTGCTTTCATTATATTTGATGTTGGTGTAATTTGTGGAGGGAAAGGGAGAAAACAAATCGTTTAAATAGGGATATAGGTGGACCCATTGCAAGAATGAGATGTACAAGTCGTAACTTAGAAAAATGAACTTTGCAACTTTGGCCGGGGGTGGATGAGAAGGGATGGGAAGGGAAACATAGGAGGAGGCAACAATGCTTGATAAGAAATGTACTCATTGTCTTGCCCATGTAATTGTAACCCCTCTGTACATTATTTGCATAATAAAAAAATTTTTGTAAAAAGAAAGGAAGACCACACTTTTGTCCATCTCAGCCACCTTGCTGTGTCTTTGGGGTTTCAGGTAGAGTCCTTGGACCTACGCCTTATTTCTTCAGTCTTTTGTCCTTCTTATTTACTCATTCTTTTGTAGCTTCTTGCTCCTATTTCCTTGTCAGGCAGGTTTTGGTTTATTATTGTATCCTGCCATCTGCAAGCTGTATAGGCCACAATTCTCTGAATGCCTGTGTTTGTGCTAACTCATAGCAGTAACACACACAGAGAGACACACACACTCAAACATTGTACATTTGTAAAATAGTATATTTTTGCAAATCATATTTAAGTGTATCATAATTTGTAGGATGCATAATATCAAAGAGAATTCAAAATAAATCAAGAGTAGTAAAAATTTCTCGAGTGCAATTATAAGTGATTAAATTCAATTAAATTTACATTGAGTAAGTTCCTTTCTGCATTGTTTGTGTATTAAGTTAATCTCAACTATGTCATTTACCATATTATCGTTCCTATTTTTGTATAAGGTAGTCAAATTGTAGAGTTTTTGAGTGTGTTGCCTAATGTATAACTTTATAAGTTGGTAGGTCAAAAATATTGCTTGATTAAAAGATAATGTATTCCAGGCAGCAGGGCTCGCACCTGTAATCCTAGTTACTCAGGAGGTTGAAATCTGAGGATCTCAATTCAAAATCAGCCCAAACAGGAACATTCATACTCTTATCCCTGATTAACCATCCCAATGATGGAAAGGGATCCATGTCCCAAAGTGGAAGAGCACTAGCCTTAAGTAATGGAGCTCAAGGACAGCACTAATGCCCTGAGTGCAAACTCCAGGACTAGCATGTGAACATATGTGTGTATACATACACATATGTATAAGAATATATATGTGTGTGTATGTATACAAACACACATATACACAAACATACACACACACACACACACATATATACAAAGAAGGCAAAATGATTGATAATTTCTATAATTGAAGAATGACAACATAGATAAATTTTCAGCCAGGGTGTTGACTCTATATGTGTGACTTCATACATAAAATTGTTTGAATCATGTTAATCACAAGTCAGTCTTGTAAATATAAGTTTATGCCTCCTCAGCCACTGCAAATACTCCTTGTGAATCCTGCTGGAACTTAATATAATTTGCAGGCTAAATTCACTTAAATACTTTCTTTTTGATGAGGAGAGTTGTGTAGCTCCCTAACAGGTATGCTTGGCATTCTAACATCCACATTGTTTATCTTCTTCAGAATCTCCATAAGCTTCTGGCTGAATGAATCTGAAACTTTAGAATTCCCTTTTACCCAATGGGCATTATTAGCTCTGTCCCAAGAATAGGCACATCACTCTGCTTTCCTATTAACTTTAATTCCCTTTTCTCTTTCCAATTCTAATTTCCATCTATGGAATTATTTATGACTGGATTTAATTACATAGAAATGCCCTTCAAAAAATTGGAACTTAATCCTTCTTGCACTGATACTTATTGTAAGGAAGAATTTCACAGGAAATACATACAGGAAATACATACAGAAAATAAATTGATTGTGTAAGTATTCAGGTTTAAATTTCCAGTCTTTCACAATACCTGGGAGAAGTTTTTCTTACTATGATATGGGTCACACCTATTCTACCCCTTTTCTAAATTTGATTGTGAGTATCAAAAGTAAAACATAGAAGAATGAAAAAGAGTATGTGCCTTTAAAGAGCAGAATGAGACAAAAGCAAAATTTCCTTTGAACTACATTCACAAAGCTATTAAAGAATTGTGGAAAAAGCTGGGCACAGGCTGATCACTCCTGTATACCTAACTACTCTGGAGGATCTTGGTTACAAGTCAGCTCAAGCAGGACAGTGTCTGAGGTTCTTATCTCCAATTAACTAGCAAAAAGCCACAAGTGGAGTTGTGGCTCAGGTAGTAAAGCATGAGCCTCAAGCAAAAAAGGTTAGGAACAGGACCCAGGCCCTGAGTTAATGCTGCAGGACAAGCCTGCTAGCATGTGGGCATAAGCACACAAACACCCCCCCCCCCACACACACACCCCACACACACAATAGAAGAAGAGCTTGGGGGCTCATGCCAGTAATACTACCTGCTTTGGGGACTGAGAGCTGAGAATCAAGATTTGAAGGTCCAGGACACTCTTCCAAGTAACCACTGACAACCAAAAGTGGAGCTGTGCCTCAAGTATTAGAAACAAGCAAAATTTTGAGATCTTAAGTTCAAACCCCAGTACTGGCAATTAAATAAGTAAACACACAGCTGAATCTTAAAATCAGAAAATGTAGGCCACCAATAGACACAAAGTCCAGTGTGGAGAGGATGGAGTGGGCTGGGTGGAGGCAGCCTTTTGCATACATATCCTGAAAATTTTTGGAAAATAGGTGTTTAAAATTTACTTTAGAATTGCAGAAAGGGAAGATTAAGAATGTTTTCTAGCTGCTGAGAGATGATAAATGGGAATTAATTACTTACATTAATAAGTTAGGCATATAAAATTGTCATATAGAGCATTTTATTTAATAAGCTCTTTTTTGTCTTGTTTTAGTGTTAAAATAGTGCTATGACATTGTATGGATTTTCTTATTACCCTAGTCCTCAAAATCCTTTTTTTTTTCTATGAGATCTTAAATACTTCCATGTCAGGTCTTTTCTGTTAATAATTCTTCAAGATCCTAACTCATATTTGTGAAGGACCTATTATTGATCCACAAGCTGCCTTTGAAATATGACTTTATATCTGGGCTTGAGTCACTTTGCAATAATTACATTTATTGAGATACTGCTATGAATTAGCTGCTTTACATACATTATTGCGTTTAATCTTTGGAACAGTTCTGTAATAAATATCATCATCCACATTTAACAAATGAAGGAAAGAGGGTCAGAAGAGTTCAGGAACTTGCTCACAATTTGCATACAGATTATGTCATATGATTGGTATTCAGTCCAATTTTGACTCCATATTTTCCTTTTACCACAAAGGCACACTTTTCATCTGTCTACTACAATTCAGAAAACATACCTAAGAAATATGAGAAAACTAAAAGAAGGTATTTTGAACCAAAATGATGTAGGTTTGTGTTTTGTTTTGTTTTAATATATATTTTGAGGCAATGACCAAATTCAAGCCTGGATATTTCACTGTATTAAAAACTGAAAATTCCACATTAAAAAAGTAAGTTCTGGTTTTGCTGCATAATTTGAGACCCTGTAATTCACAGCATGATTTAGTTGGCAATATGAAACTCAGAAAGTAAGCATTAATTTCATCTGATTTATTTTGCTATGCTTTACAGATGTTCACTTGTGTACCTGGGTTTTCATCCCACCTCTATGAGGAATGCTGTTTCTTTGGGGAGCTTTTAATTAAGAATCCTGGATCATACCCCAGAGCTACTCTAGGAGGGTTTTATTTCCACTCTCATTTTCAGGTTACTGAAAATGCTATCAAATTTGTAAACCCATTCTTGTCTAGAAAAAAGAACAATAAGAAGTGAATAAGAAACTAAGACTTACTAAGTCTTACTGTTATTCAAAGTGTTTGATTTAAACTGGGTATAAATGGCACATGATTGTTTTTATTAAGTTCCTACAACTGTGCAATTTTCAATATTTTACTGGCTAGCTTTTTGGATAAACTTGAAATTCAGCACAGATAATTATAAGAAAACCCTACCTCATCTATTGTTAGGTTTATTGAAATTTGATGAAAATATGTAATTACCTTTGAGAGAATGAGTGGTGTAGTTAGCTTAATCTTTCTTTTTTTTATTGTGACAATACCATATAGAGGGTTACAATCACATGGGGAAGATAATGAGTACATTTCTTATCAAGCATTGTTGCTTCCTCCTTTGTTTCCCCTTTCCATCTCCGCCACCAAAATTGTAAAGTTTGTTTTTTGATATAACGACTTGTATATCTCATTGTTGCAATGGGTCCACCTGTATCCCTATTTAAACGGTTCGTTTTTCCCTTCACCTCCACAAGTTATTCCAACATCAAATACAGTGAAAGCACCACTTTGTAAAGTAGTATGGAGGTTCCTCAAAAGACTCCACATAAAGCTCCCCTATGACCCAGCAATCCCACTTTGGGGCATTTACCCGAATGATCAAAAGCAGGACCATACTAAAGATACCAGCACAACTGTGTTTATTGAATCATTATTTACCATATCTAAGATAAGGAACCAATCCAGATGCCCCTCAGTAGATGAATAGATCACTAAAATGTGGTATATATACACAATGGAATTCTATGCCTCCATCAGAAAGAATGACATTGCCCCATTTGTTAGGAAATGGAAAGACTTGGAAAAAATTCTATTAAGTGAAGTAAGCCAGGCCCAAGGAAACATAGGTCCCATGGTTTTCCTTATTTGCAATAACTAGTATATGTCTGAGACAAACAGAAAAGGTTAGATAAGTTGATGTTAGGTGAAATGAACCCCAATATAAGTATTAAAATGTTTTCTTCTTTCATGTAATTGTTTCTAACATATTTATAAGATGATTTCTTTGTAGCTTAATCTTTCTTTCTAGGAATATAGTACATCTTTCACTGTGGCAAAGATTCCTTTCATGCCTTCAAAATAATTTTTAAGATTTTTGTGTATGGATATTGCACATTTGTTGTTCTACTTCTAGATACATACTTTCACCACATTTGTAAATAAGAAACATGATTGTTTTTTAGCAGTTATATGAAATTTTATCTCTTGTTTAATTGCTCTTGCTAAGAGCTCAACCACTTATTGAATAAGAATAGACTTACTTACACCCTTCATGATTTTAGGAATCACTTGCTATTGACTTTTAATTTTATTCTGTTATCATCTGATAACATAAAATTATTTTATTTTCTTCTATTTCTATTTCTTAAAAGCACAAAATGCAATCTATTTTGCAGACAGTTATATCAGTTTCTGAGAAAAACATATTTTATGTTAGTTGGATGGATAGGTTAATGTAGTGTATGTTGCAGTTTAACTCTGAAATTCTTTTGCTGATTTTTTTTCTAGATGATATGTCTATTGATGAGAGTATGTACCTATCTTTTACTTTAAGTCCATTAATGTATGTTTTATTAAATCAGGCTCAGTAGTGCTCATTGCATATATAATTCTAGTTGTTAAACCTTTCTCGTGGGTTATTTTTGTTAGTAGTATTGCCTCTCTTTAATCTCCTCTCACGTGTTTCAAGTTCACTTTGTTAGTTGTGAGTATAGTTTCTTCTTGCTCTGAGTTTGTTGTTGTCCATTCTTGTTACTTTCTGCCTATGTATATCTTTGTCAGTGTGTATACTTCATGCAGACAAGAAATATTGGGATCTTGATTTTATCTAGCCAGTTAACTATATCTTTTAATTGGAGAGCTACAGTTATTTACATTCATTTTAATTATGGGAATGAGTTATTTGATGTAATTTTGTTCACTTGTTTTGATAGTAGATTTGAATACCAATTGTGCTCATGAGGTACATCGAAGTCTTAACAGGGATAAAAAATGTAGAGCATTCTACTTTCTCAAGTTGACAATGTGATGAACTCTCCTGAGATGATTGCACCTAACATTATGAATGTTGGGGCACACACACACACACACACACACACACACACACACACACACACACACGCACACACACACACAAAACCATAGATCAAACTGAATATGTACTAAATATATCCTAAAGAACTATAGTAAAAATTGTTACTGGAAAACATTGTTGCCTGAGAACTGGTAAAAGATACAGGCTGTTTTTTTTTTTTTTAATCATTTTAGTTGTCCTATTGCAAAGTATTTATTTTGGAAAAGATGGAAGGATGTGACATTGATCAAGATGGGTTGTATTTTTAAATTGACATGTTGGGAGCTTCTGGAATTGTATAACTACTGAAAGAGAATAAAAATGATAACTTTAGTCAATAATTATAACAGAGTTGTTCAGCAACTCTAGTGCTAAATATTTCTTAAGGGTTTTCTATTGAAGAGCCTAGGATGGTTCCATAGAAATAAGAAATGAATTTGAAGGATGAGGGCAAAGAATGTCCAGAAGATGATGTTTGTATCATAAAAACAAAACTGGAAATTCTGAGTTTAGGGCATCTCTTTCTATTATTATTTCTGAGTTCTTTTTAATTTAATAAATGCAGTAGTGTTCTTCAATGTCCCTTTAGAGAAGTTACATTTTTAAAGATGTAAAATAGAAATCCAGATAAGTTATTTCTTCCCATTACCAGCCTTTCTTCATCACTCTGGTAGTGAGGCTTTTGTGAGAGTCTAACAATGTAATTGGTAAACACACATTAGATTCAGCACTAAGCTGTTAATGAGCTTTATTGCTGTAAGATGCTCTGTTCCTCACTGTGTTGGCAATCACCTAATTTGATGTGTTCATGGTGGGATCTATAAAGATGCCCCAGAAACCCCAGTCCCTGGATAATTGGGCATTTTTGTTCAATACACACTTGGAATGTTTTGGAGAATGATTTTTTTCAATTATACATAAACTATGGTTTCCAACAAGATCCTTTCACTCTTTAAATAGGGACTTTTCTGTTTTCCCATTTGTTCCATCATGGCACTATCAAAATTGTAGGCTCCACATTGCAATTTTGTTGTTGGAGTTTTCTTTCCAACATCTGTTGTAGTGATTTTTACAGTGATGTTTAAAACTATGCTTGTTGAAGAAATAGCCTAAATTCTTAGTCTAGGGACATATGTTGGGATTTTGTAGACATAGTTATCGCATTATATGTCTGTGTAGGTGTAATTAACGCCATTTGTTCTTTGAGATTCAAAGCTACAAACCAACATTTTTTTAGAAAGACGGTACTTGAAAAAATGGTTAAAGTCATTTCACAAAATGTTCCCTTAAAATGGCACAATTCTTTTTATTTATTTTTTTTAATTGTGAAAATACCGTACAGAGGGGTTACAATTACATGAGCAAGGTAATGAGTATATTTCTTATCAAGCATTGTTGCCTCCTCCTTTGTTTCCCCTTACCATCCCTTCCCATCCCTGCCCCAGACACCTAGCTCCTGTGCCGGTTCCCTCCCTCCCCCATCCTTCGCCAAAGTTGTAAAGTTCGTTTTTCGACATAATGTCTTGTACATCGCATTGTTGCAACGGGTCAACCTGTGTCCCTATTTAAACAATTTGTTTTTTCCCTTCCCCTCCACAAATTATACCGACAGCAAATACAGTGAAAACAGGGGTTATACCGTGGGAGAGGGACATATAAAGCAACAAAGAAATCATCTTATAAACAATCACATGAAATAAACAATAGCAAGAAAGAAAAATCATTTGAGTCCTTGTTTTGGGGTTCATTCGAAAATGGCATAATTCTTCCAAAAATATTTTTAAATATGAAAGAGATGTTTGGGGATGTATTCTTTGAGGAATAAATAAATTTAATCTCTAAAATTTAATTCATTAAGCTGTAAACTTCATAGTTGGTGATATTTTCATTAATCATAATTAATTACACTGTTCCAATTAAAATTAAGAAGGTAATACAATGCATGACTTAAAAATTCAAAAAGGAAGTTAATAACTAGACATTACAAATCAAAAACAAATGCCATCCAGCTTTCTGTTTCCCGATCTCTTCTTTGTGTATGTCTCTCTGAAGGAAAGGTACAGTGAAATATTTTCCAGCTTAGTTATACATTTTGTAGCAGGACTAACGAATACTCAGGTTGAACCTAACACCATCAGAAAGTCATTTTGCTTTGTCATGTTCTCAGGGAACATTTTTATCACAAACATGTATTTAATATGTATTATGGAGCACCTAAGGTGTGCAAAATATTCTGCTTGATGCTATGAAAATAACAACAAGACAGACATAGGCCCTCCCTTGAGAAAGTTAGCATCCATGAAGAGAAATGAGCTGTACAGAACAAACTATATTATGGAAGAAAAGTGAATTAATGTTATGAAAGGAATGTGAATAAATGAAACTTCACAGGAGGAAGTCTTTTCCTCCTCAGCTTGGGCATCATTTGGAAATCCATTTACCCACTGTTTGAGAGGAAAAAAAATTATACAACGATTGTGGCAATCAGCCTTCGAAGTGGAAGAAACAGAATGAATAAAAGCCAGAGATGTGAGCAGATGGGAAGTATTTGCAGCATATGAAAATAGGTTTATCCACTGAACCATAGAGAGACAAGATCAGGAAGGGTAATGAGAAGCTGTGATGCTCGTGGCTAGATCATGGCTCAATATACTCATTTAAGATGGTGATCTACATTAAATTTATTAATGGATATTTTTGTGTTTATATATGGTTCCCATCACAGTTTATAAAATATTATCTTTAAGTAGTTGCACAAAGGAGGTTCAGCATATCTGTTTGTGAGTACAATGCATCTTGAACAATGTTACCCATTTCATCATTCTTCCAATTGTATTTCGCTCCTCCATTTTCCTAGCTTCATTTTCAGGAACATACACTGAATATTATGACTATGTGCACCGATGCTTCCAGCTTGCTGGTATTCATTTGTTAAACTGTTAGTCGTTCAAAAGAGTTACACCATTGGAATCCACCCTTGCACATACTTTAGTTAATGCATTTACAGGATTACATTCATTTTATAAATGAATTTAGTTAATACATTTATAGGAAACCATTTGTAGATTTTAAACTGCCCTGAAACATTTCAGATATGTCAATCCAATGCATATCAGAAAGCTTTGGAATTTAGAACATGGTATGTGCATGAGTTACGTTTATTAAGACACAAACTACTTTATTCTGGTTTTCCTCTCTTACTACAAAATATCATATACTCATTAAATTATAAGCAATAAAATATTCAGTGCCAGTGTCCAGGAGTTGGTCTCTGCATAAGAGATTTCTTCCTGCAAACTATTAAGGCACACACTGTGTGGTAAGTGGGCATGTAAGACAAAATTCATTTTTAATAATGAAGTCCATTCCTAGACACTGTTTGATTTTGTTTTGTTTTTTGGGGTCCGGTTGTGGGGCCTGAACTCTGGGCCTTGGCGCTGTCCCTTAGCTCTTCAGCTCAATGCTAGTGCTCTACCACTTTAGCCACAGTGCCACTTCCGGCTTTTTTCTTTTTGCTTATGTGGTGCTGAGGAATCGAACCCAGGGCTTCATGCATGCAAGGCAAGCGCTCTACCACTGAGACACCTTCCCAGCCCCAAGACACTGTTATTAATTCACTCATAAGGATGGAAGATTCTTGGTTTAATTACTTCTTAAAGGTGTCACTTCTTCATACCATCACAGTGGCAATTAAAGTTCCACAGGAGTTTGATAGGGTTTTCAAACATAGCATAGATATTTTAATCTTTCATACACATGAATACAGGAGTCCCAGATTCCTGTTCTTCATGAGGAGGAGAATTTGATTGTGGAACATTTATTTTGGGAAGATAAAGCATCAGAATCAATTTGACTTGAATATTACTTGAGATACATGCGTTAATACATTCATAGAAACACAAACACAAAAAAGTACTAAGCATCAAAAATATTTTCAGCTTCCCACTCAGAATTATAGACTAATATATGAAACCCATACAGCAATTAGAATGCTTCTCATTCTGTGGTCTAATGTTTTATTTTAAAAAGTACTCTGAATAGTTTTATCAAATTCCATTTTCTTTCAAATTTTTAATAACATTTCTTTACATGTATGATTAAATTTTTGTAGTAGAGTGTCAAGGTTCTGGCTGTGCAAATCTTTGATGAAATACCATATTTGAGTCTGTTAGCTTTCAAGTTCAGGAAACAGAGATACATAAAAACAATCTCAGTAATGCTCAAAAAAATGCTAGCAGAAATCAATATGTATGCATTTTTATGATTTCAGTATTCTTAACTTTTTTCCTATTATGAATATGAACAATAAAAATAAAGAAGTTGGTAGAAAGCCAGACATTGGTGACTCACACCATAATTATAGCTACTCAAGAGATAGAGATCAGACAAAGTTTGAGGCCAGCCAAGGCAGACAAATCCCATGAGATTATTTTTTCCCTCTAAAGAGCAAAATCCTCCAGATGGAGGTGTGGTGTAAGTGGTTGAGTTTCCACCTTGAGTAAAAATCCCAAATAAAAGTGTGAAGCTCTGATTTCAAGCCCCAGTACTGCTATAAAAATATCAGTTGAGTCAGTTGTTTTCTTGAGTAGACTTTTGTCATGAGTGTGCTAGTATGTAACACACCCTTCAGGAGTTCCTGGTTGAGTTTTCTCCAGGATCAATGAAAGATAACTCTCCATTCAAGAACATAGAAAGCCTAATGCTGAGAGGCCATGAGATGCCCAGGCTTCTCTCTCTCCCTTTGCCTTTATTTTGAATTGAAAGGCCAGAAATTTACTGCTATAAATAATTATTTGTCTTAAGACTTATTCTCCTAACCTTTGATGAATCACAGACAAATTCTATTCCAGCATTTACTAAGTAGCCAATATAACCTTTATAGAACTGCACAAATTAAGGCTTATGGTAGAATACACACACAGAAACACAAATAAATGTAGCTTTATTATATGCTACTGAATGACAATTAGAAAGAATTTTTATCATGCTATCTATATCATAGGAGTTTTTTCAGCACAGGCATTATTATAATAAGTCCTTTAAATAATTAATAAATGCCACCTTCTTTAGTACTTTTTTCAAGACATTTTCAATATTATACTTGTAATGTCAGAGAACAGGAAATTCAGAGACTTGACAATCTCTAAAGGCATTTTCTATAGTCTAGTTAGAATGTCAGAGATAGTTAACTTTATTTTATGATTTCCAAGTTATATTTTGAGCTTTATCTTTTAAAGAAAAAAAGTTGTCAGACTAATTTTCTCTATCCAAGGGAATTTACCAACTATATATTAGCAATCAACTATCTTCTATATTGCTCTTTGGAAAGCAAATGTGAAAGTTTCTGAGAAAGCCTTGTTTGATGGTAAAATGTTACATATTGAATTGTGTTTATTAAATTTTATGTAGTGTAAATGAAAAGGAAAATCTGACAGCTAAAAATAGAGTAAGTGCTAAGTTTATCTCCAGCTTCAGTTGAGTCAGTTGATTAGAACAAATAGAGAAAAAGTGAATATTTTAACAGGAAGATAGGATATGAGTACAGAAAAAGTTGAAGAACCTTCTATGAATAAGATTTTTGATCACAGAACCCTGTTCCTTCATAGGAAAAGGCTACTGAAGCAAATTTGATGAAAAGACAATGATGTTTTTTAGGAAGAATGTTATCAAAAGCTGAGCTGACAAAGAGAACTATCTTGAAATTCTTGTAGGTATTAAAGATGTTATTCTTTGCAAGGAATATGAGATTTTCAATGCATATGAGATTTACAGAGCCAGAACTTGTACTATTTAAAATCACTAACAGGAGGCAATGTGAAATTTGTGAAGAAACAGTGCATTGGCTTTTAGAAAAGCTTGAGATGTCTCTCTACTCTCCTGACTTTCTAGATGAAGAAATTATTATAAATGGTATGAAATGAAATCCAGTCTACTTTTCATCATTCTTTCCAAACTTAACCTTGTTTACATGTCTATATTTAATTAAATTATGGTTGATTGATATTCATAAATTGTTTTGACTTGAAATGCATATTTAACATGGAAAAGGCATACGAGAGCAGTGGAGTGTTTTTTGAGTCTTAAATTATGGCTAGTTGCATCCATTTGACAAACAGCAGTATTTCACTTTTGGTAATGGGAAGGGAACATCACAGAGAAACCATCGTGAGAATTTTAGAATGATGGAGTCTGAGAGAGATGGCTCAGGAAATTTGGTTACTGTCATGGAAGTCAGAAAAAAAAAACTCTCAGAGAAATTATTTGTTCTGTGCTTAGCTGGAGAGTCAAACACGGTCACTCTCCTTGGGCAAAGACACAAAAGCAAGCAAAATTATGTGATCATATTTTGTGGCATATCAAGAGAAGTTTTCAGGAATGATCTAATTGGAGGATGTGTGTTTATGGAAAATAAAGACAGGCCAACTGGATGTGAGACATTCAATAGCGATTAGGAGGGCCTATTTGCATATTTGACTTTTTGTTGTTCCTAGATTCAAAAGGAGCGAAGCTGTTCAGTACTGATGAAGTGTGGCTTTCAGCTGATAGCTTTTGCTTCCTGCACTGGTTGTTTCAGACTGTAGATCAGGTGTTCTATTTTTATATGGGTCAGATAATTTTCCATTTGTATTTCCTGTCACTGTAGACCTATGGCCTTCACCTGCCCATGTGTGCCTACAAACTTCAGCTGATTTCACACATGTGTTTCCCCAGAAATGTATGGCTTCCATTGAAAAATTGCACTGTGGGCATAGGAGGAAAGCTACACCAACTGGCTCATTGGCTATGATTCTACAGTGAGAGCCATAACAAATGAAATGAAATAGTGGCAGAAGCCAGCTCCAGTGCAACTTTATAGCAACAATGATGTTATTTTATAGCAACAATGTTGTTAACATAGCAACTGTGCTTGCTTGTGCAATGAAAAGACATTTCTTAAGCCTGGATTCTCTTGCACGCAATATTTGTCTTTCATATTTTCAAAAATGCACTTAACATGAATGCATTACTGTAATTATATCACTTGCTCTATTTAGATAATATTAACGACACGTGTTTTTGTCTTTTTGTTTAAGATTGCATTTTTCAACATCACTATAAGCGTCCAGTTTTAGAAACTAGATGAATGCCACACTAATTCATCCAAATTTCAATTTTCTGAATAATGTTCTCTGGCTCTCACTATTGCTAATGTATTAATGTAAATATTTCAGACCATCAAACCTCAAGTGTTTATTTACAGTTTCTTCTAAGGTTCTCTTCATTGAGGCAATAAATTATGAATACGTCAAACATCCGAGCTCTAACATTTAAAAAGATAACAAATAATGTTATAAAATGGTACTAAAGAAAAGAGATACAAGGCTAATGTTATAGTTCTGGGCTGGCAATAGTTGATAGAGGTCTGGAGCCAAAGTTGTGGTGTTTCCTTTGTGCGAGTTATAAAGCACTAAAGGCATTGTTATTTAGAAATTACAATCTTTCCATATATTCTTAAAATGAATTCTCACAAATGATCCTAGAAGGTAAAGGTTCCCTAATCATCTCCCTCAACATACATTCTCTTAAAAGGGCTAGTGTTCGCAGTCTCCTTATAGGCTGAGATCTGAGGAACATGGGTTGAAGCCAGTTGGGGTAGAAAATTGTAAGAATTGTACTACCAATTGTCCAGCCAAAAGTTGAAAGTGGAGATGTAGTTCAAGAGTGGCAGAGCTCCAGCTTTAAGTAAAAAAGCCAAGCAAGAGTACAAGGCCTTGAGTTCAAGCCCAGTAATGGTAGACACACACACACACACACACACACACACACACACACACACACACACGCTTGATTTTACTACTAAAATCAATCAAATTTCTTTAAAGAAGAAGACGTACTGGCTTTGTGGAAAATAGGAAAAGACTGAAAATAGACTTGCTGCCTACAAAGTTAAAGAACAACAATGCATACTTGAACAATGAACAAACTATTATTTTAAACAAGGCCAATGACCATGGCCTTTCCATCTCAGCTGTAGTCATTCTAGGTACAGAATAATAGAGTTATTTCCTAGCTCATGTGAAGTTCTTATGGAAGTTCTCATATTGGTCCTAATTTTAGAACCTGAAGCAGCTAAGAATGAAATCTCTTCTCAGTGGTCAAAGAATGAAAAACAGCAACTTCTTTGCTGTCTATTTCTGGTACATATGGAATCTTCTCCACCTGCTAAACATTTGTTACTGAATTAAATTATGAGGGAAAAAAATCTCTGGAAGAAAACAGTGTGGGCCAGAAAAACATAGATCTTCAGATCATGTCTAAATGTGAGAAGCAATACACTTAAGGGGAAAAAAATAAAATGAAATAGAAGTGGAAGTGAGATTTTCTCATAAACAGCCATGTGCTACAGATATCTTCCATAATGGTCTTAATATGTTTTACTTGCTGCTCTATAAATTGTTTTAATTAAACTTAATCTTATCATTGGCTTGTCTTCAGAAAGCCTAGAAATCATTCCATTAGCAAACTAACCTAGGCTTACAGAACTATCCAGTCTAATGCACTTCTAGCCCAAGAATTTCTCTTGTAAAAATCCTACATATAAACCATTATTATTATCATTATTTTTATTATTATTTTGGTATCAATACTGGGACTTGAACTGAGGGCCTAGGTGCTGTCTCTGAGCTGTTTGCTCAAGGTTACTGCACTCCAATTTCAGACTTTTGCTGGTAAATTGGAGATAGAGTCTCAAAGTCTGCCTCTGCTGGCTTCCAGATGATCATCAGATCATTAGATCTCAACCTCTGGAGTAGTTAGTATTACTGTTGTAAGCCATATGAACTTTTCAAAAGCATTTTTGGACTTTTCAATTCTAGCTCAAGAAGGTATTATATTTTTGAGAGAGAAATTCTTTGATGGCAAATCATTAAATCTCAGAAACAGTAACAGTAATTACAAAATACTTCAGGAAGTCTATTAGACTGTCTAGAACATTCCACAAACTACTGTAAGGCAGACAGGCTTGGTATTTTCTAAATAGTCTGAGGAGAAACTGTCCAGTCTCTAAGACAGGGAAACATTATTTTTTTTAATTTTGTCTTATTGTAAAGATTCTGTACAGAGGGGTTACAGTTATTCCTAGAAAGTGGATCTATTTACTGTGGGCCAAGTTTTTCCTCTGTCCTGTGTCACTTTGAAAGGATCTAGAAGAGATCATTTCTAAAGTCCACTCATATTCTGTGAGTCTATTACTAGCAAAACTATATCAAAGATTGGTTTACAATCATCCCTGATGATCCAGCCATTTAATTCATATTGATGATATATAAACAGATTTAAAATAATAATAATAATAAACAGACTTTTTTTTTACAAATACTGTTGTGCCAAAACAATGAAAATATGAACTAGAAAGCTAGGTAATATCTATTCTCTAGGTCTTCTTTCTTCACCCTACTACATCCCTTGAGTATGTTTGCATAAACTATTGCCCCTTGTTGGCTTTCCCCAAAAACCGTGTTTCTGCTTCCTGGTATTCCTTTTCATACAGTTCATTAGTTGTTCAAAGGAGTTACACCTGTGGACTCCTCCCCCATGTATAAAACCTTTAGTTAGTTTTGTGTATGTGTGTGCATCATCTAAAATGATTATATATGTATAAAATATCATTTATACTTGCAGTTTAGAACTGGCTTCTACATTTGAAAGAAAGCATGTACTATTTGTCTCTCTGAATGTGACTTAATTCACTTAACAAGATTTTTCTAGGTCCATCTAGTTTTCTGAAAAAGACATAATTCAGTCTAATAATTAAAATTCCACTGAGTAACCTAGTGCTGGTGGTTCATGCCTGTAATCCTAGCTACTCAGGAAGCTGAGCTCTGAGGTTTACCGTTCTGTACCAGCCCAGGAAGGAAAGTCTGTGAAACCCTTATATCCAATAAACCACCAGAAAACCAGAAGTGGAGCTGTGGCTCAAGTGGTAGAGCACTCACTTTGAGCTGAAGAGCTGAGAAACAGAATCTAAGCCTAGTCCTCAAGCCCTACAATGGATATAACAACAACAACAACAAATTCCACTGAGTACATACCACACTTTCTTGACTGACTCATCCATAGTAAGATATGTGGACTATTATAACTTGGATATTGTGAACAGTGCAGTGAAAAATAAACAACAATAACAACAAAAAACCTCAATATTTTGATAACTTACAAAGTTTCCCAAACTGCATAATTTATGTAGTATTTGGATAAAGATTGTACATTATTTCTCTTCTTGGTACTGAGATGTCAAAGAGCTCTAGCATCTATTCTTCAAATCTGAGGCTTGACATACACAGAGAATATCTTAGACTCACATGATTATGGGAATAAAGAAAGGATGAAACTTCTAGTTCATCTTTCAGGTGAGGCATATTTGCCTCCACATCTGAAAGATGAATCAGAACTTCATGTGAAAGTAATTAGAGGTGAGAAGAGAAGGGGAACAAATAGCTCTTTTAGTGACTAATATAAGGTAGTGGTTTTATTTTTGCTAGGTTTTATTATTGTATGTATTTGTTTATTTATTTGTAGTCCCACACTGGGACTTGACTAAAGGTCTTGTACTCTGGCTTGGCTTTTTCATTCAAGGCTGGTGCTCTACCATATAAGTCATATCTCCACTTTCTACATTTTGGTTCTTAATGGAGATAAGTGTCTCTGGGACTTTTCTGGCCAGGCTGGCTTTGATCATTGGTCTTTAGATCTCAGCCATCTGAGTATCTAGAGCAACAGGTGTTAGGTACCAGTTCATGCCTTTTATGCTATATTTTAATAAATATTTTTCAAATTACATTATTTGGGTGCTCACAACATTTTTTTTATTATTTTTATTTTTTATTGTGAAAATACTGTACAGAGGGGTTACAATTACATGGACAAGATAATGAGTATATTTCTTATGAAGCATTGTAGCCTCCTCCTTTGTTTCCCCTTCCCATTCCTTCCCATCTTCCCCCCCCACACACACCCACAACATTTTTATAAGTTGAATGTTTTAATTCATCATTTAAAGATCAGGAATAACAGATTGAGAATTTAAAACTTTGTTTAATTTACTTGTCTAAAGTCAAGCAGCCAATTAGATGACAAGCTCAGGCTACAATATCTGTATGCTTGATCCAGACCAAAATCATTCAACATCTTATCAAACTTTTTACTCATGAGTAGGTTCAACATTAAGCTCAAACAACAAAATCAGTAGGATGAAATGTGGATGAAAGAATGATTTGTAGGATAATGCCTTAAGTATACATACCCTAGATAGGTGCTGGTAGCTCATGCCTGTAATCCTAGCTACACAGAAGAATGGCATCTGAGGATCCCAGTTTGAAGCCAATCCAGACAGGAACATCTACAAGATGCTTATCTCCAATTAAAGGTCAAAAAGCGGGAAGTGGATGTGTGGCTCAAGTGGTTTAGCACTAGCCTTGAACCTAAAAGCTAAGGGACAGTCCCCAGGACCTGAATTCAAGCTCCAGGAATAGTACAAAAAAGAAGATAAAAGAAAAGACATGCCAGGAGCTGGCTCATGCCTGTAATCCTAGCTACACAGGAGACTGAGATTTGAGGATCACGGTTCAAAGCCAGCCCGGGTAGAAAAGCCTGTGAGTCTCTTATCTCCAATAAACCATTAGAAAACTGGAAGTAGACTGTAGCTCTAGTGGTAGAGTGCTCGTCTTGAGCCGAAGAGCTCAAGGACAGCTCCTAAGCCCAGAGTTCAAGTCTCACAAACAACCAAAAAAAAAATAGACATATCACAGTAAAGGCAGTAACTGGATATTTCCACTAAATTTTATATGTTTAAAATATATAATATGTGCATCTATAGATAATATATTTTATGTATATTGCATATAGACATATTGTATACTTCATATAGATAACCTTGCATTTGCATGGCTTTGAATGGCATTCACATTTATGGAAAAAAATGATGAGTGCATAGGAACATACAAATGGCAAAAGGTTTAAAAGGCAGCATGAAGAACAGCAGGAGTGTGGAAAGGAATATGCACAAGAAAGGATATATTCCATTTCTGGTTATTAAGGGTTTCAATTGCTTATTTAATTACATTTGGTTTGCAATTATATCTCAGAGCCATATTTACCAAAGGATCAGGGTCCCATCTGGTCCTATATTGTGTCAAAATATCAAGTAACTAAACTTCTTAAAACTGTAATTATTGACAAAACTCAATGCTGGACCATATGGATATTTCAGCACAAGAGGCCAACAGGTTTAGGCCCTAGGCTGGGAAAAGATGTTTCTAAAACTTTCTATCATCTAGGAAACAGGGTACAACACCTATCTGAGCCTGTTCTGGACATGTCCACAGATCTTGGACACTTATGTTGACTCCTCAGTGTTTAGATACCTTTCTTTGGGATCCGGATCTTGGAGGA
Organism: Dipodomys spectabilis; assembly: GCF_019054845.1. Lineage (NCBI taxonomy): Eukaryota > Metazoa > Chordata > Mammalia > Rodentia > Heteromyidae > Dipodomys > Dipodomys spectabilis. The sequence goes on from NW_024870713.1 coordinate 416,618, forward strand.
GTACTATGAATAATAAATATTTCTTGATTATTTTAAGTAGTGATTTGCAAAAAGATGAAAAATGAGAAGGTTTCGAATTTACTTCCTCCAACATTCTTACTTTCTCCCAATCTCTCCCTCCCAAAACAGTATCACAATCCCCTTGTTTCATTGTCATACATGTGTATAAAATACTTTGACTATATTTACCCCTCCTTTTTGTTCTTCTGTTTATTACTTCACCTAGAACCTACACCAAGACATGACATGTTACAAGTTCCTAATATTGTCCTTTGTTAAACTGTATGCTAATCCTCCAAAGGGTCTTCACCATGGTATTTCACAATACATATTCCATATTTTAGTGAGTCTCATTACATAAATCACAACTATATACATACATAGTACACACATATATACATGTTCATGTGCTTTTGCATTTTTTATACCTTACATCTAAACCCCTTATATGAAAATATACTTAAGTCCTTTGTCATCTTAAGCCTGGTTTGCATCACTTAATATGATGGTTCCTGGATCCATCTAGGTCCTGGAAAAATACATCATTCCACATCATTCCATTCTTCTTTATGGCTCAGTAATATTTGATTATATATAGATAGGTAGATAGATATGCATATATCTACATATACATAATATATAATATTATGCACATATCCTATTTTTAGTCTATTCTTCATTTATATGATATCTGGACTGTTTCCATAAGTGAAAATTGTGACACTTTGCAAGTGCTTCTGTTATATTCTAACTAAAATTAATTTAAATAAATGGCCAAGAGTAGGATTGGCAGTTTATTATAAATGTATATGTGTAATTACATGATTATAAGCATAATATTCATATACAGACAAATGTACACATATAGAATCTAGAGTAGGCCAAAGACATATGTAAATATATTTTGTCACACACACATTTATGTGTGTGTATGTATATATACACTTGCATATATATGTGTGTGTATATACATACATATATTTTTTAAATTGCATATATATATATGTAGGTATATATTTTCTTTGTTGCCCCTACCATTCTTTTGAAGTAGGTTATTTATTATCTATATGCTGGTTACTGGGAAAAACAATCCCATTATTTTTTTGTTGTTTAATAACAAATGAATCCCAGGATTCTTGGTGTTGCTATTTACTATATATTCTTTCACAAAATTTGTCCATGTTTTTAATTTTATGTTTATGTTTATGTCTAGCATACACAGACACTATTCAGTAGATTATTGGTAGAGTATTATTTTAAATTTTATTTTTGTTCAGAACTAAGTATAAAATTTTTATTATGGATAAGAAATGATGGAAAGTCCAGAATTATTTTTAAATAGGCATCAAGAAAGAATAATAGCTAAGATTATTTGCATTATTTTAATTAAGTGTACTTGAAAGTACATGTCTTTTTGAATCATTAAGTATCTACAGATATGATATAATTAAAGTGCAATTTTTGAATATTCAATTTAGTGAAATTCATTTCAATAATATGAATGATTAGAAAAACTTTATTAGAATCAGACTTTGAGTCATCAAAATATCTACCTTAAATTTTAAAATGTCTACAGTATAGTTTACTAGTTAATGACTACAGAACTCAAAATTAATATAAGCAGCTTAAGAGTGATTAATTTACATGTTTTAATCAATAATTTAATGTTACTGACAAATTAAAAAAATTTCATTAATTCATAAAAGACAACTATCCATGCCACCCTACCTTATAGTGAGTAGTGAGCCTCAGAAATAAGTGTTTCTCATATGCAGACCATTTGGCAATATCACCCGAACCTGTTGGCCTTGATTATCCCTTCTTTATTAAGTTTATTTTCCATGTAAGGCATTCATCTGGGTAATATTTTAATGGGAACATTTTTGCCACTGGTTTATTTTATTAGCTATAAGGAGAGAAATATATAATAGAATAAAATAGTATATTCTTTATTGCCATCCAAATAATAGAGATTTCAAATTTTAAATCCTTGGTTATCACTTATTTTTAAATTCCTTAAAAATGAAGTTTAAATCTATATTTATCTCTAATAGCTAAGATACAGTATGGACTTAACCCAAATGTATTTCATGGTAGTGAACTACACATTATTTCTTGAAAATTGGCACTATTTATGTTTCTGAGAGAATATATGATGAAATCTATTCATCATAATGATAAGATACATAAAAATATGATACAATTTGAAATTATGGACCTTTTTTCTAAAACAAATATAATACATTATTCCTGGATCAGAAGAGGTAGTTGAGAAATAAAAGCAACAGTTACAGAATATAATTAAATCATAAATATTTAAAATCTGGTATGAATATATGGCTCTGTTAGAACACCTGCCTAGCATGCTTGAGGTTCTGGGCTTCGTCTTTACCACTGAAAAAAAATTTAAAGGGAAAATATGTAAACGCTAGTTACCAGGTTGGACCTAAATTATTCCCTTCCTTCTGTGCTGGTTGACAGCCCAATGATATCAATAAATCAAATATGTGTCATCCTCCTGCAAGGCAATACTAACATTCAGTTTTTGTCTTTCTTGTAAGGTATACAAAACAAAACAAAATTTCTATCTGTAGTCTTTGTCTCCTCTTGATAAGTAAAATTCAGATTTTAAAGAAGGAAATCTTAGTAGAAAACAAAGTTGTAAAGTTTCTGAAGAAAGGTTAAGAAAGACCCTTCTGGAATCCTACACAGATGGCCAGTCATATGGACCTTGAACCTCATGGAGGCCTAGCATCTACAGCAAAGGAAAATGTACCATTGTTCTTTGAGCCCACTAGGAAAGATACCAATGACAATTATTCCACTAGCACCGCTTTACAGACACATGTATAAAAAGCAGCTGTACACATGTAGTGACATATGTCTGTCATGTCATAATGTGCAAAACTTTGAGGTTCTACAAAACTTTATTGAAAATCACTGTGTCACATACTGTATTGCCTTCTGAGAAAATCTTATGGTCCCACCCATTTAGGAGGTCATAGTCCAAATAAGAGGTATACCATTGTATCTTAGCCTGTTTTTGCTTCTATTACAGAATGCCACAGGGTGGGTAAATTGCAAGCAGTAGAATTTCAATGGGATCAAGGCTCTTGATGCTAGAAGTCTGAGAGCATGTTTTCAGCATATGGTGAGGGTCACATGCTACCCTATAACATGACAGAATAGAAATGAGGACATCCAGCACAAAGGGAGGAGACTCAGGCTGAGTCTACCTTTCATGAAGACCATACTGCTGATAAGTAAGTCATCTTTATGCAAAGCATTAGCCTGTTAAGGAAGGTGCACCCCTCAACACTGAGTTGCCTCTTAAAGTTCCCACTTCTTTATACTGTGACAATAGCAGTTGAATTTCAACATTAATAATTTGTTGTTTCTCTCATGAGGAAGTGTCTATCTTTCCACTATGTATCATCTATTTAAAATTCTATTCATCCATCTATTCTTTCTTTTTTCTTTTCTTTTTAATTTTTAATTTTATTGTAAAGGTGGTGTACAGAGGGGTCATAGTTACATAAATAAGGCAATGAGTTCATTTCTTGTCGAACATTGTTACTCACTCCCTCATTTTTCTCCCTCTTTCCTCTCCACCCCCAGTCCCTTTTCTCCAAGTGGTAAAGTTCATTTGCAACATAGTGTCTTGTAAATATCCCTGTTGGTGCACTCTTTGTCCTTTGTCTCATCATTTTATTATTTCCCCCCCTCTTCTCAAAATCTGATAGACATATATACGTAAGACACAGGGTGCAAAATCAGAAGCAGTGACTACTCCTAACCTTAGTTTAACTTTATTGTCTGAACTTCACAAGGTTACACAAAATAGTTTCAAGTTAACATGCCCATCTAAGTGCCCAGTGCTACTTGATCAAAATGAACCCTTCCCTCATTCTTTCTTATCCTATTGGTTCCCTTCTCTCAAATTCATTTCATAATCTTATGATCTTATCTTCATTTTGTTTTTCAAAAATTTAGGAAAATATAATTGCATTTCTCCAAAATGTTATTATATGTATATTGTATGGATACTTACTTAAAAATTTTAAAAACATGCATCTAGTCCAATTGTATATGACAATGGTGGAGCCGAGTAAGGTTATGTAATTTTTTTGAAGATTAATTAACTTTAGCCCTTTATATTTTTAGCAGAGCTGACATTCACAGATCTGTGTGGTAGAACTCTCTACTGCTGGCCAAATATACATGAGAGTGTTCGCCTTTCACAGGCCTTTATCATTCAGCTGGGGAAATGAGACTGGTTCTAACACTTAGATCAATTCTGAGTGTCAGCCCTTGACCATCCATCAATGATCTTCCAGCTCTCTCTGCTCACACATTATAGAAATCACATTCTCAGTTGGGAGACAGATATGAGGTAGGCTTTGTATCTCTTCCCAATGCGATAGTATTGAGAGTTGGGGGTTTTAGGGAATTCTCTAATTCACTAAGCAAATTCCTGTCGGAGCGGCAGTTGTGACCTTCCCTAAAATTGCTTATTAGCAATTAGACTTCATGACTTACATAAGAGGAGGAAAGTTGGGGGTTAGGGGTGTTGCGGGTGAGCTCATGTGCTCTTGCTCCTCCATTGAATGAAGAGGCATCAAGAAGGCAGCATCTCAAGGAAGCAGCCCTGGCTAGTAACTGTGAAGCTTAGGACCTTCCTAAGACTGCCCAGCCTATGGAGCTATAAGAAGTCCATGTTTATGTTTCTAAACCATCTAGTTTATGGTATTAAACAACAGAAAACAGACGTGGACCCTAAACAATTTTAAATCCCCAGTCAACCAACATCTTATTTAACTGACAAACTTGAAGGCTTATTTCCTAATTGAAACACAACTGAGTCTATCAGTAAACTATAAAACCTCATAAATCTATGTTTTTATATAAATGCTTCAATAGAGGCTCTGCTTTAACAGAAAAATCATCTAAACCCAACTTTACTAATGGTTTCATTTTTTTCTCCATCCTGATAGCTGAAGTCAAATAGCAGTTTCATTTTCATATACAAACTGCAGAGTAGTAGATTTATCTGTAAGGTGATGACAATAAATTATTGATACTCATAGATTATATTGTACCACCTAATCGTATGCTATATATGTAATAGTATATTATATATGTATTGTTTTATATATATATATATGTAATATAAACAGTTAACTTTGTTACTTCTTCAGAATTCAATCTACTGTCTGAAATATATTTACTATTGGAGTGTGTATGTGGAATTAACTGCTACAATATATTTAAAAGTATTCTGTGACTTCTAATAAATTTTAAAATTTATAGTACACATAATGTTTAATCATTTACTAGACTGTTCTTAAACAACTACAACATTCTATTAAAACAGTTTTAAAATTAGTTCTTTACTTTTTAAAATTATCTGTCTATATTAAAAATAAATACAAATGTCTGGGATCTGGTGGCTCATGCCTGTAATCCAAGTTACTCAGGAATCTGAGATCTGAGGATTGTTAAAAGCCAGCCCTGGCAGGAAAGTCTACTTGATTCTTTTTTATATACATTTTTTTATTGTCAAAATACTTTACAGAATGGTAACAGTTACATGAGCAAGGTAATGAGTACATTTCCTATCAAGCATTCCTACCTCCTCCTTTGTTTTTCCCTTACCCTTCCATCCCTCCCACCTCCACAACTACACTCCCCCCTCCCCTCCCCTCCTCCACACCTAAATTGTAAAGTTTGTTTTTTCAACATAGTGTCTTGTTACAATGGGTCAACCTGTATCCTTATTTAAGCATTTTATCTTCAATTAATCACCAAAAATCTGGAAGTGGGTCTGTGGCTCAAGTGTTAGCATATTAGCTTTGTACACAAAGTCTCACGAATCACATACAGGTTGTGAGATCAATTCCAAGACTGGTACACATACACACACACACACACACACACACACACACACACACACACACACACCACATGATAAAGGAATAATTAATAAGAAGTTATAGTGTCTCTGTGTATGATCAACATATTCATAATTAGAATATAGAATCTTTACATAATTCCTTAAAATGGATGAGTACCCATTGATAAGGGTACAGAAGCATTCAGGATAAGTAAATACACAATAAGAACTGGTAAGGACAATCCATAGAGATGATACATGCTAATGTCATAAGAGGGGCTCAGCTTTACTCCTGAGGTGATTGAATATAAGGCGACTGTATTTCATGTGCCATGAAAATACAAGGGGAAGAATTCTCATAGCTGATAATTTGTACAGTTTTTGTTTTTATTACACTTGCCAAGTTTTACCTTATTATTTAATAGTTTTATCATGTACACACAATACATTCAAATACACACACACATAATCAATCAGCCAATTTGGATTCTACTTCTAGCAATTTGTTGTGCATAGAAACAATGTACAAAGAGATCTAAGACCTTATTTCCACTTCTGATTGTGTCTCCAAACAGCCATGTGATATTCAGAAAGTCATTTTAATTTGCAACCCCTATTTACTTATCTGCAAATTGAGGTGATGAGATCACACAGCCAAGATTTCTTTCATCAGTTCCTTCTCTGTAAATTTTATAAAATATTTGACCTTTGGGAAGTTAGTTTGGTTGCATATACATGCATATTTAAATTACACATTTCAAAAGGTATATTGTCCAGCAATTAATTTTGTAATTAATAAATGAGGACAAATGAAAAGTTATCCTATTTATTCTATGAATATCACAATGGAGATTTAGGATACAATTCAGGCATTTCCTAATCTGCTTCAATGAATGAGGTAGCTCATTACAATTATGTATTGCATTACAATTACCCTAAATCTATAGGTAAATTGTCACCATTAAAAAAGACTTTGCCAGCAACTTATATGAATGAAAAAATATAACAAGGACATTACTGTTCCTATTTTCTGCTATATAAATGACAATTTTAAATGGTGGACCTTGTATTACCTGATACATATTTTCATTTTCAAAAATTACCTGGATGATTTGCGAAGCCTTTCAGAATCAGTTTATTACTTTGTTCTCAGGTTTACTAATACCTAATACCTCCTCTATTATTTATAACTGTACTTTTTTATAAGCCCATCTCATCCCTCTTTACATTTTAAAGGCATTTAACATAAAAGCTACATAATATAAAAATATACACTTATAGAGTTCAAGAAACTCTGATTATATCCATTTTATGTAAATATTATTAAAATGTATTTAAGTAATTTTAAATTATTGAGTAGTTATAAAAAGAATTTTCCATCCAATGCATCAACTCATAAGCACACAGCATCTTGATCAACATCTATACTTATGTATCTAGCCCTGGTTCCAATATCTGAGCCTTCATTCATCAGACTGCTTCTTTTAAAGTGCTGATTTTCAAGGTCTCAAATCAGCTGTGTGTGTATGTGTGTGTACATGCACGTGTGCGTTTGTGTCTGTATGTTTTATATATGTGTATGTGTATAATATTTAGGCAATTATTTTTTTAAATCCTCATGATGTTCTGATTAAAATTGTCCAGAAATCCCATGGACATATTCTAATCTTCAGTACAAAATTCCAGCTCTTTACTGTAACCTATCAGACACTTCATTGCCTGGCACAAATTACATTATAACATTGCTGCTTAATATAAATTGGCAGGTTTGTTGACAGAATTAAATGAAATCAGGTATTTACTATTCTAGAGAATGTCTGGCACACAGTAGATTTTTAATTAATATTTGCCGCTTTCCTCTTCCTTCTCTTGGAACATACTGAAATTATAGATGTCCAATATTACCTTTTTACTGGACTAGTGGAGCAGTTTTCTTGCAATGTGAATAGACATAATAAAGTGATGCAATATACTGCAAAGTGACTAATTTCTCCAAGGATCAAAGATCACACACACTTCTGAAAACAAATAATGGAGATTCTTAAAGCTGTGGACAAGTGTTCTCTCTCTGAATTTTCATAACTGAGGGCACTTCTGCCTGAGCTCAGAATGTAGAAGTCTGTTGAGTTCACAGAACTTGGAGACAGAAGCTGCCTAAGAAAAAAGTTTTTCAGGGCTCATAAAGTAGGCTTAGCCTACTTTAGGTTCCAGAAAACAGTCATAACAAAAAGCTTGTTAAATCATCTATATTTTTATCAGAATCCCTCAAAAGCCAACCATGTACTAAAACTTTAATAGAGCATTATGACTGGATTTTAAAACTTGAAGTAATCAAATGAGGTTACAGATATTTCTAGGACTAATTCTATGTGCTTTAATTTAAGGTCATTGTGCTTTCAACACTCATAATTTTTGGTAATATTGGTTACATGGTAATGTGAGTTACCAATCATCTGATGAAGGAAGACATGTAAACAGTTCTTCTAAATCTTTCCAAATGAGCTCTTCCTTTGTCTCTTGAAAGGAAGAGTTCATCTTTTTACCTGATTATTTCATCAATAATACTACAGTTTTGCCTTAAGAAAGTACTTTTCATGAGTCAAATTATTTCAATCTAAGTGGAATACATTTTACTTTAACAGGGAATTGGTAGACAAGGAAAGATAAACACTGTAATAGACATCTAAACATTCATTTTTTCTTTTTTTTCTTTAAAAGACTCCTTCCAACAAAATTGAATCACTCAATGGTTAGCATTAGAATTTACCCTTGACCTCTTACTGCCACATTGCCCAACTGTTCCTACCTCTGTTTTTTAATATAGAATAATTATTACAAGGCGTGTCCAATCTGCCACCAGTGGCTTGTGTCTTCCTAGCTAATTTGGTGGGTGAAATCTGAGGACTGATGCTAAAAGACAGTCTAGGAAGAAATCTATGAGACTCTTTTCACCAATTCACCAGCAAAAAATTAGAAATAGAAATATGGTTCAAGTGATAGAGCACCAACCTTGAGTGAGAGCTGGGGCCCTGAGTTCAAGCCCCAGTATTTTTCTCTCTCTATCTCTCTGTCTTTCTGTCTCTATCTCTATCTCTCTCACACACACACACACACACATGCACATGCACACCCTCACATGTGTGCACCTGCACAAACACACAAACACACACAAACACACACACACACACACACACACATACACACACACATTTTCCTTTAAGGTTCAGCAAAACCTAATCTCCAAGAATAGTGCTTTGTACATCCAAAGCCCAGTTTGTATAGCAATTGGAACATTTGTATAGATTGCTATACATCTCTTTTTTTGTTTCTTTGTTAACATCTTGACTTACATATTTGTTATAGGACTTGCTCCAAATTGTAGAATTCTAGGTTCCTTGCAAGTGAACTATTCTAACAAAATGATAAAAACCCCTTTGCACAGCTTAATTGGCTAACTAGAGTGAAGTATCAAAACTCTTCACATTTTCTGTGGATCATCACGGGATATATGATCTCTAGGGCTAGTGGCAGGGGAAGTTCTGCCAGTCGCCAAGCAACATGAGAGAAAGGCAAGAGTAATCTTGAGAATGTAAAGCTTGACAATGTGCGCTGTTTACACCACACCTTGTTTCCATGCATCTGGTTTAGACTCATTTGAACCTCACTGTCTACTCCAGAGTAAGTTGCTATGAGAAACTTGTAGTGAATATATCAAAGAATCCAAAGTCCTTGTGTTTCACTGTGTTAAATGGCATTTAGTGCACTTATATCCAGGAAACAGACTGTGTTAGTAATATAATTTTATACTTTTTACCAATATTTAATTTCAACTAATCCCTACATGGAAGGATCAGGTTAAAAAGACCCATTTCCTTTTTCGTTGTTTTATATCTCTTTTCTTTTTAATGTTCTCGTTGTTTCTATAGTATAAAATATGATGTTATTCTTTTTTAATACGTTTATATTGTAAAAATTCTGTACAGAGGGGTTATAGTTACATGAGCAAGATAATGAGTTCATTTCCTATTAAGCATTGTTACCTCCTCCTTTGTTTCAAACTCCATCCCTTCTCTCCCACTTCCACCTCCACAACTACATCCCCCCCAAAAAAAATTTTAAAGTTCTTTTTTTAACATAGTGTCTTGTGCATATCATTGTTACAATGGGTTAACCTGTATCCCCATTTAATCATTTTGTTTTTTCCCTTCTCCTCTCCAAATTAGAGAAGTGTATACAAAATGCAGGGCACTGACATCAAACACAGTGAAAACAGGGTTATACCGTGGAGGAGGAACATACAAAGAAACAAAATTCACATAGTGCATTATAAATACATTAGAAACAATAGTCATAAAAGAAATGCAAATCAGAACAACACTGAGATTCCACCTCACCCCAGTTAGAACAGCTATAATCAAGAACCGTTATAACAACAGATGCTGGAGGGGATATGGACAGAAGGGAACCCTACTGCATTGTGGGTAGGAGGTAAACTTTTCAACCACTTTGGAAAACAGTATGGAGGTTCCTCAAAAGACTCCACATAGAGCTTCCCTATGACACAACAATCCCACTTTTGGCCATTTACCCAAATGATCACAACAAGACCATACTAAAGCTACCAGCACTACTATGTTTAATGCAGCATTATTTACCATAGCTAAGATATGGAACCAACCCAGATTCCCCTTAGTAGATAAATGGATCAAAAAATGTTATATATATATATATATATATATATATAAATATATATATATATATAACTATATATATAGTTTTACATATGTAATTATATATAATGGAATTCTATGCCTCCATGAGAAAGGATGACAATGCCTCATTTGCTAGGAAATGGAAAACTTGGAAAAAATTATATTAAGTGAAGTAAGCCAAGCCCAAAGAAAACCAGGTCCCATGGTTTCCCTTATTTTTAATAACTAGTATATGTCTGGGACAAGCAAAATAGGTCAAAAGCTGTGTACATATCACTAGATAAGATGATGTTAAGCAAAATGAACCCCAAGATAGGGACACAAGTGGTTTTTTCTTTCTTGCTATTGTCATTCTTTTTCTATGTTAATATTTTTACTCAAATTTGAAACAATAGTCAGTAAGTATTATGTCTAGATATTATGTCACCAGATATCCAAATCTATAAAGAACAGAGGTTTAGTTTAGAGGTGTTCAACTAGCACATAAAAAAAGAACTAATTAAAAATTCAAGTAAAAATATCAATTAATTAAATAATTGTACATGAGGATAACTCTTAACTATCAAATTATCCTTTCTTGGATGCTGCCTTCATCCTTAAGCAATGTTTCTTTTGTAAAATTAATTTTTTTATCAAGGTGATGTACAGATAGGTTACAGTCACATATATCAGTTAATCCGTACATTTATTTTTATTTATTTATTTTTTATTATGAAAATACTGTACAGAGGGGTTACAATTACATGGGCAAGGTAATGAGTGTATTTCTTATCAAGCATTGTTGCCGCCTTCTTTGTTTCCCCTTACCATCCCTTCCAATCTCCTCCCCTTTCACCCCGCCCTGCCCCACACTCAAGTTTAAAGTTCGTTTTTCGATATAATGTCTTGTACATCTCATTGTTGCAATGGGTCCACCTGTGTCCCTAGTTAAACAATTTGTTTTTTCCCTTCCCCTCCCATCCTTCCCTGCCCCCCTCTCCCGCGCCAGTTGTAAAGTTCGTTTTTCGACATAATGTCTTGTACATCATATTGTTGTCCCACTTTTTCCCCTTCCAGCCTTCCTTTGCCTCCCGTCAGTTGTAAAGTTCATTTGCAACATAGTATTTAGTATCGCTGTTGAATTGTTTCACCCTTGGTCCCACCGTTTCTGTGATTTCCTGTTTCTTCCCCAAATCAAATAAACTTATATACAAGACAAAGGGTAAAGAAATAAAAAACTGTGACATGACAATAATATAATAATAATTAAAATAAAAATAAAAGCAAAATAATTAAGTGATGATAATGATAATAATAATATAATAAACCAAAGGGTGGGAAGAAACAGAAGAAAGAAATACCTGCAAACAGTTCAATAAACAAAATTAAAAACTCTTGTTTCCATTACTTGGAGTTTATTTCACCAAGCCTCATTTTATTTGGTCATATGCACATAGCTATTGAGCCATTGAAGTATTTGTTTTTAATTTATAAAACAATTTTATTTTGTACATACAGTTGGAATTATGTTGTACAAACACAATCTCTAAAAAAGTAAATATAAACAAAGCATTGAGATTTCTTTCTGAAGTATCTGTACTATGAATTATCTAAGTATGTATATATACCTTAGTATTATTACAAACTGCTAAGCAGACTCTAATCTATCTCTTCATGATTGATTTGGATAAATTATCAAGTAAATGATATAGTGAATACACAATGATTTAATCCCTTCCTGTTTATCATACAGATGCTACAGTAATATCTACATATTTTTTCCAGTTGTGGGGCCTGAACACTGGGCCTGGGTGCTGTCCCTCAGCTCTTCAGCTCAAAGCTAGTACCTTTTGTTGGGAATAGTGATGTGAGGTAGGGTGAGGATCTAACTCCCCCTATCCTCAAACACAAAACATAAAAAGTATATGCCATAGCCAGGTACAGGAGGCTCATGCCTGCAATCCTATCTACTCAGGAGGCTGGGATCTGAAGATTGCAGTTCAAAGACAGTCTGGGCAAGAAAGTGTGCGAAGCTTTCTCCAATTAATTTATCTCCACATAGCCACCAAAATGTGTAGGTTTGTTCAAGTGGTAGAGCACCAGTCCTGAAAAAAATTGCTAAAGGCCAGTGCCCACCACCTGAACTCTCTCTCTCTCTCTCTCTCTCTCTCTGTCTCTCTCTCTCCCTCTCTCTCTGTACATATATATATATTAGCATATATGGTGTTTTATATATATATACATAGATACATAGATACATATATATACAAATATGCTAAATAAGCAATAAAATAATTTTAAAACTTTGAAATATTTTCATGCCAATATATATAAAATCCAAGTAAGTAATCTGGTATACATGAATGAAAGCAGGCATGCTTTGTGTCAAATTTCTTGTGATTCTTTACTGGGTGAAGTAAAGCCTGTTATGGAGCCTTGCTCGGAGAAGGAATTTCCTAATTGGAACCTTTTCTGGTCCCTCAGATGAGTTAGTTCCCCTGTGTACTTTTCTATAGCACCCTGTGGAATTTATTTATTTTATAAGTGAAGTCACTATCTGTCTTCTCTTATGAGAAACACTTTAAAAACCCCAGGGACCTGACAGAGGCCCTGACATATAGTTATGTTCCAATACATATTTAACTAACCCTGGAACTACCTTTACGCAGCATGAGTGGGCATGAATGGCCAACTGCTGAAATTGCATCCATTTTTAGAAATATTCCCTGAACCATTTTCAGAATCATTTTCGCCAAAGTTTGGACTTATAACTTAGAATTGACAAAGACTGATAAATACCAGCCAATAAATTACTGTCTCCTTTTCACATCCTTGATCTTTCAGTTTTATTGTGTATCTATTTAATCAGTTTTGGATATCTATTAATCAATACTTTAATCAATATTTCATGTTTATTTAATATATTTTATTGTAATAAGATGAGGAAAACTAGCCTAGGGCATCTTAGAGATTGTTTTACTTCACAAATCTCTACATCATTTGTCAAGGTGGGCAGCGTGAACCTGTATGGTTAGAAATTAATAATGACAAGTATACAAGTTATAATCCTATAGGGCTATAACTATATTTTAGTACATATTTTTACTTTAAATATTTTTGAGATGTATACAATGCCTTTGTTTATTTCTCAGAATCATGTGTTCAATTTTGGTAAATGTGTCAGTAGCCAACGGTTTTCCAATGATTTTCCAGTAGCCAATGATTTGTTCAAATGACAAAGGAGTTTGAAAAATAAAGAAAAATGTGCTATACGGTGCTTTGATTAGGATTCCAGATGCCATAGCCAGTGTTCAGGTTGCAATCCTAAAACTGCCAGGTACTAAATGAATGGCCCTTGGATATTTAGTTAATTGAGTAATGCTTTTGTTTTCTCATCTGTAAATTTGAATAAGGCCTCTGTAAGAATTAAATATATTACTTCATGAAAAGAATTTATAGTTTTGTCTGGCACATGGGAAGAGCTGAATTATTATTAACATCACATAGTAGTTATTCACAAAATGTATGTTAATATTTAGTTTGTCAATCAGCCCAGGAAAAATGTTGGAAAACATATTAAGAATGAAAATCTTAAAAAAGTTGGAATCTTAAAAAAGTTTTCCTTCTAGTGCACTAAGAATTTGTATCATATGACTAACTGAAGATGCACTGTATTCAAAAGGCAAAAACGGTAAGCCTTTTTTTAGGTGTGGAGGTTTAGTCTTATAATCCCTGTAAAGAAGAGATCAAGAGGATCATGGTTCAAGAACAGCCCTGGCAAAAGTTAGCAAGAAACCATTTCAATCAACCAATTGGCTAGATGGCTGTGCCCATAATCCAGCTACATGAAAGGCAGCAAGTAGAAAGAGGATAGCCTGACTGTGTCCCTAGCAAAAACATGAGAAACCACCCCCAAAATTACTAGAGACATGAAGAACATCTGGCTAGCCAGCACAAGAAACTAAGTTGTGCAAAGCAAAACAAAACAACAATAACCTTAAACTTTAAAGGATGGAGATAAGAATCTCACAGACTTTCCTGCCCAGGGTGGCTCCAAACAGTGATCCTCAGATCTTTCAGCCTCCTGAATAGCTAGGATTACAAGAGGAAGCCACTAGCACTCAGCTAACAAATTTCATTTTAAGTAACTAGCTCATACTTGTAAACCTAGCTACCCAAGAGGCTGAGATCTGAGGCACATGGTTCAAAGACAGCCTGGATAGAAAAATTCTTATCTCCAATTAACCAGCAAAAAGACAGAAATAGAGATATTGCTCAAGTGATAGAGCACCAGCCTTGAGTGAACATGCCAAACAAGATTTCAAGGCTCTGAGTTCAAGCCACAATACCATCACTAATAATAATAATAATAATAATAATATCCTCTGGTTATAATGTGGAGAAGAGTAGGATGGATGCAGATATTTAGACAAGTTAGAACATTTGCAGAATATTTTAGATGACAGATCCTGAGAATTCTTTTTTTTTTTTTTTTGGTCCGGTTGTGGGGCCTGAACTCTGGGCCTGGGTGCTGTCCCTCAGCTCTTCAGCTTAATGCTAGCACTCTACCACTTGAGCCACAACGCCACTTCTGGCTTTTTTCTTTTTCCTTATGTGGTGCTGAGGAATCAAACCCAGGGCCTCATGCATGCAAGGCAAGCGCTCTACCACTGAGCCACCTTCCCAGCCTCCTAGATCCTGAAAATTCTACAGAGTGCCTTTTGCTGTTAGTAGGACATAGACTTTTTGCACTAGTTTTAGATAAGACCATATAATTTTTTCTTTTTGCTGGAAAAAAAATACTTCTGCTCTTTTTGATGCACTGATTTCACCACAGCTCTAGAAATGGATCATCAGGTCTGAGAGACTGCTTCTTATTCTACTTATCTTCGAGGAAATCCCTCTGTCTCCTTACCCCTGCATGGTTGCCTTAAGGTTTGTTATCCACAGGGCATTGAATGCTAAATCGAGGCTCTCTACTGTAGAGAGACATCAATCAGAATTTGGTAATATTGGGATGAACTTAGTCTGAACATCACTATTCATGAGGACTCTCACTAGGTCGTAATTTATCAGATAATGCTGCTGCTCTGAAGTTTAAGAGAAGGGAAGAGGACTCCTCCATGAGTGTTGAATCATGGCCATATGCACTGGTTGAATATTAGGTTTTCTTATTCCTCCCTGACACTATACACAAATTTACCTCCTACTAACCAGGATCTCTGTTCCCATCATACTGGATCCTTCATGTTAATATAAAAAGTATTTCTGCATCATGCTACCTCATTTTGCTGCTTTTGCTCCCCAGCTCTGAAATACATTTCCTCTGTTATACACTAGTTCACATGTCCTAAAACCCATAAATGTGGAATAATTACATGGTGTATTTACAAGTAGAATAAGATATGCTGTTTTGTAAAAAACCATCCATTCATGTTTTCTCACTGTGTAAAGTTAAATTCCAGGCATGCTAAAAAATGGATAACTTAAAATGATTTTATACATTTTAGCTCTCTTGTTTCTCACAGAGCAGTAGTGATTACACTACTACACAGAACTCAGTCAGTTACAAGACAAATGCTTTGTGATAGACCTTTGTTTTGTCATATTATGTCACATCATGGCCTAATGACTAAGTTTTATGCAATGCCCTACTCTTGTGTACCCATAAGCAGAAGCTGTAATTGTCTCACAAAATCAACCTCTTTTCCAGGGCTCCATTGCATTTTAAATTTGACTGAAGACATAAAATCAAGTTCACAATGTTTTAGTTTATATATGAGCTATGAACTATGGTTACTTTAATTTTGTTTAATTTATGTATATATGAATGTATGTACATATGTACGTATGTAAGTATGTCTGTATGTGTGTGCATACATGCATAAAAGCATACTTATACTTAGTACCAATACTGGGCTTCAACTCAGTGTGTTTTACTCTTGCTTGGATTTTTTTACTCAAGGTTTAAGCTCTAGCACTTGAGTGACAGCTCCAATTCTGGCTTTTTGTTTGGTTAATTGGAGATAAGAATTTCACAGAATTTTCTACCCAGGTTGATTTTCAGCTCTCAGCTTCTTAAGTAATTTTAATTACAGGTGTGAGCCACCAGCACCCAGTTAGTTTTCTTCTTAAAATTTTCTCTTGAATATTTATCTCCATTAACTATGTTCTGGTTATCTTCTTATGAGATAACTATATTTAGCTTTACTTCCTTCAAATTTGGAAGAAGACTCTACAGTTTAAGTTCTTTGTGCCAATACTCTGGATTGAACTCAGGGTCTCTCACTCTCCCTTGTTTTGGCTTATTTTTTTGTTAGTTGTGGGGCTTGAACTGTGGGCCTGGGCACTCTCCCTCAGCTCCTCAGCTCAAAGTCAGTGCTCTACCACTTGAGCCACAGCTCCATTTCAGGTTTTCTGAGTGGCTTATTAGAGATAAGAGTATCACAGATTTTCCTGCCCTATCTGGCTTTGAACTGTGATCCTCAGATCTCAGCCTCCTGAGTAGCTAGGATTACAGGTGTGAGCCACCAGTGCTGGGCTCTTGGTTGTTTTTATCAAGGTTGCCACTCTAGTTGAGACACATGTCTACTTCTAGTTTTATTCTTCTGATAGTCAAATCTTGCCTAGTATCAAAATTATTTGTGGGAGTCAACACTACTTAGGGAGATAGCAATTCTTTACTATGTAGTATTAATTCATGAAATGCTTTAAAAATATTCTTAGTTCCAGAGCTGAGAATGTGGCTTAGTGGTAGAGTGCTTGCCTAGACTGAATGAAGCTCTGGGTTCGATTCCTCAGCACCACATAAAAAGAAAAAGCCAGAGGTGGCACAATGGTAGAGTGCTAACTTTGAGCCAGAGAAGCTCAGGGACAGTGCCCAGGCCCAGAGTTCAGGCCCCACGACCGGACTCTCCCCCCAAAAAATCTATTGCTTTTATTTATATTGATAGTATGTAGGTAGCTATAAAATAAGGTAAAATTCTCTTTCTATATAGCAAAATGAAAAACATATATATAATATACATATAATATATATAAACTTTAGGAACAAAGCTATAAAACATACCCAAATGCTATAAAATATTTTACTAACTAGAAGACCACATTCCTAATGAAAAGATGTGAAAGTAATTTTTTCTGTATAATGAAATTTCTATCAAATTTTTAAAAGTAGAAGAAAATTGACAAAAGTTTTTAACCTTTACTGAGGTAGTAAATTTATCTGAGAGAGTTTTGAATTGAAGATTTAAAAAAATCTGTCTTACAACATAAGGGCACAGAAATTAGTCAACCTAGTACCAGCGCCAAAATCAGAGAAAACAAATGAAATAGTACAAAACTCAGAATCTCATCTACTGTTTGACAAACATGGGATTTTCAAGTAAAGGGAAAATAATGTTTATAATACCGAGCTGCTAGGTAGAAACTGGTGTCTCCCAACTTTAGTCCCAATTACCCAGGAAGCTGTGGTCAGAGGATCTCAGAAAAGAAAAGAGGACCTCATAGCAGAAAAGTTCATTAGAACCTCATCGCCAATTAGGCAGAAAATAGCTACAAGTGAAGGTGTGATACAAGAGGTAGACCTCAAGCCTTTAACAAAAAGCCAAGTAAGAAAAGCAAGGCCTGACTTCAAACCCCAGTACTAGCACAAAAAATAAAATAAAACTATTATTATCTCGATGAAAATAATAGGAAAGATAGTGCCATTACATCAGTATTTCAGAGCTTAAATATAAATAAATTGATGTTATTTAAATGAAATTATGAATGTATATGGAGGAAACAGAGATTATGTTTTTTAACTGTGGAGTCAGGTAGGAACTTTAAAGCAAAATGTAAATATCAGAAACAAGAAAAAAAGATGGACTAATTTTGGCATAAAATAGTATGTTGGTATATATCACTAACAAAAACTAGAATAACATATTTATAAAAAATAATCTGCAACACATTTGATAGGTAATATAAGTTGTAAAAATATTTTTAAGCTTTCAGATTCAGAGTTGTAGCCCAACAAAATGAAGCTGGAAATTGAAATATAACAGGGGAAAGTAAAGGGGAGGAGTGTAAATGAATGAAGAGTAGGTGGTAATGGCAATATGCAGTGATAATATTCAATGCATATCCTATGAAACGAGGAAAGTTGAAGAAATGGCTTGGGTTGGTGGAAGGGAGGTGGTAGAGTGATGATAGGATTGATATTGAAAAAGATACCTTGTACTTATAAACTGGTACATTGACAGATACACCCTTTGTACAACTACTTGAAGATAATAAAAATATAAAAAACAAAAAAATTTTAGCTGGGTGCCAGTGGCTACAACTGTAACCCTAGCTACTCAGGAGGATTTGAGTATTGAAGCCAACCTGGGCAGGAAAATCCATGAGATTTTCATCTCTAATTGTTCACCAAAATGTCAGAAATAAGAATTCTGGCTCAAGTGGTAGAGCACTAGCCCCAAGCAAAAAGAGTTCAAGAATAGTGCCCAGACCCCTTAGTTCAAGCCCTGCACCAACACACACACATGCACACACACACACACACACACACACACACACACACACACAAATGTCTTTCAAAACTCACTAAAAAGAAATCTTCCTAGGCTGGTAGTAGTGACTCACACCTCTAATTCAAGCTACTCAGCTTGATATCTGAGGCACTTAGTTCAAAGACAATTCAAGCAAGAAGATCCTTGAGCCTTATATGTAAATAAATAATAAAAAACCAGAAGAGGAGCTGTGACACTACACAATACAGGCTCAAAAGGCAAAACAAAACTTGTTTCACTCAAATAACATCATATATTATACTCAGAGTAATATAAATTGTCAAAAAGACCTTTTGAAAATATATACAAAAAGCACTAAAAGTACTAGTACCCTTTAACCCACTGGCTGTAACAAAACAATAAAAGAGAGTCAACTTGATAAGCTAAGATGATGTTTACCATGATAATTCATAACTTTAAAAGTGAAGAAACATATAAATTAGCTAGCAGGTGATTGAATAATACAATACTTTTTATCATGACATTCAGACATACAATGATAGTCTACATATATATTTATGTAGATAGATGATAAATAGCTAGATAGGTAGATATATAAGCAGAAATATATTTGCTGCTAATTATTCAATATTAAAAGCCTCCACAAGCATTTATATATTCTTATTCTAAGTTCTTGTCTCCTGCCTCAACATAAAAGGAAAATAAACATCCATAACTAACATTTTACTTTTACAGGAACTGAGCACAAGCTCCTCAAACAGCTCACTCCATCTTTCACCACACAGTCAAGCCCTCTACTTTTTAAATTTACATATCTCCTTTTTAAATTTGAGCCTAGAATTCTTACACTTCTCCCCCCTCTCTCTCGTGATAACTAAAAGTCTAAATGGTCATCATGTTTTTTAAATACTCTCATTGAAGCCAGGACCCAATCACCTTCTTAGTCTTACTTTATTTCCATTCTTTTTGTTGTTGTTGTTGGTCATGGGGCTTGAACTCTGGGCTTGGATGCTGTCCCTCAGCTCTTCAGCTCAAGGTTAGCACTCTTAACACTTGAGGCACAGTGCCACTTCCAGTTTTCTGAGTGGTTTATTGGAGATAAGAGTCTCATGACCTTTCCTGCCTGGGTTGGCTTTGAACTGTGATCCTCAGATCTCAGCCTCCTGAGTAACTAGGATTACAGGTGTGAGCCACCAGTGCCCAGTCTCACTTTATTTCCAAAAGAAAGCTTCCAGCTCTCAAAGCAGAGCCTTATACAAAACATGTACCAAATAAATTTATTCCATTAACATTTTCTATGTACCTACTGCATGACAGCAGGACAATATGATACTGAGTTTGGATCTCAAAGATCATGAAATATGTTCATGTATAAATATGACTAGTGCTTAGGAAAATTGAGAAGTGGAGTAGAAGTATCAATAGGTTATTGATATATTATTATCCTCACAATAGTATGTATATTAGCTCAAATTCCCAAAAATAGCTGAACAATGTCTTATGCATGTTTTAATTTGATAACAATATATGTCTATATAAATATATCAAGTATCAATAGATACTTGGGAATAAGAGAGGTAAAATAGGGAAAAAAGGCTTTGATTAACCTAGACATAAACAATAAACAAGTACTACTATTCTGAAGCCTCTATCTTGAGAGGTGGAGATTACCACTGTCAAATTCAGATTCACCATACATCTTCCAAGAATACAATTCTCAAAAGTTATGGTTATAGTTTGGAAAGAATCCAATGATAGATCTGAAGTTTGTCTTCCTTTCTTAGGGAAAGAGAAATGTAAGAGGAAGATATCAAAACATTTCCAACACAACAATTGATTTCCTCCTGGTATCATTTAGTGCATTTTTAATCTAACTTGATTCATTTTCTAAATTGTTACAGTTCCTCAAACTATGGTGCAGAATGACAATATGAAAAGAATGCAAATGCAGTGAGACAAAGGTAATCTCTACAAATGAGTTGATTTAAACTTGCTTGCCATTTTCTCATTCAAAAACGCTACATTGATGCATTTCACTCACTGTGGATTTCACTCAGTATTCTTTTGCTTGCTTGCATTTTGAGTTCTGCTGCCTAATTTGTTAGCATAGGGTTGAGTAAGGGCAGTTCATGCTGCAAAACACAAGAAAGACAAACAGAATGTCTGTAATCTTAATGCAAAATGTTATCATCTATTGTTAGAGGAAATGATATCGAAATTTCAAAACCTAAATGAGTAAGATGAATCAGTAACTGAATAGAATTTGTCACATAATGTTTCCAATGGGAATAATAAAACAGTACAATCCATCAAGGCATTTTTAAAAAGAAAAGAAAAGGTAGGCATGGTGATTCACATCTGCAATCCCTACTCATTAGACTGAGGAAGATCATCGTTCAAGATCAATATGAGACAGAACTTAACAAGACCCTATTCTCAACCAAAAAGAGTGTAGAGGTACACACCTATCATCTCAGCTAGGGCACATAGACACACACACACACACACACACACACACACACACACACACACACACACACACACACACACACACAAAGAACAGGAGGATTACAGTCTATGCTGGCTCATACCAAAAGCAGAGATTTTTATCTCAAAACTCACGAGCACTTCTGTGCTCATGAGAGAGTAATTGAGGGGGCAGGGAAGGTGGCGCAGTGGTAGAGCGCTTGCCTTGCATGCCTGAGGCCTGCGTTCGATTCCTCAGCACCACATAAGCAAAAAGAAAAAAAGCCAGAAGTGGCGCTGTGGCTCAAGTGGTAGAGTGCTAGCCTTGAGCTGAAGAGCTTAGGGACAGCGCCCAGGCCCAGAGTTCAGGCCCCACGACTGGACCCCTCCCCCCAAAAAAATGAGAGAGTAATTGACTACCATGTCAAAGACGTGAGTTCAAATCCTAGTATTTCCAGAAAAAAATAGAAGAGAAAAAATATTTTAAATGATGATAATATAGCAACTTTCAATTGACTTTCCTTTGAAAAGGGGGATTTAAACTTAGATATTTGAGGCATCAGAACATTGGTTTTAAGGTGAAAGGTTCCAAGACTTGGCTGGGAAGGAATTCTGGACATGGGTTCTCTGCAGTTTTTCAGTGCATGAAAATAGCATGGCAAGGGCACAGAAAACCAGTGAAATAGAAGTCTCCCTTGTATTTTACTGCAAGTCTTCAGAAATACAAGAGAAGCCTCATTGGTCTAAAGACTGTAACAAGAATATTGCTTTCATTAAGAGAGAATTGTGTTTTTCAGCCACTGTCTTCTTCTAATACGGAACAGATTTTAGTAAATATTGCACAATTGATTCTGTACAAATTAAAATTTTGAGGCATGGATTAAAACCTGATCTTTGGAATCAAGAATCAAACATGGAGCAGTATAACTGGGCAGAGTTAAAGGGGGAACAAGAAACAAAGGAAGTAAACAAGAAAGAATAAAGGAAGGGCTAATAAAAAATTATAAGTAAAAGAATTAACATATTAAAAATCTGAAGCCAATCAAAATACATCACAGTATCCTATTGACTTGGTCAACCCTTCTACATTTAATTCTATCCTAGTTATTATGGCTGCTCAGTCTCTGAAGGCTCAGATCTACAATGTTTAGAATTAAGAAGTAAATTGATACAATATAAAAAATAGGAAAGTAGCACATATTTTTTTTCATTTGCAACATTTTCACATCCTTCAAATTTAAAATACATCATGGGAAAATACAGTTAAATAATTACCTGGTAGAGCCAATAACATTTGACTCAGTTTGGGGGAAAAGATTAAGGTGGCTATGGATTTAGAATTTCTTACAATGAGATGTACAAGACATTTATGTCGAAAAATGAATCTTACAGTTTAACTTTGGTGGGGGTGGGGGAGCACGGGATGGGAGGGCAGGGGTGGTAAGGAGGAGGCAACAATGCTTAATAAGAATTGTACTCATGGGCTGAGAAGGTGGCTCAGTGGTAGAGCGCTTGCCTTGCATGCATGAGGCCCTGGGTTCGATTCCCCAGCACCACATAAACAAAAAGAATAAAGCCGGAAGTGGCACTGTGGCTCAATGGTAGAGTGCTAGCCTGAGCTGAAGAGCTGAGGGACAGCGCCCAGGCCCAGAGTTCAGGCCCCATGATCGGACCCCAAAAAAAAAAAAAGAAGAAGAAGAATCGTACTCATTACCTTGCTCATGTAATTGTAACCCCTCTGTACGGTAATTGTAATACCTCTGTACGGTATTTTCATAATAATAAAAACTTATTAATAGTAAGTTTTAGCAATGTTTATCTTACATCTCTAATTTTGATGATCATCAAAAGATGAGTGACTCTTAAAAGAACTTATGTTCTCGGGCTGGGAAGGTGGCTCAGTGGTAGAGCGCTTGCCTTGCATGCAAGAGGCCCTGGGTTCGATTCCTCAGCACCACATAAACAAAAAAGAAAAAAGCCGGAAGTAGCGCTGTGGCTCAAGTGGTAGAGCACTAACCTTGAGCTGAAGAACTGAGGGACAGCGCCCAGGCCCAGTTCAGGCCCCACGACCGGACCCAAAAAAAAAAAAAAAAAAAAAAAGAACTTATGTTCTTATACAAATAGAATATTTACCTGAAAAGTAAAGCTTTCCTTTAAATGCTAATTTCTTCAATTGGCTACTTCATGATGAGATTTGAAGTTTACTGTCTTTCTTCTAGAGTTGATTTTTTTGTTATCAGCAGTTATAAGAATAAGTCAAATGCATGATTTCAAAAGAACATCTGGATAGTAGAACATTTGTCTAGCACAAGTGAGAGGTCCTGAGTTTGATCCTCAGTAGCCCAAGAGAATGTGGAAGAGGAAGAGGTAGGCAGAAAGAGTGTGAAGGGTGTGCAGAAGGATAAAAAAGAAGAGAAAGCAGAAGAAATAAAGCATCATACTATTCACTGTGAAACTGGTAGAAAAGCATCACCTTATTCTGTTGTTCCTGCTGATACTATAAGCAGGAGGATTCATAGATTTCTCATAGGGAACAAAAGTGCTGAGCCATACCCAGGATTGGAAAAAGAAATTGTTCCTGTTTCCATCATGTTAAATGTTTGTATGTTGGTTACCCTGAGGATAATTTCTTTTAAAATTATCTCTATTTTTCCTGCAATTAACTTCATGTCTAGGTATCTATAGGTTTAACTTACCTAGGTTTTAGTTTGATGTGTTTTCTCTGTTGAGTTGAAGAGGTAATTGTGAAGAGTATGGGGCTCTGAATTGGAATTAACTTTGTCCAGAATGTTATCTTGTGCTGTCAAAACAGTTGCAATAACTATTTAAAGATCTGTGATGTATCATGCATCATATAGCAAGCAGCTAATGTATTAATGACAGACTTCTGGTGTACATTAATGACTGAGATTTCTGGTTTACTTATTAGTAAAGTTTTGTTAATCTCTCTTGTGTACTTATTAGTAAAGTTTTTTACTGTCTTCAAGTATGTCTACATATGCATTTGTCTGACCATATATCACTACAAGTATGGCTAATTTCTTAGGGTTCCTAATTACATGATCATTTTATGATATCTCCAAATTTTTGGTTGTCAGAGCCAAGGGTGTTTTATTTCTCATCTAACTGCCATGTATTCCCACAATGATGAAAACTCATTGGGTGGTTAGTTGAGATCCTCAGTAATCCATGGCTTATATTTACATTTTTCTCTTAAGAAGAACTTTTTATTAATATCAGAACTTAATATTAATATTACAATATAATATAATCATATTATAATAACATTATTAGTATTGAGGCTTTTCTTGGCCATTCCTTGAGGATTTTCCTTGGAAATCTATTGTCTTTTTCTAGGTATAATTATACATGTTGTGTACATCTGCCCCCAAGGATCTTGAGATCTAAGGTTTCAGAGGTCCCAAATTTCAAGCAAATCATTCAGAACTGTTTATATTGCCTACTTTTATATTAATTTACAGCACTATGCCTTCACAGTACTTTATAAATTTGCCCATTCTTCTGTCCTCAAGAATTTGGACAGGCTTTTAAACAATATCTTAGAAATCTATTCTCTTGGTGCTTTATGTACTACTTCACTTACATTATTAGGATCTGTTAAACATAATCTTCTGGGACTATTTCTCTGATCTTTTTTTCTAATCTTCTCTGTGAGGTATCATGTATCCCCTGAGGTGAGTCCCATTTTAGGCCACATATGGCTCCCTCATCTGTCTCATCTTTCTTCCCAGACATAAGTATTTAAGAACCAAGTTAGCTAGTTTTCTTGCTCACCTGAATAATTTCTCAGTACAATGTAATTCTATAGTCCATCTTATAGATGAATAATCAGAGATGTGTGATCTTAGATTTCCTTTTCTTCTTTCTGTTAAGTCAAATATATGCCTTCCCAGTTCTCCAAACCTCAAAACAATCTGTGTAAAAAATAAGGCACTGTGTGTAAAAAATCTAGCACTGAGTTAGGTATTATGCTGAAATAGTATAAGCTTACATGAACCACTGAGCTGGGTTTTAATAAAGCAAGCTTTGTCCCTGTTTCCTGAATTTTTGGGTAGGTTGCTGAATTTTTTCCTGTATTACCAAATGGTTTATGTTTTCTTAAAGTCTAGTTCCAAATTTTTGACAATGGTCTGTTTTGTTTTCCATTGATTTGCTTCTATAATGAATGCAATTCTGACTACACCAGTCTATACTGAGGCAAACCATGTCAGAAACATTGATGGGTCTTTATACAATGTCAAAACTTAGTGAATAACAACAAATTCACAAGCTGTATCAATTCACTTGGCATTAACTGTTTCAGTACAATTGAGTTCACATGCTGGCCATATATTGCCAATACAAAGCTCTTTTTTCCAATCTTAGTTGCTAATATGAACTCTCAGATCACAAAGCACAATTTACAATAATATAGAGACTATAGCAGAAAAATCTAAAGGTCAAACTTAGAAAGGTCTGAAGCAGTTGCAGAATTCAAAACACACTAAAGCAGGAATAAGGAGTTATACAGATGCCACAAAAAGTTGCTGCCGTTAAAACAGTAATAAGAAGCCTAATCATAAAGTTACTGATGCCCAGATCAAAAGTAGTATCAAGATACAGAGCTGATGTTAAACAAATGCTCTCAAACTTACAGAATAAAATAGATCCCAATACGATAATACTAGGAGACTTTAACACGCCACTCTCACCAAAGGACAGGTCTACCAACCAGAGGATTGGCAAAGAAGCTACCGAATTAAGTGAGGCCATACTTCAAGCGGAATTAACTGACATCTACCGAGTATTTCACACTAAAACAACACAGTACACATTCTTCTCAGCAGCTCATGGAACTTTCTCCAAAATAGACCATATCATAGTTCATTCAAGGAACTTAAGCAAATACAAAGGGATCGACATAATCCCCTGTATCCTATCTGACCACAGTGGAATCAAGCTAGCTCTCAATAACAAAGCATACCGCAGAAATTTCTCTAATACATGGAAATTGAACAGCACACTCCTTAACAAGGCCTGGGTAACAGAAGAGATCAGAGAAGAAATAAAGCATTTCCTAGAACTCAATGAAAATGAAAACACCTCACAAAGAAACTTGTGGGACACAGCAAAAGCAGTCCTGAGGGGCAAATTTATTGCCCTCAGTGCCCACATCAAGAGAATGGAGACAGACCAAGTAAATAATCTCATGTTGCAACTAAAACAGCTAGAA
The DNA here is from genome assembly GCF_019054845.1 of Dipodomys spectabilis. Classification (NCBI taxonomy): domain Eukaryota; kingdom Metazoa; phylum Chordata; class Mammalia; order Rodentia; family Heteromyidae; genus Dipodomys; species Dipodomys spectabilis. Next base: position 443,417 of record NW_024870713.1, read on the forward strand.
AAACAAGAAAAAATGGGACCTAAAGCTACTAGACGAAGCCAGATAACCAAATTGAGAGCAGAGATTAACCAATTAGAAAATCAGAAAACCATAACCAAAATAAACCAAACAAAAAGCTGGTTCTTTGAAAAAATAAACAAAATTGATGGCCCGTTGGCAAGATTAATTAAAAAAAGAAGAGAGGAAACCCATATTAATAGGATTAGGGATGCCACGGGAAACATCACAACACGTACCCAAGATATCCAAACAATTCTAACAGACTACTTTCAAAAGCTATACTCTCTAAAGGAAGAAAATCTGGCGGAAATGGATGCATTTTTAGAGAAATACAAGTTACCCAAACTGAGCAAAGAAGAAGTTAACCAATTAAATAAGCCAATATCCTATAATGAGATACAGGAAGCTATCAAAAGTCTTCCAACAAAAAAAAGCCCAGGACCAGATGGATTCACAGCAGAATTCTATAAAACCTTTAAAGAAGAACTAATACCCATACTCCTCAAGCTCTTCAGAGAAACAGAGAAGGAGGGAGCTATCCCAAACTCATTCTACGAAGCCAATATCACACTCATCCCCAAACCAGGCAAAGACCCAACCAAAAAGGAGAATTACAGGCCAATCTCCTTGATGAACACAGATGCAAAGATCCTTAACAAGATTCTAGCTAACAGAATCCAGAAACACATAAAAAAAATAATACACTATGATCAGGTAGGCTTCATCCCAGAGACACAGGGATGGTTTAACATACGTAAGTCAATAAATGTAATCCAGCATATCAACAGAGCCAAGGTCAAGAATCACATGATTATCGCCACAGATGCAGAAAAGGCCTTTGATAAAATTCAACATTCATTCATGCTAAAAGCTCTGGAGAAAATAGGAATAGAAGGAACATTTCTAAAAACAATAAAAGCCATTTATGACAGACCAATAGCCAATATTATACTTAATGGGGAAAAGCTACAACCAATCCTCCTAAAAACAGGAACAAGGCAAGGATGTCCACTGTCTCCACTCCTCTTCAACATAGTCCTAGAACCCTTAGCCAGGGCAATAAGGCAAGAAAAAGACATTAAAGGGATCCGCATAGGGAAAGAAGAAGTGAAACTATCCCTTTTTGCAGACGACATGATACTATACCTCCACGATCCCAAAAACTCCATCCCCAAACTTTTAGAAATCATAAGTCACTTCGGCAAAATAGCAGGATACAAAATAAACCCACAAAAATCAGTTGCCTTCCTATACACTGATAACGCACAGGAAGAGAGGGAAATAAAGGGAGCAACCCCATTCACAATAACCTCCCAAAAAATAAAATATTTAGGAATTAACCTAACCAAAGATGTAAAAGAACTATTTAATGAGAACTATAAAAAGTTAAAGAAAGAAATTGCAGAAGACACTAGGAAATGGAAAGACCTCCCATGCTCCTGGATAGGCCGACTTAATATAGTAAAGATGGTGATACTTCCAAAATTAATATACAAATTCAATGCAATTCCTATTAAAATCCCAATGACGTACATCACTGAAATACAGAAAACAGTCCAAAAATTTATATGGAACAACAAAAGACCTAGAATAGCCAAAACAATTCTAGGGGATAAAGACAATATGGGAGGGCTATCCATGCCGAACTTCAAACTCTACTACAGAGCTATAATCACAAAGACAGCATGGTACTGGCACAAAAACAGACCCGAAGACCAATGGAACAGAATAGAAGATCCAGATATAAATCCACAGGCCTACAGCCAGCTGATATTCGACAAAGGAGCCAAAGACATACAATGGAAGAAACACAGCCTCTTCAACCGCTGGTGCTGGGAAAACTGGGCAGCCACATGCAGAAAACTAAAAGTGGACCCCAGCCTATCACCATGCACCAACATCAACTCAAAATGGATTAAAGACCTTAACATTAAACCTGAATCTCTGAAACTACTGCAGGACAGAGTAGGAGAGACACTTGAACTAATAGGCACAGGAAGGAACTTCCTGAACAGAGTCCCAGGGTCACAACAAGTTGGAGAGAGACTCGACAAATGGGACTACCTTAAAATAAAAAGCTTCTGCACAGCTAAATCTATCGCAACTAAGCTAGAAAGACAACCAACTAATTGGGAAAAAATATTTACCAGCAATATATCAGACAAGGGGTTAACATCCTGTATATACAGGGAACTCAAGAAACTAATCCCTCCCAAACCTAACAAACCAATTACTAAATGGGCAAGGGAACTAAAGAGGGACTTCTCAAATGAAGAAATAAAAATGGCAAAGAAACACATGAGGAAATGTTCATCATCCCTGGTGGTGAAGGAAATGCAAATAAAGACAACCCTGAGATACCACCTTACCCCAGTCAGAATGTCCCACATCCACAAATCAGCCAACGACAAATGCTGGAGGGGATGTGGAGAAAGAGGAACCTTATTACACTGCTGGTGGGAATGTACACTTATACAACCACTTTGGAAAGCAGTCTGGAGGGTCCTTAGAAAGCTAAAGATTGACCTCCCTTACGACCCAGTCATACCACTTCTAGGCATCTACCCTGAACAACAGGAACCAATATACAAGGACACGTGCACCTCCATGTTTATTGCAGCACTGTTCGCAATAGCTAGGATATGGAAACAACCTAGGTGCCCCACCACAGATGAATGGATCCAAAAATTGTGGTATCTATACACAATGGAATATTATGCAGCCATTAGAAATGACAAAATAATGGCATTTGCAGGGAAATGGATGGAGCTAGAAGGAATCATGTTGAGCGAGGTAAGCCAAGAACGAAGAGACAAACGGTACATGGTCTCCCTCATAAGTGGATGCTAAATCCAAAAGGTTAGTGATACGACAAAACTAACAGGACTTAAGAAACAAAGAACTCCCGCTCATCTGGTTGAACCACTACTAAATATCCTCATGCTGCTGATCACAAATATGGTATATAACATGTGAACACTGTTATATATTACAGACTGTGGTAGACAATTTGCTCCAGGGAAGTTAGAATGAACTTGTGACTTTGAAATTATGTAATCATTTAATCACAATCAAAAAAAAAAAAAAAAAAAAAAGAACCTCGGGGAAGGGAGGGAGGGAGGGGATGGTAGGGGGAAAACAATGGAGGGGGTAACAATGTTCAAGAGGAAGTGTACTCATAACCTCACTCATGTAACTGTGACCCTCTGTATAGTAGCTTTACAATAAAAAAATAAAATAAAAAAAAAAAAAAAAAAAAAGATACAGAGCTGATTTTAGGCAGAGTTGAATTCAGAATAAAGCCATATCTCAGGCTTACTGGATATAGATGAAATCTAACCAGGGGATTAAGATGAGAAGAAATCCCCAAGACAACGTTAGGACTTCATACTTTGTAGATCCTTGTTCTGGTGATAGGTCAACATGTGACACTGTGTTAGGAGCCTCTCCTTTTATACAACTCAGGTGAGTGTGTTTTGTCAAGTTTGGAGTAGTATCTTTGATTAACTCATGTCTGGTATTTCTAATATGATTTTATGTATTTGCTTATGTATTGTCTATTGACACAAATAAAATATTAGTTTGTGGTTCATGGTACACTGCCACAAACACTGCACAGTTGTTTATGTTTTGACACTGATACTTACTTAAAAATATTTTATTGTGAAGTTACAACATTGAATATCTCTAGACATGTCTTCAAAAATAAATTTGAAATACCTCTGATTACATTGAACATACCTGAAAAGAATTGGTTTCACCTGACTTTAAAAAGTAGGCACCCAAATTCTTTGAGGAAAAAAAAATAAAATCTCACTTGAAGTTCAAATACATACATAAAAATGCTCCAAGTTTATTAGAAAAAGACAATTGATCAAAAATAAAGTTTGATTAGAAAAGCCTTTCTAAGTGGTTCTGAGAGATAATGAAATTAAAATACTATTTAACTGAAATTGTTTCTGGAGCAGCTCTTTTACTATTATTGGCACACTAAGCTTAGAAATGGAGCTATTATTTCCTTTAAATAAAAGGTATAGGTCAAATGGCTTTGTTTTCATAAGTTTTTTAAAAAGTGACTTGAAGGTAGGTAGGCCAAAAGGAATAAAATTGCTGTCTTGCTTAACCTTCATTAATTAGATCCTCCTGATTCAACTTTGGTCATGTCACTCTTCTTGGTGTGATCACCTCAAGACCAAATTGCATTCAGAAATCAATGATCCCAGAAGATCATTGGCTACCCACTTATCCTGATAGGTTCTCTTCAATTTTCCCAGAGTAGTCATATTTTACTGCTAAAATAATAAACAAAACAAATCTATCATGCTTAGAGTGCTATTCATTTATTCTTCGTTGATCAAATAGACATTGGTGAGTTTCCTAGTATATATCCTCTGTGACAAATATGCTTAGTATTCCAACATGACATTATTTGGTAAGGAATGTGTTCTTAAGTGATCTTGGAAAGCTGGAAGGCAGTAGATACTATTCTCACAGGTCTACACCAAATCCAAGACATTTCTCCTCACTTGCTGTTAGCAAGAAAATATTTCCCTGATATGCTTCAATTGTTGACCTCTCTAGGTTGGTCCCAACTTTGCCTACTCACAAGAAGATAAAAGGTTCAATCTTCTAAACTGAATTTATAATACTTCTATACTACTCATTTCAGTTTGACAGAAGTTCTAAAATCTGACGTTCTAATGAAACTTTAATTTACAAATCAAACTAATAAACAGAGGTAAATTTGGGTCAAATTACACACTATTGACTAAAACTTTACAAAAATTCCAGGGTTGTTATACTGTTGAACATACCTGATAAGAATGTATTTGCCCTTCTCCTCCACAAATTATATCGACATCAAATATAGTGAAAGCAGGGGTTATACTGTGGGGGAGGGACATATGAAGCAACAAAGAAATAATCTTATAAATGCATTAGAAACAAATGCATGAAAGAAAAAAAACATTTAAATACATATCTAAGGGTTCATTAGTCGTTTAAGGATACAGGTGGACCCGTTGCAACAATGAGAAGTACAAGTTGTCATGTCGAAAATGAACTTTACAACTTTGGTGGGGGGGGAGGATTGGGTGGGGGCAGGGGGAGGCTGGGAAGGGATGTGAAGGGTAAACAAAGGAGGAGGCTGCAATGCTTGATAAGAAATGTACTCATTATCTTGCCCATGTAATTGTAACCCCTCTGTACACTATGTTCACAATTTTAAAAAAAATGGGGAAAAAAATAGTTTGACTGAACCTAAAAAAAAAAAAAAGAATGTATTTGAAGTTATTTTACCTAACTTTAACTAGGCAACAGAGATCCAGGAGGGAGAAATGTAATCTCTCTTGGGAGTTCAATGTGTATGTAAAATATGTTTCAAGATTATTAGACAAAGACAAGAGGCCTAAAAATAAATTTTAACTAAAAATCTTGCCCTGAAAAACAATTAGTAGTAGGAAAATATTGAGGGGAAAATACTAATAACTAAAATTGCCTCTGGAACTTTATAAAATTATTATCAAATATAAAAAGGAGTTGATTATTTCTTTTAAATCAAAGGTATATGATAATTGGTTATTATTTTTCATTAAGTTTTTTAAAGACTGGTAGACAGGACAGACAGAAATGGCTACCTTGCTTTCCCTTCATCTGGCTCACCTAATTCCATTTTGGACATTTTGAGATGTGTTATCACCTCAACCTAAGGCTACATTCAGAAATCACTAATCATGGAAGTTATCTTCCTACTTTTATTCTGAATGATTCTTCAAGTATTTTATATTATGATATAAGTTATGATTTGCCACTTTCAAAATAAAGAACATAAAACAATTATCACTCATACAATGCTATTCATTCATTAATCATTTAACAAATATATTTTGAACAGTTTTGTGGGTTGGGGGACATGGGTATATCTGCTGTCTTGGAGCTTGAATTCCAGGCCTAGGTGCTGTCCCTGAGCTATTTTGCTTAAAACTAAAGCTCTACTACTTGAGCCACTTCTGACTTTTACATAAGTTAATTAGATATAAGGATCTCCCAGGCTTTCTTGCCCAGTCTGGCTTTAAGTTGCAATTCTCGGATCTCAGACTCCAGAGTGGCTAGGATTGCAAGAATGAACTATTGGGCCCAGCTGAGAGCTAGAGATACAGTGTTGAGCAAAACACATTATATCTAGTCTTATAAACTGTAAGTCTTCTACAGAAAAGGGTCATTAGACAATTACCACACAAAACAAGTGAAGAATAGCATTAATTCCACAAGGCCCAAAGCAATTGTACTCACCTATTCAAGTCCACAATTGAAGGACAAGTTGGTAAAGTTTTCCCAACAGACAAGGAAAGTTGACAGGAACCCAGGAAGCCTGTGAATAACAACTTCCTATAGATAGGCACAGTTAAATATCAGCACTTTCCTGTTTCCTCTAAAGATGCTTTTGGTCTAAACCCTTTATCTCTGAGGAGTTAGGTGAGTCACAAAGGAATGGATTGGTCACAGAGAGCCTTGTTTCCTAGTAGTGATCAAGAACCCTGAGTATCCAATGTTATGACCTCGTGAGGGATGACTTTTTTATACTGTCCTTGGGCAGCTGGAGGTCTATAGATATAATGAGATAAGACTATATTCAGTAGGCTAGAAGACATTTACCTGCACTTGCTGTTAGCAAGTAAGCTTCTCCCCACAGTTTTCAAAGGTCTAGCCTCTCTAGAGTAGGTTCAGTTTTGGACAAGTGGGTGGAGGAGCCATGAGGCAGGAGAATCAGCAGGACTTTTGCCAAAAAGAAATTGCCCATTCACTTCAGGGTGAAAAATATGTTTTAGTAAGACTTAGAAGAGTGTGGCTTCTCATCAGTGGCACAAGCATCATGGGACAAGCCACTGATACATGCTGCACTGCAGGAACTCCAAAACATGACAAGAAATGTTACAAATGCTAACATACACCATATCCTTTTTGTAATGTGTACAGAAAAGTTATATGCATATATAGAACCAGTAAGTAGTCTCTCTTGGGGCCAAGTATCAGAATGGGGTTTGCCACATTGAGCCCAAGATACTTTAAAAAGTGATGGATGTGTCATAATTGCATGGGGCATGGCATGGTAGGGTGTGTCTGTAGTCTAGGCTATTAAAAAATTAGAGGTAGAAAGGATTACTTGAACCCAGGAACATAAGCCTAGCCAAACATAACATAGCTAGACAAACAGCAAACAAAAAAGTATTAGAAGCTCCCCAACTGGCAGGGTAAAGAGGCTTCATAGAGGCAGTACAGGTAGCAGTCCTTGTCTTTAATTGTTCCAGCCCAGGGACCACACATGAGAGTAGTCACGCCTTTAGATCTGTGAAGATTTGGCCTGAGTTATCACAGCATGTAGCACCTAGCATCCATGACCAGTACTAAAACTGCACCATTATATACATCTAATCCAGATAAGCTTTCAGAGAGCAAAAAAGATTTTTTAAAATACAGAAAAATTCAAATAAACAAGTGTTTCATTTTTGTATTCTTATTTATTATCCCAGTAGCAAGTTCATAAATAGATGCGGGAGCCATCTGTGGTAGAAATGATAAAGGAATGAAATAGAAGGAAAAAGTTGTTTTTTCTGACTACATTGCCTTATATTTAGTCATGAAAGACCTGACCTGGATATTTACTCTCTTTCAGAAGTTCATATACAGAACTTCCTATAGAGGAGAAAGAAGATTAACTGACTTGTCTGGATGGGATCGTTACAGATCACATTTTCCCTAAGCTGGTGGGTCTTAGAAGTCTACTGATGTCTCTTGCACTGCATATGGAAAAGTCATACCCATAAAAATACAAACTTATTTCTACTTTTTTTTTTTTTTACAAAAACTTCCATGCATTTATTGCTCAGCTCACTCTTAGGGCAAAGAAAAAGAAAAAGGGAAATCATACTTTTAATTTAAACTACAAATCTTTCTGGGTAGTATTAAATTTTTCAGTCTGAATTAAATAGAGCATAAATATTTATGAATTATCTTGATTCTCCTCCAATGGAGGAGTTGTACATGATTTTGTTACGAGTTTTGTATTTTTTTCCCAAAACCCTTGGAAAATGGGCCACTTTTGCTTTTGTTTCTTGACCAACTAGACTCACTTCATCCTGAAAGTCTTGTAAAAAGACCTGGTAAACAGCCCTTCTAAATATAGACATCAGGTTGAAGGCATAGAAAAACATATCTACTGAAAATTAAAAATCTGTTGTTGTTCTATGTTAAGCAAATCAACAACTTTGCCACACAATACCCAGTCTTGTTATACTGGTTCTAAATCGATACCCTAAAAAACCATATACTGATTGTTTATATGGTGAGTTTGTCTAAGTTGTCAAATCCCTTTGATTTTTTTTTAATTTTATGTCCGAGACCGGAACTCTAACTCAGTATCCTTCTGCTTTCGTTCATTGGCTCTACAAACTGAGCCAAGCTTCCAACCCCAATTAAATCCCCTTTAAAATAAGAATAACTGATTTAAGAGTAACTTTTTTGCTTACTTCTGTTTTTTTCTATACTGTTAAATAATTTTTGATGCAGTTAAATCATATTTCCTTTGTTAAAAATGTTTTATGGTGTTTTTACATTATGTAATCCTTGTACTTGGTTTTCTAGAATGATTTTTAAATCTCTAGTCATTTTAGTTGGGCAGGAACCTCTACAAACTGACATTTTTAACATATATCTAGTATGACTCTATAATCCACAAATCAAACTAATAGATTGGAAGCCAATAAGAGTCAAATTGTACGTTACTAAGAACTTGGAAAAATCACCAGGGTTCTTATGATGTTGAAAAGATTAGATGATAAAAATGTATTTCAAGTTGTTTAGCATGATTTGTCTAGGCACCAGAGTTCTGTGAGGGGGGAAAAAATGAAATCTCTGTTGAAGTTCACATAGATATATAAAAAGTGCTTCAAGTTTATTAGGCATAAAGCCAATAGGCCCCAAAATAAAGTTTAATTATAAAGCCAAGCTGGATGTGAAAAACAATGAGGTAAAGTGGAAAATTAATATATAACTGAAATGGCTTCTGGAGCTTTTTAAAAATTATAACTAGCAGACTAAACTTAGAAATCAATCATCTTATAAATATGTTAGAAACAAGCAAGAAAGAAAAACAATTTGAGTCCTTATCTTGAGGTAAATGCTTGATGAGAAATGTACTCATCACCTTGTTCATGTAATTGTAACCCCTCTGTATGGTATTTTCACAGTAAAAAATATTATTAATAAAAAAAATCAATCAATTGCCTTTAAATCAAAGATTGGATGGTTATTCTTCATCAGAAATTCTGAAAATATGACTGGTGCATATATTAGAAGGCATTAAATTGTTGTTTTGCTGTTATCTGCCCTTTCTGATACCATTAGGGATACTGTATTACTCTTTGTGTAATCACCTCAAATCCATACTTCTTTAGAATTACTCAACTTGGAAGTTCCTTTGCTATACTCATATCCTGACACACTCTTTAACTATTCTATACTTGTGTGTTGATAGAGTGCACAATATTCGTGTCAAAATAAAACAAATAAGCTACCACTAATTGAGAGCTATTCATTCACAATTCAATTAAATTATTTTAGGCAGTTTTATGTGCATAGCCTCTGCTAAGGGCTAAAGATACAATGATGAGCAAGACAAAGGTTATTTCTAGTCTTGTGAACTGTAAAGTTTTGTATGGAAAAGAGACACTATGCTGGTAGCTCATGCCTTTGGTCCTAGCTACTAAAGAGCCTCATGTGGTAGAGAACTAGCCATCACACACACACACACACACACACACACACACACACACACACACACACACACCTCAGAGACACCTTTCCAATCCTTAGTTCAAGCCCCCATAATGGTAATAAACAAAGAAAGAATTAAGAGGTACAATTATCACACAAACCACATGACTGAGAGTGTTATACAGCAAGGAAGGAAAAGAAGGTACTCACTTATTCAGATCCACAGTCTAAGAACATGTTGGTGAAAAAGTGTTCCCAGAAGACTAAACAGGAGCATAGGGGATCAAAGAAACTCCCAATAGCAACCTCTTATGGGTAGGCACAGTTAAGTATCACATCTTCCTTCTTGCTCTGAAGAATGCTATGACCAATTACAGAAAACCTAATGGGTTAGGTGACTCACAAAAGAATGGAATGTTCACAGATACCTTCTATAGTTTTCCAGTAGTGTTATAAAGTACATTGAATAGGTCTTGGAAGTTGACTCAGTGGTAGAGTGCTTGCCTTGCATGCATGAGTCCCTGGGTTCAATTCATCAGCACCACATAAGCAGAAAAAAAGCTGGACGTGGTGCTGTGGCTCAAGTCGCCAGCCATAAGCTGAATTGCTGAGGGACAGCACCCAGGCCCAGAGTTCAGGCCCCACAACCAACAACAACAAAAAAGAAACTTAAGTAGTCCAATGTAATAGCTTAAGATCAGAAATATCTTTTTTCAGTTATCCCCAACACTGAACAACTCTACACCCAGGGAATGTGTAGAGGCTGAGCAGGCAGTATTTGAAGGAGGAAGGACTATCCCTTCTGCATCTTTTACAGCAATCATATTCAAAGCACAATAAAACTTCAGTAACAAAAAAAGAAATACCTTTTCTCGTGATCCTTGCATAGCTGGAGGACAGGTACACAAAGTCCAACATATAACTTTTCTTCTCAGTTATAGTAAGTAAGAAATCCTTTCCTCGGTGTGCTTCACTATCCAGGCTTCTCTAAGGTGAACTCAGTTTTGCCTATTCCCCAGAGGATAGAGAAGCCATGAGTCAGGAGCATGGGCATGACTTTTGCCAGAAAAAGAACTGCCAGTTTCCTTTAAGGAGAGAGGACAAAATAGATCAGGGGAAAAGTGTGTTAAGAAATAAGGTGAAGACTGTAGTTCCTCATCAATAGAATGTGCTTACAGCCATGAAGGACAAGCCTATATAAATGCTGTACTATTGAGGAACCAATAAACAGCTGTCTATTTGCCTATGTGCAAATGGGGATTTGCTACACTGAACATAAGATCACATTATAGAATTATTAAAAAGAAATTTTTTATTAATAAGGTTTTTTTGGGAAATACTGTACAGAGGGGTTACAATTACATGAGCAAGGTAAAGGTACATTTCTTATCAAGCATTGTTGCCTCCTCCTTTGTTTCCCCTTACCCTCCCTGCCCTCCCACTCCCCTGCCCCAACCCCACCCTGCCCCCCCCCCCCACCAATCCCCCAATACACACTCCAAAGGGAACCAGGCACCAGTAGCTCAAACTTGTAATCTTAGCTGCTTAGGAGACTGAAATCTAAGGATCAAGATTCTAAACCAGCCCAGTCTGTAAGAACCTTATCTCCAATTACCCACCAAATAGCTGGATGTAGAGCTGTGATTCAAGTGGTAGAGCACTAGTCTTGAGCAAAATAGTTGAGGGACAGTGCCCAAGGCCTGAGATTAATCTCTAATACCAACACACACACACACAAACACACACACACACACACACACACACACACACACACACACACACACACTCACACACACACACACACACACACCACAAAAGTGGATTGAGCCTAACGTGGTAGGGGTGTGCCTATAGCCCCAGGTGCACAAAAAGCTGAGAAAGTAGAAATCAATTGAGACCTTATACTAAAAGGAACAGCAAACAAAAGGCATTAGTTGTTTCCTACCTCAGGCAGGAGGACCCTATGGCAATAGTTTAGATAAAAGCATGATCTCTATCTAGTTCAGCTCAGATACTACACTGTGAGTAAATAAGTCTTTAGATGATTACACATAGGGCCTTCAGCCATCACAGTGTGTATCAGCCAGCATTAGTGACCCAGAACCTCAAATACACCATTATGTACATCTACGCTGAGGAAGCTTTCAGATGATGTAGCTTAGAAAATATCTGATAGCCATTGTCTAGAAACTCACTAAAGTATCAAATCATACCTGTCTTGTATTTCTGATTCATAAAGTTATGAGCAAATAGTTGTTTTAAGCTGCTAGGATTTGGGTAATTTGTTCACAGCAGAAACCAGGTGAAGGGAAGTGATTGGGTAGAGAGGAAGGTTAGCCAAGAGTTAAGTCCTAAAAAAAAAAAAAGAAAGAAAGAAAGAAAGAGTTAAGCCCTCATGTTAGCTGAGAGATGAGGTTCATTATACTACTTCACTACTTCTATGAATACCTCAATTTTGGCTTTGTAAAACCCACTGACATAACCATATTATATACAACATATTACAATATAGTAAAAAATTATAATCACCCTATTTTGATTATAATCAAAAATATAATCAGCCTATTTTAGGATGTTGCAAATTCTACCAACATTTCACAGATTTCTTCAACAAGTAAAGATTTAAAAAGGGGGGAATGTCCCCCAACAACAAATCTTCAAGAAACAACTGACCATATTCATGATTTCAATAATACATGTACACTCCCCTACACGCACACACACACAAATGTATGCAACAGCTCAACCTACTCACAAACATCCACTCAACATGAATCAAGGATCTTCCTGTAATATTTGAACTTTTAAAATTTTCAAGTGTTGTAAATAATTGATAACAAATACATAAGCAATTATTTTCTGAACAGCACTGTGCTATAGAAATGAGAGTTCATTATTATTATAACTACTTAAAATATCTCTGAATCTCAAAAGAATTAAATAAGAGACAATCTGAATTTGGAGGCTGTTTTTCTACCAGCTATTCTACAAAGGCTTAATGAGATGATACTTAATAAGATCCAAAATTTAAGTACTAAATTAATACAATGAAATGTATACATGAGTAAGTGAAGTGAAAGCCACTGATCAGAGAGACCTATGCTGTCTCCATCTCTCAGCCAGCGGCACACTGTGGCAATTTTGATGTCGCCTGGGCCATGGAGTTGTCTTCACCAGAGCAGTGGCCATGCTGGCGTTGGAGCTAGGGGTGGTGGGGAGGGGAGAGAAGGCCACTGGGGTGGCCACCCTGGGGATGGGGATGGGGCAGTGGGGAGGGAGGGGAGGCCCTGGCAGAAGCTGGTGAGGGGAGGAAGTAGGCGGCAGGCCAGTGGCACAGGCAGCAGCAGCCCTGCTGCTAGCTCTGGTGGCTAGGCTCTGGGGAACTTCTGTGAGGTAGGATGGTGGGGATGGATCCACTGAGGCCTGGCAGCCTCCTAAGGAGTAGACAATGAGAAATGAGATAAATAAGCAGGCTATAGACTTAAAGAGAAACTTCTCTAAAGAGGAAAGAAGGATGGCCAATATACACATGAAGAAATGCTCAACCTCCCTAGCCATAAAAGAAATGCAACTCAAAACAACATTGAGATACCATCTTACGCCAGTTAGAATAGCTATAATCAAGAACTCTAATAACAACAGATGCTGGAGGGGATGTGGACAGAAGGGAACTCTACTGCATTGTTGGTGGAGTGTAAACTTGTTCAACCACTTTGGAAAGCAGTATGGAGGTTCCTCAAAAGACTCCACATAGAGCACCCCTATGACCCACCAATCCCACTTTTGGGCATTTACCCAAATGTTCACAAACAAGACCGCACTAAAGCTACCAGCACGACTATATTTATTGCAGCATTATTTACCATACCTAAGATATGGAACCAACCCAGATGCCCCTCAGTAGATGAATGGATCAAGAAAATGTATATACACAAATGGAATTCTATGCCTCCATCAAAAAGAATGACATTTCCCCATTTGTTAGGAAATGGAAAGACTTGCAAACAATTATATGAAGTGAAGTAAGCCAGGCCCAAAGAAACATAGGTCCCATGGTTTCCCTTATTTGCAATAACTAGTATATGTCTGAGTCAAGCAGGAAAGGTCAGATAATTTGATGTTAGGGAAATGAAACCTAAGATATGAATTCAAATGTTTTTTTTTTCTTTCAGGTGATTGTTTCTAACGCATTTATAAGATTATTTCTTTGTTGCTTTGTATGTCCCTCCCCCATGGTATAACCCCTGCTTTCACTGTACTTGATGTGGGTATAATTTGTGGAGGGGAAGGGAAAAACAAATCATTTAAATAGGGATACAAGTGGATCCATTGCAACAATGAGATATACAAGTTGTTATGTCGAAAACGAACTTTACAACTTTGGTGGGGGGGTAGGATTGGGTGAGGGGCAGGGGGGATTGGGGGGGAGAATGGGAAGGGATGGGAAGGGGAAACAAAGAAGGAGGCTACAAGGCTTGATAAGAAATGTACTCATTATCTTGCCCATGTAATTGTAACCCCTCTGTACAGTATTTTCACATTAAAAAAAGGGGAGATTGTTATGAGGAATCTGGGCTAACTAGGATTCAAATGTACTTGTGGACCAGGGATAGTTGATCTTGAAGAATAAAGTTAGATAATAATAAAAATAAAAATGATAATAATAATAATAATGAGTTGATGTTAAAGTGGAGCCATAGCACAGTGGTAGTCGTTGCCTAACACACAAGACTCTGCAGTACCACAGTATGTGTGTGTGTGTGTGTGTGTGTGTGTGTGTGTGTGTTTGTGTGTGTGTGTGTGTATTTCATAACTGGTTGAAACTTGTTCAAACTAGGTGAAAGCTTTAGACAACTTTGGATTACATTTTCATTTCCTTACATTTACATTATTCATAAATGTATAAAGATACTAAACATTTTAATTATAAAAAGAAAAATGGTAGACAATTTTCCATTGTGCTATATGCTCTAAATAATTCAAGATTACTTGAGAAATGTGTAACAGAGATTCCTTCACTTTCAAGGATCCAAAGATTCCCAGAAAGAAGTAATATTCAGCAAAATGTTAACCTGTAAACTAGGAATTAAAAAGGAGGTGACTAAATGACGATGGGAAGGAAGATGAAGAGAATAAACAGGAACTAAGTGATATAGGGTTGACCGTATTGGTTTATAGAAAATGCAAAGTGAGAACTTAACAAGAACAGAGGAAAGAGTTTCCATCAAGATATCTTTGTTAGCTGGAGATTTGACAGGTTAAGATAAACTTCATGGATCACTATCTCTTCATCCTAATTGGAACTGAAAAAAAATCAGAGTAATAAGAAGACCAATTATATATTTATCTATCTATCATGTCAGCACAGAATACACACAGGAACTCAGAGTAGCCTATATCATAAGACAATGAAAAAGCTATTTACTAGAGTTTGGGGAGGTACCTGTATCTCTTTTATGTTATTCTAGTAATGGCTTAATCTTTTAGCTTTGTATAAAAGATTTAAAACTGCCTTTTGAATGACCATCTATTTCACAAGGATTCCAGAGTTTAAACCTTTCATCTCTGGCTGCACAGAATGAATCAGTAGTACCTGAAATTTACTAACCACTTAAAAACTAAGTATATGGAATAAAAGGATACAGAATATAATGCAACAAAGGCAGGTTTCAACAGCTCAGGGTGACATTTAGCCAGTGATGCAAATGAAATAGCTAGGTGACATGGAAAGACCTAAACTAATCTAGCAAGGTGCTTATTCTTAAACCAAAGGGAAGGAAGTTTGACAGGTGAATGAACACAGAAGGACTGTTATTTCAGAGGTCACATGACTCGTAGCACCAGCTATGCCTGTACTTTCTAACATGCTTAATGCATGATACACACCACTATTTGCACAAGTACACACACATACACATACACACATTGAACAACCAGTTGTTTTCATTCTAGTAATGTTTATGTTTAGATATTCTCTCACAATTATTCAGAGTCTTCTGAACTGTAAGAGATCTGAAAGCTATTATATTATGTAACAGAAGGAAGAAGAAGAAAACTAAATTCCCATATCTTGATTCTTTCACTATATTCTCAGAAGGGGATTGTTATATATATATATATATATATATATATATATATATATAATGTATATACATGTGTAAATACACACATACATGTATACATGCACATGCATGTGTATGTATATACACATACATATATACATAAATACACATATATACATACATCTATATCCTCTTCTCCTGAAGTTTTTTATTCAAAACAAAAATTTTTAGACTTCAAAGATTGCAGAGGAGCAGCTGGGAGCTAACTGAGATCTCACAAAGAAACCAGTTTTAGTGTTCCAGTGAAAACTCCAAGGCTGAAGAGTGACCCAAGTGAGCCATCATAGTACAGAGAGTTTGGCCAGAGAGGAAAAATTCAGGCAGCCTGTTTAAGGAGACAGATTTGAGCATACACCAGTGACCGAGGTGGCAGTGGCTGTGGCTGCCAACATAGCAGTAGACTGAGCCTGAGAAAAAAGTGCCAGAGACAGAGTGCAAGCAACTTCTACTCACCACCAGTGTGAACTGACAAGGAGCAAAAATATTCATCCTGCTGACCACAAATGGACGCAGATCACAGATGGCCTGGAAAACCAAGGGAGGGTGTGATTACCCAAAAAGACATTCCCACACCTTCTCACAGAACAGCATTTGGAAGGTAGCTCTTCCCCTATCACCCCAGAAGAATGTCATCTTTCATACTGGCAAAGACCGGACCAGGGCAGCCAGTAGATACCTCAGGCCTTAGAATTAGACACTGCTGAGCCATTCTTCAAAAGGGCAAAGCAACCCGACCAGTGGGACTCAGCTCCATCCTGAGGAAAGCTGACCTTTCCAGATGGGGAAAGGACCACCTAAGGCAGGGCAACTTTCTTCACAGAGTAAACAGCCAGAGGAGGCCCCACCCCTCTGCAGCATGGCAGCAGCAGCTCTCCATGCTGCAGGAGGTTAAAAATAAATAAATTCAAAACTGGAGAGTAAGAAAAAAGCCCAGGACCAGATGCATTCACAGCTGAATTCTACAAGGCCTTTGAAGCAGAACTCAATTGATACTCCCCCAACTCTTCAATGAAAATGAAAGTTCACTACCAATCTCATTCTAGGAAGCCTGCAAAACCCTCATCCTCAAAACAGACAGGGAATCATCAAAGAAACAGAACTCTAGACCCATTTCTCAGATGACCATCAATGCAAAACTACAAAATCCTGGCCAATCAACTTCAACAATTCATCAAAAAAATAATACACTACGATCAAACAGGAATCATTCCATGGATGCAAAGCTGGTTCAATATATGCAAATCAATAAATGTAATACATCACATCAACATGAGCAAGGACAAGAATCACATGGTAATCTCAATAGATGCAGAAAAAATATTTGACAAGATCTAACACCACTTTATGATGAAAGCTCTGCAGAAACTAGGAATCCATAGAACGAACATTCCTCAATATAAGAAAAGCTGTGTATGACAAACTTACATTACAACTTATATTATAACTAGCATTATACTTAATGGCAAAAAGCTAAAGCCATTTCCTCTAAGTTCAGGAACAAGACAGACTGTCCATCTCTCCATTCCTCTTCAGTATAGTATTAGAATGCCTA
The DNA here is from genome assembly GCF_019054845.1 of Dipodomys spectabilis. Taxonomy (NCBI): domain Eukaryota; kingdom Metazoa; phylum Chordata; class Mammalia; order Rodentia; family Heteromyidae; genus Dipodomys; species Dipodomys spectabilis. Next base: position 460,862 of record NW_024870713.1, read on the forward strand.
GCTACAGCAATAAAACAAGATGCAAACTTTAAGGGGATCCAAATGGGGAAAGATGAAGTAATACTCTCCCTCTTAGTAGATGACATGATCTTGTATTTAAAGAATCCCCTAGACTCCACCCCCAAGTTATTCGAGCTGATCTGAAACTTTGGCAAAGTAGCAAGGTATATAAAATTAACCCTCAAAAGTCAGTGGCTTTTCTGTATGCCAACAATGAGTTCATACAAGATCTAAAACAAAGCTTCAACAAATAATTTGAAGCCATAAAAGCTGACCAATTAGAAGGAAAAGAAATTAAAAACAAAGTAGAAAGTCTCGACAGCAGGTTAGACCATGCAGAAGATCGAATCTCAGGGATTGAAGACAGCCTAGACATTATAGACAAAGAACATACAACCATCCAAGACAAATCCAAGAAATATGAGAGATCTATCCAACACTTGGAAGACACCATTAGAAGGCCTAATCTAAGGATAATGGGTGTAGAGGACCACCTAGAAACAGAAATTAATGGTCTAGGAAATTTGTTTAACAGGATCCTAGCAAAGAACTACCCAAACATGCAAAAAGATAAGCCTATTCAAATACAAGAAGCTTTTAGAACTCCAAATAGACCAGACCAGAATAGGACATCCCACTGTCACATTATAATCCACACAGGATCAATTCATACCAAGGAAAAGATCCTTAAAGCTGTCAAGGAGAAAAGATTAATCACTTACAAAGGAAAACCAATTAGAATCACGTCAGATTTCTCAGCAGAGACAATCAAAGAAAGAGCCTGCGATGATGTATGACATGCCTTAAAATCAAACAACTATCAAGCAAGAATACTGTACCCAGCTAAACTCTCCTTCATAACTGAAGGCCAAATAAAAACCTTCCATAGCAAAGAAAAATTGAAACAATACATCTTCACCAAACCAGCCCTACAAGAGATTCTTAAAGATGTCCTACACATAGAAACCCAACACGAACACAATAAAGGCCAAGAAACTGCACCCAAACTGAGAATCCAAGAACCATAGGAAGAACCCAGTTTTCACAGCCCCCAAGAAGGTAGATAACATGGCAGGAACTCCCAAATACCTCTCAGTCCTATCTCTTAACATTAACGGACTGAACTCTCCAATTAAGTGACATAGACTGTCTAGTTGGATTAAAAAAAAAAGATCCTTCTATCTGCTGCCTTTAGGAGTCACATCTTGCCTGTAAAAACAAACACATTTTCAATGGTAAAGCCTGGAGCAAAATCTACCAAGCAAAACGGCCCCCATAAACAGGTGGGAGTTGCAATCCTAATATCAGATAAAATAGACTTCAAATTAAAATTTGTGAGAAGAGATAAAGAAGGTCGCTACATACTAATTAAGGCATCTCTCCTTCAGGAAGATATTACAATTCTAAATATCTATTCGCAAAACAATGGAGCAACCAAATTTATCAAAGAAACACTACTTTCCCTCAAATACCATATAGATCCAAAGACATTAATTGTTGGGGATTTTAACACACCACTCTCCCCACTAGATAGATCAACTAGGCAAAAACTCAACAGAGAAACCGCAGATCTAAACAGCTGCATAGATCAACTAGACTTAACAGACATCTACCGAACATTTCACCCAGCAGCATCAGAACACACGTTTTTCTCAGCAGCACATGGAACGTTTTCTAAAATAGACCACATTTTAGGCCACAAAGCAAACTTGTCTAAATTCAGAAACATTGAAGTTATACCTTGCATTCTCTCTGACCACAAGGGAATAAAATTAGAACTCAACACCAAAAGCCACCAAAGAAAGTCCGGTATCACATGGAGGCTGAACAACACACTGCTGAATCATGAGTGGGTCATGGAAGAGATTAGAAAGGAAATTCAAATGTTCATGCTATTCAACAAAAATGAACACACAAAATACCAGCTCTTCTGGGACAGAGCAAAGGCAGTACTCATAGGCAAGTTTATAGCTCTGAGCTCCTACAACAACAAATTGGAGAGATCTGAAACTAACAATTTAATGACACATCTAAACCTCCTTGAAAAAGAGAAGCAAGATAAACCCCAATCCAGTAGACGGAAAGAAATAATCAAAATGAAATCAAAATTAAATGAATTAGAATCCAAAAAAACTATAGAAAGAATCAACAAAACAAAGAGTTGGTTCTTCGAAAAAATTAACAAAATTGACAGACCCTTGGCAAATCTTATCAGAAAAAGAAGAGAACACACCCAAATAAATAAACTCATAGATGAGAATGGAAACATCACCAAGGAAACAACTAAGATTCAGAACATTTTAAGGGAATACTTCTCAAAACTTTATGCTAATAAGTTTGAGAACTTGGCAGAAATGGACCTTTTCCTAGCAAATATTGACATGCCAAAACTAAACCAAGATGAGTTAAACCATCTTAACAGGCCCATATCAAGCATTGAAGTAGACACAACAATAAGAGACCTCCCAGCTAAGAAAAGTCCAGGACCAGATGGTCTTATAGCAGAATTCTACAAGGCCTTCAAAGCAGAGCTCACACCAATACTCCCCCAACTCTTCAATGAAATTGAAAGAGAAAGTTCACTACCGAGCACATTCTATGAAGCCAGCATAACCCTCATCCCAAAACCAGGCAGGGACTCATCAAAGAAAGAGAACTATAGACCCATTTCTTTGATGAACACTGATGCCAAACTTCTCAACAAAATTTTGGCCAATCGACTTCAACAATTCATCCAAAAAATCATACACCATGATCAAACAGGATTCATTTCAGGGATGCAAAGCTGGTTCAGTATATGCAAATCAATTAATATTATTCATCACATCAACAGGACCAAGAATAAGAACCACATGGTTATCTCAATAGATGCAGAAAAAGCATTCGACAAGATCCAATACCTCTTTATGATGAAGGTTTTGGAAAAATTAGGAATCCATGGAACATTCCTCAATACAATAAAGGTTGTATATGACAAACCTACAGCCAGCATTATACTCAATGGTGAAAAACTAAAGCCATTTCCTCTTAACTCAGGAACAAGACAAGGATGTCCACTCTCTCCACTTCTTTTCAACCTAGTATTAGAATGCCTAGGTACAGCAATAAGACAAGATGCAGACATAAAGGGGATCCAAATAGAGAAAGAAGAAATAAAACTCTCCCTCTTTGCAGATGACATGATCTTGTATTTAAAGAATCCCACAGACTCCACCCCCAAATTACTCAAGCTGATTCAAAACTTTGACAAAGTAGCAGGGTATAAAATTAACCCTCAAAAATCAATGGTTTTTCTGTATGCCAACAATGAGAAAAGTGTGGCTGAAATTAGGAAGGCAACCCCATTTGTAATAGCCCCACAAAAAATAAAATACCTAGGAATTAACCAAAGAAGTGAAAGACCTCTATGATGAAAACTTTAAAAACTTGAAAAAGGAAATCAAAACAGAACTTAGAAAATGGGAAATACTCCCATGCTCCTGGATTGGAAAGATTAACATCGTGAAAATGGCAATACTTCCCAAGGCTATCTACAAATTCAATGCAATACCTATCAAAATTCCAACCTCATTCTTCAAGGAAATAGAAGAGGCAACCCAAAAATTCATATGGAACAATAAAAGACCCCGAATAGCAAAAATGCTCCTCAACAGAAAGAACACTGCTGGAGGAATATCAATACCAAATTTCAAACTCTCCTATAACGCCATAGTAATCAAAACAGCTTGGTACTGGCACAAGAACAGACCTCAGGACCAATGGAATAAATTGAAAATCCAGAAATGAACCTACAGACCTATAGCCATCTAATCTTTGATAAGGGAGCTAAAAAAATAGAATGGAAGAAAGACAGCCTCTTCAGTAAATGGTGCTGGCAAAATTGGTTAACTACTTGTAGAAAACTAAAGCTAGATCCTTATATATCACCCTGCACCAGAATCAACTCCAAATGGATCAAAGACCTCAGAGTCAAAGCAGACACTCTGAAAATATTACAGGATGGAATAGCAGAAACCCTAGCTCTCCCTGGCGCAGGCCGAAATTTTCTTAATAGAGACCCAGAAACACAACAAATCAAAGAAAGGTTGGACAAATGGGATTGCATGAAGCTACAGAGCTTTGGCATGGCAAAGGACATAGCTAGCAAGATCAATAGAAAGCCCACGGATTGGGAGAAAATCTTCACTAGCCATACAACGGACAAGGGTCTCATATCTAAAATATACTTGAAACTCAAAAAATTAAACCACCCAACAACAAATCCTCAAAGAAACAACTGCCCAATAAATAAGTAGGCTAATGACTTAAAGAGAAACTTCTCTGAAGAAGAAAGAAGGATGGCCAATAGACACATGAAGAAATGCTCAACCTCCCTGGCCATAAAAGAAATGTGAATCAAAACAGCATTGAGATACCACCTCACCCCAGTTAGAATGGCAAAAAGCAAGAACTCTAACAACAACAGATGCTGGAGGGGATGTGGACAGAAAGGAACCTTACTTTATTGTTGGTGGGAGTGTAAACTTGTTCAACCACTTTGGAAAGTAGTATGGAGGTTCCTCAAAAGACTCCACATAGAGCTCCCCTATGACCCAGCAGTCCCACTTTTGGTCATTTATCCAAATGTTTACAAACAAGACCACACTAAAGCTACCAGCACAACTATGTTTATTGCAGCATTATTTACCATAGCTAAGATATGGAACCAACCCAGATGCCCCTCCGTAGATGAATGGATCAAGAAAATGTGGTATATATACACAATGGAATTCTATGCCTCCATCAGAAAGAATGACATTGCCCCATTTGTTAGGAAATGGAAAAACTTGGAAAAAATTATATTAAGTGAAGTAAGCCAAGCCCAAAGAAACATAGGTCCCATGATTTCCCTTATTTGCAATATCTAGTATATGTCTGAGTCAAGCAGAAAAGGTCAGATAAGGTGATGTTAGGAAAATGAACCCTAAGATATGTATTCAAATGTTTTTTTCTTTCATGCATTTGATTATTTCTTTGTTGCTTTGTATGTCCCCCCCCCCCCCACAGTATAACCCCTTCACTATATTTGATGTCGGTATAATTTGTGGAGGGGAAGGGGAAAAACAAGTCATTTAAATAAGGATACAGGTGGACCTGTTGCAACAATGAGAAGTACAAGTTGTCATGTCGAAAACGAACTTTACAACTGGGGGGACGGAATATTGGGTGGGGGGGAGGATGGGAAGGGATGGGAAGGGTAAACAAAGGAGGAGGCTACAATGTTTGATAAGAAATGTAGTCACTATCTTGCCCATGTAATTGTAACCCTTCTGCACAGTATTTTCACAATAAAAAAATAAAAATTAAAAAAAAATGACCCATGGTAGCTTTAGTATGTCCTTGTTTGTGATCATTTCAGTAAATGCCCAAAAGTGGGATTGCTGGGTCATAGGGGAGTTCTATTGGAATCTTTTGAGGAACCTCCATACTGCTTTCCAAAGTGGTTGAACAAGTTTACACCTGACCAACAATGCAGTAAGGTTCCCTTCTGTCCACATCCCTCCAGCATCTGTTGTTATTAGAGTTCCTGATTATAGCCATTCTAACTGGGTTGAGGTAGACAAGCAGAAAAGGTCAGATAAGTTGATGTCATGCAAAATGACTCCAAGATAAGGATTCAAATTTTTTTTTCTTTCTTGGGATTGTTACTAAAATATTGATGAGTTCTTTATTGCTTTGTACATCCCTCCCCCACAGTATAACCCCTGCTTTCACTGTATTTGATGTTGGTATAATTTGTGAAGAGGAAGGGAAAAAATAAATCATTTAACTCTGGATACAGGTGGACCCACTGCAACAATAAGATGTACAAGTCGTTATGTTGAAAAATGAACTTTACAACTTTGGCTGGTTTGGAGGGAGGGGAGGTGGGGGTGAGGGTGAGTAGGGATGGGAAGGGGAAAAAAAGGAGGAGGCAACAATTCTTGATAAGAAATGTTTTCATTACCTTGCCCATGTAATTGTAACCCCTCTGTACAGTATTTTCACAATAATTTAAAAAATGACCCATGGTTTGCCTCAGTTGTAAGAACTACAGTATATCTATGATATTCTATAACAAGCTCTCAATACCCCAAATTGCTAAGTGCATAGGACCATATATAATGAAACATAACAACATGAACTCCAAGAATCAGAAACAAGAGGCTCTTTTTATATCTTGTATATAGTTATTCGTTTTTTCCTCTTTTAGTTTTCTGTACCTTGTGTCTTTTATATAAATTTATTTATTCTTTTGGGAAAAAAAGGGAATCACAGAAAAAGCAGGACAAAGGATGAAGTAATGCAACATTAATACTCACTTGGCACTAAGTTGGAAATGAATCTTACAACTTGTGGGGAAGAGGAGTAGGGATGGGTAAGAGGGAGAAAATATGGATGGGGTAACAGTATTTAAAAACAAATGTATCCATTACCTTACTTATGTAAGCGTAAACCCCAGATCGTTATCTTTTCAATAAAGATAAAAAATTTAAAATATGTTTTCGTAAAAAATCAATTCAGCCAAAGGACACTGGATGGAATCTGCACAAGTTAAAGTAAAATTCAGTGCTAGAGTTATAACAGGCACTAAGTACCCTGCTGTCAGTGGCTCACACCTGTAATGCTAGCTACTCAGGAGGCTGAGATCTGAGGATCACCGTTCAAAGTCAGCCTGAGCAGGAAAGTCCATGAGACTCTTATCTCTCAAAAAACACCAGAAAATGGGAAGTGACACTGTGGCTCAAGTGGCAGAGCCCTACCCTTGAGCTGAAGAGTTTGGGTCAGCACTGAGGCCCAGATTTCAAGCCCCACCACTGACAAAAAGAAAAAAGAAAAGAAAAAGAAAACTGGTACTAAATAAATACTAGAGCCCCTAATTCCTTTGAGATCCTTTGATATCCTCTTGTTACATGCGATCTTTGGGGAATGATACTGTTTTCCAAAACAGTGTCTCATGGGTCACCCGAGTCAAAATCATATGAAAAGCTTGTAAAATAAACATTGCCTCAGTCCCAAACAAGAGATGCATTTGTCTGCATCTAGAGAAATAACCTCTCTGTAACAATCTGGATCTTAGACTCCCTCTGCGTTCCATTACTTCTGGTTGGAGCTGCAAAAGATGCTACTTGCTAAGCAAGCCATTAAGAAAAGTGTCTTCAAATTCACACATTATGACTGTCCTCATGAGCTACACTCATATGACTGAGATTTCAGAGGCCAGAGAATGACTAAGATACAAAAGCAAAAACTTTTGGCAGGAAAAACTCATAAATACACAAAGTCCTCTACAGACAACAGGAAAAGCTGGAAGTGGCAATACTGGGTAAGGCCTTGGTCCTTTGAATCTCATGATCTCATCCCAAGGTTCATACTTAGCACTATCTCAAACTCAACCCTTCAACTACCTTGGTCACACAGTGAATTATCCCTGCTGTTGTTTGGTTTGGAAATAAGAGAAATAATCTTAAATTGACTATGTTGAAATTCCAAACCAAATGAACAACCTTTCAAGAGACAAAGGGGAGAATCTTCACCCAACCTGACTTGAAAGGCCATGAAATAAGTTGTAACACAGTGAGGAATAACCACAGCCAAGTAGACACTCATGTGCTGTAGGGAAGAGAGGCCTCAACCCAGAAATAATGTCTAGCTCTGCTCCTGAGACTCTAGTCTCCCATTTTCTATTCAAAAAGTAATTCCTGAAAAAAAGTAATTCCTAATGCATGAAGCCTGGTGCTGTTCCTAGCCCAGCCAGGAGCCTTCCATGCATAGACATCTTTCACCCAAAAGGAGTCTTAAAGAGGAATCTGTAAAGCAGGTCTTCCTACATGGTGCATGATGTCAATGTCAGCTTTACTAAACTGAACTCAATTCTCAACCTCCCTGTTTAAATATTCAGCAAGAACAAGCACGCAATTAGTTTTCCATGCAGTACTTAGAAAGGAATCTCATTCCATACTCATAAGCACCATAAAGACATCTCCAAGGAATAAGACCACACAAAGGCTGTCAGATGGCACTGGACAGAATGAAATCAGCTCTAGGCTTGAGGGACTATACACTGCCACCTGGTGGTCATAGGTAAGCAACAACGGACTCCCCGGAGGACCTAAGAGTGCCTGGCACAGGGCTTTTTGTGTGACCTATGGTGCTGATTTATGAAGCTCTTTCTCCCTGCTCACCCAGGAATTACAGGGACTTTCAGTCCTAAGTTGATTGGCAAAGACATAGCTCTCACAACACATATGCTCCCTTTAAGACATGTACAATCTTTCCCTGTGTTAAAGCATTCACTTAGTTATCATAAAAACATACATTTAGTTGACAAATATTTTCAGATTGCCTACTAAGTGTGCAGATTTTTTTATGGTCACTGGGGGATTGTCTATAGCAAAGAAAGACATAATCTTTGCTTTCATGGTGCTTATTTTGGGAGTACTAAGAACATCTCTGTTAGTAATTAGAGACAGTTTACCAGTAGCAAGTAATTATCTCTGTAGTTGTGAAAAGTAACGCCACTCTAAATAAGATGCCATCTGTGTTGGAAGGGTTGCAAAGGCCATGGAATCAAGGCCTCCCTTTGTGACAGAAGGGGGCTCTCAGGTCAGGGTGACCCTCTATCTCTATGATCTATACAAGTCATTTAATCTTTCTGAGTCTTTTTGGTCCTCCTAATGGACATTGTAAAACTAGTTGTGATCCAGGTGCTGACAGCTCATCCCTGGAATCATAGCTTCTCATGGGAGAGAGATCCAAAGGACTAAGATCAAAGCCAACCTGGGAAGATAAGTCCCAGAGACTTAATCTCCAAAGCAAGCAGCAAAAAGCAAAACAGGAGACATGTCTTAACTGGTAGAGCACCAGTCAAGTGAACGAACCTGATAAGCATTTGTGAGGCCATGAGTTCAAACCCCAGTACTACCAAAAAAAAAAAAGAACTTTGTGGATTTGCATGTGGCTTGGCAGGCTTGTTGCAAGTTGGCAAGGGAAGGTGGGGTTCATTCAGAGGTGGCAAAGGGGTATTGCTCCATAAACCACTGCTCCTTGTCCCTCTGCTTCTCATTTTTATCTAGAGCAGGTAAAATGTCATTTTCACACTGCTACAGAACACATGGATCTGTGCTTTTGCTTTTGGGATGTTCTTTTGTGTTCTTTTGGAAGATGGCACATTCCACATTGTCACATTTCCCTCTCATTTAGCACATCAAGGAACAAGCTAAGATGTTATTGTCATGCTAAGTCACTGGGAGGGGCATATGAAGACCCCTGCAACCTGAGTGATAAGGCATGACTGTATCCAAGAAACATTAATTGTTCATTCAAACATTATTGTTCATCCTTCACTATGACAAGAAATGACTAATGATTATTGATTCATGCCTACTGATTAATCACATAATTACAAGTACGATTACTACTACTTTGTGTGCATTTACCCTCAGGCAACAAAACCCTGAAATTCATGAGCTTAGTTTATCATGAATCATATCCAAGTTATTTGGGATACAGTTCTGAAACTGGTCCTATTTGGAGTCAGCACATGTAATGCAAGTAAAGTGCCCCAAGATACTATGAGTGACTGAGTGAGGGTTCTGGCACTCTGCTCTTTCTTCCCTCTCCCTCAACAATACTGCTGTTTGGTATGCCAGTACTACGGCTTGAACTCAGAGCCTCAGACTCTCACTTGACTTTTCTCCTCAGGCTGGCACTCTACCGCTTGAGCCATACCTCCTTTCCATGTCCAGCTTTTTGCTGGTGAATTCAAGAGTTACTTGGGATTTGCCTGCCTGGGCTAGCTTTGAACCATGATCCTCAGATCTCAACCTACTGAAATAACTAGAACTGGCCATAAGTGGCTGGTGTCATCACACCTCTTCTGTGCCTCAAAGGTGGGAGATGTTATGAGGATGGAAGGAAGAGGCATCCAATCCCAGGAGCACAGAGTAAAGAAAGGTGAGGTCATGGATGTCATTCATGAGCCAGGCAGAGAAGACATATGAATGAACAAGTATACCATGGAACTGATAGAGGCCAGCCCTGAGAAGACAACCACCAATCACAGCCCATTATTGTTTAGTGGACTACACACATATGAGGACCACCACCAATCACAGTCCGATACTTTTTAGGGCGATACCTACATGCTGACCAGCTCTGCAGATATCCCAAGAGAAGCTAAAACTCTACAACTCACACAACACTTCCAATCTCTCCAGCCACACTTTGTAGACACAAAGCAGGTAAACTAAGACTGTTCAGCCACAGATTTCCTGTTTGACATTCATCTAATTAATTATCCAAATAATAAATTGTCCCTTTTAAAATAAAATAAATAGGAACATTGAATTTCATAAGGAAAGTGACACAGTCAATCCGTTTATAAAGCAGGCTGAAGAACAAGATGCATATTAAATCACAAAAGTGCTAGGTATTTATTTTTCATGTACCATTTTTTTTTATTCTCATACAGCTTGCTATAAAGCTGGCATTTGTGCATAGCCTCAACCACAGTGGCAGGGCAGAAAATATCTCACATATGATTAACCTCTATAGTTTTCCAGAAAGCAAGTGACAATGTCAGAAACAAACAACATAAATAAAACTCCAGCAACAACACAAACTGAAGGTGTTAGTTTAAGAAAGAAATTCAATCCTGAAGAATCAAAAGGCACTGTGGAGGGGCTGGGAATGTGACTTAATGGTAGAGTGCTTGTCTCCCATTCATGAAGGCCTGGGTTCAATTCCTCAGCACCACATAAACACAAAAAAGCCAGAAATGGTGCTGTGGCTCAAGTGGTGCAGCCCAGAGAATAGCTTTGAGCACAGAGAGGCTCAAGGACAGTTGCCCATGCCCTGAGTTCAAGTTCTAGGACCAACAACAAAAAAAGCACTGTGAAAAAAAAAACAAAAGATATGTTTATACTGCATTAGTAGTAGTAGTAGTAGTAGTAGTAGTAGTGATTCCACAAGGAACTTACAGATGGAATAGTTATGCAGTTAATGTAATGAGATTTGGGGCCATAATTATCTTTAAGTAGGAGAAAGGAATTCTGGAGGAGCTTAATTACCAATCTAAAACTCCTGCTGGGACTGAGAAAGTTTGCATTCTAGCCCCATCTTGAGAGCTAGCCCATGACTTGGAAAAGTTACTTTGTCTCTAACTTTCCCTGGGTATTTAATCTCTTCTTACTTATCAACTCCAAAATCAGCAGGTTGTTTGTTGGTGGTTGTTTTTCTAATGATTAAAACAAATAGCTAGCAAATCTAGCATGTAGAATAAACAAGGAAAAGACTCAGTGTGACACTGAAGAAAGCCAGGAAGGAAGTGACATTCTGCCCCCTGCCTTCCACCTTGAGCATTGGATTCCTTTGTAATGGCTTTCAAGAAATTGTCCAGGCACTGAAGGCCTGAGGCCAGAGGCCAGAGGCCCGAGACTGGAGGCCAGGGACTGCAGCCATTTGCTGAGTCTGTGTTTGCACTTGAGGAGCTCATGTGGAGAGAAAGGGACAATTCCCATGAGAAACTGGGCATTCATACTTACTATCCCATTTAAACTTTTCTTACCATGATCATTTTTCAGTACTACAGATGGGATTCAAGGACTCTCCTACATTTCTACTTTGAGCTATGTCCCACAGACCCTTCTGTTTTCAAGAACCTTGCTATTTCTTTTCTTTTCTTTTCTTTTCTTTTTTTTTGCGTGGGCCTGAACTCTGGGCCTGGGTGCTGTCCCTCAGCTCTTCAGCTCAAGGCTAGTGTTCTACCACTTGAGCCACAGCGCCACTTCCAGCTTTTTCTGTTTATGTGGTGCTGAGGAATCAAACCCAGAGCCTCATACATGCAAGGCAAGCACTCTACCACTGAGCTACTTTCCCAGCCCGAACCTTGCTATTTCTATATAGGAAGGCATCAAACCTGATTGTGCTCTCTCTGCCTGCTGAGTAACAGTAATAACAAGCATGAACATTTATTTCTTTTATGCCTACTGGGGCATAAACTCAGGGGTTCATGCCTAGCTTTGTCTGCCAGGTCTAACCATGAACCAGAATCCTTTCTGGCTCACAGCTAACATTCTACCACTTGAGCCAGTCCTCCAGTCCAGTGTTGTTCTGGTTAATGAGAAATTGAGTATGGAGGACTTTTCTTTCAGGTTGATTCTGAACCTCAATCCTCTAGGTCTCAACTTCCTGATAGGTAGGATTACAGGTGTGAGTTGACAGTCGGCTTGGGTAAATTTTTTTTGGTGCCAGTGCCAGGACTTGAACTCAGGGCCTATTCATGGTCCATGAACTTATTTTGCTCAAGGCTAGCACTTCAACCACAGTTCTACTTCTGCTTTTTTCATAGTTTAGTGGAGATGAGATTCTCACAGACTTTTTCCTGCTCTGCTGGCTTTGTATTGCAATCCTCAGATCTCAGCCTCCTGAGTAGCGAGGATTACAGACATGAGTCACTGGCACCTGGCTGTAAACATACTATTTTTTTTAAAGAAGTCTGTATCCTCTTGATTTATGGGTCTGAGATCTCCAAGCCAGTTCATCACTATCTTTGAAAGAAACCATTTTTCAGACACAGAATGATGCTTTCTTTGCCATTCTAAGTGGTGTCACATAGAATTTTCCCCTCAGATAAGAGCAACAGAGCCCTGGGAACTGGAAGAGATGGAGATACAGACACACTAAGCAACATATCCCAATCATGGAGCTAGGCAGATGGCTGCCACAGTCTGGCTGTGACACCAACACCACACCCAGCTCCTCCCTGTCCAAGAGCAGAAACTCCCTTCCATCTCCCTGAGATCAAAGGGGTTTTGGTGACATTGTTCTAATTTCTCATAGGCCACCCTTCACCCTACTGCATGGGTCTAATTAGGATAAAAAGGAAGGAAAGAAAAAAATGACACTTTGTAGCTGCCAGAGAGGAAGGGGGAATGAGAGAAGGGTTAATTGCCTCCTAGGTGTCAGACCTGTAATTATATTCAGTTTGTGGATTCCAGCCTTCATTTGATGATGTGAAAATCTCCAAATACAACCAAACTTCTTCTGCATGCACTTTTGTGTTGAAAGTAAAGTGGCCTCGACACAGCCTGGGCTAAACCGCACGTTCTTGGCTAGTGGCAAACTGTAACTAAGTTTCTCACTGCTGGGGTTAAACCACTTGCTTTCAGTGTTCTAAAAGAAAGTGAACAGGGCTGTGCAATGGGGCCATTAGAGTGGTCTCAGCCCACACTACAGGAATCAGAACCACGTTAAGTCCAGTAAACCCATGGAGTCATGAGAAATAGTACTTGATGCTCTAAGAGGCTAAGTGCTGAGAGAGTGCATTGCAAAAGAGGCAAAGATGGCCTCTCAAGGCCATGCATGCTCACCCACTTCTCCAGGCTACTTGCATAAGGTGGCCCCTGCACACGTGACTCTAGGTTACATGCAAATGCTGAAACAGCTGAATCCTAATGTGGGACAAATATAGGCCCCAAACCCCTCCAAAAGCTGTGGTGAGACAGCCTGGCTTACTCCACTTACTCTACAGGTGGCAAGAAAAATCTAGTAATCAGAGACCAAACAAAGGATTGATTGCTAAGCCAACACAGTCCACACAAGGACCTTCTACTCCTAGGAATAAGAATATATTTCAGGATTTCTTCCCTCCTGGTTATGACCATATTCCATTTCCTTGCCCACACTCTGGAATGGTTTCCAAACTCCTTTATTTCACTTCACAACTTCCCACATGGTGTTGTCCTGACTTCTTTTTTTGTTTGTTTTTTAATAAGCTATTTCTTGTGAAAATACTGTACAGAGGGGTTACAGTTACAAGAGCAAGGTAATGAGTACATTTCTTACCAAGCATTGTTGCCTCCTCCTTTCTTTCCTCTTCCCATCCTTCCCATCCACCCCCCTCATCCCTCCACGCCTCCCTACCCCACCCCACCCCACCCCCCCGCGCCAAAGTTGTAAAGTTCGTTTTTCGACATAAAGTCTTGTACCTCTCATTGTTGCAATGGGTCCACCTGTGTTACTATTTAGACATTTTGTTTTTTCCATTCCCCTCCCCAAATTATATCAACATCGAATACAGTGAAAACAGGGGTTATACCATGAGGGAGGAACATACAAAGCAATCAAAAAAAAACACATGGTACCTTACAAATATGTTAGAAACAATAACAAGAAAGAAAACACCACTACATTCAGGTGATCACAAGTTCCGGGCACACAGATATGCCCTGTATCTGAATGCTGATAATGTCTTGCCAGACAATCTAGGTGTTCCAGCCCAAGGTATCCCTGGAAAGCTCATTTGGAAAAAGAACCATGAGGCCATAGCAGTGGCTGATACAAGGAGCCCAGCAGTAGCTCACACATGCCTGTCCCAGAAGCCAGGTGAGCCAGAAATTCCTCAAAGAGACTGCATTTCACAGAAAGCTCTTCTCAAGCAGATTATTCTCAGTGGCTGCCCACACCCCTGGATGCAGCCTTCTCCCTGTGATAGGTGACACCCAGTTTCACCCAGGTCAGTGCCAACCCTAGCTGGGACCAGAGTGGGGGATAGCACAGTACCCCCATGATGTGCTGGCCCTCATCATCCTCACTTATGGGAGACTTAACCACCCACCCCATGGGTCAGTGGTGCTCGTGACAAAGATTATGCCTTCGGGTCACTAATGCCCACAGCGCAGCCCCTGCCCCACTCACATGTCCTCCAGTACGAATGACATCAGGTCAGCCAGGGCTCTGCTGACTGTACTCCTAGAAGTCCTCTGTCAGAGTTTTCTAAGCTGGGCCAGGAAAGAGCAGGAGTAAATCTCATCCTGGATGCCCAGAGCAACATCTCTGAGATTCATCAAGGTGCTAGGCAGCTGGAGAGGGCATGGCTACCATTCACATGGCTGGAACAAGTGTGAGTCTTTCCTCTCCCATCACAGCTCTACCTCTGAAGTCTCCCATCTTACCTCAGAGTCAGAGAGCCTTCATTAAAGGTACATTTTGTGGCGACCAACCAGGCCTTGCAGCTAGAATAGATGCTGCCTAGGATTTGTGAGGAGGCCTTTACTATTCAAGATAGTCAAATATTGAGCATATGGTATAAAAGATAAAAAATGTGAAAATAGCACACAGTGGGATCAAAGGAAGATATTCTTAGTGGAGGAATACAAACTCTCAATGTCTGTATGCCTTATAAAATCATATAAAATATTTATCAAAATAAACTCCAGAAAATGGAAAAGAGATTGTTATTATTGTTTTTGTTTAATTTTGTCTTGTTTCTCACTTCATATGTCTTTAGGAGAGTAAGGGAGACACAAGGGAGAGACAAAGAGGGAACAAATTCAGCAGTAGTATTTACTATGTTGAAAGGAAACTATGAAATTTGTGGGTAGGGATGGGAGAGGAAAAAGAGGGATCAAGCAAGAGCAATGGAAGGGTGACATGACCAAAAAGACTGTAACCTCTCTGTATATCATCATAGTAATAACAATAAAATTTAATAAAGTAGAAATGTGAAAATAATACCAATTGGGGTTGGTGAAGAATTGCCATAAAATGATCAACCAAGGGCTTCATTTTCACATTGCACTCTGAAGAAATGGGGAGGGGAGGCATCTTCAACAGGAGGAAGAATGTGCTTGGTCACACGTGGCAGATGGGAAGTCAAACATTTTGATGGGAACTGTGCTACTATAACATATGTCAAGGCTGTGAATTGGATATATTGAGTAAAGCAAATGGAGCTACTATACTGAGGAGAACTTTGTAATACACCAGACTCTGGCTGTGTTGTGAAGCTGTGTGAGAAACTTTGATCTTTCAACTAGTGGCTAAGCTTGAGGACCAGATGGGTTTTGAGCACCAAATGACAAAGGAACAGTGATGTCTGCTTCTGAAAACCTTTTTAGTGATTCTTAAGATTCTAAGAAATCACAAGTTAACTTGGACACCTTGCTCTGCAGGAGTGTATTTTGGAAGCTATTATCTAAATCTTGAGAATGAGAGGTTCAGAGTCTCTGATCATTGTTGGTTCACCCCTGAATAAAGACAGAATTATCGCTGCTATTAATAATGATTTTTCATTCTTGACAGAGGAGCACAGAAAGGTCATTAATCAAAAAATGTTAATCCAAGAATAGTTTTGCCATACTGGGGATCAAATGGAGGGCTTTGGGCTTGCTAGGAAAGGGCTCTGCCATTGAGTTACACATTCGAACATGTTTTGTTACTGAAGGTTAATAAGACACAAAAGAACATGTTTAGCTACTCAATGAGAGGGCAACCTGTGAAACAAGAGAAGAAGGAAGATAACTGAAAGAAGATCCAGGAATAGGAGAGCTGGAATGAAATAATAAACACCTACATCAGGTAGCCAAAGACACAAAGTTTTATCTGGTGTTAGGAAGAAATTAAAATTGGTCTAAGGAGAGAGGCAAGTAAGTGTTCCTGTGTAGAATTATCATAATCCAGTGAAGATTTTCCACATTTTACTAATATGTTATGCAAAATGAGAAATATTAGAAAAAATCAGTAAGAACAGAACGGAGATGCAAGTCTTTAAGATGAGAAAGTTTGAAACAAGTTAGAAAATAAGAGTTTTCTAAAGAAATAGGTAAAGAGTGGTAACCAACAAAGAGAAAACACTATGAGGTTAATGATCATGAAGTTGAAATGAAGCCTATCATGCTTGGTTGTTTGCTTTTCCAATTCATATTCAGCTATGTACAAGTAAAAAAATGAAAATTGTATTTATGATGGCTTGAATTTCACCATGGATTGTGGAGGTGGGAGAGCAATACAAAAAGAGGCAACGCATACTGGTGTGATTGTAATGCATGCTCCAGGGACTTCAAGTAAGTAGACAGAGAAGGCAGGCAGGGAATGTAATGAATGGCAGAATAATAAGGTAGAAGCAAATATGTGCAAATCCATGTAGACAACAAATCCTGGACTTGGCACTTGAGGCAAAAAGTCAGAAAAGAAGTTTGTAGAGATTAAGAATGAGATTATTGGAACTGAGATTAAGGATCCTGAAAATACTGCCACTAGCAACAAAGAATGACATCTATTTTGAGCTGGACTAAAAAATAAAAAAAATGAACTTAACAATGGAATTAAACACTTTCACTAAGCCTACTTCAGAAAGACAGTAATCTAATATATATAATTATACACATAATAATTCAAGCAGTGCTCAGAACTGTACTATAGAATATCTGTCAATAATACTGAGAAGGGTATTGAGGCAAGGGGATGGTAAATAACCCGCAGAGACATTCAACGCTTGTGTTGCAGATAGGTTTTGAAACCAGAAAATCAGACTCCACATTCTGAGTTCTTCACAAATGACTGCACACTGGAAAGGCAAATGTTAATTACCTGAATGCAAAGATAATTTTAAATACCGTCTATATTGCTGTAGAAACCAGCAAGAACTCTGCCAGGGGTATGAGTGATAATTGCAGTATATCACCAGCTAAAATAAAACAGAGCAATAAGGATTGGGAGACCACTGCCACAGGAAGGGAACATCCAAGGAAAAGAAAAGAGAACAGTTAGAAAGAAGTAAGGAGAAAACATACTGTCATCTGCAGCACCAATGGTAAGAGGAATTTTTGCATGAAAAGATGGGTACAGGAGGAATTGATGAGAATGTTGAAAGAGGCAATATTTACCAACAAAGTGCTTTGCTGATTAGCAACTACTTTGTAAAACTACTTAAGCATAAGAACGATCATCTATTTTAAAAAAAGTTTTTACAGGATTGTTATTCAGGAAGGGCTGGGTCCCATTTATAGTGAATCGTTAGAAAAAGGCTTAGTGTATAACTGACTGTGCAGCTGACTCAATGTCAGTCCAGATGTTTTAGCCAGATGGTTTAAATACAGAAAGGGCAGAAGATGAACCAGAGAAAGGAATAAAGCTGAATGAACATAATTATGGAACTGAAAAGTGTGATTTATATGTATATTCAAATTATATTTTAGAAAATATTGAATTAAATGCATAAATCATAGATGATTTTTTAGCCATCCTATAAAAGATTACTTGCAAATAATAATACTAATAATAACAAACTTCGAATCTAGTTTGATTTTCCAAGATTAGTCACAAGAACCATGATCTAGCCAAATAATAAAACAGTACACAGTATTCACAACTATGATATAATACTATATGCTCATAATGCATTCACAAAAATGAAATAAACTAATATCAGTACATAACTAGAGTTTTAGAATATGATTAATAATATAAATATAAATATAATTATATAAAGGTGCTTTTAATGTGCAGTGTGTAATGATTATCTCCTGGCAAGTTTCTAAAAATTGCAAAATTCTGCAACTAAATTGTGTCTTTTGGTAATCTAGATATATTTTTAATGAAAACATTGAAAATGTTTTGCAGAACAAAATTTATGGTGTTTAGATATATTTTTAATGAACAAATTAACAGTGGTAAAATGTAGATCAAAATTTAATCAGTCTGTTGAGAATATGTACTATATCGCACTGCCCAGTCAGTAAGGAATGACAACTCCTATCCTTATGTTTGTTTGTTTGTTTGCTTGCTTGCTTTTTGTTTTTTGTTTTTGCTGTTGACATATTAAGGAGTCAAAGAGCACATTTTCATGAAGCCGTTCATTCAAAAGGAAATAAAATGGTGACCAATGCACTTTTGACAATTACTCTACAAGCATGCATGTAAGAGGATGGGGATAAATGTATACTTTCTAAAGATGATGGAATACTTTAACAACAACAAATTTAACCATTTTTTCTACTAGAAATAATGTTCTTTTATTATAGTGTAGAAGAAGCCAGATGTTAGCAACTAAGAATATTTTCACACTGGCCTTCACTTTGTAGGTTCATGAAATTCACGCTTCATGATTCCAAGTTTTTTTTGTTTGTTTTAGTAGAGTAGTAACATTTATTTATTTATTTATTTATTTATTTATTTATTTATTTATTTATTTATTTATTTATTTTGCCAGTAACAGGACTTAGATTCAGGTCCTAGTTACAGTCCCTGGAAATTTTTTTCTCTCCAGGTTCCCGCATTTAACAATTTAAGTCCCAAATCCACTTTCCAATTCTTAGCAGTTAATTGGAGATAATTTTCAAGGATTAACCTACCCAGGATGTCTTTGAACCACAGTTCTCAGATCTCAGTCTTCTGAATAACTAAGATTACAAGAATGAACCACCAATGCCTGAACATGTTTTCAAGTTTTAACAGGAGCAAGTTGTATCCTTAAAATATGTCACAGACAAGGCTCTGCCCATGTCCTGAGAATTTGTGGGAAGCAAAGGACTCTAGCAAAATGATCCTCTGCTAATATAAATTATTTGAGCATGGGTTGAGGTTGGCAAGAATTAATTTTTATAACATTACAGGATGGAATAGGAGAAATCCTAGGTCTCCTTGGCTCAGGCCGAAATTTTTTGAATATAGACCCAGAAACACAACAAATCAAAGAAAGGTTGGACAAATGGGATTGCATAAAGTTGCAGAGCTTCTGCAGGGCAAATGACATAGCTAGCAAGATCAATAGAAAGCCCACGGATTGGGAGAAGATCTTTACTAGCCATACAACGGACAAGGGTCTCATATCTAAAATATACTTTGAACTCAAAAAATTAAACCACCCAACAACAAATCCTCAAAGAAACAACTGCCCAATAAATAAGTGGGCGAAAGACTTAAAGAGAAACTTCTCTGAAGAAGAAAGAAGGATGGCCAATAGACACATGAAGAAATGTTCAACATCCCTAGCCATAAAAGAAATGCAAATCAAAACAACATTGAGATATCACCTCACTCCAGTTAGAACGGCAAAAATCAAGAACTCTAACAACAACAGATGCTGGAGGGGATGTGGACAGAAAGGAACCTTACTTCATTGTTGGTGGGAATGTAAACTTGTTCAACCACTTTGGAAAGCAGTATGGAGGTTCCTCAAAAGACTTCACATAGAGCTACCCTATGACCCAGCAATCCCACTTTTGGGCATTTACCCTAATGTTTACAAACAAGACCACACTAAAGCTACCAGCACAACTATGTTTATTGCAGCATTATTTACCATAGCTAAGATATGGAACCAACCCAGATGCCCCTCCGTAGATGAATGGATCAAGAAAATGTGGTATATATACACAATGGAATTCTATGCCTCCATCAGAAAGAATGACATTGCCCCATTTGTTAGGAAATGGAAAAACTTGGAAAAAATTATATTAAGTGAAGTAAGCCAGGCCCAAAGAAACATAGATCCCATGGTTTCCCTTATTTGCAATATCTATTAGTCAAGCAGAAAAGGTCAGATAATGTGATGTCAGGAAAATGAACCCTTAGATATGTATTTTAATGTTTTTTTCTTTCATGCATGTGTTTCTAATGCATTTATAAGATTATCTCTTTGTTGCTTTGTATGTCCCTCCCCCACAGTATAACCCCTGCTTTCACTATATTTGATGTCAGTATAACTTGTGGAGGAGATGGGGAAAAACCAGTTGTTAAAGGATACAGGTGGACCTGTTGCAACAATGAGAAGTACAAGTTGACATGTCCAAAACGAGCTTTACAACGTCTGTGGGGGGGGGGGGGGGAGGGGGGGAAGGAGAAGGATTGGGATTGGGGGGGAGGGGGAAGGCTGGGAAGGGATGTGAAGGGTAAACCAAAGGAGGAGGCTGCAATGCTTGGTAAGAATTGTACGCATTATCCTGCCCATGTAATTGTAACCCCTCTGTACAGTATGTTCACAAATAAAATTAAATTAAATTTAAAAAAATTTAAAAAAAAATAAAAAAAGAATTAATTTTTATTTGAGCAGATATGTAGTTGATACCTGCAGACAACCAAGAATTATGAGAGAGTATATTCTAATCCTATTTGATTAATTGCAGAAAAAATAAATGCAACTACCTCCAGGTCTCTTTATGGTCATATTACATATGTCTGTGCTGAAAATTCACTCTGCTGAAAAGATACACCATATAATTCATTATGAACGGTTTCTCTAGTAACAGTGGTTTATGTTTTTATTTTTATTCTTATTTTTTGTTGGACATGGGACTTGAACTCTGAGCCTGGGAGCTGTCATTCAGCTCTTCAGCTCCCACTTGAGCTTTAACACCACTTCCCTCTTTTCTGAGTGGTTTATTGGAGATAAGAGTCTCACGGACTTTCCTACCTGGGCTAGCTTTGAACCTCAATCCTCAGATCTCAGCCTCCTGAGTAGCTAGGATTACATGCGTGAGCCATCGGTGCCCAGCTAGTTTATGTTTTTAAACAAATCACCATCTAAATATTATGTGTGCTTCTACCAGGATACTTGTGTATTGCAGGATTTGTGTCAGCACCATGAGCATATTTGACTAAATCTCACTATATTTGTGTTCAGATGACCTTGTAATATGATGCTGAAATAATAGTTCTAATAGTATATATAACTTGATATATCTTACAAATTTAAATGAAGTCTTTGCCAAACTCCTAATTTGGTGGACTAAGATTACTTTATGATTTTCCCCCATTGTAGGCAGTTTTCAGTTTCTAACTAGAAAATCAATTACACTGGCACAGAGTAATTAAATGAGGTAATTAGATGTTGATTCAAATTAGGACTACTTTTTGATTGAAACCTTAGTGCACTAAACAGAGATTATCAATGCTATATTCTTAGCATACTTTTTACATATCTTCTGGTGGAATTGTAGAAAATTATGTTTGCAAACAAAATGTATTACACACATTTAAATTGTTTTTACTTCCTAAAACTGAAGGTTTTCTAGATAGGTTTTCTAAAGATAGCTTGGTTGCCTGGTTTTGTTCCCAATCTTAGTGCACAAGTCAATTTCATTTTAATCATTTAAGTCCATATCGAACATTAAAATTACTAGAGTTTCTTCTTGATGTAGCTCCGAATTACTTCGTTGATTTCATCAAGATATATTTTGCCTAATATTTTGGATTCATTTATACTTTTCTTGAACCATTATCTGAATTAATAATACTGTTATATTCTTGAAGTATTTGAAAATTATGTTGTTAGAAAGTCACTTCAGCAGGTCACCAGTGGCTCACGCCTGTAATCCTAGCCATTCAAGAGTCTGAGGATCACAGTTCAAAAGCAGCCCGGGCAGGAAAGTCCGTGAGACTCTTACCTTCAATTAACCACCAGAAAACCCCAAGTGATACTGTGGTTCAAGTGGTAGAGCACACGCCCTGGGCTGAAGAGCTCAGGAATGATGACCAGGGCCAGTGTTCAAGGTCTACAAAAACAAAACAAAACAACAAAAATAAACATTTGTGTCTTTATCTTGGGGTTCATTGCACTTAACGTCATCTTATCCGACCTTTTCTGCTTGTCTCAAACATATACTAGTTATTGCAAATGAGGGAAACCATGGGACCTGTGTTTCTTTGTGCCTGGCTTACTTCACTGAATTTAATTTTTTCCAAGTCTTTCCATTTCCTAACAAATGGCCCAAGATAAAGACACAAGTGATTTTTTTTCTGTCTTGCTATTGCTCCTAACATATTTATAAGGTACCACCTGAGTTTTTTTTGTTGCTTTGTATGTCCCTCTCCCATGGTATAACCCCTGTTTTCACTATATTAGATGCTGGTATTATTTGGGGAGGGGAAAGGAAAATACAAATAGTTTAAACAGGGATACAGGTTGACCCATTGCAACAATGAGATATACACGATGCTATGTTGAAAAACCAACTTTACAATTTAGGCAGGGGGCGGGGGAGGGAGGGAGAATGTAGTTGTGGAGATGGGAGGAAAGGGATGGTAGGGGAAAAACAAAGAAGGGGACAACAAAGCTTGATAAGAAATGTAATCATTACCTTGCTCATGTAGCTGTAACCCCTCCTCTGTATAGTATTCTCACAATAAAAAACATTTAAAAAAAGAAGAAAAAAGAAAGTCACTTCAAATCCAATCACAATAAAGAATATGGCTTGAGACCTTTTATCAGAGTAAATCTGTATTATTATATATACCTGAAGAATTACAGTATTTGGACATATTGTAATTTTATTATACTCAATTCATTTCATTGTATTTGTTTCTCACAATAAACATATCCTTGTCTTTCAGAAATAAATGCTTTTCATGTAACAGCAAAGATGCCAGAGTTGTTTACATCTACATGATGTTTATCTCATAATATCATTTAATTAGAGTGTGATTCACACCAAGAATCTTTAAATGTGCTTTAGATTAGCCTAAGCAAACCCAGTTCCCTGGTCATATTGACATGTTTGTCTATGCTTGCGTATGTTTCATTTGTAGGGCACCAAACAAAATGTAAGGGAACATTTACTTCTCTGGTCAATGATTTAGATGTTCAGTCCAAATTTCTACATTGCTTTAGTAGACAACACAAATCATAGGAAAATTGCTGGAATATGACTTACAATGAGAAAGACGCATTGTCTACTTTAAATTAAATGTAAGAAATATTCTTTCATACAATTATAGTCACATCACTACCCTTCCATCCTTAGTTAAACTTTGTTTAAACTTTCTTCTTTTTAATGACTATTATCTCACCTTGGTCATGAACATAGTGTTGCCTTGACACCTTCAAGCAATGGGTTCTGGATTCCACCAAAGCCAAAACACGTGGATGCTCAAGTCTCTTCTATAGATGAGTAGATAATTTTCATATATCTAACTATAGATAGGTTTATAGATATTCATGGATATTGCCATACATCTGAAATCTAATAATCTCTTTATCTAATGCAATAAAGTATAAATTTCTAGATTGCTTGTTTCATCTATAATATCAAAGACAACCACTATCTTGGTAGTTGCTCTACTATATGAATCAGAGGATAATGATAAATAAAAGTCTGTAGCTACTGAGTACAGACAATTTTTTTCCAAAATATTTTCACACATCAGTGGTTGAATCTACAAATGAGAAACCCACAGATTTAGATGACTTGACTGAATGTAGAAATATTTTATATTCTTGTTCAAATTCTACAAATGATATTAAATGAACAACATATCAGAGCTTAAAAAATGGAAGTCAATGTCAATGTTTGAATATCAAGTTTTAAGAAGAGCACAGACAGTTCAAGACATGCATATAAATATTGACCAAAGCAGGATAAATAACATTTCCACCTTCAAATTATTTTGTGAAATATCACACTGTACCTTGTAAAATTATTATGCGATAATGAAAATTTTCAGTCAAATATTAAGTAACCTGTTTTTCCCATAGAATATAAAATTATATATATATGTATAAAAATATATAAGTGTATATTATATACATATTATATGATATATGATTATATTAATACCATTGTACTTATAATTACATCTATAATTGTACATCGTAATTATAAAGTGGAACTTTCCTATATCTTTACAGTAATAGGAAGGAGGTACACAATGAAGTTAGGCTTCTACCTCCTACCACAGAATTATAAAGGTATGAACAGAAGACTATTTTTCTTAATATTTACATTTCAAAAAGATGGCTCCAAGCTTTCTGAAGAAGTCATTGTTGGGTTATAAAACTGGCTAGAAGTTCTGGAATACATTTACATATATCTCAAAGGGGAAGAGGAAAAAATTACAATTACAAATTTTTTTAATGTTCTAATAAAGCAGAGTAAGAGCCTAAAGGAAAGAAAGAGGAGAAAAAAACTGTCTTACTTTTAATCGAGGTGAGAAGAATGTAAGGCCAGCCTAGGTTAAGGAAGAGATTCTCTTACTGAAGTAGAAAGTACAGCAATTGTTACCTTCCTTGAACCCTTGAGATGTGACTGTTGTGGCTGAACTACTGTGCATTTAATTTATTTAAATGTAGTTAATAGAGGTGAATTTAAATTTAATTAGTACATACTTAGATGTCACAGTATTGAAGTGCATAGGCAAGATTAACCCATAATCACTGGTCGCCATCTTTAGCCATAATAAAAATTTAGTTAATAATTTTTTAAAAATCAGTATTTTAGGCATATTCATTTAAATAAAGTACATCTTATTTTCATTGCTGTTCTCTGGTCACTAAGTATATACATACTGAACTTAAGTTTCATATGTGTGTTCAATTACTATTTGGTTTCCAAATACAAGAAGATAATGACACCACTAGGACATTTCTTCCAATCCCAAATTTGGCATATTTTTTGCCTTTAGTGACAACTTTGCTACATAAAGCTTGAGAGGCAGAGCTTAGCGTTTCAAAAAGACTGTTTTACACGTTCCATGAGAAGCACTCGTCGTCTGTTATTTATTTCACATATTTTTTTCCTGAATGAGTGACATAGAGGAGTGCCCAGATGCATCAACATTTTCTCTTTTTTGGCTGAAAGTTTTTATTTTTAAAAACTTAATTTTGTAGTTCCAGGAAGATGGCGGAGGAGAAGCTGGAATCTGAACAAGCTCTCCCATAGAAAGCAGTTTTAGAGTTCCAGTGAACAGTCCTAAGCCAGAGAATCACACCAAGTGTACCATCACAGGACAGAGAGTTAGACAAGAGAGGGGAAGCCAAGACAAGGAGACACATCTGAGCGCCTGCCAGCAGCCGCCGCGGTGGCGGCAGGGTCGCGGCGGCGACCGCAGCCGCGGCCATACCTGAGCGCTCACACAGAGAGTCCGGGATGAAGGAGCCAGACGCAGCGGGTGAGAGGATTCTACTCAACACCAGCAAGAACCGACAAGGAGCGGACATCTTCATCCTGCAGTTTGCCCGACATCCTCACTCCTTCTCCGGGAGCAGAGGAGGGAAGGCCACCCCTCCCCCCCCAGCACCGGTGATCTCCATCTTGGATACGGACAAAGCTCGGAGGAGCTGCCAGCTCCAACTCAGGCCTTGGAATAAAACAAGCCATTTAGCAGGTCACATGAACTTAACAGCGAAGTGACCTGCCAGACTCAGCTCCATCCAGGGAAAAGTCACCCAGCTCAGGCACCAGCCATTGGAGTGACTCTCCTCACTGGGTAACCAGAGCCAGAGGCTGCCCCTCCCTCTAGCAGCCTCCACAATCAATTGAAAAACAGAAACCCTGAGAATGGCTCCAGGGTGGGCTCTGAATTTTTCACAAAATAGCCCCAGGGAAAAGCTACTGTTTGTTGAAAGGCCTCAACTCTACCAGAACCTAGCCTCATCACCCCTCTTTTGTGATTCTCAAAGCAGATCACCCTCCCATTAAACTAACCTGGGAGGGGGAATCTCAAAATCTTGGGTAAAGCAGAGCATTTTTCTGCCTGTTCGAACAAACTGACTCAAGAAACCAATCAAGCCACAGGACCTCAAGCTGAACAGAGACTCCAACAAGAGGCTGGTTACAGACAAAAGGGAGATACAGGATTCTTCCCACCCCTCCCAAAAAATCAAAAAAAAAAAAATCAAAGAACTTTTTTTTCTTCTTTTCTTTTTTCTTTTTTTTTTTTTTTTTTGGTACCTTATATATATAAAAATTTTTTTTCCTTTTCTAAAACTTTTATTAATCTTTAATTTTTGCCTTTTTTGAAAAAATAATTGTTTTCCAGTAACTTTTTTTCCCTCTTATAATTTTTATTTTAGGAATACCTGAATGTACGTTTTCCTTTCTTTTCTTGTCTTCTCTCTCTTTTTCTTTCTTTCTTAATTATCTTTTTGTTTTTTGTCTAGCTCTACTGAACTTCTGATCTTTTTTTTTCTCCCTTTCTTATCCTTTTCACCTTTTCCTTTCTTTTGTTCTTCTGTATGTGACTTAACTCTTGTCCTGCACATCCTCAGATAAACCCATAGTTAACTAGTAGACCCTATCCCCCATTGTGTACACACTTAATCCACAAATTTATTACTCAATCCAAAACCTCTGAGACTTAAATTCCTTAATAGCAGTACTACCTCTTTATACCTACATAATATTTTAAGCATTTTTTAAGTTTTTCACATCTCCTCTATCTCCCTCCTGTTTTCTCATTATATTCACATTCCTCCCTAAATAGATGGTCTTTCAATCTCCATAACTATATTAATTTTTATGTTTCTAATTTTTTTCTGGTCTCTTTTCATTTCCGTTTCCCTTTCTTCTTTTTCTCTCCCTCTCTACTTGCATCCTACCCAACCTATTTCCTGCATTGAGATTAGGACACAGTTAACTCTCCCTGTGCCTCCCCACACCAATATATTCCTAATTTTTACCCACATCTCTCCCTAACCCTAAAAATTTCTGGTTTTCCAAATTCTTCTCTGCGGTTCGAAGCCCATTAACATATAGTTGTTTGATGTTGAATAGATGTATCTGTTGAACTAGATTGTATCTGTAGACTATTGACTGTATAAATGCAAACGTTGGTTGATGGTTGCCTTAAGATAGTGTTCTAGCACAAAACTGGTGCTATTTTCATCTCAAATGGGCAGAGTAAGCCGGAAAAACACAAGAAAAATGGCAAATCGGGGTATCTCAATTCCCAATCTTGATAATCAGGGGTCAGATCAGATAATGAACAATCCAGAGGAGAGTTCCCAAATAGCTCTACAAACACTGGTGGCAAACATGATAAATGAGAAGTTTGACAACTTACAAAGGACTCTGTATGAGCGTGATAGGGAGAGAGAGGAGGCATCCCAAAAGTTTATACAGGAATATCATAAGCGTGAGGAAGCTACTCAAAACCTGATACAGGATTTGGGTGAACAACTTGAGAATACTCAAAGAGAAAGGGAGGAATGGCGTGAGCAGGCTGAGAACACTCAAAGAGAACTGCAGGAATCCCACAAACGGGAGGAAAGAGAACTGCAGGAATCCCACAAACGGGAGGAAGCTAATCAAAGAGTAATTCAGGAATTGAGAGACCAGGTAGAGAACACACAAAGATCACTAAAGGCATTCATGGAATCCATTAACAAAGAGCTGAAGGAAGTAAGGGAGACCACAAAGGGAATGCTGAATGGAACCCAACAGAAGGAATGGGAGTCCAAAGAAACCATAACCAATCAACAAAGTGATTTGAGAACAAACACTGAACACCAAATTAAGGAAGTAAAGAAATTCATACAAGACCTAAAACAGAGCTTCAACAAAGAACTTGAAGCCATCAAAGCTGACCAATTAGAAGGAAAAGAGATAAAAAACAAAGTAGAGAGTCTTGACAGTAGGTTAGACCATGCAGAAGATCGAATCTCAGGGATTGAAGACAGCCTAGATATTATAGAGAAAGAACATACAACCATCCAAGACAAGTCCAAGAAGTATGATAGATCTATCCAACACCTGGAAGACACCATCAGAAGGCCTAATCTAAGGATAATGGGTGTAGAGGAGCACCTAGAAACAGAAGTTAATGGTCTAGGAAATTTGTTTAACAGGATCCTAGCAGAGAACTTCCCAAACATACAAAAAGATAGGCCTATTCAGATACAAGAAGCCTTTAGAACCCCAAATAGACCAGACCAGAATAGGACATCCCACCGTCACATTATAATCCATACAGGATCAACTCAGACCAAGGAAAAGATCCTTAAAGCTGTCAAGGAGAAAAGGGTAATCACCTATAAAGGGAAACCAATTAGAATCACCTCAGATTTCTCAGCAGAGACAATCAAAGCAAGAAGAGCCTGGAATGATGTATGCCATGCCCTAAAAACAAACAACTATCAACCAAGAATACTGTACCCAGCTAAACTCTCCTTCATAACTGAAGGCCAAATAAAAACCTTCCATAGCAAAGAAAAATTGAAACAATACATCTCCACCAAACCAGCCCTACAAAAGATTCTTAAAGATGTCCTACACATAGAAAACCAACAAGACCGCAACAAAGGCCAAGAAACTGCACCCAAACTGAGAATCCAAGAACCATAGGAAGAACCCAGTTTTCGCAGCCCCCAAGAAGGTGGATAACATGGCAGGAACTCCCAAATACCTCTCAGTCCTATCTCTTAACGTTAACGGACTGAACTCTCCAATTAAGCGACATAGACTGTCTAGTTGGATTAAAAAACAAGACCCTTCTATCTGCTGACTGCAGGAGCAACATCTTGCCCGTAAAAACAAACACATTTTCAATGTTAAAGGTTGGAACAAAATCTACCAAGCAAACGGCCCCCATAAACAGGCGGGAGTTGCAATCTTAATGTCAGATAAAATAGACTTCAAATTAAAATTCGTGAGAAGAGATAAAGAAGGTCGCTACATACTAATTAAAGGATCGCTCCTTCAGGAGGATATTACAATTCTAAATATCTATTCGCCAAACAATGGAGCACCCAAATTTATCAAAGAATCACTACTTTCCCTCAAATCCCATATAGATCCAAAGACATTAATTGTTGGGGATTTTAACACACCACTCTCCCCACTAGATAGATCAACTAGGCAAAAACTCAACAGAGAAACCGCAGATCTAAACAGCTGCATAGATCTACTAGACTTAACAGACATCTACCGAACATTTCACCCAGCAGCATCAGAATACACGTTTTTCTCAGCAGCACATGGAACGTTTTCTAAAATAGACCACATTCTAGGCCACAAAGCAAACTTGTCTAAATTCAGAAACATTGAAGTTATACCTTGCATTCTCTCTGACCACAAGGGAATAAACTTAGAACTCAACACCAAAAGCCACCAAAGAAAGTCCGGTATCACATGGAGGCTGAACAACACACGGCTGAATCAAGAGTGGGTCATGGAAGAGATTAGAAAGGAAATTCAAATGTTCATGCTATTCAACAAAAATGAACACACAAATTACCAGCTCCTCTGGGACACAGCAAAGGCAGTACTCAGAGGCAAGTTTATAGCTCTGAGCTCCTACATCAACAAATTGGAGAGATCTGAAACTAACAATTTAATGACACATCTAAACCTCCTTGAAAAAGAGCAGCAAGATAAACCCCAATCCAGTAGACGGAAAGAAATAATCAAAATTAAATCAGAAATAAATGAATTAGAATCCAAAAAAGCTATAGAAAGAATCAACAAAACAAAGAGTTGGTTCTTCGAAAAAATTAACAAAATTGACAGACCCTTAGCAAATCTTATCAGAAAAAGAAGAGAACACACCCAAATTAATAAACTCAGAGATGAGAATGGAAACATCACCACGGAAACAACCAAGATTCAGAACATTATAAGGGAATATTCTCAAAACTTTATGCTAATAAGTTTGAGAACTTGACAGAAATGGACCTTTTCCTAGCAAATATTGACATGCCAAAACTAAACCAAGATGAGTTAAACCAGCTTAACAGGCCCATATCAAGCATTGAAATAGAAACAGCAATAAGAGACCTCCCAGCTAAGAAAAGTCCAGGACCAGATGGTTTTACAGCGGAATTTTACAAGGCCTTCAAAGCAGAGCTCACACCAATACTCCTCCAACTCTTCAATGAAATTGAAAGAGAAAGCTCACTACCGAACACATTCTATGAAGCCATCATAACCCTCATCCCAAAACCAGGCAAGGACTCATCAAAGAAAGAGAACTAAAGACCCATTTCTTTGATGAACATTGATGCAAAACTTCTCAACAAAATTTTGGCCAACCGACTTCAACAATTCATCCAAAACATCATACACCACGATCAAACAGGATTCATTTCAGGGATGCAAAGCTGGTTCAATATACGCAAATCAATTAATATTATTCATCACATCAACAGGAGCAACAATAAGAACCACATGGTTATCTCAATAGATGCAGAAAAAGCATTCGACAAGATCCAACACCCCTTTATGATGGTTTTGGAAAAATTAGGAATCCATGGAATAAGGCTGTATATGACAAACCTACAGCCAGCTTTATACTTAATTGTGAAAACCTAAAGCCATTTCCTCTTAACTCAGGAACAAGACAAGGATGTCCACTCTCTCCACTTCTCTTCAATCTAGTATTAGAATGCCTAGCTACGCCAATAAGACCAGATGCAGACACAAAGTGGATCCAAATAGGGAAAGAAGAGATAAAACTGTCCCTCTTTGCAGATGACATGATCTTGTATTTAAAGAATCCCATAGACTCCACTCCCAAATTACTCAAGCTGATTCAAAACTTTGGCAAAGTAGCAGGTTATAAAATTAACCCCCAAAAATCAATAGCTTTTCTGTATGCCAACAATGAGAAAAGTGTGGCTGAAATTAGGAAAGCAACTCCATTTGTAATAGCCCCACAAAAAATAAAATACCTAGGAATTAACTTAACTAAAGAAGTGAAGGACCTCTATGATGAAAACTTTAAAATCTTGAAAAAGGAAATCAACACAGAACTTAAAAAATGGCAAACTCCCATGCTCCTGGATTGGAAAGATTAACATCGTGAAAATGGCAATACTTCCCAAGGCTATCTACAAATTCAACGCAATACCTATCCAAATTCCAACCTCATTCTTCAAGGAAATAGAAGAGGCAATCCAAAAATTCATATGGAACAATAAAAGACCCCGAATAGCAAAAACGCTCCTGAATGGAAAGAACACTGCTGGAGGAATATCAATACCAAACTTCAAACTCTACTATAAAGCCATAGTAATCAAAACAGCTTGGTATTGGCATAAGAACAGACCTCAGGACCAATGGAATAGAATTGAAAACCCAGAAATGAACCTACAGACCTGTAGCCATCTAATCTTCGATAAGGGAGCTAAAACAATAGAATGGAAGAAAGACAACCTCTTCAGTAAATGGTGCTGGCAAAATTGGTTAACTACATGTAGAAAACTTAAGCTAGATCCTTATATATCACCCTGCACCAGAATCAACTCCAAATGGATCAAAGACCTTGAACTCAAAGCAGACACTCTGAAAACATTACAGGATGGAATAGGAGAAACCCTAGGTCTCCTTGGCTCAGGCCGAAATTTTCTGAATAGAGACCCGGAAATACAACAAATCAAAGAAAGGTTGGACAAATGGGATTGTATAAAGTTGCAGAGCTTCTGCAGGGCAAATGACATAGCTAGCAAGATCAATAGAAAGCCCACGGATTGGGAGAAGATCTTTACTAGCCATACAACGGACAAGGGTCTCATATCTAAAATATACTTGGAACTCAAAAAATTAAACCCCCCAACAACAAATCCTCAAAGAAACAACTGCCCAATAAATAAGTGGGCGAAAGACTTAAAGAGAAACTTCTCTGAAGAAGAAAGAAGGATGGCCAATAGACACATGAAGAAATGTTCAACATCCCCAGCCATAAAAGAAATGCAAATCAAAACAACATTGAGATATCACCTCACTCCAGTTAGAATGGCAAAAATCAAGAACTCTAACAACAACAGATGCTGGAGGGGATATGGACAGAAAGGAACCTTACTTCATTGTTGGTGGGAATGTAAACTTTTTCAACCACTTTGGAAAGCAGTATGGAGGTTCCTCAAAAGACTTCACATAGAGCTAGCTCCCCTATGACCCAGCAATCCCACTTTTGGGCATTTACCCTAATGTTTACAAACAAGACCACACTAAAGCTACCAGCACAACTATGTTTATTGCAGCATTATTTACCATAGCTAAGATATGGAACCAACCCAGATGCCCCTCAGTAGATGAATGGATCAAGAAAATGTGGTATATATACACAATGGAATTCTATGCCTCCATCAGAAAGAATGACATTGCCCCATTTGTTAGGAAATGGAAAAACTTGGAAAAAATTATATTAAGTGAAGTAAGCCAGGCCCAAAGAAACGTAGGTCCCATGGTTTCCCTTATTTGTAATATCTAGTATATGTATGAGTCAAGCGGAAAAGGTCAGATAATGTGATGTCAGGAAAATGAACGCTTAGATGTGTATTTTAATGTTTTTTTCTTTCATGCATGTGTTTCTAACACATTTATAAGATTATCTCTTTGTTGCTTTGTATGTCCCTCCCCCACAGTATAACCCCTGCTTTCACTATATTTGATGTCAGTATAACTTGTGGAGGAGATGGGGAAAAACCAGTTGTTTAAGGATACAGGTGGACCTGTTGCAACAATGAGAAGTACAAGTTGTCATGTCCAAAACGAGCTTTACAACGTTGGTGCGGGGCGGGGGGGCTGGGGGGGGCGGAAGGAGAAGGATTGGGATTAGGGGGGGAGGGGGGGAGGCTGGGAAGGGATGTGAAGGGTAAACAAAGGAGGAGGCTGCAATGCTTGGTAAGAAATGTACGCATTATCCTGCCCATGTAACTGTAACTCCTCTGTACAGTATGTTCACAAATAAAATTAAATTAAATTAAAAAAAAAAAGATCCTTGGGGTGACATTGTCCATAAAGAAATGTACTCATGAGGAGCTGAGACTATAATCACTGAAATCATGGCAGTTTTGAAAGAAAATCTTGTGAAAATGTGTTGAGCTATGATCACGATAGCATGTAGATTTTTAGCCATGATGCTTTTGAAAACATGGCTTTGAATATTAATGTTCAACTTAATAAATGAGATACATTTAAAAAAAAAAGAAATGTACTCATTACTTGACTTATAATGCCTCTGTACATCTCCGTTATAGTAATAATGAAAATAAAAAAGAAGAACCCTATCCCTTTAAAAGGCGATGTAAACAAATCCCAATTGTGCTTAATAATTTTATTTTTAGGTCATAATTATGTTATTAAGTTGTTAATTAAAACTATAACTAACAGACTTAAACTCTAGGAGGGCTATGATTTAGGAATTACTGTCCTATTTGATTATGTTTTACTCACAGTTGGTGCCATCATATTACCAGCGTAAATCAAGAAGTATAGCCTGGTTAAATGTATTTTGCAATAGAGCAGGAGTTAAAAGCTATATGTGATATCATAATTCTTTTTCTCAAGTTGGTGGAAGAAGGTATTCTGTAGGTACATTCAAATACATCTTTCCAAAGGAAAATATTTTTCACTATTATTCTTGGTGGCAGTGCTCTTTTTTTGAAAGTTAATTTAGAACAGATAACCCAATAGTGCATTTAGCAAAGGATATTTATATAAAAGTCATTCCTCCATCACTAAGACCTATAGAAAAAAAGAGAAAAGGTATACAATTAATTTAGGTAATATATGATAACTTGAAATCATAATACAGTACACAAAAAGTATGTAAATAGAATGAGACTATTTAAATCACCTTCACCAGAACTCTTTAAAAATACACTCTTTTTTTTTTAGTCACTTTTTTTAAAATTGTGAAAATACCATATAGAGGGGTTACAATTACATGGGCAAGATAATGAGTACATTTCTTATCAAGCATTGTTGCCTCCTCCTTTGTTTCCCCTTCCCATGCCTTCCCATCTTCCCCCCTCCCCCCTCCCCCCTACCCCCTCTCCCCACGGGCCAAAATTGTAAAGTATATTTTTTGACATAACGACTTGTACATCTCATTGTTGCAATGGGTCCACCTGTATCCCTATTTAAACGATTTGTTAAAAATACACTTTCTTACTTATTAAGGCCAAGAGGTCAAACTGTATAATTACAGATGAAACACTTCATATTAAATTATGATGGGGTAAACTTAAAAAAAAAAAATTAACAGTCACAGCCTGGGCCCCAACAGTTGGGCTAAGTAAAACACATTAACACAGCACAAATTGCATTTAAAGAAATCCTAAAGGGCTTCATAAAAGATTTTATTTTTTATTTTTATTTTTTTTCAAAAGTGGTTATATAATTTCCCAAATTTCACAGTATTGTGGGATAGTGATGCTCAGTTA
This sequence comes from Dipodomys spectabilis, assembly GCF_019054845.1. Classification (NCBI taxonomy): domain Eukaryota; kingdom Metazoa; phylum Chordata; class Mammalia; order Rodentia; family Heteromyidae; genus Dipodomys; species Dipodomys spectabilis. The sequence continues at coordinate 495,543 of NW_024870713.1, forward strand.
AAGTCACAAACACATTCTAACTTTCCTGGAGCAAATTGTCTATCATGGTCTATAACATTTATGAATTCTATGAGCTTTGCAATAGTTATTTCTTCCACATTGGGTGATATGTACATTTCTTTTGTTTTGCATAGCATCAGCTGTTCCCTCTTTTCCACTTGTTCCCTCCCTCCCATCACTGCCATTGAGTTGCTTAGTTCATTTTTGTCAATGTCCAGTGCAGCTGTTGGGTCCCGTTGTTATATGTTTTTCCCTGATTCCCTCTAGTTCTGTGTTATCTTCCTGGTTCCCCTCCGGTGTACACATATATACCATACATGTGATCAGCACCATGGAGTTAGTAGTGATTCGACCAGATGAGTGGAAGTCCTTTGTTTCTTAAGTCCTCCAAATTTTGTCGTATCACCTAACACTTTGGATTTAACATCCACTTATCAGGGAGACCACGTGCCGTTTGTCTCTTTGCTCTTGGCTTACCTTGCTCAACATGATTTCTTCTTCCTCCGTCCATTTCCCTGCAAATGCCATTATTTTGTCATTTCTAATGGCTGCATAATATTCCATTGTGTATAGATACCACAATGTTTGGATCCATTCATCTGTGGTGGGACATCTGGGTTGTTTCCTTATCCTGGCTATTGTGAACAGTGCTGCAATAAACATGGAGGTGCATGTGTCCTTGTATACTGGTTACTGTTGTTCAGGATAGATGTCTAGAAGTGATATGACTGGTAACAAGAAAGGTCAATATTTAGCTTTCTGAGGACCCTCCAGACTGCTTTCCAAAGTGGTTGTATAAGTATACATTGTCACCAGCAGTATAATAGGGTTCCTCTTTCTCCACATCCCCTCCAGCATTTGTCGTTGGCTGACTTGAGGATGTGGGCCATTCTGACTGGGCTAAGGTGGTATCTCAGAATTGTCTTTATTTGCATTTCCTTCACGACCAGGGATGATGAACATTTCCTCATGTGTTTCTTTGCCATTTTTATCTCTTCATCTGAGAAGTCTCTCTTTAGTTCCCTTTCCCATTTAGTAATTGGTTTGTTAGGTTTGGGAGGGATTAGTTTCTTGAGTTCCCTGTATATACTGGATAGTAACCTCTTGTCTGATATATTGCTGGTAAATATTTTTTCCCAATTAGTTGATTGTCTTTCTAGCTTGGTTACTATAGCTTTAGCTGTGCAGAAGCTTTTTATTTTAAGGTAGTCTCATTTGTCGAGTCTCTCCAATTTGTTGTGGTACTGGGACTCTGTTCAGGAAGTTCCTTCCTGTGCCTATTAGTTCATGTGTCTCTCCTACTCTGTCCTGCAGTAGTTTCAGAGATTCAGGTTTAATGTTAAGGTCTTTAATCCATTTTGAGTTGATGTTGGTGCATGGTGATAGGCTGGGGTCCACTTTTAGTCTTCTGCATGTGGCCGCCCAGTTTTCCCAGCACCAGTGGTTGAAGGGGCTGTGTTTCTTCCATTGTATGTCTTTGTCAAATATCAGCTGACTCTAGGCCTGTGGATTTATATCTGGATCTTCTATTCTATTCCATTGGTCTTTGGGTCTGTTTTTGTGCCAGTACCATGTGGTCTTTGTTATTATAGCTCTGTAGTAGAGTTTGAAGTTCGGCATGGATAGCCCTCCCATATTGTCTTTATTCCCTAGAATTGTTTTGGCTATTCTAGGTCTTTTGTTGTTCCATATGAATTTTTGGACTGTTTTCTGGATTTCAGAGATGTACATCATTGGGATTTTAATAGGAATTGCATTGAATTTGTATATTAATTTTGGCAGTATTGCCATTTTCACTAAATTAAGTCTGCCTATCCAAGAGCATGGGAGGTCTTTCCATTTCCTAGTGTCTTCTGTAATTTCTTTCTTTAACTTTTTATAGTTTTCATTAAGTAGTTCTTTTACATCTTTGGTTAGGTTAATTCCTAAATATTTTATTTTGGGGGGAGGTTATTGTAAATGGGGTTGCCTCCTTTATTTTCCTCTCTGCTTGTACATTGTCAGTGTACAGAAAGGCAACTGATTTTTGTGGGTTTATTTTGTATCCTGCTACTTTGCCAAAGTGATTTATGATATCTAAGAGTTTGGAATGGAGTTTTTGGGATCGTGAAGATATAGTGTCATGTCATCTGCATAAAGGGATAGTTTAACTCCTTCTTTCCCTATGTGGATCCCTTTAATGTCTTTTTCTTGCCTTATTTCCCTGGCTAAGGGTTCCAGGACTATATTGAAGAGGAGTGGAGACAGTGGGCATCCTTGCCTTGTTCCTGATTTTAGGAGAATTGGTTGTAGCTTTTCCCCATTAAGTATAATATTGGCTATTGGTCTGTCATAAGTGGCTTTTATTGTTTTAAGAAATGTTCCTTCTATTCCTATTTTCTCCAGAGCTGAATGTTAAATTTTATCAAAGGCCTTTTGTGCATCTGTGGAGATAATCATGTGATTCTTGACTTTGGCTCTGTTGATGTGTTGGATTACATTGATTGACTTACGTATGTTAAACCATTCCTGCATCTCTGGGATGAAGCCTACCTGGTCATAGTGTATGATTTTTTTATGTGTTTCTGGATTCTGTTAGCTAGAATTTGGTTAAGGATCTTTGCATCTGAGTTCATCAAGGAAATTGGCTTGTAATTCTCTTTTTTGGTTGGGTCTTTGCTGGTTTGGGGATGAGTGTGATATTGGCGTCGGAGAATGAGTTTTGGATAGCTCCTTCTTTCTTTGTTTCTCTGAAGAGCTTGAGGAGTATGGGTATTAATTCTTCTTTAAAGGTCTTATAGAATTCTGTTGTGAATCCATCTGGTCCTGGGCTTTTTTTTGTTGGAAGACTTTTGATAGCTTCCTGTATCTCATTATAGGATATTGGCTTATTTAATTGGTTAACTTCTTTGCTCAATTTGGGCAACTTGTATTTCTCTAAAAATGCATCCATTTCTGCCAGGTTTTCTTTCTTTTGAAAGTATAACTTTTGAAAGTAGCCCATTAAAATTGTTTGGATATCTTGGGTATGTGTTGTGATTTTTCCTGTGGCATCCCTAATCTTGTTAATGTGGGTTTCCTCTCTTCTTTTTTTAATTAATCTTGCAAATGGTCCATCAATTTTATGTTTTTTCAAAGAACCAGCTTTTTGTTTTGTTAATATTGACTATGAGTCTCCTATTCTCTCTTTCATTACTCTCCGCTCTTAGTTTGGTTATCTGGCTCCATCTAGTAACTTTAGGTTCCATTTTTTCTTGTTTTTCTAGCTGTTTTAATTGCAACATGAGATTATTTCCTTGGTCTGTCTCTATTTTCTTGATATGGGCACTGAGAGCAATAAATTTGCCCTTCGGGACTGCTTTTGCTCTGTCCCACAAGTTTGTTTGCTATGTGTTTTCATTATCATTGAGTTGTAGGAATTTTTTAATTCTTCTTTAATATCTTCCATTACCCAGGCATTGCTTAGAAGTGTGCTATTCAGTTTCCATGTATTAGAGTAATTTCTGCGATATGCTTTGTTATTGAGAACTAGCTTGATTCCACTGTGGTCAGATAGGATACAGGAGATTATGTCGATCCCCTTGTATTTACTTAAGTTCCTTGCATGAACTATGATATGGTCTATTTTGGAGAAAGTTCCATGAGCTGCTGAGAAGAATGTGTACTGTGTTGTTTTAGTGTGAAATACTCGGTAGATGTCAGTTAGTTCTGCTTGAGGAATAGCCTCACTTAATTCGGTAGCTCTTTGCCAATCCTCTGGTTGGTAGACTTGTCCTTTGGTGAGAGTGGTGTGTTAAAGTCTCCTACTATTATCGTATTGGGATCTATTTTATTCTTTAAGTTTGAGAGTATTTGCTTAACATATTTGGGTGCTCCAATGTTTGGGGAATATAAGTTGATGGTAATATCCTCCTCTTGGATTGTTCCCTGTATTAATATGTAGTGTCCGTCCTTGTCTTTTTGTATTGATTTTAATGAAAAGTTTATTTTGTCAGATATCAGGATTGCTACACCTGCTTTCTTACTGAGGGCATTTGGTAGATCCTTTTCCATCCCTTCACTCTGAGTTTGTTTGTATGTTTGGCTGAGAGGTGGTTCTCCTGAAGGCAACAGATGGATGGGTCATGTTTTCTGATCCAGTCTGCAGTTCTTTTTCTTTTGATTGGCTAATTAAGACCGTTAATATTAAGAGATAGTATAGAGAGATGCATTGTGGTCCCTGTCATTTCCTGTTTTCCTCAGTTTTTCTTCTTTCTTTTCCTCCTGTGCTTGCTCAGTTAGACTTCTGTTAATGCTTGTCTGGGTGCAGGTCCCAGTTCCTGCTTGCTTTCTTCAGGTTGTGTTGCCCCTCTTAATATTCTTTGTAATGCTGGCTTAATGTTTATGTATTCATTTAGTTTTTCTTTGCTATTAAAAATTTTCAGTTCTCCATCAAATGTGAATGCTAGCTTTGCCGGGTATATCAGTCTGAGTTGGCAGTTATTGGCTCTCAGGGCTCGGATGGTACTTTCCCAGGCCTTTCTTGCATTCAGTGTTTGTGTGGAGAGATCTGCAGTAATTGTAATTTTTTCCCATTGTAGTATAGGTCCTTCTTCATTTTTGCTGCATGCAAGATTGTTTCTTTATTATTCAGATCTATCATTTTTACTATAATGTGTCTAGAAGTGTTTCTCCTGGGATCTTGCTTGTTAGGTGTTCTATATGCTTCTGTTATGTAGGTAAGATGTTCTTTTTTGAGATGGGGAAAATTTTCACTGATTATGTTGTTGAATAGGTGTTGCATTTCCTTGCTTTGAAATTCCTCACCTTTGTCCACTCCAATTATACGAAGGTTAAATTTCTTGGCACTGTCGGCTTGCTCTTGAATCTTCCTTCGGCATAATTTAAGTGATTTTTTTCCATATCTGTCATTTTTTGTTCCAGTTGATTTATTCTGTCTTCTGTATCTGACATTCTACATTCCATTTCATTCATTCTGTTAAACAAACTATGGCGTCCATTGTGGTTTGCATGGAGGAAATTGATTCATTTTTGGATTCTATGTTGGTTCTCAAAGTACTAATCTCACTTCTTATTGAGGCGTGTACTGCCTCTATTTTTGCACTAACTTCACCTCTTAGTGAGGTATGTTTTGCCTCTATTTTTGCATGCATCTCCTTTTTGATATCCTGCATCTCTTTCGATATTTTGACCCTGTGTTCTTTAAATTTCTGGTCCATTTCTTACTTTATTTCTTGAGTCATTGCCTCCAGCATCTCTTGGAAGGAGCTTTTGTCTTCCATTCCTGCTTTGCTCCTACTGGGGTTCTCCCCTGGGTGGCTGCTGGCTTTTGGGGGTAGCTTGCTATCCTGGGTGTTGATAAACCTTGTAATTTTTCTCTGTGATTTTTGCATGGGGATTCAGGGATTATTGGAGACTAATCTGGAATTTTGTTTTGGTCAATAGGTGTCTGTCTTTGCTTAGTTGTTGTTTCTGTGCTGGTAGAGAGAGTCTGTACCTGATCTCGGTTCTGTTGGGGGCCGACCTCCAGCTGCTGGTCTGACCCACATAGAGTTCTTGGCTCTCGGATTTAGATCACTGGCAGTTAGAAGTGTTAAGCAACCTAGACTGCTCCCTTTTGTTCCTACAGGTGCTCTTGGCGAGATCGGATGTGCTGGATGCACTCTCCCAGGTGCTGGAGTCTGCTATGGGTTCCTGATTTTTTTTTTTTTGGCCACTTGTGTGCTTAAACTCTGGGTTTGTGCACTGTCCCTTAGCTCTTCAGCTCAAGGCTGGCACCCTACCATTTAAGCCACAGCACCACTTCTAGCCCTTTCTGTTTATATGGTGCTGAGGAATCAGATCCAGGGCCTCATGCACCCAAGACAAGCACTCTACTGCTGAGCCACCTACCAGCCTGAGCTCCTGACTATTATCAGGTGTTGGTGGCCTGTGTTGTCCAATTCCCAGCCTAGAAAATATGGGTCATGTTCTGGTGGGATTTGGGCTTCTCTTGTCCTGAACCCCCAGGTCTTTTGCTGTCACAGGCGTGATTCCCAGTGTAGCCTCCCCCATGGCCTACCCTCCTCTCCCCACTGCCCCCAGCCCCAACACCAGCATGGCCACTGCTCTGGGGAAGACAACCCACAGCCCAGGCAGCATCAAAGTGCCACAGTGTGTGGCTGGCTGAGAGCTGTGAAGCAGAATAGGTCTCTCTGATCAGTGTCTTTCACCTCACTTACTCATGTATTAATTGTATTAATTTGGTACTTAATTTGTGGATCTTATAAGTATCATTTCATTAAGCCTTTGCAGAATAGCTGGTAGAAATATAGTCCCAAATTCGGATTGTCTCTTGTTTAATTCTTTCAAGATTCAGAGATGTTTTAAGTAGTTATAATAATCATGAACTCTCATTTCCATAGCAGAGTGCTATTCAGAAAATAATTACTTATGCATCTGTTATCTATTATTTACAATACTTGAAACTTTTAAAATTCAAATATTACAGGAAGATCTTTGATTCATGTTGAATGGATGTTTATGAGAGGTTGAGCTGTTGCATGCATTCGTGTGTGTGTGTGTGTGTGTGTGTGTGTGTGTGTGTGTGTAGGGGAGTGTACATGTGTACCTGTATTATTGAAATCACGGATATGGATGATGAGCGCTGGTCTGAACTTGTTTCCTTTTTCTGAGATATACATTGTGGTGTTTCTTTGTTGGTGGTAGGCTCTGACTGCTTGCCTTTGCCTGGTGTACACTTTCCAGCTCAATTTTTCAATAAAATCTTCTTATTTCTTATTGAGCATACAGGGCTCTGATATTACTTTGTCTTAGTCTATCATCTAGGATCTTATTTTCCTCTTTAAAAATTAACATTCAATATAAATTTTACTTCCTGGATGATTTGAATTTAAATTGAGAAATAAGTATTATAAGACCTTTGAGCTCTGTATTCATGATGAAAAACCATTTTGAATTCTCTTTTTAATGCACTAACACCTGGACACATTTGTTAGCACCAAGGAATTTTAAGAAATTCCTTTGGTAGTTTTAGTTTAAAATACCCTCCTCTGTGATTTTGAAAAGAGGAGACAAACAATTCCAGGTAACAATGATAACAATTTTATTCATTAAAATATCAGATAATTCATAAATTTGAATATTTCTAGTGGCAAATGAATATATTTGCTCAATAGATTTGCTTAATAAACCCGAGCACAAAACACTACTCATAGGGGATGGAAAGGTGCCTCTGTGGTAGACTGCTTACCTGGCATGCATGAGGCCCTGGGTTGGATTCCTCAGCACCATATAAGCAGAAAAAACCAGAAGGGGTGTTGTGGCTGAAGTGGTAGAGTACTAGCCTTCAGCTGAAGAGCTGAGGGATGGCGCCCAGAGTTCAGCCCCCACGACCAACAACAACAAAAAAAACAAAAAACTCCATAGGTGGGCCTGAGTCTTAAATGCATCTAAGGAAAACTTGAGGAGAGAATCATCAACCTGGATTTTTAAAATTGTTATTATTAAGGTAGTGTACGCATAGGACACCATTTTGTCAGTCAGGTAATGAGTTTATTTCTTATTGACAGTCTCATCACTTTCTTTGCTCTCTCTCTCTCTGTTTTTCCCTTTGTCCCTGTCCACAAGTGGTAGAGTTCATTGTCAACATAATATCTACAGAGAACCACTGCTGCATTTGTTTCCCTGTTCTCCTTGAATTTCTGTGGCTCCCTCATTGTCCATAAATGGATAAGCAAGAACAGAAAAATCCCTCTTGTTTCCAATTCCTGGAATTCATTTCAATATAAATATCAGTAGTTTTATGAGAGTGTCAAGCTCTATCCACACATCTCGAACACTTATACTTCCTGCAACCAGTCATAACTCCCACCAGATTCTAAGGTCCACAAAGTAATTCTTTTCACTTTCCACACAGGAAGAACCTGAGATTCAAAAAGATTAAGTAACTTGCTGGAAATACTGGGCTGAGCATTAAAGCTCACTCTTAGAGCTTACCTACTCCAGAGAATGAAATCTGAAAATCATAGTTTGAAACCAACCCAGGTTGACATATCCATTACATGTTTATCTCCAGTTAACCAGCAGAATTGTGTGTTTCAAGTGGTAGAGTTAGAACGCCACAAGACTTGAATGGGAAATTTAAAGGATAGTGCCAATATGTTGTTTTTTTAACAACCAATGCTGTCCTATACAAAATCTCAGATGCCACACACACACACACACACACACACACCTGAAAAAAGATGTTAGTACTGAAATCCAAATAGTTTTTTTTTTAATTTTTATGTTTTATTATTAGCTTTAATGAGATTTGAGTTGGTAGTCTCTGCTGATGAGCCACAATTTGAAAACTGTTGAAATTACTACCCGTGACTGTGCTCAGAGAAACATTCTCCTATTTAAGTCTTCCTCCTTTTCCAGCAATGATAAGTTGTCTCTCCTTGACCCCGTTTCTTCTTTTGGGACCCAATATCTTAGGTGACAACTACTGTACTGAATGGTACCTGCCTTGGGAAAAGTGTTCTTAGTTCATCATTCAGTGGAGGTTGTTAACACTCACCCATGATCACTCTGTGCTCAGAATCGGAAACTTCTTAAGGCCAAGAATTCTGGGGAAGAATTCTGTGCTATTTCATTTTTTTTAATAGCAGCTTCCACCTATTGTCTACTGTAAGCAGTGTGTGAAAAGAAAGATTGTCTCTAGAAGACAGGAGCACTATACTCACTGTTGCTCTCAGAACACAGGAGGAGGGAAAAGAAGTTCTGAAAGAGCCATATAGTCTAGACATTGAGCTCTTAGAAACTCAGGCTGCCTGTTATCTTACTTTCAACCTAGAAAGTCAGAGCCGGAAGGGGTTTGTAAGCTCCACTTATATTCCTGATCATGAGGTTCCCTTCCCCTCAGTTCTTCTGACCCTTTGCTTCAGGGTTTCACAGTGTGTCTTTCTTTCTTGTTAGTTCATTGAATATTCAGCTTGCCTAACCGCGGGTTTCCATTCTCTTAGTAGATGTTTTGCATTCTAGGACCTTCTTCCAGTGAACTCTCTTCCTAGGCCCTCATATGCATATGCCCACAGAAGTGAGTGATTCACAGACTGTGGGACATAGTTGCTCAATGATGATCAACTCAGAGACTCGGGTTCCATTTGGAGCCTTTCTGAGAGGTCTTGGCCTAGGCACTGTGGGCAACATGGAAAGCAATTCCTCAGAGCAATACCACTGACAGAAAGTGAGCCCTGACTAGTCCTTAGCCCTTGACAGTTCCACCTAAGGGTGTGAACAAATGACCAAGTCCTGTTTAGTTTATTGCACAGTACCCCAATCACTGAAGTCATTTTGAGCCTAAGAGAAAAATCTCCTTTGTAAAGGAGTACACATAAGAAGCAGATGATGCCCCACACTCAAATGCTCCAGGAGAAGAGAGTGTAAGGGTGTCTACATTGTTGGGAAATAGGATTCTGAGGGGTGGTAAGGGAAGATTTCGGATATTAAACTTTGAAGTGATTATAAGGTTTTGAATTGCTAACCCAACTTCCTTACTGCCTCTTAGATCTAGTTGCAGGAAGTGGTGGCATTTTTTTTGTCAGTCATAGGGCCCGAACTCTGGGCCTGGGCACTGTCCCTCAGCTCTTCAGCTCAAGGCTAGCACACTACCACTTGAGCCATGGCGCCACTTCCAGCTTTTTCTGCTTATGTGGTTCTGAGGAATTGAACCCAGGGCCTCTGGCATGCAAGTCAAGCACTCTACCACTGAGCTACCTTCCCAGCCTTGGTGGAATTTTTATGATCACAAAATGGATTTTTTAACCCCAGGCCCAAACTCTAGGTGTTCTTGTTAGATCTTCCCACCTGCCACTTATGCCAAATAAAGAGATGTGGTGAAGGTCAGGAAAGGACATTGATTAGATGTCAGCCATGCAAGACAACACCTTAGCACAACTTCAGAACACTAAGCAATACTCACCTACTTTTCTATTCACCCATGTCATTAGATCTGAGTTGTATCTAGGAGTCCTCAGTGCCTTCAGAGCAGGAAGATCTAGGGCAGAGCCCAAGATGCATCTGGCATTTTGGACATATACTTGTTTGAATGAAGCCCTGTGTAGTGTCCTAAAATCTGTGCATTTACCCTACTACATTTGATTAGTATCCCCTCACTAAATTATCCATGATTGGTTCATTTGCTGCCATAGCAGCTGTCTAGTGGCTCCATTGTGACTTCACTTTATTCTACTGAACCAGAAATGAAGAAGGAGAGACTGACCACAGCACATTTGTACATTTCTGAATGAGCAGTAATTGGCAGGGGAGTATTTAAGATGGTACCCATGTTCTTAGTTGCCTAGTACCACCTTTCATTCCAGATCAAATCTTGATAAACAGACACAGAAGTTACACATAGCTTGCTGTGCTGGATTCACAGCTAGAGAGGCAGATGAGAAATTGGAAAGGTTTGGTGTGATAGCCATAGGTTGATACAAAGCAGAAATCAAAGGATGTGGAGATGAAGCAAACTACCTAGGAGAAAAAGGAGAGACAGTTGAAGCTGATGAGCACCTAGAGAGAGGAGACAGAGCAAGTTTAAGGCCACAGTTGAACCTGTAACCCATCTGAGGTAGAACAGTCTGGCTGTCCAGAGCCACATAAAATTTGGAAGAGCAGCAGCAAGTTCTCTTGCCCATTTCAAGGAAGCTCCCAGAATGCCAGGGTAAGAACTGGTAGCTTCCAAGAATGCTGCTGCTGAGCTCTCCTCAGATCCTTTGCTACCGTGATAACTGATGTTGGAGAGGAGCAGCTAGGTTTGTAAAAGGTGATTGCAGCTCACTAAGTGGAGCCTATCCTGCAGCATTGTGGAGTGTGGTCTCTCAGGATGCTTAGGGCAAAGATCCTATAGCTGGTATCAAAGAATGCAATCTACTTGGAGTAGACATTTATGGATGGCACATGCCTGAAACCAACATACTGATAATGAGCTGCTAGCAGCAGTTCCCTAAAGATCTAATAGCCAAATCTGGAGAGAGAAACCCTGAGCTCTGCACCACATCAGTCTACCATGCCAATTGCTTCTATCCTAGTATTGACTACCCAGTTTGCACATCCATGACCTTGTTACCCTGATTGTGTCACCCTATTCCCTCACAACTTTTACTCTTTCACTTTGTCTTTGCCTCCTTATCCCTGCTAAACTGTCTGGATACCTGTATTAGCTACCCCAATCCCTGCAATGCTGTTGCTGCTACCCAATTTCCTGCCACTGCAACTCAGTGATTACAGTCAGAATTCCCTTTTCCCTGGTATCCTAGTCTCTACTACTCTATTCTGCTACCCATAATTCATAACACCATGGTTCCACCCCCCTGACCCCTGACACCCCTGCTTCTGATACCCCCTTCCCTAACAAAGCAAGGGAAGAATGGGCACAGCCAGTCGACTTGGGTACTGCTGTTCCTCTTGCAGGCACATTGGGACAAGTTATTCCTCAAGTATTTAACATGAGGGACTAACTGGAAGTGGAAAGGAAAGAGGTTACTCAGAAGTGACTAAAATCTAGTGACATCAACATAGCATTGGTTGCTAGGAAAAGAAGGGCCCAAGGTGAAAGTTAATGAGAAAAGAAAATTTTACAAAGATTATTGGGAATGATGCAATAGGTTTAGCTTAGTCTCTTCTACTAGTGATCTGAATTATTTCATTACGTAGATATGTAACTGTTTTGCATTTTAAAAATTAAATGAAGATGCACATTTATGTGATACTTATATTAATTTATGGAATAGTTGCATATGATCATGTTAATGATATTCAATATTTTATGCTCTATGATATGATCATGAGTCTGCCTTTGTCAATATGAATTGAGCTCTCTATTAACAAACAGAATTTCATTGTCAAATACTAGAATAAGATTACTGATGCTAGTATCAAAATTAAAGCTAGAATGGGAAAAATTGAATAAAGCTACATGTTTGAAGGGAGGGGTTCATTGGTAAGGGCTATGATGAAAGAGAAATTTTTCACCATGTAATCTGGGAAGAACAGAATGTGTTTTGTTGAATTACTAGATTTTTTAACCTAAGAAAGCTAATTGATGACTTCCTGGCCTCCACAAATGAAAAGATAAAGGAACTCCAGCAAAAGGAGAAAGAATCTAATGAAAAATAGGAACACAGATTAAGGAGTAGAAAGAGAAGTCTGATAACCAACTCCAGGAGGTAAGGCAACCTATTGAAGACTTGGAAGAAAACCTTAATAAGGAGCTGGTCACCATTAAGAAAGACCAGCAAGAAGGAAAGGAGTTAAAAGCCTTCAACCTAGAATGGAAGAGGCCAAAGAAAGAATATCAGTGGCTGAAGACAATTTAGACTCCATAGAGAAAGAGCACACAATTATTCATAACAAAACTAAGAAGCATGACAGATCACTGCAGGAAATAGAGGATACATTCAGAAAGCCTAATTTGAGAATAATAAGAATACAAGTGGGCCTGGAGAGGAAAGCCAATGGATTAAGAAATGTATTCAGCAGACTCTTAGCAGAAAACGTCCTAAATATACAAAAGGACAGGCCCATCCAGATACAAGAAGCTTTTAGACACCCAAATAGACCAGACAAGAACAGGTCATCCCACCCCCACATTATAATCCGTACTGGCTCAATAGCCACTAAAGAAAGAATTCTTAAAAGCTGCTAGGGAAAAGAGAACAATCACATGTAAATGTAACCCAATCAGAATTACCTCAGACTTCTCAGCAGACACTATAAAAGCAAGGATAGCCTGGAAAGAGTATGCCATGCCCTAACATCAAATAACTACCAACCAAGAATAATCTACCCAGCTAAGCTCTCATTCACAGCAGAAGTACAAATAAAAATCTTTCACAACAGGGAACATCTGATGCAATATATCACTACTAAACCAGCTCTTCAAAAAATCCTCAAAGATGTTCTCATATAGAAAACCAACAAGAACAGAATATAGGCAATGAAGCAGTCCATAAACAGAGAAATACATAATCACAACAAGAACAGCCAAGGCACAGCTTCCCCCCAAAAAAATGGATAAAAAGTTAGGGATAGACAAACACCTCTCAGTCCTAAACCTCAATATTAATGGTTTTAACTCTCCAACTAAACGATATAGATTGTCCAGTTGGATCAAAAAGCAAGATCCTTCTATCTTCTGTCTTCAAGAGACACACCTTGCCCACAAAAATAAATATATTCTGAAAGTAAAAAGCTGGAATAAAATATATCAAGCAAAGGGACCCCATAAACAGGTGAGACTTACAATCCTAATATCAGATAAATAGATCTCAAATTAAAACCAATGAGAATGGATAAAGTCACTACATATTAATTAAAGGATCTCTCCTTCAGGAGGATATTATGATTCTAAATATCTACTCACCAAATAACAGAGCACCCAAATTTATCCAAGAGACACTACTTTCACTCAAATCTCATATAGATCCAAAGACATTAATTGTTGGGGACTCTAACACAGCACTAATCCCACTAGAGAGATCAAACCGGTGAAAACTCAACAGAGAAACCTCGGATCTTAAAATCTGCATAGATCAACTAGACTTAGTGGACATCTATCAAATATTTCACCAACAGCATCAGATTTCTCAGAAGCACATGGGACATTCTCCAAAATAGACCACATTCTAGGCCACAAAGCAAATCTGTCCAAATTCAGAAACAATGAAATTGTGCACTGCATTCTCTCAGATAACAAGGGAATAAAATTAGAATTCAATACCAAAAGCCACAAAGTAAATACTGTAACACATGGAGGCTGAACAACACACTGTTGAACCACCAGTGGGTCAAGGAAGAGATTAGAAAGGAAATTCAAATGTTCATGATATTCAACAAAAATGAACACACAAATTACCAGCTCCTCTAGGACACAGCAAAGGCAGTACTCAGAGGTGAGTTTATAGCTCTGAGTTCCTACATGAACAAATTGGAGAAATCTGAAACTAACAATTTAATGAGGCACCTAAAGCTCTTTCAAAAAGAACAAGAAGCTAAACCTCAATAGAGTAGACAGGAACAAATAATTACAATTAAATCCAAATTAAATGAATTAGAGTAAAAAAATACTATAGAAAAATTGACAAAATAAAGAGTTGGTTCTTCGAAAAAATTAATAACATTGACAGACCTTAGTAAATATTATGAGAAAAAAGAACACACTCAAATAAACAAACTCAGAAATGAGAATGGAAACATCACTACAGAAACAGCTAAGACTCAGAATATAATAAGGGGATACTTCTCAAAGCTTTATGCTTGTAAGTTTGAGAATCTGTAAGGTATGGACAAATTTCTAGCAAATACTGTCATGCCCACACTAAACCAAGATGATTTAAACCAACTTAACAGATCCATATTAACAGACCCATTGAAATAAAAGCAGCAATAAAAGACCTCCCACCAAAGAAAAGTCCAAGACCGGATGGATTTACAGCGGAATTCTACAAGGCCTTTAAAGCAGAACTCACACCAATACTCCTCCATCTCTTCAATGAAATTGAAAGCAGAACTTCCGTACCACACTGTTTTTATGAGTTCAGCATAACCCTCATTCCAAAACCAGGCAGGGACTCAACAAAGAAAGAGAACTATAGACCCATTTCTTTGATGAATATGGAGGCAAAGCTTCTCAACAAAATCTTGGCTAATCGACTTCAACAATTCATCATTTCAGGGATGCAAAGCTGGTTCAATATACACAAAACAATTAATATAATTCATCACATCAACAAGAGCAAGGATAAGAACCACATGATTATCTCAATAGATGTGGAAAAAGCTTTGACAAGATCCATCACCCCTTTATGATGAAGGTTCTGGAAAAACTAGGAATCCATGGAACATTCCTCAATACAATGAAGGCTGTATATGACAAACCTACAGCCAGCATTATACTTAATGGTGAAAAGTTAAATCCATTTCCTCTAAATTCAGGAACAAGACAAGGATGTCCACTCCCTCCACTCCTCATCAACCTAGTATTAGAATGCCTAGCTAGGGCAATAAGACAAGATGCTGAAAAGGGGATCCAAATAGGGAAAAATGAAGTAAAACTCTTGCTCTTTCCAGATGACATGATCTTGTATATAAAGAACCCCATAAACTGAACTCCCAATTACTTGAGCTGATCGGAAACTTTGGCAAAGTAGCAGGGTATAAAGTTAATCCCCAGAAATCAATAGCTTTCCTGTATTCCAATAATGAGAAGAGCATGGCTGAAATTAGTAAAGCAACCCCTTTTATAATAGCCCACTAAAATAAAATACTTAGGAGTTAACATAACAAAAGAGGTGAAGGACCTGTATGATGAAAACTAAAAAACCTGAAGAGGAAATTACAGTATAAGTGGATAAACCTCCCATGCTCCTGGTTTGGGAGGATTAACATCGTGAAAATAGCAATAGGGCCAAAGGCTATCTACAAATTCAATGCGATACCTATCAATATTCCAACTTCATTCTTCAATGAAATAGAAGAAGCAATCCAAAAATTCATATGGAACAATAAAAGACCTCGAATAGCAAAAACAATCCTTAGTAGAAAAAGCAGCAGGGGAGGAATATCAATTCCAAATTTCAAACTCTACTACAAAGCCATAGTAATAAAAACAGCTTGGTACTGGCACAAGAGCAGAGCTGAGGACCAATGGAATAGGAAGACCCAGAAACGAACCCACAGACCTATGGCCACCTAATCTTTGATAAGGGTGCTAAAGAAATTGAATGGAAAAGTAAAACAACCTTTTCAGTAAATGGTGCTGGAAAAATTGGTTAAACACTTGTAGAAAACTAAAGCTAGATCCATATATATCATCCTGCACCAGAATCAACTTCAAATGGATCAAAGACCTCGAAATAAAAGCAGACTCCATGAAAACATCACAGGAAGGAATAGGAGAAACTCTAGGGCTCCTTGGAACAGGCAGAAATTTTCTTAACAGAGACCCAGAAGCACAACAAAGTTTGGGCAAATGGGATTGCATGAAACTGCAGAGCTTCTGCAAGGCAAAGAACATAGCTAGTAAGATCAACAGAAAGCCCACGGACTGGGAGAAAATCTTCACTAGCCAAACAATGGACAGGGTCTCATATTTAAAATATACTTAAAACTCAAAAAACTAAATCTCCAAACAACAAATCCTCAAAGAAACATCTGCCCAATTAAAAAATGAGCTAAAGACTTAAACAGAGACTTCTCTGAAGAGGAAATAAGAATGGCCAATAGACACATGAAAAAATGCTCAGCTTCTCTAGCCATAAAAGAAATACAAATCAAGACAACGTTGAGATTCCACTTCACCTCAGTTAGAATGGCGATAATCAAGAAATCTAGTAGCAACAGATGCTGGAGGGGATGTGGCCAAAAGGAAACACTACTGAATTGTTGGTGGGAGTGCAAACTTGTTCAACCACTCTAGAAAGCAGTATGGATATTCCTCAAAAGAATCCACATAGAGCTCCGTTATTACCCAGCAATCGCACCTTTGGGCATTTACCCAAACGATCGCAAACAAGGTCATACCAAAGCTACCAGCACAATCATGTTTATCTCAACATTATTTACCATAGCCAAGACAGGGAACCAACCCAGATGCCCCTCAGTAGATGAATGGATCAAGAAAATGTGGTAGAAATATATACAATGGAATTCTATGCCTCTGTCAGAAAGAATTACATTGACTCATTTGTTAGGAAATGGAAAGACTTGGAAAAAATTATATTAAGTGAAGTAAGCCAGACCCAAAGAAACATAGGTCCCATGGTTTCCCTTGTTTGCAAAGACTAGTACATGTCTAAGACAAGCGGAGTAGGTCAAAGGCTATGTACATATAACAACATGAGATAATGTTAAGGAAAATGTACCCCAAGACAGGGACACAGTGTTTTTTTTTTCTTGCTTGCTAGTGTTTTTAATGCACTTACAGTGCATTATGTGAATCTTTTGTTTCTTTTGTATGTTCTTACCCTACAGTATAACTGTTTTCACTGGATTTGATGCCAGTGTTCTGCACCTTGTATATATATTTTTTTTAATTTGGGGAGTGGAAGGGATATTGGCGAATGCTGAAATGAGAATGCAGGCTGACCCATGGTGACGACAAGATGTACAGGACACTATGTTGAAAACAAACTTTACAATGTGGCAGGGGCAGGAGGTGTTGGGAAGGTGGGGAGGCAAGTGATGGTAGAGAGAAAACAAAGGAGGAAGTAACAATGCTTACCCTACTCATGTAACTATAACCCCTCTGTACATTTTTACTGTGTATATATAAAAGAAAATGAACTTTACAACTTCGGCGTGGGCAGTGTATTTGTGGAGGTGGGAGAGAAGGGGTGATGGGGGAAAACAATGCTCAATAGGAAATTTGCTCATGTAACTGTAACCCCTGTATACAGCATTTTTACCCTAAAAACATACAAAAAATTCATGGTTCAAAGCAAACCCTAGCAGGAAAGTCTGTCAGACTCTTATCTCCAACTAACCACCAGAAAACAGGAAGTGGCAATGTGGCTCAAGTGGTTGAGAGCTTGCCTTGAGCTGAAATGCTCAAGATGTGTTAATTCCCAGGCCCAGAGTTCAAGCCCAATGATCAGCAAAAAGAAAAAAATTAAAGCATTAAACAACCTGAAGATGTTGTCCAGAATAATGAGTGTGTCATTATGCAATTCCATGACTTAGTTACTTGCAACCTAGTTTATCAGGGGAGATGGTGGGTGATTTGTGTGTGCACCAAAACCTGCAAAATTATTTTGCTCTTTCCCAAGGAGAGAGAAAGGGGGAATGGAGGAGGGGAGAAGGTGTTGGTGGCCTTGCCTTTGGTTCAGTGATTGTTTTCTGGAGTCAAATTCAGAGAAATTCCAGTGGTAATCCTACTTGCATGGGGAACAAAGAAGTCATGCCATGGAAGTGGTATTTCTCTTGTCCTTGGCCAGGTCCCAACTACCACTGGGTAATCAAAGTCCCACTTCAGGACCAAGATGCCTTGAAGACAACTGATCCACTAGACAGGTGGACCTAACCACAGCCAGAAAAGGCAGAAAGTGCCATGCTGAGGGAGATTTTTTTTTTTGTGATTCTCATTTTGTATTACCACTTTGATTCTAAAAAATAAACTATGGATTTTATCTTTCTTCCCTCCCTTTGGATAAAGCTCACAAAAACCTTGCCTCTAGCTCCAGAGATACTTAACTTTTAGGCCAATCATTTCCAGGATAGTGAATTACTTTATTGTATTGTATTGAATTACTTTATTGTATTTTGAAATGCATATAAAACTAGCATATTTTGATCTTAAGAGAAAACACATTATCCCTCTTAAATTTATTTATTGATAGGCATTTTTAGAGGGAATCTGTTTTCATTTTTAGATGAAAGGCTCATAGGAAACTATGTTCAAAATCTGGGTCCTCCTCACCTCAACACCTAAAAGACAAATTTCACAACACATTTACAAGAAACAATACAAAAACCAAACACTTGGAATGCTCAGATATAGAATGTTTTACAAAACCCAGAATATAAATCTGCTGTTTGAGGGTGGGGCTCTCTTTGTATAAATTAACAAACCAACCCAAAAGAGCAACAAGTACTGGACATGACTGTCAATGGCTGCTACTCCCTGGACAAGGAGCTTGGAAGGGCAGCCTGAGCCCATGGGAGCAGTGCACAGAGGAAAGTTTTCATGCCAGCCTGGGTAAAAAAGTTGGTGTCACCCTGCCCGGGCCTCTCTTTCTTGTCTTCTCCCCACAGCCAAACAGAGTCATCCCCTGCTCCACATAGGATAAATACTGTACAAGGGAATCCAGAGTGTGGCTTTTGTTCACTCTGTACTTCTGGGCAGGCGACCTCACCCTGCAGTGGGTGTATGTGCTCCCAGGGATGAATAGTCTGAGCCCAGGCCCAAGAGGCATGTGGGCACTAGATGTGTGCCAGTGGCATCCTGCCATTCACGCAGCTGCCACTGGGTGCTGCCCTAGCCCAACAGCAAGTACACTCTGATCTCCAACAGTACCCAGGCGCGGCTCCTTAGAATGTTGGAGGTGGCTTACTTCACTTAATATAATTTTTTCCAATCCTTTCCATTTCCTAACAAATGGGGCAATGTCATTCTTTCTGATGGAGGCAAGAATTCCATTGTGTATATATACCACATTTTCTTGATCCATTCATCTACTGAGGGGCATCTGGGTTGGTTCCATATCGTAGCTATAGTAAATAATGCTGCAATAAACATAGTCATGCTGGTAGCTTTAGTGTAGTCGTTTGTAAGCCTTTAGGTAAATGCTCAAAAGTGGGATTGCTGGGTCATAGGGGAGCTCTATGTGGAGTCTTTTGAGGAACCTCCATACTGCTTTCCAAAGTGGTTGAACAAGTTTACACTCCCACCAACAATGCAGTAGGGTTCCCTTCTGTCCACATCCCCTCCAGTATCTGTTGTTATTAGAGTTCTTGATATTTGCCATTCTAACTGGAGTGAGGTGGTATCTTAATGTTGTTTTGATTTGCATTTCTTTCATAGCTAGGGAGGTTGAGCATTTCTTCATGTGTCTATTGGCCATCCTTCTTTCCTCTTCAGAGAAGTTTCTCTTTAAGTCTTTAGCCCACTTATTTATTGGGCAATTGTTTCTTTGAGGATTTGTTGTTGGGGGATTTAATTTTTTGAGTTCAAGGTATATTTTAGATATGAGACCTTTGTCCATTGTATGGTTAATGAAGTTCTTCTCCCAATCCGTGGGCTTTCTATTGATCTTTCTAGCTATGTCCTTTGCCATGCAGAAGCTCTACAATTTCATGCAATCCCATTTGTCCAACCTTTCAAAAAAACATAGGTCCCATGGTTTCCCTTATTTGCAATATCTAGTATATGTCTGAGTCAAGCAGAAAGGTCAGATAAAGTGATGTTAGGGAAATCAACCATAAGATAGGTATTCAAATGTTTTCAAATGTTTTTTTTTTTTCTTTCATGCGATTGTTTCTAACACATTTATAAGATCATTTCGTTGTTGCTTTGTATGTCCCTCCCCCACAGTATAACCCCTGCTTTCACTGTATTTCATGTCTGTATAATTTGTGGAGAGGAAGGGGGACAAAAATCGTTTAAATAGGGATACTGGTGGACCCATTGCAACAATGAGATGTACAAGTCGTTATGTCAAAAACGAACTTTACAACTTTGGTGGGGGGCATGGGGGGTGGGGAGGATTGGGTGGGGGGGGGCGGGGGGAAGATGGGAAGGGATGGGAAAGGGAAACAAAGGAGGAGGCTACAATGCTTGATAAGAAATGTACTCATTATCTTGCCCATGTAATTGTAACCCTTCTGTACTGTATTTTCACAATAAAAAAGAAAAGAAGAGAGCATGTCTTTGGGGTTGGAGCTAGGTACAAGCTGCAGGCCTCCCCCAGAGGCCATCCCTCTCCCCTCCTGAGAGGAAGGCCCCACACACCCACCTCTCACTCAACTGCTCCATTTCTACCCAAGCAGCTTTGCTTAGGCCTCCTGGTAGGGCTTTTAATTTGGATTTATTGCTGGCTATGACAGTATGTTAAACAAACTCCAAGCGATTATTAAAAACATGATTATGGAGGGGGGACCAAGATGGCGACGGGGCAGTAGGGAAACGCCACAGCTCTCCCCAACCAAAAAGAGAGTTCGAGTTCCAACGCTTAATCTCCCCAAGAGACCGACAACAACAAAAAGACAAACACTCAGAGAAAAATTGGAGGGGGAAAATAACAAAAAAAGAAAGAGAGGAAAAGAAGAATTTCAGAACAGAGAAGAGCGAAGACCCCTCCCTCAACCTTTACTGGCCGCGCGGCAGTGCGCCAAGCCGCCGGCCAACCGGCCCGGCGGAGGCTGCCGGAGCCCCAGAGACACAGGGGGCCGCCTGCATATCACCAGCGCAGAAACCGCCTGAGGTACCGGTTTGCAGAACAACTGATCGCCAGGAACAGAGAAACCTACCAGCCAGGAGTCTCCAAGAGGATCCCACCCCCACCCCTCACTCTCCACCCAAGCAGAGAGGCTCCATCCTGCCAAAGCCGCCTGGCACCCGCAGCGGGACAAAGGGACCTGTCTGCAGACCACCCGCGCAGAAGCTGCCTGAGGCACTAGACCCGCCCGTTCGTGATCACAACAACCCTGTGGGGGCGCCCGGGCCTCCCGGGTCCTAGAGGCACAGGGGGCTGCCTGCAGATCACCCGCGCAGAAGCTGCCTGAGGCACAGGTGTCAGACCCACCAGATCTCTACAACCCGAGAAGAAGCCGCCTGAGCGTGGACACTGTGGACCCGACAGCTTCGATAGAGGCAGAGACAGAAAAGAATCACAGAGCCACCACCGCCCAGCCCAGGCCGCAACCACCCCAACTGAACTCGGATTGCAACAACAACTGACGACCTACACCACACAGAAACAACCAGCTCCAGGGTGAGTACCCCACAGGGGACAGTGTATCACTCAAGGGAGACCAAAGCTGGAGGGAATCCCCAGACCCTGACCAAGACTCCCTACCCCAACACTCGGACCACAGGACCCACTAAAACTGGGAACTGTTCGAGAGCTCCACCAGCCCGTGGAGCACACTCCGCTGGCCAGGCCAGAGCAAGAGTGCCCCTGGAAGGGAGCTTAAAAGCCCAATCCAGGAACAGCGCCCCGGGTCAAAACTACCAACAGTAGAAGAAATTTGAACTGTGTCCTCCAGGCTGCATAACCTAGGTGGTATACACATCAGCACAGGCTAACAAGCGTGCTCCAGGCTGGGGCCGGAACCAGGCCCGGGGATCTGGCGCCTGAAGAACACAACCAACTCCTCCCAACTGAAGTAAAAAGCTGAGCATACCCCTCAACAGAGGGGAGAAAATCAGGAAACAGCACTCCCTGGGAAGCACACCTGAGACAACAAAAGACCTGGAGGCCCAGGACAAGAGAAGCCCAAACCCCACCAAAACTCCACCCATATATCCTAGGCTGGAAATTGGGCAACACAGGCTGCCAGCACCTGATAGTAAGCAGGAGCTCAGGCTGATAAGGTGGCTCAGCAGTAGAGTGATAGTCTTGGATGTATGAGGCCCTGGATCTGATTCCTCAGCATCACAAAAGCAAAAAGGGTCAGAAGTGTTGCTGTGGCTCAAATGGTAGGGTGCCAACCTTGAGCTGAAGAGCTGAGGGAGAGCACCCAAACCTAGAGCTCAAGCCCACAACCAGCCCAAAACAAACAAACAAACAAAAACATATCAGGAGCCCATAGCAGACTCCAGTATTTGGGAGAGTGCATCCAGAGCATCTGATCTTCCCAAGAGCACCCATAGGAGCAAACACAAGCAGTCTAGGCTGCTCAACCCTTCCAAAGGCGGGAATTGCCAGCAATCTACAGCAGAGAGCTGAGAATCCTAAGTAGGTCAGAATAGCAGCTGGAAATAGGCTACCAACAGAATCCAGATCAGGCACAGACTCTCTCTACCAATACAGAATCAGCAACCAAGCAAAGACAGACACACCAAAACAAAATTGCAGAGCAGTCTCCTGAACCCCCATGCAAAAATCACAGAGAAAAATCACAAGGTTTACCACCACCCAGGACAGCAAGCTCACCTCAAAAGCCAGCAGCCACGCAGGGGAGAGCCCCAGTGGGAGCAAAGCAGGAATGGAAGACAAAAGCTACATCCAAGGGATGCTGGAGGCAATGACTCAAGAAATAAAGCGAGAAATTGATCAGAAATTGAAAGAGCACAAGGATGAACTATCAAAAGAGATACAGGATATCAAACAAAAGTTGGATGCAAAAATAGAAGCTGCACAAACCTCAGTAAGAAGTCAGATAAACGCCAAATTAGAGGTAATACATACTGAGATCAGTACTCTGAGAACCAACATTGAATCCATAAAGGGATCCATTTCCTCCATGCAAACCACAATAGAAGCCACGGTCAACAGAGTGAATGAAATGGAAGGTAGAGTGTCAGATACAGAAGACAGAATACACCAACTGGACCAAAAAGTAACAGATATGGAAAAATCACTCAAATTAAACCAAAGGGAAATTCAAGAGCAAGCAGATAATGCTAAAAAATTTAACCATCGCATAATCGGAGTGGATGAAGGTGAGGAATTCCAGAGCAAGGGAATGCAATACCTATTTAACAAGATAGTCAATGAAAATTTTCCCCACCTCAAAAACGACCATCTTAACTACATCACAAAAGCTTATCGAACACCCAACAAGCAAGATCCCAGGAGAAACACTTCTAGACACATTATAGTAAAAATGATGGATCTGAATAATAAGGAAACAATCCTGCATGCAGCAAAAATAAAGAAGGAGCTATACTACAACGGGAAAAAAATTAAAATCACTGCAGATCTCTCCACACAAACAATGAATGCAAGAAAAGCCTGGGAAAGCACCATACGAGCCCTGAGAGCCAATAACTGCCAACCCAGACTGATATACCCGGCAAAGCTAGCATTCACATTCGATGGAGAACTGAAAACTTTTAATAGCAAAGAAAAACTAAATGAATACATAAACATTAAGCCAGCATTACAAAGAATTCTAAGAGGGGGGACACAACCTGAAGAAAGCAACCAGGAACTGGGACCTGCCCCAAACAGGCATTACTCAAAGTCTAACTGAGCAAGCACAGGAGGAAAGGAAAGAAGAAAAACTTAGGAAAACGGAATGGCAGGGACAACAATGCATCTCTCTATACTTTCTCTTAATATAAATGGGCTGAATTCGCCAATTAAAAGAAAACGAACTGAGGACTGGATCAGAAAACAAGACCCATCCATCTGTTGCCTTCAGGAGAACCACCTCTCAGCCAAACATACAAACAAACTCAGAGTGAAGGGGTGGAAAAGGATCTACCAATCAAATGCCCCCAGTAAGAAAGCAGGTGTAGCTATCCTGATATCTGACAAAATAAACTTTTCATTAAAATCAGTACAGAAAGACAAGGACGGACACTACATATTAATAAAGGGAACAATCCAAGAGGAGGATATAACCATCATCAACTTATATGCCCCAAATATCGGTGCACCCAGATATGTTAAACAAATGCTGTCAAACTTACAGAATAAAATAGATCCTAATACGATAATACTAGGAGACTTTAACACGCCACTCTCACCAAAGGACAGGTCTACCAACCAGAGGATTGGCAAAGAAGCTACCAAATTAAGTGAGGCCATACTTCAAGCGGAATTAACTGACATCTACCGAGTATTTCACACTAAAACAACACAGTACACATTCTTCTCAGCAGCTCATGGAACTTTCTCCAAAATAGAACATATCATAGTTCATGCAAGGAACTTAAGCAAATACAAAGGGATCGACATAATCCCCTGTATCCTATCTGACCACAGTGGAATCAAGCTAGCTCTCAATAACAAAGCATACCGCAGAAATTTCTCTAATACATGGAAATTAAACAGCACACTCCTTAACAAGGCCTGGGTAACAGAAGAGATCAGAGAAGAAATAAAGCATTTCCTGCAACTCAATGAAAATGAAAACACCTCACAAAGAAACTTGTGGGACACAGCAAAAGCAGTCCTGAGGGGCAAATTTATTGCCCTCAGTGCCCACATCAAGAGAATGGAGACAGACCAAGTAAATAATCTCATGTTGCAACTAAAACAGCTAGAAAAACAAGAAAAAATGGGACCTAACGCTACTAGACGAAGCCAGATAACCAAATTGAGAGCAGAGATTAACCAATTAGAAAATCAGAAAACCATAACCAAAATAAACCAAACAAAAAGCTGGTTCTTTGAAAAAATAAACAAAATTGATGGCCCGTTGGCAAGATTAATTAAAAAAAGAAGAGAGGAAACCCATATTAATAGGATTAGGGATGCCACGGGAAACATCACAACATGTACCCAAGATATCCAAACAATTCTAACAGACTACTTTCAAAAGCTATACTCTCTAAAGGAAGAAAATCTGGCGGAAATGGATGCATTTTTAGAGAAATACAAGTTACCCAAACTGAGCAAAGAAGCAGTTAACCAATTAAATAAGCCAATATCCTATAATGAGATACAGGAAGCTATCAAAAGTCTTCCAACAAAAAAAAGCCCAGGACCAGATGGATTCACAGCAGAATTCTATAAGACCTTTAAACAAGAACTAATACCCATACTCCTCAAGCTCTTCAGAGAAACAGAGAAGGAGGGAGCTATCCCAAACTCATTCTACGAAGCCAATATCACACTCATCCCCAAACCAGGCAAAGACCCAACCAAAAAGGAGAATTACAGGCCAATTTCCTTGATGAACACAGATGCAAAGATCCTTAACAAGATTCTAGCTAACAGAATCCAGAAACACATAAAAAAAATAATACACTATGATCAGGTAGGCTTCATCCCAGAGACACAGGGATGGTTTAACATACGTAAGTCAATAAATGTAATCCAGCATATCAACAGAGCCAAGGTCAAGAATCACATGATTATCGCCACAGATGCAGAAAAGGCCTTTGATAAAATTCAACATTCATTCATGCTAAAAGCTCTGGAGAAAATAGGAATAGAAGGAACATTTCTAAAAACAATAAAAGCCATTTATGACAGACCAATAGCCAATATTATACTTAATGGGGAAAAGCTACAACCAATCCTCCTAAAAACAGGAACAGGGCAAGGATGCCCACTGTCTCCACTCCTCTTCAACATAGTCCTAGAACCCTTAGCCAGGGCAATAAGGCAAGAAAAAGACATTAAAGGGATCCGCATAGGGAAAGAAGAAGTGAAACTATCCCTTTTTGCAGACGACATGATACTATACCTCCACGATCCCAAAAACTCCATCCCCAAACTTTTAGAAATCATAAGTCACTTCGGCAAAATAGCAGGATACAAAATAAACCCACAAAAATCAGTTGCCTTCCTATACACTGATAACGTACAGGAAGAGAGGGAAATAAAGGGAGCAACCCCATTCACAATAACCTCCCAAAAAATAAAATATTTAGGAATTAACCTAACCAAAGATGTAAAAGAACTATTTAATGAGAACTATAAAAAGTTAAAGAAAGAAATTGCAGAAGACACTAGGAAATGGAAAGACCTCCCATGCTCCTGGATAGGCCGACTTAATATAGTAAAGATGGTGATACTTCCAAAACTAATATACAAATTCAATGCAATTCCTATTAAAATCCCAATGACGTACATCACTGAAATACAGAAAACAGTCCAAAAATTTATATGGAACAACAAAAGACCTAGAATAGCCAAAACAATTCTAGGGGATAAAGACAATATGGGAGGGCTATCCATGCCGAACTTCAAACTCTACTACAGAGCTATAATAACAAAGACAGCATGGTACTGGCACAAAAACAGACCTGAAGACCAATGGAACAGAATAGAAGATCCAGATATAAATCCACGGGCCTACAGCCAGCTGATATTCGACAAAGGAGCCAAAGACATACAATGGAAGAAACACAGCCTCTTCAACCGCTGGTGCTGGGAAAACTGGGCGGCCACATGCAGAAAACTAAAAGTGGACCCCAGCCTATCACCATGCACCAACATCAACTCAAAATGGATTAAAGACCTTAACATTAAACCTGAATCTCTGAAACTACTGCAGGACAGAGTAGGAGAGACAGTTGAACTAATAGGCACAAGAAGGAACTTCCTGAACAGAGTCCCAGGGTCACAACAAGTTGGAGAGAGACTCGACAAATGGAACTACCTTAAAATAAAAAGCTTCTGCATAGCTAAAGCTATAGCAACCAAGCTAGAAAGACAATCAACTAATTGGGAAAAAATATTTACCAGCAATATATCAGACAAGGGGTTAACATCCTGTATATACAGGGAACTCAAGAAACTAATCCCTCCCAAACCTAATAAACAAATTACTAAATGGGAAAGGGAACTAAAGAGGGACTTCTCAAATGAAGAAATAAAAATGGCAAAGAAACACATGAGGAAATGTTCATCATCCCTGGTGGTGAAGGAAATGCAAATAAAGACAACCCTGAGATACCACCTTACCCCACATCCACAAATCAGCCAACGACAAATGCTGGAGGGGATGTGGAGAAAGAGGAACCCTATTACACTGCTGGTGGGAATGTACACTTATACAACCACTTTGGAAAGCAGTCTGGAGGGTCCTTAGAAAGCTAAAGATTGACCTCCCTTACGACCCAGTCATACCACTTCTAGGCATCTACCCTGAAAAACAGGAACCAATATACAAGGACACGTGCACCTCCATGTTTATTGCAGCACTGTTCGCAATAGCTAGGATATGGGAACAACCTAGATGCCCCACCACAGATGAATGGATCCAAAAATTGTGGTATCTATACACAATGGAATATTATGCAGCTATTAGAAATGACAAAATAATGGCATTTGCAGGGAAATGGATGGAGCTAGAAGGAATCATGTTGAGCGAGGTAAGGCAAGACGAAGAGACAAACGGTACATGGTCTCCCTGATAAGTGGATGCTAAATCCAAAAGGTTAGGTGATATGACAAAACTAACAGGACTTAAGAAACAAAGAACTCCCGCTCATCTGGCTGAACCACTACTAAATATCCCCATGCTGCTGATCACAAATATGGTATATAACATGTGAACACTGTTATATATTACAGACTGTGGTAGACAATTTGCTCCAGGGAAGTTAGAATGAACTTGTGAGTTTGAAATTATGTAATCACTTAATCACAATCAAAAAAAAAAAAAAGAACCTCGGGGAAGGGAGGGAGGGAGGGGATGGTAGGGGGAAAACAATGGAGGGGGTAACAATGTTCAAGAGGAAGTGTACTCATTACCTCACTCATGTAACTGTAACCCTCTGTATAGTAGCTTTACAATAAAAAAAAAAAAAGTAAGTTGCATTTTATCCCATAGTTTCCCTTTTCTAATTCTATACCTACCACCACCAACTGGAGCATTCAGGCTAAACCTAAATTTAATTATGTATGAATCCTAAAATTATTGCAACATATGTTTTACATTCCTCCTAACCTTTACTTGGCTTGTATTTACTTTTAGTTTGGGCCTCCTGTTCCATTTTCCTAACCCTAACCCTATCTCTGGACAGAACTCTAAACTGAGCCCTATTCCTAATGGTGGTCTAATTCTAAAGTTAAAGAAAAATAGTGGAGTTTTATTCATCTTAGATGATACCCCATGTGACCTTGAAAGGAATTAGCCCTAAATCCTACAGCTTTTCTCTCTTTACTATGAAGGAATCTTCTTCTCTAACATGAACATTACATCCATTGACCTCAAATTCTGATATATAAAAAAATTACTGTAGTTTACATTCATACTAACTATCCCTAAACTCCTGGATCTTAATATAAGTTTCAGATTTACTAGCTGTCCAAAACATGTTCTCATCCTAACTCAATCTCTAAACCAAACCAGAAACCTACCACTGTACCAAATTAATACCATATTGAAAATCTAAGTAAATTCTCAAGTTTCTGTTCAATGCCACATTTATTTTTCTTCTACTTGTTAGTGGAAATATAGTTTTATCCTAAGGTAACCCTTCCCTAACCCTAACCCTAACCAGAACTAAAGTAACCCTCACCTAAAAAGAATACCAGAATGCTAAAGTAACACAATGTAATAGTTTTCGTTCATCCTTACTTTGATTTAATGCATCCTCCTTGTATTAGGTTGAAGTTTTATGCAGTATCCTACCATTTTTCTAACCTTCATTCTAACCTTAATTAAAACACTGAGGCGCACCCAAACTATAATTATAACAAAATCCTAACATTACTACCAATACTCTACATTTGTCCTAAATCTTATGTTTCTTGTAGTTCTAAATTCTACTTTCATATTGATGCTTAATCTTCCATTTTAAAAACTTTCACTCTAACCTCCATCCTCATGGTAGTCAATTCCTAAAGTAAATAAAAACTACTCCATTTTTTATTTATTCTAATAGATAATCCAGTTATCACTCTTGAAATAAGTTGCAGTTGACCCTAAATCCTACAGATTTCCTGACTCTAGAGCTGAAGTTATCTTGGTCCCTAACATGAACCATTTTATCAATTGACCTGAAATGTTGACATCATGAAAAATACTATAATTTTTCTATGTTGTAGCTTTTCTTGTCCTAGATCCTAAAATAAGTTTCAGATTTACTTAACATCTGATCGATTTCCTAATTCTAACCTTAACTCTACACATAATTGAAAACCTAAATCTATAAAGTTAAGGCTAATACAAAACGAAAAGTAAATGTAGGGAAAATACTATACTTTCTAGAATATTTCACACTTATTTTACATCTAATTGTTAGTAAAAATAAACTTAGTTTTACCCTAAAGCTTCCTCTTCCACAACTCAAAACCTAACCTGAACTAGAAAAACAAACCTAAGCCTAGCCCTAATTACCCTCCTAATGCACTACTTTTCATTGATCCTACCTTTCAATGAACTGATATTTGTTGAAATTGGTTATATTTTACCTGATATCTTACCCTTTTTAGGGCCTAACCCTAATCCTGAATTGAACACTGAAACTAACTGTAACCATAATTGCACCTGAACCTATATATTAGTATCAGAAATCTATTTCACATTCATCTGAAAATTTACTTGTTTCGTAGATCTAAAGTTTAGTTTGAGTTTGAGTTTGACAGTAAATTTTCCATTTCCATAAACACTAACACCCACAGACATGAATCTTAACCCTAACCTTGATGCTAATGGTAGCCCAATCCTAAAGTTATCAAAAAACACTTGAATTTTGATTCAGCATAGATTCAAACTCTGAATCTATCTTATTCTCAGTTAGGAACAGTTTTATCCATTGGCTTCAAATGCTCACAACATTAAAATACATAACATAAAAAATACTCTAGATTCTATTGATCCTAACTTTTCCTGAATTCCTGCATCCTAAAGAATGTTTCAGATTTACTACAATCTAGTCTATTACTTAACCATAACCCTATCCCTACACCTTACTGGAAACCTAACCCAAATGATCCCTGACAGGAAATGTAGGAGAAACATTGTAGTTTCCATTAAATTTCACAAATAATTGACCTGTAATTATTAGTAGAAAACTGTTTTACCCTAAAGCTTACCCTTCCCTGACCCTAATGCTAATCTGAACTAGAAAAGTAAAGCCTAACCCTATGGATTCCAACAAAAAGTCCATGAATACACTGTTTTTCACTCATCCTAACTTTGGTTCAACTCATCCTTCTTAAAATAGTTTGTGATTGTACCCCGTATCTTATCTTTTTACAAACCCTAGCCCTAACCCTAATTGGAACAATGAGGCTAACCCTAACCCTAAATGTACCTGAATGCTCATGTACATAGCAATCCTGTGTTTAACATTCGTCCTAACTCTTCCTCAGCCTGTAGTTCTCAGATTCATTTTTCAGTTTTATGCTCAACCTTCCATTTCCCTAATCCTAACTCTAATCCTGGTCAGAACCCTAAGAGTGACCTTGAAGATAATAGTAACCCAATCCTAAAATTAATGGAAAATACTCGAGTTTAGATATATCCTAACAGATACTCTTTGTCTTTGAAATGATTTGCAGTTTGCTCTAAATCCTACAGATTCCCTGACTTGGACTCTGAAACTAACTTGTCACCTTTATGAATCATTAACCTCAAATCATCATATCATGAAAAATACTGTAGTTTCCACTGATCTTAACTTTTACTGAACTACTATATCTCCAAAAAGAAGTTGTAGGTTTTCTTAAAATCTACTCTATTTCCTAACCCTAACTATATACCTAGACCTTACTAGAACCCTAACTCTAAATTTAACCTTGTTGAACCCTGAATAGGAAACTTATGAAAAACTCTGTACTTTTTGTTAAATTTCACACTTATTTTACTTGAAAGTGTTAGCAGAGAAATCAACAAAATAGCTAAAAATTAATAAATAACACACTGCCTTCTAGTATTCTTTAAGAGAGCCATAATATGTCTTGTGAAGAAAATACTTGTGTTAGATAAACTTTGTTCATGTGTAATTTATATTGTTATTGGCCAATTATTTAACTTAATGAATAAAAATATATCAAATAAGATTCCATGACAAAAATATGAAACATTTAGTAATTTTTGAGAAAAAAATTATATTCATGATTTTTAGGAAACTAAATTTCTATTTCCCTACAAAGCAATGATTTAGGTTTACTAATCTAGTATTTATAGTAAGTGTGGAGAACATAATTGGCATGCAAAAAAACTAACTGTACGTCTTGTGTCTTGAATGAGTGAGATTTTAAACATTGTCTTTTATTCGAATGAAAACTTAGGTTTAATTTTCAAAATAAATGCAATTTTATCTCCTTTCAGAAGTACTTATGCTGCAATTAAATATATTAGTATATTCACGTATTTAAAAGTTAAATTTTTTATGTTTGATATGTAGCTCTACATATTCAGAATGACATGACTTTTCTGTTCATACATGTCTAACCTCTGGGATTTTTGCTTCATCAATACAAATTATATCATGAGGTTGTTGTGAAGGCTCCAGTAACAAGTGTGTTCAAAAACATTTCCTGAATTCTCAATTTTAAATCTAATCATTTTTAGCCTTTGGTTATATCATTTATTGTCTATTCAGAGAAATTAAGCTAAAATATAAACTACTATTTAAACATTTCACTCACATTGTAAATAATACTAACATAATTCACACAGAGACTAATTATTTCAGACTCATCGTATTTGATTATCTTCGTGTGAAGAATATAGAGAGTATAAGGTCCTTATACTCAATAATATTTTTGGTTAAATTAAATTAAATCATATATCTGGATTTCTAATTTGGAGGTTAATCACATGGAAACAGGAAAATAAGAAAAGAAAAATTACTACTTTGGGGCCATTTTCTTCTTAAAATTATGCAGGAAAATATCTCTTAGAAATATATTTTTCAATAAGATGTTTCAATCCTTAGTGCATTATACTTTAATATAAAGTTTATCTCAAAATAAAAATTCTGCAACTAATCTAATGTATGTTTTCAGGCACAAAATGCTGTGACTTCTAGTCTTGTTATGTGATTCTAATTATGTTTTTTAGTTGTGACATGATCCCTATTTACACTTATTACTAACTTCTGTAATTATACAAGTCATGCCTGTCCACACTAATTTACGTAAGATAATATTCAAACAAAATTATCTTTTTTCCTGTCTCCCGCAGGGAAGGATGAGGTGCTGAAGTATATTAAATGAAAGCACTCTAAAAGAGAGTCTTTATGAAATGGAAATTTGCAACGTGAGGATGGGATCATGAGCACTTTCTACTTGGCTGAACAGAAATTCTTGTTTCTATAGTACTTTCTTACCTTTTAATTACACAGGAAAGCCACAGAACTGCATTCCTAAAAGATGTGGCAACCCTGCTCAAGAGTTTGATCTTATCACTAGTTCTTTGTGCTTGCTGGCTGATCTATTTCTCTATCATACGTTTCTTTTATTAAACATATTAGTAATTCAGACGTGAGTACATTGCAGGAGACTCCTAAAATCACAGCTATTGCTATGTAACAATAAAAAGAGAGGAAAAAGATTATATTAATCCCCGATTCCTCCGTTTGGCCTTCAATATACCAATTAATTGTCAAAACAAATGTGTAAGATGTTAGTTTATTTTTCCCTTTTTAATTAGAGATTAGGAAGTGTTTTTCGCAGTAAAAAGTGATGACAGTGGTATCAGTGCTATTATATGAGCACCTTCCCCCTAACAAGTAATGCTCTATGGACTGTAAATATGGAAGCCACACTAAAATTCTCTCTCTGTCTCTCTGTCTCTGTCTCTGTATCTCGCTCTCCCTCTCTCTTTCCCTCTCTCTCTCTGTTTCTCTCTCTATACACACACACACACACGCGCACACACACACACACACACACACACACACGCGCACACACACACACACACACACAGCTGCGACCCAAACACATCAGAGATAGGTTCCATTCCTTTGTAATGATAGTTGATTGATATTTGCTCCATTGTTTTTTCTTTGCTTCAGGATCTTGCCTGGACCTGTATCTTTCCCTGAGAGCAAGTCCCTTGTCCTTAGTATACGGTATGTCTGTGTATTCATAATATGTTCCTGGCTACTTCAGGCCAATTAACAGTTCCCTGAATACAGTATTCTCAAACTTGACATTCAAGTCAAACTCCATGAATTTATACCACTATTCCAAAATACTAAAATTTATTGGATCTAGAAACCAAAAAAAAATCCACCTTGTTATTTTAGTAGCAATTGACATCATGAAAGTAGAATAATATTGATCAGGAACTGAGGTAAGAGAACTGGAGTATGTGGGAAAATGTAGAATACTGGATGTGTATTAGAAATACACAATCATCTTCTATAGGCTCATTTATTGAAAACTTGTCCTCCTATATTGAAAGCTCAATTTACATATACAGTTTTCCAGTTACTTTGCTTACCTATCATGACCACAAATCCTCATGAATTGTTTTGAAAAAATCACACTATTTGCATGTACTTATCATCTTATGGAAAGACAGTCTGCTCCTACATCTTTAATTCTATGTGACAAACCCTTATTTTTTGTTTCTCTGTTTGCTGAATAAATGTATTCCTGGAAACAGGATATTCACAGCAAATCTGGGTGTGATTTTCATTTTTAAAATTTCAAATATAATATAAACTTTGTTTTGATTAGTCATTTTCTAAAAATGAGTGATATTCATGAACACTAATATTTTGGTGTCTCTAAGTAAATTGAGACGATGTGGTAGTTCTTGCATCTAATTGACTTAACCACTAGATTATTCATGTATAAGCATGAATATTTTTTTATTTTTACATATAAAATAGTCCTCAAGAATTTACTCTAAAGTGATAATGGGGGGGTTGTCTTTCTGTTCCAAACTTTATATTTATTTCAGTAAAAGTACTAGAAATACATTATGTTTACTGAAGCAATATAAAAGATGAGAACATATTTCTAAAGAGAATGGATTTGTTGATTAAAAGATAGAAAAGAGTAAAATAGGTTTCTTGCTTCAGACTGGATTAAAAGAAATAGTAAAATAGGTTTCTTGCTTCTGATGAGACTCAGATGTAAATTCATATTAATATTACTGAGATTTACATCACAATATAAGCAATATAGTTATTTTAAGGAATTGGCCATTCAAAGTCCTAGATACCTAATGGATGAAGAATGGAATTGAAAATAGCAGAGGAAAACAATTCAACATTCAGCTATTGTAATTTTATAATACTAATAGGAAAGAAATGGAGCTTTTTCCTTTCTGAAGAAGAAAGTTTAGCCAGTAATTTCAATGTAAGGTATCAGTTGTAATGAGTCTAAAGTCTTTTCCTCCAAGATATCCAAGAGTACTATACTCTTCCTCTGAAGAGTAAATAAGTAATTATTTTAATTCGCTTTGCTTAATATTAATTTACTTGTAGCAAATGGGTTAAATATCTGCTCTCTTTCTTTCAATGTAGTAACACACATTTAATATTCTTTCTGTCTCTTTATACAAGCCTGAAATCACTAATTCAAAGTAACACAACTGAAAAACAAAAATAACCTGATATAACAATCATAAATCCTAAATTATGTGAAAAAAATCAACAATATAAAAAATAAACTGAGGAAGAGGAAAAACAATGGCAGAATAACAACAGAAAATTACCGTAGCTCTCTCTAATGAAACAGAGATTTAGAGTCCTAGCAGGTACTCCACTTATAGAGGGTCACACCAAGTCAGCTATAATTATATATAGATATACAATTCAAAAGAAGATTTTATACTGTCTTCACAAGAAAACAGAAATCTATGAAAAGGTCCCCAGCCAGGCAGGTGACTGCTGTGACTGTGTTGGCCAACATATTCAAAACCACAGCTACATTGTGGAGATGAAAGGGCCACATGGGAAAAAAGCAGGAACAGAAGTGTACACCAGAGACAGCCTAATCCAAACACAGAGACAATTCAAAATACCACTGGACAGTCTGAACTGTCACTGGAACCACAAGTGTTAACATCACAACATCTCACTGCTAATGACCTCTATTTCTACATTTAATGGTCTAGACAAAAACCTAATTCCAGAAAAACAAATCACAACAGAAGATCAAACTAACACCTGGCAAATCAACCAAGAACATAGAGAGTCACCCATTAAGATCATAGATCCCCAAATGAAAGCCAAGAAATCCTCCAAATGGACAGAACAAATCAGAAAAATACAAGAAAAGTGATGTCAAGGTAGTATAATTCACACAGTAAATAACCAGGGATTAGAATAGACAATCAAGGACCTAGAAGATAGTTTTCAAAATACATTACAAATACTGCTGAAAAATGTGATTAATGAAAAGATACAAAACCTCTATAAGGAAATTTGTGAACAAGATGAGACCAACCAAAGATTAGCAAAATAATTAATGGAGTCTACAAACAGAAAGATAAATAAATTCTGAGAAGACAAGGGAGTCCAAGGAAAAAATAGATGCCTAGTTAAAAGATATGAGAGAAGATACACCTAAAAAAACAACCCTCCCAACCCCCCCACCCAAAGAAAAGATGTAAAGAAATCCATACAAGACCTCAAACAAGTTTTAATAAAGAGATAGAAGCCCTCAAAAACATGACCAACTAGAAGACAAGGAATACAAAAACAAAGTAGAGTCTCCACAGCAAATAGATGACATAGAAGATAATCTCAAGGGTCAAAGACAGAATAGATCTAATAGGAAAGAGGAGAAAATCATTTAGAACAAATCCAAGAAATAGGAAATAATTTTGTGGGAACTTCAAGATTCAGTTAGAAAATCAAATTTGGAGGACATAGGTATCAAGAAAGAGAAGAACAGGAAACTAAATGGATAGGAAACATATTACAGAATTCTAGCAGAGAACATTCCAAACATCCAGAGATGGGCTCATTCAAAGAAAAGAAGCCTTTATGACACCAAACAGAACACCAGAACAGAACAACCCACCACCACATCATAATCCATGAGAGGATCATTAGAGATCAAGGAAAGGATTCTTAAAGCTGTCATAGAAAAAAGATTGATTATTTATAAAGGATATACAGTCAGAATAAATACAGATTTCTTACCTGATATGGTAAAAAGCCTGGCATGGTATATGACAAATATTGAAGGCAAACAACTACCAACTGTGAATACGGACCCAAGCCAAACTCTCCTTTACTTTTAAAGGATATATAAAATATTTCATGAGAAAGCAAACTTGAAACAAAGGATCTCCTCCAAATCAGCAGAATAGAAGTTAATCAAATATATCCTATATAAAGAAGACAAAAAGAACAAGAACTGGTTATTTTAAAAATGCTCGAGAGTACAAGGTAAATATATTGAGTAGGTGAGGCACAGCTCCTAAGAGCAGGTGTATAACATAGCAGGACTTATATTTCACAGTCTTAACACTCAATATCAATGGACTTAATTTTCCAATTAGAAGACAGATTACATAGTAGTATCAGAAAACAAGACAAATCCATCTAGTATCTACAAGAGACACATTTTATTGACAAAAACAAACATACTCAAACTGAAAGGCTGGAAGGACAATTTTCAAGCACACAGACACCATAAACAGGCCACAGTAGAATTATTAACATAAGATAAAATAGAATTCAAATTAAATTAGCAAGAAGAGAAATTACATATTAATAAAGGCAACTCTCCATTAGAAGGATATAACAAGTCTAAGTATCAATGCCCTGAATCCTGGAGCACCCCACTTCTTCAACCAAAACACATCTTAACTTAAAAACACATCTCAACACATCATTGTCATCTATGGATAGGTCATTCAGGAAAAACTCAACCAAGAAACTGCAGACGTAAATAACTACATTGACCATTTAGCCCTAACAGACATCTACAGAATATACATTCAGCGTCAGAATATACATTCTTCGCAGCAGCTCATGGAAAATTCTCCAAAATAGAACATATCCTATGTCATACAGAAATTCTGTCCAAATTGAAAGAAAAATAAATTGACTTCCCATATCTTGTCAGACCACAACAGAATAAACTTAGAATTAAACAGCTAAATCAAAAAAAACCCTCTCAAACCCATGAAGACTGAACAATATGTTGCTAAATGATCAGTGGGACACTGAAGAGATTAGAATCGAAATCTTACAGTAACTGGAATTTAACAAAAATGAACAAACAAAATACCAAAATACCAAAATACTGGGACACAGTAAATGCAGTACATAGAGGAAAATTTATAGTTCTGAGTGCCTACATCAAGCAATTGGGGAAATCTCAAACAAATATTTTAATTATGTTCCTCAAGCTCCTTGAAAACAGGAATAAGCCCAAGCCCAAAGTAGTGAACAGAAAGAAATAAACAAAATTAAATCAGAAATAACTAAAGACTAAATAAAACATAGAAAGAATCAACAAAACAGAGTTGGTTCTTTGAATAAATTAATAGACTTCGCAGACCCTAACCAAATCTGACTAAGAAGAAAACTTATACAGATAGAAAGATAAATAGAAAGCCCACAAATTGGGAGAAGCTCTTTACTTGTTCTGTAACAGGCAGTGGCCTTGTATCTCAAATATGCTTAGAGCCCCCAAAAGTTAATCCCCTAAAAAAACAAATCCTCAAAGAAGCAACAACTCTCATAAGTGGGATAAAGATTTTTTAGAGAGACCTCTCTGAAGAAGAAATATGAATGGCCAATAGACACAGGAAGAAATATGCAACATTTCTGTCCATAAACGAAATGCATATCAAAGCAACATTGAGATTCCACCTCACCCCAGTTAGAATGACCATAATGAAGAAAACTAATAATAACAGATGCTTGCTGGTGGGGATGTGGCCAAAAAAGAACATTACTACACTATTGGTGGAAATGTAAACTTGTTCAAATACTCTGTAAAGAAGTACAGAGAGTCCTTAAAAGAGCTCCCCTATGACCCAGCAATCCTACCCCTGGGCATTTAACCAAATGACCACAAACAAGAGCACTCTAAAGTTAACATCACAACTATATCCACTGCAGCATTATTCACCATAGCTAAGATATGAAACCAACCCAGCTACCCCTCAGTAGATGAATGGATGAAGAAAATGTCGTATATATGCACAATGAAATTCTATGCTTTCAATAGAAAGAATGGCATTGCCCCATTTGTAAGAAAATGGAAAAACTTGGAAAACATAATAAGTCAAACAAGCCAGACTCAAAGAATCATAGGCTGCAGGTTTTCACTCATTTGGAAAAACTAGAATATGTCTAGGATATTCTTAGAAAAGATCACAATAGCTCAATAACTATATGCATATCACCATATAAAATGATGCTTATTGAAATGAGCTCCAAGAAATGGATACAAGATTATTATACAGTGAACTGTTTTTAGTTATTTCTATTTACTTTTTTCCCCTTTGGTTTATTCCTCGTCGTCACTGTTTTTTCTTTCTGTACCCATTGTCTTATATGTAAGTTAATCTGATTTGGGAAAGGGAAGGGAAATCACAGAAATGGTGGGACAAAGATTAACCAAAGCAACCGTGATATACACTAGACACTATGTTAGAAATGAACTTTACAACTTTGGGGGAGTGGGATGTAGGGGTTGTGGGAAGCAGGAGAAAATGAGGAAGGGGTAACACTGTTCAAAAAGAAATGTACTCACTACTTATGTAACTGTAACCCATCCCTCTGTATATCACCTTCATATTAAAAGAAAAAAAAAAAGCAATAAGAGAACTCACACAAATACATAAAATTAGAGGCAAAAATGAGACATCACAACAGAAATAAGCAAAACTGAGAATAACAGAGTACTCTGAAAACCTTATGCCAGTCACCTGACAAATCCTGGAAAAATTGATGTTTTCCTATACTCGAATTGAACCAAGAAGTGATACATAACAAGTAATGAAAATGAAATGTCAATAAACCACTTCCCATACCAGAAAAATCTAGGACTCTGTTGTTTTGATTTGCATTTCTTTTATGGCTAGAGAGGTTGAGCATTTCTTCATGTGTCTATTGGCCATCCTTCCTTCCTCTTCAGAGAAGTTTCCCTTTAAGTCTTTAGCCCACTTATTTATTGGGCAGTTGTTTCTTTGAAGATTTGTGAAGATTTGTTTTGGGGAGATTTAATTTTTTGAGTTCCAGGTATATTTTAGATATGAGACCCTTGTCTGTTGTATGGCTAGTGAAGATCTTCTCCCAATCCGTGGGCTTTCTATTGATCTTGCCTAGCTATCAACGTCGATAAAATGGCAATACTTCCCAAGGCTAGCTACAAATTCAATGCGACACCTATCAATAATCCAACCTCCTTCTTCAAGTAAATAGAAGAGGCAATCCAAAAATTCATATGGAACAATAAAAGACCCTGAATAGCAAAAACGATCCTCAACAGAAAGAACACTGCTGGAGGAATCAATACCGAATTTCAAACTCTACTACAAAACCATAGTAATCAAAACAGCTTGGTACTGGCACAAGAACAGACCTCAGGACCAATGGAATAGAATTAAAAACCCAGAAATGAACCTACAGACATATAGCCATCTAATCTTCGATAAGGGAGCTAAAACAATAGAATGGAAGAAAGACAGCCTCTTCAGTAAATGGTGTTGGCAAAATTGGTTAACTACTTGTAGAAAACTAAAGCTAGATCCTTATATATCACACTGCACCAGAATCAACTCCAAATGGATCAAAGACTTCGGAGTCAAAGCAGACACTCTGAAAACATTACAGGATGGAATAGGAGAAACCCTAGGTTTCCTTGGCGCAGGCTGAAATTTTAATAGAGACCCAGAAACACAACAAATCAAAGAAAGGTTGGACAAATGGGATTGCATGAAGTTGCAGAGCTTCTGATGGCAAAGGACATAGCTAGCAAGATCAATAGAAAGCCCACGGATTGGGAGAAGATCTTCACTAGCCATTCAACAGACAAGGGTCTCATATCTAAAATATATCTGGAACTCAAAACATTAAATCCCCCAACAACAAATCCTCAAAGAAACAATTGCCCAATAAATAAGTGGGCTAAAGACTTAAAGAGAAACTTCTCTGAAGAAGAAAGAAGGATGGCCAATAGACACATGAAGAAATGCTCAACCTCTCTTGCCATAAAAGAAATGCAAATCAAAACAACATTGAGATACCACCTCACTCCAGTTAGAGTGGCTATAATCAAGAACTCTAATAACAACAGATGCTGGAGGGGATGTGGACAGAAGGGAACCTTACTGCATTGTTGGTGGGAGTGTAAACTTGTTCAACCACTTTGGAAAGTAGTATGGAGGTTCCTCAAAAGACTACACATAGAGCTCCCCTATGACCCAGCAATCCCACTTTTGGGCATTTACCCAAGTGTTCACAAACAAGACCACACTAAAGCTACCAGCACGACTATGTTTACTGCAGCATTATTTACCATAGCTAAGATATGGAACCAACCCAGATGCCCCTCAGTAGATGAATGGAACAAGAAAATGTGGTATATATACACAATGGAATTCTATGCCTCCATCAGAAAGAATGACATTGTCCCATTTGTTAGGAAATGGAAAGACTTATAAAAAAGAATAGTAAGTGAAGTAAGCCAGCCCCAAAGAAACATAGGTCCGGGGCTGGGAAGGTGGCTCAGTGGTAGAGCGCTTGCCTTGCATGCCTGAGGCCCTGGGTTCGATTCCTCAGCACCACATAAGCAAAAAGAAAAAAGCCGGAAGTGGCGCTGTGGCTCAAGTGGTAGAGTGCTAACCTTCAGCTGAAGAGCTGAGGGACAGCGCCCAGGCCCAGAGTTCAGGCCCCACGACCGGACCCAAAAAAAAAAACAACAACAACAAAAAAAGAAACATAGGTCCCATGTTTCCCTTATTTGCAATAGCTAGGATATGTCTGTGTCAAGCAGAAAAGGTCAGCTAAGTTGATGTTAGGGAAATGAATCCTAAGATATGTATTCAAATGTTTTTTTCTTTCATGCGATTGTTTCTAACACATTTATAAGATTATTTCTTTGTTGCTTTGTATGTCCCTCCCCTGCTTTTACTGTATTTGATGATGTTATAATTTGTGGAGGGGAAGGGAAAAAAACAAATCATTTAAATAGGGATACAGGTGGACCCATTGCAACAATGAGATGTACAAGTCATTATGTCGAAAACGAACTTTACAACTTTGGTGGGGGAGGGAGGGTAGGGTGGGGGGGCCGGGGAGAGGATGGAATGGGAAGGGGAAACAAAGGAAGAGGCTACAATGCTTGATAAGAAATGTACTCATTATCTTGCCCACACCCCTCTGTACAGTATTTTTACAATAAAAATTAAAAAAAGAAATGTAGTCATTACCTTACTCATGCAACTGTAACCTCTCTGTACAGTATTTTCACAATAAAAAGTTTAGCAAGAATTTAGATTAAAGACATAGCCCTGAAAGGAGTAAGGGTGAGTAAATGCACTCACTGTATTTGATGGACATCATGTAAAAACTGAAACACTTGAGGGTGGAGATGGGATAGGGGAAATGAGAGAGAAGGATGGGAGGGGTGACTGTTCAAAATGCACTGCACTCATAATCTGACATGAAATTGTAATCGCCTTGTAAAACTACTTAACAAACAACAAAAAAACACAATTTTTTTAAAAAGACATTACCCTTTTTCTACTTAAAGTTGACTCAGTGACAGACACAACACACTAGATGTATTAAAGGTCATAATTCTATTATTTATTGGAGAATGGGAAAAAAGGCACAAAAATTGTGACAGGAAGAAGGGAAGAGACAGATTTGTGTCTAGCAATGTTCTTTATGAAATCAGTAAAAAGAAAACAGAGTTTATCATATGAAACAGATTCTCAAGTAGGAAATACAGTACCTAAGAATATATTTCTGGATATAAAAATGCAGTTAGGCAATCAGTAGCATTAAAATTATTTGTATGTTTACAATTATAAAAATCGACTCATGCTCTAACAAAGTGTGTTGAAAGCTCACTGTATTAGAATAGGCACATTATTCTACAATACCCAAATCACAAGCTTTTTTCTTTTTTATTATAATGCTGGGAGTTGAATGTTAAGCAAGTGCTTTGCTCTTGAGTCACACCTCTGCTCTCACCATAGGGTTCCCAACATTTTCACCTCAACTTCACAATCCAAATTCACAAAAATAATAAAAGAGCTGAGTTCAGAAAGTTACCTTTTCCTTTTCTTATTCAAGACTCCTAAGTCAAGCAAACTCATCAAAAAAGGCAAAACAAAAACTTTTCGTAACACAAAGAGGACAAGATTCAACATATAGCCACTATAGCCATCCTTTAGGGATTAATTACAACAAACACACAGTCCATTTGTACTTAGAACAGACTCATTTGTGCTGCAGTGTGGATGTGTTATAGGCAGAGTCAAATATCTCATTTATTCTTTATTTTAATTTTTTTGCCAGTCCTGGGGCTTGAACTTGAGGTCTGGGCACTGTCTCTGAGCCTCTTTTGCTCAAGGCTGAGCCACAGCGCCACTTCTGGCCTTTTCTGTTTATGCAATACTGAGGAATCAAACCCAGGGCTTCAAGCATGTTAGGTAAGTACTCTACCACTGAACCACATTCCCAGCTCTCATTTATTCTTTAAGGAAGCCTCAGAAGCTATTATACCTGGGTAACTAGCTCACTAATAGCAGGAACTATGGATTGTCTTGCTGTCCTGGTTTGAGGATGTTTATTAAATGTAGTAAATTAAATGTTTTGAATACCTACATTATTGTTTATTATGATGCTGTGAACTGGCCTTTCATTTATTTCTTTATTCATTCTGAGACAGGTATCTCACTATATGACCAAAGCTGACCTCCAAACTTGTAATCCTCTTTGCCTCTGCCTCCCAAGTGCTGGGATACAAGCATGCACTGCTGCACCTGGCTCTGGCTTTTCATTTTAAAATAGCAAAGTTTCTCCTGCCTGTTAAAGCTTATTTTTTCCTGACCTCCTATCAGACTATGAAAATTATTTTGTACACTCTAAATCTAGTGTTAATTAGCAGCTCCTGTTAGAAAAGATCTGATTTTTACCTTTGCAGTTTACATTAACGGAAGTTCTACTACTCCCCATTTGCCTTCCTGCAACAGAAACTGATAATCCGACATCAGAGCCTCAGCTTCCAACATTTGAGAGTAGTGTCCTGCATCTGGGAATAACCAAAGTGGAACTTACCAAAGTGAACTAATCAAAGTAGAACCAGATGCCCAATCTTGAGTCAGCTGGTATCAAATAAACCCTTTTAAACAACCTCTCACTAGATTAGAATTACCCAGGGTCTCAGAACTTCATACAATTAGGAGTTAGAAGGTACTTTAGGGTCACCTCCTAACCAATTTTTTAAATAGACATTTCTAAACAATTTAGACTTCTAAGTTTATTTGGGAGATTTTTTTTGCTAACTTTAAAATAGTTATATAGATATAATTCTGCATTTAATTATGGCTGAAAGTCCATTCAGTTCTTTTAAAATGCTATCTATAAACTATTGCATATATTAAACTTACTCAAAAAATCTTGGACGCTTACCTTCTAAAACAATGTCAAAATTTTTAGCAAAATGCTTCCTATAGCTTCAAACATTGTTTCCACCCTAAAAAATGAAGTTTTTAGACAAGGTGGTGAATTTTATTTATAATTCTGCAATTGATTTGGTCAGAAGTTATATGAGAAAAGACAAGATAAGGTCTGCTGTGAACTATTCCATAGCAAAAGGAATCCTCTGCTACAGGGTGCATTTTCATTTCCCAACTCATCTCCAAGTCTCATCCCATATGTCACGTGTCACAAGCCTGCAAAATCAGAATCCCAACCAGCCATATCCTCCACACTTTGTTCACTATCTGCTCTAATGTAAGTATCAAAATAATTTTATTTAAAATGCATTTAATGACTTTATCATACATGCTC
This sequence comes from Dipodomys spectabilis, assembly GCF_019054845.1. NCBI lineage: Eukaryota > Metazoa > Chordata > Mammalia > Rodentia > Heteromyidae > Dipodomys > Dipodomys spectabilis. Next base: position 539,539 of record NW_024870713.1, read on the forward strand.
TCTCTGCATAGTGAAAGGCAGGTGGCACTCCCCAACTTTAGATGAATCTATGAAAATTATTTTGTACACTTCTAAGTCTAATGTTAGAACAGCTAATCCACAGAATCACCATACTAGGGAAAGGATATGTGCTCCAACATGAGATCATTGCCAGGGGAAAACAAATGAGGGATGGTATTTCAGCTTTCCCAGAGACAAGGCACCTGGAGCTGGGAACTGTACAGCAGCCACACCAAATATGAGGAGAACTACAAAATCCCCCAGAACTCATTCTATAAAACAGCAAGGCTTCTGGATAGTGAAACACAAGTCAGTGAGCTAGCACCCACTCTGCTGGCCACCCAACAAGTCTAAGCTTGGACAAGGGGAAGAGGGTCAAGGAAACTACAAATTACCACCCCTGGTCTGCAGGGGAATTCTCCTCCCAACAACTGATCACTGACAGAACTGCAGTCCAAGAGAGGAAGTGCTCCAGCCAATGGCTCCACTAGAGTGGAAGCACATCACACCCCCATCTGTAAGAGACATCTAATGGTTCCCTACCTTCCCAGTGATCTCTACTAGGTAGTGAATGGCAGAAGTGGGGGAGGCTAGGGACCAGGAAACAGACCACTAACAGCCAGTCTGCAGCCCTAATTCTCCACTCTCACTTGTTAGATTTAAGCACATTTGAAGTGAATTTCTTCTTTCCACCACCTAAGCAAAAGCAAGACAACAACCAAAGGCAAGGCTTAGAAGTTAAAAAAAAATCTGGAGTTTTGAAAATCCTGGAAAAAGCTGCTTTGTCCAAACTGAAAGCTGCCTGAGCAAACCAGTCACAGGCTATGGAAATTAGGGTAGGTGAAGCAAAAGCCTTTATGCCAAGAAGCCCTTCTTTGATGTTCCAAGGTGGGAACTGGTACAAGCCCCTTTCTTTCTCTAATGATGGCAATACCTCTGCCTGGCAGTCACTGTGAACAGTCAATGAGACAACAGGTGATAATGTTATACATTAGTACTCAACCTCTGCCCTATTATAGCTTTGGGTAAATGCAGAAAGGGATCTGAGCCTCAATTTCCTTGGTTGCACAATGGGGTGACATTCTCTGCTTGGCCACAAAGCTCTTAGGAGAACCAGCAAGGTCACAAACACAAAATCACTGTGCATGTGATTGGATATCTCAGACTGAGACCTCACAGTGTATAGTCTTATGTCCCCTCAGGGCCCACAGCACAACTGAGTACAAAGGCTGGAGCTTAAAGGCATCTAGGCAGGCGTGCCTCCTACCTGATGGTCCCACAGCCAGGATCTGTCTCCCCACCCAATCTTCCCTGGCCCCACTCCAGGAGAGGACAGAAAATAAAATCAAAACAAACACATAAATAATGAAGAAAAAATATATCAAAGCTGGGCGCCCATGGCTCACATCTAGCTATTCAGGAGGCTGAGATCTGAGGATTGCAGTTCAAAGCTAGCCTGGGAAGGAAAGCCTGCAGACTCTTATCTCCAATTAACCCCCAGAAAACCAGAAGTGGTTCAAGTGGTAGAGGACTTGTCTTGAGCTGAAATGCTGAGAGACAGTGCCCAGGCCCAGAGTTCAAGCCCCACAACTCACACACAAACAAAAAAAAAAACAAAAAACAAAAAAGCATCAAGGAATAGCAAGATTTTTCACCTCCTATGGGCTCTTATCCAAAAGGAAATGGCATGTTTTCCACAACTGCTCTGTTCTCTCTCCATCTAGAGTCAGGTCATAAGTAAGATATGGGCAGGGTGAGGTGGTACCTAGAAGAGAAAGAATCTGAATCGAATGCTAAAAAGACATTCTATAGTCAGACATAATTCAGAACAGCAGGAGGATGTACATCTAGATTAAGAAACAACCCATTACTGAAAGGTGCTTATTTTTACTTCAGTCCACTGCCAGGCACAGCACAGGCTTAGATAAGACAGAATCATCTGTTTTCAGACCCTAAGGTAGAACCATGTCCACGCAGCAGTGATGGTCTCCATAGTACGGGACAAGTCTGAAAGTTCCTGATGACTCCAAACTTCTGTTCCTTAACTGTTGTAATCTGTAATGGAGTTGCCTGCTGTCACTGGGATTCACCTCCCGAGGCTTATGTGCTGCTATTGCACAAAATGTTTATTTATGAGACTCCAATGGGACACCATCCAAGGAGGAAATGGTTCATGAAGAAGATTCCAACTCCATGACATACAGAGCCTGTGTTGTATATTGTGCTACAGATACTTGGGTTTGGGAACAGAGAGTTACTTCCAAAGACAACCCTCAAATGTTCAAATTGCAAGCATCACACTGCTGTAAGATAAAAGGCACGTGTCTGTAAGACAGAGGTGTAAAGGATCTTTACAAAACTGTCCATTAGTTTCCATCCACAGGGCCTTCCAAAAGCTTTGCATATTGGCAGTGTACTATGCAAGACACATGGTAAAGCACTTCTTCACAGCATCCCTATAGGGAGGAAAAATGCAAAAAGATGAATGAGGTATCATCCCCTCAAGGCCCCTGTCAGTGGCAAAGACCCTCTGTGAATGTCCCACAGTGGCCTGTTCCTGAGAGGAAAGGGCCTGGACTGCAAGACAGACCTCCACCCTCCTCAAAAGAGCTGCCCAAAGCCACACTGCAACTAGGAAGTTCTAGTCCTCCAGCGCCCCCTTTCTGCTCACTTTCCCATCACAAGGTTTCCCCACGTGAGATACTATAAGAAAACAAGCATATAATTAGATTCCTCCATCTCTTAAAAGCAGTGACATTAAACTGATGCTCACCTCTATAATAAAAAATAAGTACATAAAACCTCAAAACTATGGATTAAGAAAGATAATGTGCATATATTTATTCTATATTACAGATGATGTCACTGAGGGACAGTGATGCATGTTAATACATTTTAGTTGTATAATTAGCTTCAATGGACAGGTGCCCTTAACTTCTTAATCATAATAAAACAGTCATATAAGCTTTGCCTATTTAGCTCAAAGAATTTTGACAGGTACTCTCTAAAAATAAAACTTTCTGAACTAAAAGGCCCTATGCAAATATATCACCAACTATAAATGTTAAAAATTGCATTTCCAAATAAATAGTCTTACCTGGCAAATGGAATGAAGGATAGGCTGTACCTATAATGAAAATCAAAAGGCCAAATAAATAAAGATTTGTGGAGATTACACAGTAGTGTTCCTGAGTTCTCAATGTACCTAAATTTATTTATCCAGGCCCACTGTCCTCCATGGTCTAGGAATGTGCATGCACACGTGCTCATACAACTTTACCATATGCAAAGCTGTAGCCATCAAAGGGGGAAAAACCTTGTGACACTAATCCTAATGGCCTCAGTTTCACTGGGGTTCGGCTTTTACCAAGTGAGCTAACAGCAAGCACCTAAAATAGGCAAATTTCAGATATCCAGATGGCCTAGAAGCTCTATTCTGAAAGAACTGCAAATATAATCCACAACAGTTGCTTTCAAAGATTTTATAAGCCCTTAACAGAGTTTAACTTTGACTCAGCTACAATACATTTTCTGTTCTTCTACCATTAAAAAAGAAAAAGAAAAATACTACCCACTCTATTCCCACAATGGAGTGAATATCTATGAGAGGTCTTCAAGATCCCAAGCCCTTGCTGAGTCCCAGTGAGATCAGGATGGTGTGAAGAGGCTCTACAAGTCAAAACTCTCAATAACTAGACTCTATGTGTTAGACAAACCCTTCAGCTGGAATCCTAAAGCTAACAGGCCTCCAATGTATACACTGACCTTGGTACCATTATGTCAGTCAGCCTCTGCTCCTCATCTCCCACAGAAAGTTCCCACTCTGCCCTTCTGTTCAATGATTCACTCTATCATAACTGTAACAATTCTTGTTTTTCTTACCACTTTCCTTTTCTGTTAATGTCTGACTCACAGCCTCATTATACCTATTATTCCTGTTCTTAAAATGCTTTAGCAGCCATCCAGTAGCTGCGTAGGACCACTCAAGACCACTAATGCCATCTATTGGCTGTAAGCTGTGGTACAGGAACCTGATTTCACTTGAGTGACTGAGAATTCTTCAGTGGCAGAACTTCTGTATGTTACTAATCCTCACACCTACAGCACATTGAGTTTTTATCTCCTTTGTTGCATGTGTTAGAGGTTTGAGTGAGAACAGGCTACTACAAAGGTTACTTACCACGTCAAGGCTAAAGACTGCAAAATGCAGAAGATGAGTGCAAGTCCCTTGTTAATCTGAAAGAAAGATAATAGGGTCACAGGACAATGCGTGACAATGGGCATGAACCAAAAAATTTACAGGATTTAACAATCTACACTTACCCACCAAAAGGCAGAACACAGTGTCAGCACAAAACACACCTAGAAGGAGAGAGGAAAGATTTAATTAATATACTAATAATGAAAGCCTTATTGTTCTTGACAAACTCACAGCAGTTTCTGTTAGGCTGCAGAGTTCAGAGTCTATGATTATCACGACAACCCCCTGCATCCTTTGTTTCAAAGCAGTTAACCCATCTTAATGGCAGAAGTGCTAAAATCTCCAAGAAATCAGATCAGCCAACAAGATTAAAAAGGCAAAGACGCTTCTCTATTTACAAGCATTCTTCTGACCCAGCCATTCACCCATCCATCTTTTCATTCAAACAAACAGAGCTTCCCACAAACTTGTGTACTTTAACTCTGGCAAAACACCAGTGTCTGTAATAGAAGAATATGTGAGGACAAGGGTCAATGTAACATAACAATTTCACAGTCAGCAAGCCAGTTATCTGTCTACATGTCATCTGAGCCTTTTCCTAACTCCTTTCTTAGAAAGCTTTTTCCACAAGAGACTGATCCAGGTCATCCACTTACAAGGCAGTAGCAGTCCCTGCCTTTCTCCAAAATAGTACCTATATTAATCAGTAAGTCCTTAAACATTTTCTGTGTCTAGCACTGTACCTGGTGCTCTGTAGGACACAAAATAAATAAGCAAATAAGTTCATGCCTTAGAGAACTTACCTATTTAAGCAAATGAGATATATATAAGTGAAACTAATAAGAGAAGTATGCTTATCTAGTCTAGGGCCATACCACCCTGAACGCGCCTGATCTCGTCTGATCTCAGAAGCTAAGCAGGGTCGGGCCTGGTTAGTACTTGGATGGGAGAAGTATGCTTATCTAATCCTCCATGTTGTAATAGGATATGAGATCAGGAGTCAGAAGAAAGAAGTCTAAAAAAATTTGTGTGTGTTGGTCCTGAGGCTTGAATTCAGGACCTGGGCACTATCCCTGAGCTTTATTACTCAAGGCTAGTGGCCTACCACTTGAGCCACGACTCCACTTCCAGATTTCTGCTGGTTAATTGGAGATAAGTCTCACCTATTTTCCTGCCCCTGGTGGCTTTGAACTGTGATCCTCAGATCTCAGCCTCATGAGTAGCTAGGATAACAGGCATAAGCCACTAGCTTGGGATGATTTTGATGGCCATGTGTCCATGTGAGACAAAGAGAGGCATTCTGGATCAATGGAAATAAAAACTCCCAAATGGTCAGGATGAAACATTCTGACATTCAGGGGGCTAAGGCAGGAAGATTTCAAGGTCAAGACTGGCCTGATACATAGCATGACTCTATCTCAAAATAAGAAGCACTGAGAATATAGCTCAGTGGTACAATGCTTGTCAAGCATGTGCAAGGCCCCAGGTTCAACTTCAGGGAAGGAAAGAAATTCGCTGGTGAGAAGCTCAGCTAAAAACCAGAACATACCAGCACCAGAATAGTTGCAATGAGACGTGTAGGCTCAAACATGCGCTTCAGTTGTTTCAAAGGTCCCATGAGGAAGATGGTACTAAGATAAAACACACAAACCATTCAGAACAGAATCATATGTGGCACACCAAGCCAACTCCTCATGATTTCCTGTGGCAAAAATATAGGAAAAGCTACAAACATTTTAACAGCTCTTACTATGTGTCAAGAACTGTGCTTATATATTCTGTGCATTGCTCTCAAGGACCTATGGGATAGCAACAATTATCATGCTTACCTTGGACAGGAGGAAAAATGAAGCCTAGAGGATTATGCATCTAGCCAGTAAACAACAGAGCTAGGCTAAAAAGCCGTGTGAGTCTGGCACTATACCACACTCATACCATTAAGCTTGATGACCCTTCTGAGAAAGGCTTGACTATCAACCCATAAAATAACCAACCATGTATTTTTTTAAAAAAGAAATACCATACCCATACCTTAAAGGCTTAGGTTGTATTAAAAAAATTTAATATTTCATTTTCTTACATACCTCAGGGACTAATTTTAATGATGATCACATTAGTTGTTGAATGTCTACTAACTGGCAGATATTACATACGTTATTCCCCTCACCACCTCTGAAACCAATATTACATGTATTTAAGAGACATGGAAAATAAAGCGTAGAAAGACTCATTTAAGTATTCAAGATCACATAGCTGGTAGCCCAAAGAGCCAGCATCTACCCCAACTCTATCCTGAAAAACACCCCTAGCATACTTTCTGTAGGACTGAAAGAAACTGTCTGGGGAGTAGAGGGATCTGAAGTGCAGCAGACCCTCATGCCTAACAGTCAAGGGCCAGGGCCCAGGGCCAGGTCATATGGCCTAAGTCCCAAGGATGTGCCCACATGGTATCAATACATTATTAACTCCTCACAGCTAGTATTTATTTAATACAAGCCAACTGTAAGATGACATTAGCTATTCAGAACTCACTAAAAACAAAAGAAAATATAAATAAGTCAGCCTCCCTCTGAAGTGCCAAGAAGCTATAACCTGAATTCAAGGCTACTTTCTCAACTCAAGTGTCTGTGTAGATCGATCCCTGTAACCAATAGGAAATGAAGAAGCAATAGCCAAGACCAGTTCTAAAAATTAAATATAGCATATATAAAAATAAAACAGGGAGCTGGTAATGTGGCTTAGTGGTACAGAGCTTGCCTAGCATGCATGAAGCCCTGGGTTTGACTCCTCAGTACCACATAAAACAGAAAAAGCCAGAAGTGGGGCTGTGGTACAAGTAGTAAAAGAGCTCAGGGACAATGCCTAGGCTCTGAGTTTAAGCCCCAGGACTGGCCAAAAAATAAAATAAAATAATAAAAATAAAAATATAACAAATTGGAGGTATGGTTCAAGTGGTAGACCTGCCTAGCAAGTATGGAGCTCTGAGTTCAAACCCCAGTAACCATCACCAGGGATGGCTGTGTGTATATATACATAAGAATACAAACACACACACACACACACTCACACACACACATATATATATATGTTCATATAATCTCTTTACATACACACATAAATCTCTTTATAAATCTCTTTATATGTGTATGTAGAGATTATATGTGTATGTAAAGAGATTATATATAGTGACAATAGGTAAAGCCACAATTTCCTGATAATACTCAGAAAATGATTTATACTTTCATTTCCCTCCACAGTGCTCTGAAGAGTCTACCCCATAAAGATTAGCTAAAAGGCTCTTTTAGACTAAGCCACACACTGAAATAAATATGTTCAATCTAGACCATACATTTAATCCACACAGTCTTCCCAAAGCAAAACCTCCCCAAAGTGACTATTTTATAAAGCTTTAGCAGCACCCTTAGACATTTCTAAGGGCACTGGCACACACATGAATAAGTTCAGCTTAAAGAAGGTGACCAGTGTCATGCATTCAACATCTGTTTTACTCCTCCAGCCAAACACATTGGTGGGGGCAAGTAAGACACAAGCACAGCCCTTGTCAGGAGACTGTAGTAAATTGGTGTGATCCCTGTGCTGTCATATCAGTATATATGGGAAAAAGAAGAGGAGGCAATCCAAGAATGTGTCAAATTAGAGGTGGCTTTGAGATGTATTATCCACCAAACTAGGTGAAGAAAGAGGAAACAGTACTACAGGCAGAGAAGAGATCAAGTAATATAAAGATGCTTGGAGACATTTGAGAAGCAGAGCCTAGCTGAGTAGGAGCTGAGGGAAACCAAATCTCAAAGGTCTCTGCTGGTACACATGTGAGGAGTTTGGATTCCATCAGTAGAGGAGACTGGGAGCCACTTGAGGGGCTATATATGAATGGCTTATGACCTCAGTGAAACTGGCTTGGAGAGGGACAACAGAGGAGGCCAAGACACCCAGCAGAGAAATACTGCAATCGTTCAGGTGAAAGGTTATGGGGGTTCAAATATTCCCTTCTCTAGGAACTCCTCTAATTCCCCAGCTTTGCTTTCCACATCCTATTGTGTCATCAGTTTATCTGCCTGCCTGGCTGGTCACTGAGCTCCAATGGAACAGAAATCAAATTGTACTTATTGTCTTTGAAGTCCTAATTCAGAGCCCAGTACTATATGACCTACGCTTACCTAGTCAATGGCCAGCCAGGCTCACACCTATAATCCTAGCTACTCAGGAGGCTGAGATCTGAGGATCTCAGTTCAAAGCCAGCCCAGGCAGGAAAGTCCATAAGACTCTTTTATCTCCAATAAACCACCAGAAACTGGGAGTGGCACTATGGCTCAAGTGGTAGAGCACTAGCCTTGAGCTGAAGAGCTGAGGACAGCACCCATGAGGGACAGCGCCCAAGATCAACCAAAAAAAAAAGGTTACCTCCCAATTGATGCGATGTTACCGAAGGTATAAAACACTGCGAAGAGGAGGAGCCCTTTCCTGGGCACCCACAGCAGAAGGGTACCCTGGAAGTGAAAACACAGCACATTTGCACATGAGTACAACAACTCTTCCCACTAATCACCAACCAGGAGTTCACAGAAGGAGGCTTGAGGAGCCTGCCATTCTCCCTACCTCCCCATACCATTTCTTCTTACCCATACCATTTCAGGGAAAGGCAAAAGGGGAAAAGAGGTGAGCAGAAGGGAGAGGAGATTTCAAAGAAAAGTAGGAAGAAAAGACAGAAAAAGGAAAGGATCTTACCAGCAGGGAGAAGAGAATTCCTACAGCAAAACACGCAATGAAGCCCTTTATTCTGGTCCCCCAGCTTAATGAAGATGCCTCAACAACCTGAAATTTCAAAAAACGGTGATTACATATACGCATATGCACATATAACCCAAACAAAGAAAGCACACATTTACCTTCAGAAGTGTTGCCAATCTAGATTGGGGAAAGCAGAGAACAGGGTCCTACATGCTGATAGCTACAGGAAGTCATCACATTAAGCAAACCTCAAGACCTGTTAAACTCTAACTTGAATCTCCTCTCCAAAGGTGATATAAGATGCTGGGCATCTCCAGAGGTGGAGATTCCTGCCTCCAGTACAATCAAGGAAACAGGCAGCAAATCAACCCAAAGCTTTTCCACAATCCAGGCAGAATGAGGAAACTGGAAAAGCAGAGCTCCAACGAGGCACAGTCTGAATCACAGAGGAAAAAAGACAAGGTCCCTGCACTCAGGCATCTGGGTACTGGTCATCCAGCCCAGATGTAGCTCTGTGGCATTTCTGGGACTCTAGAAGGAGAAAGCTGTCGTCCTTACCAGGATTTGTCCCTGCTACTTGCTCTCAGGCAGATTTTTTTTTATCAGCCAAGTCACCCAAGGGTCAGACAGTTCCTCGTTAATTAATTACTGCTCTGTTATTCCAGGTTCTCTGACACGATTAATGCTTCCTTGTAACAAAGTTCAGGGGAAGCTGATATTTCCAGAAAAACTCTACTGAACTTACAAAAGCCCATGACAGTTTCTTTTTCCATGTCAAAAAATGCAATCAGGTCTCTGAAGCAGGCCCTGCCTAGGCTATCTACTTGATCCAAGAGGGCTCAACTGCCCCTAGTTGGACAAAGGCAGCTACCACTGAGGAACAAAACCAAGTGGGGCAGCCAGACCCAGTATTTGTTTACACAGAGACACTCTTATACAGGCAGCACAGTCTCCTCCCAGACAAAGTGGTCTAAGTCAACTCCCACATTTCCACCCTTCTCATGGAGGAAGGTACTGTGCAGAAGCTGCAAGGGTCACCTGTTTTCAAGCTGTCAAACCAGAAACTTGAAGGACCAAAAGTTCCCCAGGCATTGCAGGTACTACAGCACAAGGATTTAATCTCTACTCAGTAGGAAGGTATTTAGGTCATCATAGGTTCTCTTCACACTCCCATATGGTCACATTTACGACACAGAAGTTAGGCTTACAGTACTCCAACAGAACAGATACAGAAAGGTATGACATAGATGAAGCCTGCACAGGAGGAACGATTAGGAAGGAGATGGACTGCCTAGCACATGCAAGGTCCTGCATTCCATCATCAGCACCACAAAAATAAAGGTAAGTGGGGGAGAGGGAAGGCATGCACCAGGGAGCATGTTATAATGTGACAGTTGAGCCATCTAGCCTCTGAAGAGTCTGTCTCTCTGGTTCCAAAATGATCCAGGGGATGTTGTTCCCCTGCTTTCCTGAGCCACAGACATTGAAGTTGGACCACTTCTAACTAACCCATGTAATTTCCACCAAGGGCAGACAAGAATGCAAAGCTACTATTCTTCCTACTCCTGCAAGAACCAAAGAATTTTCTTGCCAGGGTAAAAAGGGGAACAAAGCCCCATGGAGGGAGAAAGGAGTGGTCAGCCGGCCTGGACTAGATTTGTCCTAAACTGCACTCCACTTGGCATCAACAGGAACATTCACAAAGACCTTTTTGGCTGTTTATTTTTAGGAAGATAAACCATAAGGTTAAGTGTCAAATCTGAATTGTACTTGACACAGTGCTAACTCATCTCAACAGGACAGTGAGATTCAACCCTGGTTAAAAAAAAAAAATCATGGACAAGAAGAAACAATTCCACCAAAACTATTTCTGGTTTCTATCTTAAGAAAAGAACATGATACTTTGGTTCTACAAGCTGAAACCATCTGTTTGCTTTTTGGCCAAAATGAGGAGGATTTAGGCAACTGAATAATTTCACCACTGTGTTTTTCCACTATCTGTATGGCTACCAGTTCTTTTACACTTGCTCAGAGAAAGCAGAAGCTACTTTCCACTTCTTCCAACTGTACTCAATGAAAGCAAAACCTTCCTTTTTGCCAACTTTTGAAAAGGAACTCAGCTGATGTAAAATATCTCTCTAAATCCTAGTTACTTAAAGTTAGACCAGCACAAAGTTTTTAAAAAAATTCAAAACTAGCTAAAACAGACCCTCGATAGAATTGGTAGGCAATGTGTTCAAAGCTGTCTGCCTGACAGTCATGCACAAAGGCCCCTTTGACTCCAGGATGTGGAGGGAAAGAGGGCTCCTGCCAAGAAGTAAAGCTAAGGATTATTAGGGCTACTCGATTATACCAGAAGACAGCCAGACAGGCATGCTGCTCATTCCTGTGCCCTCAGATCAGATACCATTCAAACTTCCTCATCCAGAGACTTCCGCACAGGGAACAAACAGTCTATCCTTTCAGCAAGAAAGGTGTGTTTACAAACACAAGAGGTCAATTAGAAAACTCATCATGAGGCTGTTGATGATTAGACAAACTTTATAGCTACCTACAGTAAATAGAGATGTTCATACTTTTGTGGTTGGTATTAAAACAATAATTTCAAAAAATTAAATATCTCTTAGTAACCGTTTAATGATTATGTCATTGAGTTTGAAGAGATTTTTTTAAGGCCACCTCATCCAGCTTACCACATAAAGTAGGAATTTTACCACAGAATCCTGCTTTGCCAGCCTCAAAACCATGGAAAATGAAAATATGGTCTCATTATCACCAGTATTTCAAAGGAAGCCCTTCCTAAATAAGTGAAAGCTAAACCAAAACAAAACCTAATGACTATAAAATGTCTCCAGAAGTTCCAAACTCTGGAACTGCCACAACAATGCACATAAACAGAAATCTCACTCTAAAAGAGGAAACTGATAGCAGTATTTAGTAACAGGAGAGAAGATCCTATTCTTTTCGAAATAAATGTTATATGTGCCTGAGCACACAAGAGAACAAGGTCCTTAATTTTATCCAACACAGGGAATTCACTATTTGGGACCAAACTAAGCTTTTTTTTTTTAAATGTTTTAATGATGTAATAAGTCTTCAATGGTATTTAATCATTCAGTCTTGAGGGTCTACCTTCTGCTTCATAATTTTCTAAACGTATAACATCTGCATAATCTGTCAAGAATCTTCTAGAAGAGTGTGGCTCTCTTAAACTCCAACTGCTCCAGCAGTTGTTGGTGGTCTACAAGGTACAGAGCTTTAGATGACAATCAGTGTGAAAAACTAAGTCTCAATGCAGTGATAAAATTCAATGTAGGCTGGGAAGGTGGCTCAGTGGTAGAGCGCTTGCCTTGCATGCATGAGGCCCTGGTTCGATTCCTCAGCACCACATAAGCAAAAAGGAAAAAGCCAGAAGTGGCACTGTGGCTCAAGTGGTAGAGCACGCCCAGGCCCAGAGTTCAGGTCCCACGACCGGACTCCCAAAAAAAAAAAAAATTTCAATGTATATCCTACAAAATTAAGAAAACTGAGGGAAGAAGTTGGGTTGAGAAGAATGGGAGATGCATAGTATACATGACCTGCTTTTCTTCATTACAATTCCTTTGTATAACTGAAGATAATAAAAATACATTTTTTTTTAAACCAAGTCCCAGACCTCAGGTGCCATCAGAGGTTCAATTCCTGAGTTCATAGCAGAGGCCAGAAATTGAGAAAAAAATTAAATCACTCCTGAGCCTTGACCAATTAATGAAGTCAAAAACCACAAAAGAACCCTGAGAATTGTCAAAAGAAGTGAAACTTCCATTCCTCTAACACTTAATTCCTACAGTGTTTTAGGGAATGATTCAAAAGATAAGTTTTACATTCTGAGTTTTACTTGGAGGGGGTGTAGTGGGCGGTAACCATATCCAACAAAACAAAACTCAGAATAAAATCAACCACAAGGGTTGATACAAAGGTTGATGCAAGCAGCCTGCTGAGAACATGAGTCACAGTGATTTGAAGGGAAACTCAGGTTTCGGCTCCATAAAACAGGCTTGTTTCTAATAAAAACAGGCAGGCAGGTATTGTCTTGTGAGCTTCAGACCTGCTAGGTCTTAGATCCCAGACCCCAGAAGGAGAGTTCTACAACCAGAGGAAGGGCACCAGGTAGGATGGGCGTGTCAACCCGGCCTCTGAAACCCAGGAAGGACCCAGGCCCCAGCCTCGGTGGGCTGTGAGCCTGGGACGATGCGAGGCCCCGCCCAGCACCGCACAGACCCGCCTGGGAGACCCCGGCCTGGGAGATCTCCGCCTGGGAGATCCCCACCTGACCTACGGGACTGTCGGGTGGCTCGGTCTCTACCCTGCCGTGCGCTCCGCAGGAGTGTTACTCCAATTTTACTCCCGGCCGTCCAGCTGGGATGGGGGTGGGACACGGAAGGGGCGCTGGGCAGGGAAGGACCCAGGGATCGAGGGCTCCAAGAATGGTGCCTGGGCTGCGCACCTGTGGCGGAACCTGCCCGAACCTGCCACGACAGATGGAAGAGGGCACCGAGCTACTTTACAAGAAATCTTGGACTTGGGGCACCGGCAGGCCCCAAGTCCTCACGTCCCGCGTCCCGGGTCCCCGAGCTCGCGGCACTCGACGCCTAGGCGCGCGAGCCGCGGGGGACGCAGGGGGCGCTCACTTCGGACAGGCCGCTCCGGTCCTCGGTGTCCTGTCCACTCAGCACCTTCTTTAGCTTGTCCATGGCTGGCCCCGGTTCCCACCTTCTCCAGACCCGGCGGCCACCGGTTGCGCAAGCTCGCTGGATCCAGGAGCTTCCGGGCCGCTCGGCCCCTCGGCGGCCACCGCCAACCACAGCTCGCCCCGCCCGAGTTCCAGCCCACCTGGCTGCCCAGCATGCCCCGCGTCGGCCCCGCCCCGAGCCGGCCCGCCCCGCCCTCCGGCTGGGCTTCAACCGGACGGGAGAATTACGATTAATGCAGACCCAGAGGTGTCAAACCCCTGGCCTTGTCGGTTTGATGCTGCATTCCAAACCGGAACATGAAACCTTGTGCGGACTTGTGAACCAGTGCTGTGGTTGGCTGTACTTACAATCTAAAAAGCATGGGGAAATGTAATAAATATATATATATATATATATATATATATATAATGTTTCTATTGTATATGTAGCACTACTGTAGATCTGGCTGAAAATGTGTGAGAGGTAAATTTGGCCAAAATCAAGGAACTGATTAAAATTTACCTGAAGGGAAAGGAATTGTACATTGTTTTGAACTTGGTGAATCATTTGTTCTACTGGGTGTGGGGAGGGAGAGGAGAGACAGATCTACAGTGAGGTTGTCAGATCAATTACACACCTCCTTCAACAAAGAACATTTATGAAAGGTTGTGGATATGTGCCTGTAGGAAAATTTGAATATTACCAAGAATCTTGGTCTGTTATAACTTAAGGGATTTGCCCCAAACCCTGTTTACTACAGTCAAGTGGTTGTGCTTCAGCAACTCAGGACTAGGGCACTGTCCCTGAGCTTTTTTGCTCAAGGCTAGCACTCTCACACTTAAGCCACAGCTCCATTTCCACCTTTTTGCTGATTAATTGGTAATGAGAGTCTTGTGGACATTCCTGCCAGGTCTGATTTCAAACCTCTCCCCTCAGATTTAATCTGTGAACCGCTGGCACAGACTGGAAAACAGGACTTTTGACTCTCACTTTAAACTTTCCTGCATGTCTGCATCACTTTTTTTTAACAGTGATAAAATAGACTTTTATTTACTTTGTTGAATCAGAGGGTTGTAAAAAAAATTATTGCTAATGTAGATATCAGGCCAACAGAAAGGTGTTTCAGAAGTCCAATTATATTGGAGTTTATTTAAACTAAGAGGAAAAGGTCATAATGTTTTCATGCAATACATACTCGGTTCTTTAAATAACAATTGTGACAAACGGTAGAAAGAATTAGAGAATGCTCTAACCTGTGATCCATACAAAACACCAATAGTCTGACATGTATATAATTAAAGTAGTATCTCACTTTTGGAAACACTAATAGCCAATACATACGGGCATGCCTTAGGTGGGCGTAGGAATGCAGGTTTTTCTAAAGAAACACACACACACTCACACACATACACACACACACAGAGGACCTATACTATTCAATTTAGAAACACACACACACTCACACACATACACACACACACAGAGGACCTATACTATTCAATTTCTTTAAAATCACTGAGCGAGAAAAGCAACAATGAGCTTCCATACTGATTTTACGCACCTTCTATACAGTACCTTGACTTAAATCCAAGAGCAAAAGTTAAGACTCGCCTCCTCTATTTTTGGTAAACAACTGCATGGTAAACTTAGATGACTTTTTCCCCTGGGTTTTACCTGGGAGTGGTCTTTTTAATATTTTACTTAAAAGAGGGCAGGTTTGGCACTTTTATACTGATGTCACCAATGTTAATATTTCTTGGGATCTCGGGAAGGTTCATATTCTTTACAGCTGATACAGCCCGAGCTGGAGCACCTGCCAAGCCAGCCTCAGACTTCTCCAGTTTGTTCTGCGCATCGATCTGCGTGACAATTTCATTCATGTTGGTCTCCAGCACCATTCCGCCCATCACCATTCCTGCCAGGATATTGTGAACCTTGTCTACATGGAATATTAAGTCCAGCTCACATACATTCTCGAAACATTTGTCTAAGGTCTCCAACGAACACCTGAATGAGGTCTAAAATGCCAAGTTCGCTTTCTGAGGAATCCACACAGAAGACAAAATACAGCGTTGCATAGTGTCTGTAGATCAGCTTGTTGTCAAGAGTCTCCAATTAACTGGATGTAACTCCATAGGCCACACAAAGTTACACAGCTTAAGACTGATTATCAAAAGCCTCCTTCCAGGAAGTTGCAGACATTCTCGTCTCTCTTGGACACTAGGTGGAAGGTCTCCCGGATGATCTGCTGCTGGGTGTCTTCACTGTAGGACTGGTAGAACTTGGACGGCCGCCGCTTCTTGTGGTTTTGAAGATGAGGATGGCCTTGATCATGGCTGGGTCTGGCCGGCCGGAGGGGCGCTGGGGAAGGACGGCTCGGGCCAGGCTCAGGACAATGCCAGCGCCCAGCCCGCGCCGTCTGCATCACTTTGAATCTATTATTTACACTCTTCCTGTTTTCTCAGCAACAGACTGATTTCTTGTCACCAAATTCATAGCAAATTGGCCTTGACTAGCCTGCTTCTGTAGGCCTTGTGTCAGACCTGTGATATAGCTTAACGTTCTTTCCTCATTTCCCAATAGCTAAACTACCTCATCTGCGGTTTGTATGACCCCCCCTCCCCAATAGCAGCAGAACTGGTTACACAGTGGGGTCTTAGAGCCAGATTATTTCATAGTCCCTCATCTAAAGTCAGACAAGTTTTGTTCCTTCTCTACCAGCGATTATTCTTTGTCCAGAAGGGAGAAATTTCCCTCTCTTCCCCCAGAAACAGGTATGTTTTACCAGTGTTCTTCAGGAACAATGGATTTTGCCAGGAGTGGTGGTAATAGGGTTGTTGCTTCTCTCTACAGCACCCTAAGAAGCACCTGAGAAAAGTGGACAGGATTTTTTTGGGGGGAGGGTCCGGTTGTGGGGCCTGAACTCTGAACCTGGGCGCTATCCCTCAGCTCTTCAGCTCAAGGTTAGAGCGCTCTACCACTTGAGCCACAGCGCCACTTCCGGCTTTTTCCTTTTTGCTTATGTGGTGCTAAGGAATCGAACCAGGGCCTCATGCATGCAAGGCAAGTGCTCTACCACTGAGCCACCTTCCCAGCCCCTGGACAGGATTTTTAACTCTCCCACATTCCAGAACTACTGACCAGGATTTTTGGTGGTCCTCAGCCCTTAATCTAGTCTTTCTTGTTCATCAACTGTAGGTAGGTCCCTGGTCCTTCAGATAGAAATTATGAAGGTATCTAAGTCCCCTTAATTGAGCCTTTCTGCTATTCTAAACTGATAGGCTAGTCCAACGTAACTCAAGAATTTTAAATGTCTGCTATTTTCTTATCCACTTCTATTATGCCACTCCCCCTTTTTTTTTGTCAGTCGCGGGACCTGAATCTGGCCCTGGGTGCTGTCCCTCAGCTCTTCAGCTCAAGGTTAGCGCTCTACCACTTGAGCTGCAGTGCCACTTCCTGCTTTTTCTGCTTATGTGGTGCTGAGCAATCGATCCCAGGGCCTCATGCATGCAAGGCAACTTCCCAGCCCCATGGCCATATTTTATAGTTCTGATGACACTCTATGTCCTCTCTCCTTGGAGGAATTATTACTCTTTTGGATTTAGAATACTTATTTCCTTAGTGATTTGCTGAAGAAAAGCAGTAAGTTTGTAGATTGCCTGGTGTTTTCTCCTAAATTGTAAACAATCTCAATGTTTCTGCATCTTCCAAAGCCGTATTCTGATTATCTTTTTTCTCTTAGGTCCTTACTATTTCCACCACTGCACTCAGTAAATTTTGTAATTATTTTTGTCTCCTCCATTCAGCTTTAGGCGTGTGGAAACAAACAGTTGCCCTTCTGTATTCACTGGGACTGCATACACAGAATCCCTTTCTCTTCTAGGATACCAAATTTACAGATGTTCAAATCTATAGATAAAATGTCACCGAAATATTTTCACATATTCTTTAAATTATCTCTAAATTCTTTATAATACCTAACACAATGTAAATGTCATATAATATTGTTCAGAGAAGATGACGACATATGGTCAATACAGGTGTGATTTTTGTCAAGTACTTTTTTAATTGAATTTATGTATAAAACCCATGTATATGGAGGGTTAACTATATTATGTATTCTGATCACTGTAATCTTAGATGTTGGACACATAGTAGTCAAAAGTTGAATAGAATGACATTCAACAGGTTCACGTTTTCAAAAACAGGAAAACATTCCACCATAAATTATTGGCTAATTAAAATATCCATAGCAGTATTGGAAAACATAAAAAGGGAAGGGATTAAAAGCCCAAAAGTAAACTACCTCTTCAGTTTTCATTTATAGCCTAGTCTGCATGGATAATTTGTCTACAATGTTGGCCAAGTTTAGAACATAAAGAAAAAATTATTAAGATATACTCCCAAACCACTCTACTTCAATGAAGAGAAGCTGAAATAAATTTTAAAAAAAAATCAAGCATAGATCAGGAATTCCTCATTTTTATTCTTATAAAAGACATTGCAACAAATAAATATAAAATGGTATATGTCATATTTAGCAATGGCCAAATACATTTTCTTAGTATTTCCCCACAGGAGTAAAACTAATGAAATTTTCAGAAGTATATTCACCCTAACCACCTTCTACACTCTTTAAAAAAAAATTAAATTCTGAACTGGGAATGTGGCTTAGTGATAGAATGTTTGCCTAGCATACATGAAGCCTTAGGTTCAATCCCTCAGTACAACATAAACAGAAAAAGCCAGAAGTGGCACTGTAGCTCAAGTAGTAGAGTGCTAGCCTTGAGCAAAAGAAGCTCAGGGATAGTGCCCAGTCCCTGAGTTCAAGCCCCAACACTGGCCAAAAAAAAAAAAATCTTCACAATGTTTAGCAATGCATTATCAAAATAAGTAATCTAAGACTACTTGGAGACCAAGACATTTAAATCAACTAAGTTTTAAAAATACATGTGGGTATACACACACATATACACATAATATACATTGCCCGGAAACACCAATTAATGAATATTCTTACAAGTTTTTCATTTCTTATAATCTGCATGAATAGACTCTGTTCTATTTAAACTTAAAATGTATATATGTATGTATGTATATTCACATATATATACATGTACACACATCATCACACTTTCCTATCCTAAGAGAAAACTTTAAATACAGGTATATTTAATATACAATAAACAACAAAATCCTAATTTCCTATACTTTGGAGGTAATTAAGACAAATACTAAAATTATGTGTGACAAATTTAGCTATTAAGACAGACCCTGCCTGTTTCACTCACAACTATATATCAAAGTCTGGGCACTGATGAATATTGAAATGTATTTTTTCACTGAAATTTATCTTCAAGCTAAAATCGAAGGGCTTTGCTAATACTTTGAATTAGGTAATCTTATTTAATGGCTTACCCATCAAGTGGAAATGTAATAGTTATTTCAAGGTAGAACAAAGAGGTAATTACCTCCTTGTTCTTTAAAAATTTACTTAAGAATCTGCTTCCTTATTTGATGCTTAAATATTTTTCCACTTTATGAAGACCATCTAGAAAGGTAGAAAAGAATATAAAAATGTTAAATATTCATCATCAAAATAACCACATTATTTGAAATTTACTTTTGTATCTGTATTAATGAGGCCCTGTACTGAAAAGATGGAGGAAAGACAACTCTAATAACCCAGGAAATTCTGTCCAAGTTTCCAGGTGCATAATAGCCTAAGTTTCCCACACTTGGGTTTTTTGGTTCTATTTCTAAAACTTGCTTTAAGTTCCACAGTTAACTTAAAATGTGGGGCTAAATACATTTTTAAGTTTCTGTGGGTAAAGATCATTAAACCATAAAATTAATTTCCTAAGTGACAAGTCACAACTCTCCGTAAGTTTGAGTAAATATCAGAAAGCCCAAAACGAACAGCCAGTATCAACATGCACAATCAGGAATCCTATTAAAGTCACAAAGTATTGTGATTTATTTAAATTAGTCTCTTCACAGTTGAAGACAATGTTTCATGATGGATGCATACTATGTCCACAGCTCATGATACATATACATATCACTACTGCTGAGGTCATACTTTGTGATACTTTAGGAATCCAAATTTAATTCCAGAACATTCAAATCTGGATTATGAATTTGAAGATAGACCGTACAAACAGCAGTTGAGTGAACCTGCCTACAACATTTTATTTTTATTTTTATTTCCTTTAAGGCTACAGAAAATCTGTACATAAGCAAGGTAATTAATGCTCATAACAAAAATACCCCCTACAAATAGCCAACATGTCCAGTCAAATTCCACAGTGAAAACATGTTATATCACATTCTATTCCACGGGTGTACTTTCTTGTGAGTCTGAAGAGTTAGGGTCAACTCTTTCTGGAAATATTAGCTTCTCACATACTGCCT
Source organism: Dipodomys spectabilis (assembly GCF_019054845.1). Taxonomy (NCBI): domain Eukaryota; kingdom Metazoa; phylum Chordata; class Mammalia; order Rodentia; family Heteromyidae; genus Dipodomys; species Dipodomys spectabilis. The sequence goes on from NW_024870713.1 coordinate 559,615, forward strand.
CCTTTATTGGTAAATACTGTGATATTTCATTAGGTTCTGTGAAGAGGGCAGGTGGAAGATGCTAGAAAATACATAAATCATATTAGCATATACTCAATTATAGCATTGATGTTTTTAAAAAATATTCTAGTTCAAGCATTCATAAAGCATACCAATTTCCAAATCAAATATATAAATATATACTTAATGAATATATATATCATTAAGCACTCCTAGAAATGCCCAATATTTCCTGTCAATCATTCCATTTTTCTACTGATTTTCAAAGACCACAGGGTTATATAATTTATAAATGCTGGAATAAATGTAAGAATCTGGTTTATGATGCTTTATTAACTTGAAAGCACTGGCCTTAAATTACAGCCCAGTGCATAGTCTATTATCCACAAATATATCAAGGTAGAAATAAATAGTAAGAGGTTGGAGGCATGGCTCAGTTGGTAAAGCACAAGCCAATGAGAAAATTCGCCAAGTACCAAGTTCAAATCCCAGTCTCAAAACAAAAAGAAATAAATAATAAGGGTAAAATAATATTGTTTATGGAAAGGTATTACCTTTTAGCCACTCATGATAAAATCTTAAGTACTAAGAAGCTCTTCCAAGTTCCAGAGGAGCAAAAACTAAAGAAAACAAGTCATAGTGCAGAATTGCCACATTTTAAGAAGAAAAAAGGACAATGTAGCTAGAAACTCTAAAGTGGTAGCAAGTGGAAAGAACACATATTCACATATTGGTGCTAGCTGTAGCTCCACCACTACCAGTTGTGGAACTCAGGTAAAATTACTCCACTGGATCTCAGTTTCTCCAGAACAAAATGTAGAAATTAGACTGAATGATAGCTAAGATAGCTAACAACTCCTGATATTCTCATGAGTGAGATGAGCTCAAAAAGTTATGCTTTTGTAGGATTTACCCAATAGAGCCCTATAAATGAATGCATTTGCAGATATAAATTGAGGTGAATGGGTGGGATTGAAAGATTATAACTCAACTTCTAAAAAAACTTAAATATTTACCATTAAATTAGCAATTTTGCTTTCTCGTGAAGTATATTCTCGTAGCATGTAGGTCTTGTCAGCCTAATTTAAAAATAAAAAGTTGCAATAACTTTATTTATGTTGATATATAAAAGCTTCTCTAATTCATCATGCTATGTTATCCCAAATCTAAATTTAAAAATTCATTCAGAAAAAACAGACTACTATACATCTATGGAGAAATTTTTATGAATCAATTTAAACACTCCACTTTTAAAATACATTAAAAAATAAACTATAAAGCATCACCACCCCCTCACTCTTTAGCATTGTCTTTTAGAAAACATTTTGAAAACCGGGCACCGGTGGCTCATGCCTGTAATCCTAGCTACTCAGGAGGCTGAGATCTGAGGATCACAGTTCAAAACCAACCCAGGCAGGAAAGTCCATGAGACTCTTATCTCCAATAAACCACTAGAAAACCGGAAGTGGTGCTGTGGCTCAAGCGGTAGAGCGCTAGCCTTGAGCTGAAGAGCTGAGGGACATCGCCCAAACCCAGAGTTCAAGCCCCATGAATGACCAAAAAAAAACAAAAAACAAAAAAGAAAACGTTTTGAAAAAAAGATATACTATTAGACAACAGTGTACAGTCAACAATAAACTGAAAACCTCAAGATTACAGATTTTAAAACTTTCACATAATACCAAGCATTACTGAATTTCAAAGTCTCACACTGAAAACAAGCAGGCCCAATTGATATTGCATTGCATTATGATGATTCTTTGCATAAGTACCTCATGGTAAAGCCTCGTGTCATTCATTCTGATAAGTACCCCATCAATTCTCAAGAAAAACCGCAACAGTAGAAAAAAGCTAGAAGGCATTACTCTCTAAAAAACAAAAAACAAAGTATATTAATATTTAAATGAAAATTGAAAACTTTATTACTGTGCTAAAAGAAAAAATATTTTTTGAAAAATCACTAAAGATGAAATTAACAGTATAAATACTCATTGATTTATAAGGTCACTACCCAAATAAATCTATAACAAATTGAAATATGGAAGTAATATATAACCATGCTTAGCAACACAATATACACTAAAGTATCAGTGGTTTACCCAGTGATCATGTGGCTGAATGAAAGCTGAGGTACACTGCCCAGCATCATGAGCGTATCATTCCACAATGCTAGCCTAAAAGAACATCAAAATTTAAAATCCAAAATACAGTTTCTACTAAATGTATGTCACTTTCATATCATCATAAAGTAAAATCCTAAGCTGAGCCATTCTAAATCAAAGACCAACTGTATATAGAATCTCTGAATTATATGTCCTAAGTCTAACCTCAAAACTTGTACAAATTACTTAACAACATGATTTCAGTTTCCTGCAGAAGTAGAACAATTATTTTCTGGGTCAAAAGAAATTGAAATTTAAGATTTAAAACATATTCAAGTAATGTAAAAATTGTAATGTTCATTTCTTTTAAATATTGTACTGATTCAAATGAAAGAAGCACTTAGTTCTTTGTTGCTACTATTTCTATTCACTACATACAATAAAAGCAAGAGAATTTAAATAATATGTTCTTGTCTAATTTCACATTGCCAAAGATTAGTTTATCACAGCACTATAACATTCATAACATCTTTCATCTGTAGCACCTTTACAAATTCCCATGCTTTCCAATTGTAACTACTGAAGAAAACCAAATTTAGTTAAAAGTAAAAGGTGGGTCTTAATGGCAGGAAGAGAAGAGTTGTACAGAATATGAGGTACATATTTAAAAAGAATATGCTGGAGCCTGGGAATGTGGCTTAGCAGTACAGTGCTTGCCTAGCATGCATGAAGCCCTGGGTTTGATTCCTCAGTACCACAGAAACTGAAAAAGCTGAAGCAGCACTGTGGCTCAAGTGGTAGAGCACTAATCTTGAGCAAAAAGCTCAGGGACAGTGCCCAGGCCCTGAGTTCAAGCCCCAGGACCGGCATAAAGAATATGCTGACTGAGAGCTAGTGGCTCATGATTGTAATTCTACCAACTCAGGAGCCTCAGATCTGAGGAAAATGGTTCAAAGCCAGATGGGACAGGAAAGTCTGTGAGACTCCTATCTCCAATTAACCACTAAGAAGCAGGAAGTAGAGCTGTGGTTCAGGTGGTAGAGCACTAACCTTGAGCAAAAATGCTCAAGGTGGCTGGTGGTTCATACCTAGCTACTCAAGAAACTGAGATCTGAGAATTGTGGTTTGAAGCTAGCCTAGGAAATCCTTGAAAAAGCAAGAAGTAGAGCTGTGGCTCAAGTGATAGAACTCTAGCCTTGAGAAACAAAAAAGAAAAGCTAAGTGACAGTGGCTAGGCCTTGAATTTAAGACCCAGGACCAAAAAGAAAAAAAGCTTAATGATTTAATAAATAATTATTGCCTACTAAACACCAAGTTTAGGGCTGTAAGTATAGCTCAAGTGGTAGACAAGTCTGAAACACTGAGTTCAAACCCCCAGTAATAAAAAAAATACCAATAAACAAAAATCAAGTTCTTAACTACAGTAAATCTTAGATTTATATAAATCAAAAGATAAAATTACAATGTTCAAAAAATTTACCAGCCAGGGGCTGGGAAGGTGGCTTAGTGGTAGAGGGTTTGACTTGTATGCATGAGGCCCTGGGTTCTATTCCTCAGCACCACATAAGCAAAAAGAAGAAAGCCAGAAGTGGCGCTGTGGCTCAAGTGGTAGAGCGCTCTAGCCTTGAGCTGAAGAGCTGGGGGACAGCGCCCAGGCACAGAGTTCAGGCCCCACGAACAGACCCCCCCCCCAAAAAAAAAATTTACCAGCCAAACTGATAAAAATCATGTTGTATGTAGCTGCTGTAATAAAAGCTCAATAAGCACTCAGAAAAAGTACACAAATCTGCTTAAGAAAGTCAGGCACTGCCTCTAGTCCTAGCTACTTAGGAGGTTGTGACCTGAAGACTGAGGTTCAGTGCCAGCCTGGATAAACTAATCTTATCTCCAATTAACCAGCAAAATGCTAGAAACAGAGGTACAACTCAAGCTGTACAGTGCCAGTTATGATGAAAAAGCTGAGTTAAAGAGAGAGGCCCTGGGGCTGGGAATGTGGCTTGGTGGTAGAGTGCTTGCTTGGCATGCATGAAGACCTGGTTTCAATTTCTTAGTACTACATAAACAGAAAAAGCTGGAAATGGTACTGTGGCTGAAGTGATAGATGCTAGCTAGTCTGGAGCAAAAGAAGCTCAGGGACAGTACCCAGGCCCTGAGTTCAAAAGGAAAGAGGCCTCAAGTTCAATTCCCAGTACCAGCACAAAATAAAATGTCAGAGAAGGTAACACTTCAGATGTGATATGATTTTATTTGAAAGATTTTTTTTCCAAGTTTTAGGGCTTGAATTAGCACCTGGAGCACTCACACTTTCTTGACTTTCTTGCTGACACTCTACTACATGAGCCTAGATTTTTGCTGGTTAACTAGAGATAGAGTCATGAATTTTTCCACCCAGACTGGCTTTGAACCATGATCCTCAGATCTCAGTCTTCCAAATAGTTAAGATGATAAGCATGACAATGTACATTGCATTAAATCAAGAAAAGCTCTAAGGGAATAAAATCAATCAGATGACCTTCTCAAGTGAGCTTTAAGATGGAAAGCACCTAACAATGTCTTTGGAAACAATTACAATATGTCATTCTCTAGCAGTACTCAATAATATGACATGACAGCCTGAATTAATTATCTATTCTCACAATCAGTAGCTCAGAAAATATATCATTATCTAGTTGGAGAAATTTATGCATATAAATAACAGATCAAGAATCACTTCCATTCTCACACGTCTGTCATCTTCATCTTTCCAGTTAACAAACATACAGCAAATATACTAACAGCAAATATACTATGTACAGTAAGACCACTTTAATTACAGATTTATTACATGCAGTTTTGATCAAGTGCAGTCAGATAAATAGATAGATAGATAGATAGATACTCTGGAGACTGAGGTGTAAAGAACTGCAATTCAAAACCAGCCTGGGCAGAAAGGTCCACAAGACTCCAGCTCCAATTTAAACAACAAAAAGCAAAGAAGGAGGCTTTGCCCAAGTAGCAAAGTGCTAGCCATAAGAAAGAAAACCAACCCGGGCACTGCTAGCTCACGACTTTAATCCTAGCTACTCAGGAGGATGAGAGCTGAGGATCATGGTTCAAAGCCAGCTCTGGCAGGAAAGTCCATGAGACTCTTATCTCCAATAAACCACTCAGAAAACCAGAAGTGGTGCTGTGGCTCAAGTGGTAGAGTGCTAGCCTTGAGCTGAAGAGCTGAGGGACAGCGCCCATGCCCAGAGTTCAAGCCCCACGACTGACAAAAAATTAAATAAGGAGGAAGTGGAAGAGGAGGAGGAAGGAGGAAGGAGGAGGGAGGAGGGAGGAGGAAGGAGGAGGGAGGAGGAGGAAGAGAAAACCCCTGTTCTACCCCTTCCTCGTCAAAAAAACAAAATCTAAAGAAATTTCAAAATTTAAAACTTTAACTTAGCTAGGCACTGGTAGTTAATGCCTATAATCCTAGGTACTCAGGAGGCTGAGATCTGAGAATCACAGTTGAAAGCCAGCCAGAGCTGAAACTCTTTTCTCCAGTTAACTATTCAGAAAAAGCAGAAAATGGGGCTACGACTCTTATAGAATGCTAGCCTTGAGCAAAAGAGCTCAAGGACAACATCCAGGCCCAGCATTCAAGCCCCAAATCCAACAACAGCAACAAGAACAAAAAGGTTTAGAGAAGCTCTAAGTCAGTCTCTGCTATCATCATTATCCTTTTGTGAAAAGAAGCCTCCCAAAAAGCAGGGTGCCTAAAAACTAAGGTGAATGTGCTTAATTTAAACAAAACAAGCACAGTACAGTACAGAACCCCATGCATCCTGAGCAAGCATAGTTTTTCCTCATAATGTCTCCTTGGAACTAAATATATTGTCAAATACTCCTTGCCTTATACTATTATGACAAATTTCTAATCTGCTTTTAAAATTCTGATAAACTCCAGGTTTATAAATGACTAGAATAGAGACAGACTTACCTACATCCCATTCCCTTTCCTCCTATCACCATCAAAGAAGCTTATCTCTCTTCTCCTGTCAAAGACTAAACCTTCTCCCCAGGACCTATATCCTAGAGAATGATGAGCAAGAGCAGAGAGTCAAACTGATTCACTGACTGAATGATCCTGAGCAAGCTATTTCTAACAAACTATTTCTTCAATTACAAAACAGGGATATGAAAAACTAGGTTTTCTTCAGATTATGAAACTGATGCACTGCCTACTGCGCTTAGGAGGCAACTAGGTTTTCTTTAAAATTAAATGAGATCATGTAAGTATCTAACATAGTATCTACCATAAGTCTCAAGCCTTTTTCTTCTTTGCCTATTCCTCTCATTCTCAGAATTCTCACAGCATTTTCTCCCCTCAATCTACTATAAGCCATTTTCCACTCATCATCTAACCATGCTAAAGTCTTCCCCATATTAAAACACCCCTCATACCCACACTCCCACCCCCCTCCCTTTTAACTTCATGTCCTCTATTAGCGGTATCTTTGTGCTTGATTTCCTATAATTCTGAAGTTTCCTTTTTTCTGAAGTTTGGGTCTAAATCAACACATTCATCTTTATCTTTCATCTTCTATTTATGTGATTTAAATTGTTCTTGCCAAGTGAATAAGAGAATCCTAATTGCTAAAAACTATATAAATAGTTTTAGTGTAACCACAACCCCATTCTAAGATTATAAGCCCTCTCTACAACAAGACACTGACCTTAATGCTCTCTGTCTTGAAAAGGTCTACTTCCTCAGCTTCCCAAGAACCATTTTTGCTGGCCTGCATCCATAATTACCAGACTAGTCTTTGCTTCTGTGGAGGGAACTGAATTTGTCCATCCTCATTACTTAAGCCAGAAACTATAGTATTTATTTAATAGAACTGATCTGTTAACAGTGTTGAGAAGAAACCAACCAAGGAAGAGCACTATTCTAATATAATTCTTCCAGGCATTCTAAAATATGCAAGCTTATAATTTACAAAACTTATACTAGCTTTAAATCACTACTCTTCCGTTGGAGACTTAACTCTACAGAATATATTTACTTCCCTATCTTACATCCTCAAAAACATGTGTTCCCTATACCTACCTAATTCATAGACTTAGCCACCCCTTTAGATACGATGCAGATGTACAAACTCATAATGAAAATTCCACACTGCAATTCAGTAGGTAGGTTGACAGGTTAAAGAGACTGCATAAATGGGAGTGTGAATTAAGCTAAATGAAAAAACAAATTTGGAAAGAGTTTTAACTGGGTACTGTAGCACCGTACCAGGTGCTACAAAACAACTATCTAATCTCAGAATAGTATACCTGTCAGATGAATAGAAAAGTTTGCTAGCCAATTAATTTTATAACCTTAGATAAACTAATCTTTTAGAAACTGGTATAGAAGTTAGACTAAATAATTCTCTAAAAACATCATAACAATTCCAAATTCTATAATTCCACAGGCCAAAAAAATCAACTTTAAACCATATATACTAAGTAAGGAGCAGATGGCTCACACCTGTAATCCTAGCTACTCAGGAAGCTATCTAAAGATTACAATTCAAAAACAGTTGGGAATGAAAGTCTGTGAGACTTTTTTTTTTTTTTGGTCAGTCGTGGAGGCTGAACTCTGGGCCTGGGCACTGTACCTCAGCTCTCCAGCTCAAGGCTAGAGCCCTACCACTTGAGCCACAGCACCACTTCTGGCTTTTTTTCTGCTTATGTGGTGCTAAGGAATCGAACCCAGGGCTTCATGCATACCAGGCAAGCACTCTACCCTGAGCCAACCTCCCAGCTCACCCGTGAGACTCTTATGTCCAATTAACCAGCAAAATGCCAGATGTAGAGCTGTGGCTCAAGTGACTAGCACCCAGGCTTGAGTTTAAGCTCCATGACTGTTACTAAAAAAACAAATAAATAAATATACACATATATACTGGCCCCCTTTATTATACTTTCAATGTTTTATTACCACAATCAATTTTGCTCAAGAATATTAATGCTGAAATATCTGTCTTTGACAGATCTCATGTAAGTGCTAGAAATTAAAGGTTTTTCAAAAGACACTTATGCAAGAATGAAGAAGGCATATTTAATTCTACCGAGGGCTTGTGAAAGGTCATACAGAAAAGGTAACATTTCAGCTGGGAATAACTGAAACATTTTAATAAAGTTTCACTTCAAGTTTTTCTGGAAAGATTAGAAGCCTAATTATAGTTTACTATTAAATAAAACTAACTGCTATGGCTTATTATTTCTTGTAAGCATGTTCCATCAAAGACACTGTTAACAGAAGTACTGTTTGTCCTCCATTGCTAAAAAAAAGAAACAAAAGGAAAAAAGAATTATACTTATTTGTTTTCTACTTCTATCCTAAAAGTTGTAGTAATTTAATTATACACTAAAATTTTAACATATGGTTCATTTTCTTAAATTAAATCCATCTTGATGTCTGCAGATCATATAAGCAGAATCTCTAATTCAAGTTGTAAAAATTAAGTCATAGTTTTCATCGCAGTTAAATAATATACAAATAATCTGCTTTGCTAAACTGAAATCTTAACAATATATCAATATTTCTCATAAAATTCAAATTCCCAAAAAGATACACTCCGAACTACAGATAAACCACACATGATATCATGCTAATGAAAGAATGTTACCAATTTAAACAAAAATCACAATACTCACAATTTTCACACTCAAGCTCGAAACTCCATGATCATGCAGTTCATCCTCAAATAGGAGAACTTCTTCAAAAAATTTAATCTGCTCTCTAGCTTTCAATTTCTCTGTATCAATATGATCTGTTGTAGGTACAACCTGAAAGAAAAATTTAAAGGGACACATTTTTTTTTTAATATAAAAGGCTTGAGCATTTGGTATATGCCTATCAGCTCATAATACGGGAGCTAAAAATAGGAGAATCAGAGATTTGAGGTCAGCCTGGGCCTCAGAAAAATTTCATCTCAAAAAATAAATAAATAGGCTGGGAATGTGGCTTAGCAGTACAGTGCTTACCTAGCATGCATGAAGCCCTGGGTTCGATTCCTCAGTACCACATAAACAGAAAAAGGCAGAAATGGCACTAGTACTAGCCTTGAGCAAAAGAAGCTCAGAGACAGTGCCTAGGCCCTGAGTTATGGCCCAGGACTGGCAAATAAATAAATACCAAGGAGTTACTGGGTTTCAAGAAAGTAGTTTTACTTAGTTTCCTCTGCACAGCCAGAGCATATAGTTCTAAATATGGATGTCATTACAAGAAGACATCAAAGATCATAATGTACCTTGACTCCAAAACTAAGATACAATTGATTATTCATTAGAAAATAGTGTCAGAGCTTCCTCACTGTAACTCTGTAAGAGGAGTTAGGATAACCAAGGACAGTTATTTCAAAGAGTCAAAAAACTGACACAGAGAAAAATTAAACAGCTTTGGGGCAGAAGACACAATCACAAGGTAGGCCAGGCAGCCCTGGTGACAAGGTACTCCTAGCTACAGTAGACAAACTCACAATTCTGTCTGACAGTGACTCCTTTGCATGGCAGGCTAGCATTGGAGAAAGAATCCATTTTACCACTCCCAATAGCACAAAGTTTTATACCCAGGTGCCCTCGAGAAGGGACCCTTTGTCTTTTGAGACTGAGCTCTGGGGACCTGAAACAAGGAACAATCATGTTAGGGAACCTGGGGATACCTCACACAGTGTCTGGGTGGGAGATGGCCATGAAAGGTATTTGTGGAGAGGAGAAAAGTCAACAGACTGCTGTGTTCATTAGGCTATAGCGAGTAAGGTATTTGGTAGCCCTTCTCTGTGGCCAGAAACAAGCCTATGGATTACTAACAGAGAAGTTTAACAGGCACCATCTTGGCATCATGGTAAATCTCCAGAAAGCTCTTGGAGGTGGAGTCAGACCCATCCCTCAGGTAATGGGTATACCTCAATTCCTAGAGGCAGAAGTTGGGATGTGGAAACTCAAGTTCCCTGTAACCCTGCCCCCGAACTCTGGAGCTGCTCAGCTCAGCTGCCCTTTCAAGCTGACGTGACTCATAATTCTGTGACCCTACCCCTGACCTGACCCTGTCTCCTGGACCTGCCCAGGAGACATTATGGCATGCCATATGTTTCTGTGCTCATGTACTGTCTCCAGTTTCCTGAAAAGTTTTGTTTGTTGGCAAAGCTTTTGTTTTTTAATGGACCACGTGGTTCCATCATGATTGGGAAAAATGTCATTTTGCTGCAGGAATTCCAAAAAACTTAAGATAGCTGGTGATTTGTGCACAAACATGTCTGTCTCTATCTGTGTATATGTAAAATTGTCATGATAGTTTCAAAGTTAACTTGCTTTCAACTATAATTGTAACTAATATAAACCTTGTAACTACCAAGTATTCTGCTTAAAAAAATCTTTGTCAATGGAAGCTGTGATAAGCCTAATTTGAGTTGCCTTGAGATTCTGAGATCACTTGGCTGGTACAACCAAGAAAAATAAAAGAAGAAAATCCAATGTAGCTGCAGAAATAGGGCAAAACATTTAAGGCAGAACCTTGTAGTAGGAAGACCCCTGCTCAGGCAGGCAAGCCCACCTACTCGTCCGGAGTGACAGAGCCCACCACAACAAAGTTGTTAACAAAGAAGCAACTTTATTGAGAAGGTTCCTACACTGACTAGTCAGGGCCGCAGCACAGGCTCGGGAACTGATACTGAGACCCCAAATGGCCCCCATTCTTTGGTTTTTAAAGGCAAAATCCATGAGGTCGAGCCTGGTCACGCACAGGTGACCAATGGGATCATAACACACACAAAAGATTGTACAGTCATACCAGACCACACACAGGTGGCCAATAGGCAGAGTTTACCATAAGCATGTGCAAAAGGCAGGGTTTACTGTAAGCACATGGTATTGGCTGTTGGGGCCAGATTACAACCTATCTGTTTTAACTCAACAATCAGGGTTGGGTTAGGTTGTTAAGGGGAGGGGGACCAGATGCATTTTTTTCATTCTGGGAACTAGGCCCATCAAGTCTAAAATCCCTAAAACAAAGGCAAAGCTTAAAATGGAATCATACCAGCTTGGGCCCCATCTCAGGGTCCACTTCAATCCCCACTTTGACTTGTTCCTAAGTCAAATCATTGACTCAGTTCCTCTATAGGGGGAGAGTTGTATTAGGTCTGCATTACCATTAATTTTATGGTCCCAATTCTCTTCTACACAAATGACATTAATGCATTTAAAACACAAGGGCCAACCAGTAACATCAGGAGGATAAGAACCAGGGGGGCAGCAATAGCTGAAATCAGGATCATCATCCATGGAGACCAACAGTTAATGTCAGAAGCAAGAGGAGAACTACGCCAGCCAGGACAGTTATTAGGGTTGTCGCCCATGGGGACCATGAGAAGAGAGACTTATAGCATGATTCAGTCCCTCAGACTCTTCTGAGGCCAAACTTTCCCTAATACAAAGGCTACCTTGCTTCATGAGAAGTCCAGTCCCCAGTGACTACCTCTGCCAATGAGTCTACCTGGCTGCTCTAACTAAACCAGCATCTAGATTTCAGTAGGCCCATCCTTTCTCCCCACCATACAGATAGACATAAAGAATGTTCAACATTAGTGGAACATTGACTCTATGGATATCACAGCTAACTTAATTTTATACCAGCTTTACTTATAACCTCCAATTTTAAGACACACTCATACCATTTGTTACCTACTTAAACTTACAAACATTTTAAGACAATCCTTACTTTTCAAACCCTTTCTTATCCAGGAGTCCGTTTTTCCCCCAATTCCTTTCCCAAGGCTTTCTTTACTACCTTCTTTCTTTCCAAAACCTTGAGTTTCTTTGTGGCTAGAGTTTAAAACTGCCCAATGTTTTTCCTTGGGCTTGTGAAACCAAGTTATCTCAGAACAGCCTCAAGGCACCACTGGGGTGGAGAAGCTTGCTCGATTTTAAGGCTAAGAGCAGGGCTGGGTCTCATTCCTTTTACTACCTGCATTGATAACACACACTCAAGAGGAAGCAGGTTATTACCATGCCAGAGTCAAACCAGGCTGTGACTATGAAGTAGATTTCCAGTCACTATGCCCTGAAATGCCTAAGGCAAGCCAGTGATTTCCTTGCCCCCAATATCCAATATGGGAGTAGAGAGGGTTACTGGATATCACCAAAAGAATGTCCCACAAGATCTTAAGTTTTAGCAGCTTTCAACCAGGATGCAGTCTCAGGTGATGGAATCAGGCAGGAGTTCAGTCTACTTTTACCACGGTGGAGGTGGTCTGGGTGACAATGTAGATTTCCTCCAGGTGACTGTCAGGCTGTTGTTGAACTTTACCCATTAGGGTGTGCAGCAGCAGGGTCTCTCAGTAGCTCCAAGGGACTGTCACACCTCGTGCTGGGCTGCAAATTCCTACACAGACTGGTTAAGGATACAGTACATCGACTTGGCAGGCTGTGGCCCCACTGGTTTTTAAGACTGTTTAGACAATGGCCCGGGACAATTTACCAAGACAACAACTTTTATCTAGTTTGCCTCATTCTTTCAAAACTGACTCTGGACCTTTGATCTTAAAAGGGATTTGATGGGCAAAGGTCTATTTTCTGTAATTTCTTCAAGCTAACTTCAGGGCATTGATCCTACCTAGCCAGGAAGCTATAACCTTAGCCTATTTTACAAAGATGTTACCAGGGTTACCTGTCATTAAGAACAATATTTTATAGCCCCACAAAAAATAAAATACCTAGGAATTAACTTAACTAAAGAAGTGAAGGACCTCTATGATGAAAACTTTAAAATCTTGAAAAAGGAAATCAACACAGAACTAAAAAAATGGCAAAGCCTCCCATGCTCCTGGATTGGAAAGATTAACATCGTGAAAATGGCAATACTTCCCAAGGCTATCTACAAATTCAACGCAATACCTATCAAAATTCCAACCTCATTCTTCAAGGAAATAGAAGAGGCAATCCAAAAATTCATATGGAACAATAAAAGACCCCGAATAGCAAAAACGCTCCTCAACGGAAAGAACACTGCTGGAGGAATATCAATACCAAATTTCAAACTCTACTATAAAGCCATAGTAATCAAAACAGCTTGGTATTGGCATAAGAACAGACCTCAGGACCAATGGAATAGAATTGAAAACCCAGAAATGAACCTACAGACATATAGCCATCTAATCTTCGATAAGGGAGCTAAAACAATAGAATGGAAGAAAGACAGCCTCTTCAGTAAATGGTGCTGGCAAAATTGGTTAACTACATGTAGAAAACTAAAGCTAGATCCTTATATATCACCCTGCACCAGAATCAACTCCAAATGGATCAAAGACCTCGAAGTCAAAGCAGACACTCTGAAAACATTACAGGATGGAATAGGAGAAACCCTAGGTCTCCTTGGCTCAGGCCGAAATTTTTTGAATAGAGACCCGGAAACACAACAAATCAAAGAAAGGTTGGACAAATGGGATTGCATAAAGTTGCAGAGCTTCTGCAGGGCAAATGACATAGCTAGCAAGATCAATAGAAAGCCCACGGATTGGGAGAAGATCTTTACTAGCCATACAACGGACAAGGGTCTCATATCTAAAATATACTTGGAACTCAAAAAATTAAACCACCCAACAACAAATCCTCAAAGAAACAATTGCCCAATAAATAAGTGGGCGAAAGACTTAAAGAGAAACTTCTCTGAAGAAGAAAGAAGGATGGCCAATAGACACATGAAGAAATGTTCAACATCCCTAGCCATAAAAGAAATGCAAGTCAAAACAACATTGAGATATCACCTCACCCCAGTTAGAACGGCAAAAATCAAGAGCTCTAACAACAGATGCTGGAGGGGATGTGGACAGAAAGGAACCTTACTTCATTGTTGGTGGGAATGTAAACTTGTTCAACCACTTTAGAAAGCAGTATGGAGGTTCCTCAAAAGACTTCACATAGAACTCCCCTATGACCCAGCAATCCCACTTTTGGGGATTTACCTAAATGTTTACAAACAAGACCACACTAAAGCTACCAGCACAACTATGTTTATTGCAGCATTATTTACCATAGCTAAGATATGGAACCAACCCAGATGCCCCTCAGTAGATGAATGGATCAAGAAAATGTGGTATATATACACAATGGAATTCTATGCCTCCATCAGAAAGAATGACATTGCCCCATTTGTTAGGAAATGGAAAAACTTGGAAAAAATTATATTAAGTGAAGTAAGCCAGGCCCAAAGAAACATAGGTCCCATGGTTTCCCTTATTTGCAATATCTAGTATATGTATGAGTCAAGCGGAAAAGGTCAGATAATGTGATGTCAGGAAAATGAACCCTTAGATGTGTATTTTAATGTTTTTTCTTTCATGCATGTGTTTCTAACGCATTTATAAGATTATCTCTTTGTTGCTTTGTATGTCCCTCCCCCACAGTATAACCCCTGCTTTTACTATACTATATTTGATGTCAGTATAACTTGTGGAGGAGATAGGGAAAAACCAGTTGTTTAAGGATACAGGTGGACCTGTTGCAACAATGAGAAGTACAAGTTGTCATGTCCAAAACGAGCTTTACAACGTTAGTGCGGGGGGGGGGGGGGGGGGGGGAGGGAGGGAAGGGGGGGAAGGAGAAGGATTGGGATTGGGGGGAGGGGGGAGGCTGGGAAGGGAGGTGAAGGGTAAACAAAGGAGGAGACTGCAATGCTTGGTAAGAAATGTACGCATTATCCTGCCCATGTAACTGTAACCCCTCTGTACAGTATGTTCACAAATAAAATAAAATTAAATTAAAAAAAAAAGAACAATATTTTAACTTTTGACAAATGCGCAGAACTTTTCTCCAGCTACAGCAGTATAGCTTGTTTACCACTCTGGGTTGCAAAAGCATCTTTCTGGATGCTTAGGAATGTGATCTCTAGTGACTCTAACAATGCCTAAGTTACCTGTGTAGGCTCTCAGACAAATGTCAATAGAAACACTCTCAGCTTTATAAACCCTTTTTTTTTTGAACAGAAGAATTTCATGTAGCTGGTCTCAGCTCAGGTACTGCCAGTTAGGGCTTTTGGCACATACAGGGGTTGGAATTTAAACTATCCCCCACATTTTATAACTTTAGCTTTTTACTACTATCACAGAGGACTGCCAAGTTCCTGTCCCTTACAAGGTAGACAGTCATGGACATTAAGCATGCTTACAAACTATCTCCCATGACCTCCTGGCTCTGACCAATTTTTGAAGGACCACACACAAATGACTCTAGGATCTGACATTATTTCTGCCATCCAAGCAGTGGCTTACTGCCTCTGGATGCTCCTCCACTGCTTTTGTCCCAGGAGTGTCTTCTCCACAGTGTAATAAATGCCTCATTGGCATTTCCCTTAGTGGTTGCTGGACTTGAGCTCGGGGCCTGAGCGCTGTCCGTTGGCTTTCCAGCTCAAGGCTAGCACTGTCACTTTGAGTCCCAAAGCAACTCTGCTTGCTCTTTCAGCACTCTGCTGGCTGATTAGAGGTGACAGTCTCACAGGGAGCTTTTTCTGCCCGGACTGGCTTCAAACCAGTTTGCAGATCAATTAGTCTTATAATAGGCCACTTTACTCCAATTAAAAGCAACAAGGTGGTCAACACAGAAGTAGCTTTTAAGCATGCTCTTACCTGGAACTTATTAAGAGCCAAAGTTACATCTGACAAACTTGTAATAATCCTCTGTGCTTGCTGGAAACTGATAAAAAAAAAATCTATAAGAGCAAATTGGAATAGCAATTATTTTGGTAATCCTCGTTTTTCCTTTGTGCACTCTGAGGCAAATGTTAAGAACAATTTTACTTTTAAACTTTATATCCAGAAATCCATTCCTAATTTTTAAGTCTCTTATTAACCCTCTTTTAATATTTTATACTTTAGTTATCATTTGCGTTTTGAAAAGATCACTTGAAATCTTGAGGCCAAGTGTCACTCACTGCCTTTTGGCTACTTGTTATAAAACAGATACACATTAAACTTTTAAACTCAAATGACAATTTTTCCTTAATATAAGAATTATAATCACCATCACTGTACCAAGAAACTAGACTGAACACCTTTATGACTTTTAAAAACATATTCTAATTGTAGAACATCATTAAAAGCAAGTCACATTATATAAATAACTTCTTAACCCTCCTTTTAAGGCCTTCTTAATTTTAACACATCCAAGGGGCAGTTTTAGCAATACTAATCAGATCACCACATCACTAATTTTACCATCATGTTTCCAGTGTCTATCTGCAGGGAAAAGGGATAGAACAAAGATGGACCACTCGGCCCCTCCTATGGAGTGGGCACACACCCAATCTAACTCTTTAGGATTAGATGAACTGTTTGTGCCAGCTTGCCCTCTTTCACCATGCGTGGACTCCTCCCAGGGCCTGTCCCACCATGCATGACCAGCTGAACTGCACTTCTGCCTGTTCACCCCTAACCCCTAAAGATAGGTCTTCTGTTGGCTTCTAAGTTTTTCCCCTTTCTTTTCTCTTGGTTCTTGAATGAATAGACAGAACAGGTAACGTCTTTGATAATATTAAACTAACCTTTACATTTAAATTTCTAATTATTTATCCCCAAATTTTAGCCAAGGGAACTAAATCCCAAACAGCCAATGTATTTTTGTTAAGCCAGATAACTTGATTACAGGATAAACAGCCTTACGCATTTTAAAATATTAAGATTTTAAAATACCAGATTTTCTAATTTTCAAGTTAAGGAATCCTTAAAAAGTCTTTTAAAACAATGTGAAGATTCTTTAAATTTTTGGTAATGGCCAAACCTTTTGAACTTTAAACTTAAACTCACCCAATTGTTACAGCATGCTGACAATTCTTATCTTGAACATGTTCACATGCATACAAAACACACTCACATAGATCTTAAAGCACATGCATACAAAACACACTCACATAGATCTTAAAGCACATGCATACAAAACACACTCACATAGATCTTAAAGCGCGCAAAAATTAAAACCGTACGGTACATTTTCTAAAACCTTTAGATACAAATATTTAAGACAAGATATCCTTTTTTTAACAAAGTACCTTTGTTGAGCTTCATTTTCCCTGGGCTTGCTTGTTTATCAAGGCATTTCACCAGTCTTTTTTTTTTTTTTTTTGTCTTTTCTTTTTTGGTACTGGGGATCGATCCCAGGACGTTGCACTTGCTAGGCAAGTGCTTTGCCACTGAGCTACATCCCAGCCCCAATTAGTCTTTTGAATACCTTTAGTTAGAGGAAGGCTGGGGGTGGGGGAGGTCACCTGAAACTAAACAGGACCAGCTGAATGTCTCTGAACCAGGCTCACAGCAGTCTACACCTTCCCCTAAGGCAGCCTCCACAGGGAGAATATTCAGGCTTAGGCTTGAAGGGGACCAAACTAGTCCAGCCACCTTCCATGCCTCACAGGGAGAAGGACATAGCAGGTCTGTGACATAGCCCGAACCTTTATTCCCCCAGAGATGTTCAAATAAATAACAAAACACAAATAAACACAAAAACCAAGGATCCACATTTAAAACTGGTACCAATTCTAAAACAGGACAAGACAACACAAGAACCAAAGGCTGAGTTGGGCACTAATGGGCCTCCCGGCTCATCCCTACCAGAACTCTGTGCTGCTCCTACTCAGCAGGCTGAATCCAGAGTCTGCTCAATGAGCCTGCCACTCTCACCCAGAACTTCCCTACCTCAAAAAACAGAACAGAAAACACACCGAAGTCAGACAAGTGGCCACAAAGACAAAATCAGGTCTCAGTGAATGGGAAGACATCTCACCACCATTCACAAGTAGGACTCAAATCCACTTACCAGGGGACTCGAACCCCCTCTACTCACCTCCGGAGGATTTTTCTTTTAGATTCCTGCAAACGTTGACCCAGGGGCCTTCCAAGGCTGAGGAGAATTCCCAGTCATCTTGGAGCAAGGGAAAGAAGTCCCTAGCAGCCATCCCCTCAGACTGGCAGGTTCTCCCCCATACTCAGACCTCCTGGGCCAAGGCCTAAGGCTAAGATCTTGCTGGGGCCACTTGCAGGTGGTCAGTGGCAGTTTCATAATTGACAAAGAAGCAAGTTACAAAAGCAGAACTAGCAGGGTTTTTTGTTTGTTGTTTTGAAATCTTTAAAATGAAGTAGGACAAGGTCTAGGAGTGCCCCGGGAGTGGACTCACTTTGTCTCATATTTTTCCTGTAAAGTAAATCCAATTACAAATATGGCAAGCAAAAGCACAAGCACAGTGAGATACAGATAAACATGATTACACACAGAATGAGGAAGGATACCAAAACGAAAAGTTACTTTTTCTCTCAACCTATTTTCTTCACAAGCAAGCCCCCATCCAACTAGGACTGCTAGGACTGGTGGAATTGAGTGGTCCAGGCGTCCCTGGACCTCCTCGACCATAGGGGACTCTGCTGCGTCCAGCTTCACCCTACTTTTGGCCTCACTCTGGGGCCTTCTTTACCTAGGTTGACCGCACTTACCTCGAAGCTTTTCTCAGAACTTCTCTCCAATAACACACTGTCCTCCCAGCCGGGGATTCAATCCCCCTCAGGTTGGAGCAGCTAAAAGCTCTACCCAAGACGAGCCCCCATTAAATGTAGTAGGAAGACCCCTGCTCAAGCAGGCAAGCCCACCTACTCGTCCGGAGTGACAGAGCCCACCACAACAAAGTTGTTAACAAAGAAGCAACTTTATTGAGAAGGTTCCTACACTGACTAGTAAGGGCCGCAGCACAGGCTCGGGAACTGATACTGTGACCCCAAATGGCCCCCATTCTTTGGTTTTTAAAGGCAAAATCCATGAGGTCGAGCCTGGTCACGCACAGGTGACCAATGGGATCATAACACATACAAAGGATTGTACAGTCATACCAGACCACACACAGGTGGCCAATAGGCAGAGTTTACCATAAGCATGTGCAAAAGGCAGGGTTTACTGTAAGCACATGGTATTGCCTGTTGGGGCCAGATTACAACTTATCTGTTTTATGGGTCAATCTTTAACTCAACTATCAGAGGTGGGTTAGGTTGTTAAGGGGAGGGGGACCAGATGCATTTTTTTCATTCTGGGAACTAGGCCCATCAAATCTAAAATCCCTAAAACAAAGGCCAAGCTCAAAATGGAATCATACCAGCTTGGACCCCATCTCAGGATCCACTTCATCTCTTCATAGAGGGAAACTGAAGTTTAATTATTAAAGAAAATTCTCAAAGGTAGAGACTCAGAGTAAATCAGGAAGTTGAACAAGTTAAGTGCTGTAAATTACATTGAAACTCAGAAAGAGCTGGAAAACGTGGAAGGTGGTTTCATTTTGGGTTTGGTAAGTAAGAAACTTAGAGTATGTTCTGGTAAATGTCAGCTAAACCCTTATCAGGAATGAAACAAAAGGGGACCTGAAATGTGGTTTTTGCTTCCATGACTTATTGGTTTACTTATTGAGACTGTAATTGCTATTTTGCTAACTGCTAGTTCTGTTTCTGTAAACCTGCTTGCTACATCACATACACCACCGCCTGCCTACCTGCGTGTGGCTTTAAAACCCAGCCATAAGAGTTTGGCTGCTGTTCTTCACTGTCCCAATATAGTGGGGAGCAGTTTCCAAGGCTAATAAAGATTCTTAGCCCAATTGACTGAGTTTTAGTGACTCCTTTCACTGATCATGGGTTTGAATCCCACCGGCCCCAGGAAACTACGATACTTCATGACTACAAGCCAAAGGAAAAAAAGTTTTATAAAGGCCTTGGGAACCAAAAAATGTTTTTCTTTAAGGTTCAAATATGAGTGAAGCTGGCAATTAAGTTGGCTGTGATTTTTTTGTCATACCTTATGTCTATCGATAAGTTAAATGTTGTACATCTAATCATAGCTGGTAAAATAAGGTTAAGGTTTTGTTTCTGTTTTCTCTCCTGTGTTCTGATCAACTCCCTTTAAGATCAAAGGACCAGAACATTGTGGAATAATTGTGCAAGTGTGGGCACTGTGGCTCACAAAGTCCAGCCACTCCAAACACTTTTTCTACACTACTAGTGACCCAGGATGCAGCTTGCTCTTGTGCACAGGAAAATGTCCAGGGAGCAAAACAAAGTTGTCACCCTGCCTAAACCCATGGGCACCAGCCTGCAAAAGCCAGTGCATTCAGAGTAAACAAAATACTGGAAGATGTCTTTAACCATCTGTGTAGAAATTTGCAGGAAAGACAGCAGGAGGTGCAACAATCCATATATGCTGAGAGATGCTACTGCAGCCTAGCCCAGACTGCCTGGACCATCCTGACTACCTGTATTGGACCATACAGGGTTTATGCTCCACATGGAATTTTTCTGGCCTGTGGCCAGGATGTGTTCTTCGGTGTCTCATCATCTTGTTACCTTATCAGCCTTTTGCGGGACCTTTTCAAAAGTTTTTTTTTAACAGGATAACAATCCCACCCAGGACATCACCTGAGAACAAGTCAAGTCCATCCAGTTACTACTGGCAACCGGAGACTTCACTTACTCTGCCCTGCCTTGCTCAGGGCAGACCCAGACCCTAAAGACCCCAGCTCCAGTGACTCCTTGATGGCCCAAACCAGCAGGAAGTAACCAGAAGAGCCCATGACACCTGTTGGCTCTGGTACCTTTACACAACTCTGCTACCTCCTCCTCCTCCTAGGTTCCTGTGATCCTAAGATAAAGCTGGAAAAGTCTTAGTCCCCCCTCCAGGATAAAGGGAGTCAGGTACCATGCTATGTCTCCAGTCCAAGAGAGAAAAGGCAATCTCAGGTCTTTGATAGCCCCTTCTGGGAATCAGTCCCTCCCTGGCTTATTTCTCTCTTGGGTCTGCTAGTAGCAATTTTTACCTTTTACTGATTGTGCCTTGCATTTTAGATAACTATTCTCATAGGAAAGATGAGGACCTTTACTAACCAAACTATCAAAACAAATGTTTCTTGGATGGTACCTGGCCAAGCAACAAATCAGGGATCCCTGACTACTTCCTCCCCTTTACAGCAGGAAGTAGCTGCAGAAGAAACGACCTCTACCCATACTCCCAGCCTGGTACCCCTAGTTATTTTTATTATTAAACATCAAAACAGGGAATGTTAGCATTATCCCCACCTCTGATCCTCAGCTCCACCCAGACCTGAGCTCCTCCCTGCCCTAAAGTTCCCATATAGCTGGCTACACCCTCTCTCTACCCAAACCTACCTGCTCCCGGACCTCACCACTGTCCCAGAGTTACCCACCTGGATAGGGGCAGATGCCATATTGCTCCCTCTCCTGGGACATATGGCCCTTCTAATAAACCTATAATAATCTTTCTTCTGTGCCTGCCTGCCTCTGTGTGGTCCCCTGGGATGGTCATGATGTACCAAGAATGCGTATGCTTTTTGATCATGACACTATTAATACTAAGCAGTGAGCCATTCTGAAACCATCAATACTTTTAAGAAATATCATTTCAATCTAAGCACAGTGGTACACAGGAGACTCTGGGAGTCCAGTAACTCAGGAAGCAGACACAAGAGGATCACTAGCCCAAGAGTTTAATTATCTCAAAAAGAGAGAGAGAGAGAGAGAGATAAACATGCTAGGTATTGGTGGCTCATGCCACCAATCCTAAATACTCAAGAGGCTGAGAACTGAAGATTACAGTTGAATACAGCCTGGGAAGGTTATATTCTTATCTCCAAACTACAAAAAAAACTGCAAGTTGAGCTGTGTAGAGTAGTAGAGTACTAGCCTTAAGCAAAAAGAGCTCAAGGACAGTGACCAGGCCCCAAGACCACCAAAAAATAGACAAAAGAAAGAAAGAAGGAAGGAAGGCGTAAACATTATTCCACTAGGCCTTCTTTAATTTGAAAAGAATCAATAAAGCCCTATACATTTGGTCCTGCAACCTGCCAAAATAGAAAATAATACTAAAAATACTGGCAAAAAGCTGGGCACCAATGACTCCTATCTGTAATCCTAGCTATTCAGGAGGCAGAGATCTGAGGACTTCGGTCTGGCTCAAAGCCAGCCCAGGCAGGAAAATCTATGAGACTCTTATCTCCAATGAATTCCAAAAATAAGCTGGAGGTGGAAAACAAAAACAAAGAAAAGAAAAGAAAAAAGCTCAAAGATAGCACCCAAGTCCTGAGTTCAAGCCCCAGGACCAGCACACACACACACACACACACACACACACACACACACACAGACACAGACACACACACACACACACACACACACACCACACACACACACACACACACACACCACACACACACACACACACACACACACAAATGGCTAATACCTTACTAGAAAAAACTGATTCATTACTACAAAGTTCTAGTGCTAAGAGTTTCCAAGACAAGACTCATATGAGTAAAATAAAGATTTACCTTTAACTTAAGAGATTCTCCAAGTAATGTTCCTTTGTAATCTGTTGTATAGGTCCAATCATATGGTTTTACAACCTCTTTGGAGTGTTCACCCTCCGTCCTCAAACACAAAGTGGGAAGGATCATGTTTAGTGATGCAAAATATAGATGACCAATGTTCATATATCACAGATAACATGAAATGTCTTAATATACATATATACTTGTTAAAATTCACTAGTATAGGAAGTGGCGCTGTGGCTCAAGTGGTAGAGTGCTCGCTCGCCTTGAGCTGAAGAGCTGAGGGACAGCGCCCAAGCCCAGAGTTCAAGCCTCATGGCTGACAAAAAAAAAAAAAAAGTTCAGTAGTATAAGATCTTCCAATTTGTTATCACAAACATTAATGTTTTTTTTTAATTTTTATTTTTTATTGTGGAAATACTGTACAGAGTGGTTACAATTACATGGGCAAGATAATGAGTACATTTCTTATCAAGCATTATAGCCTCCTCCTTTGTTTCCCCTTCCCATCCCTTCCCATCCTCCCTCCGCCCCCCCATCTTTACTTATGTGTTGATGTAGTCTTTCAGGTAGTCAGCACACTGCTTGAGAACATGTCAAGAAGGCTTATATGGGCTGGGAAGGTGGCTCAGTGGTACAGCGCTTGCTTTGCATGCATAAGGCCCTGGGTTCAATTCCTCAGCACCACATAAGCAGAAAAATCTAGAAGTGGTACTGTGGCTCAAGTGGTAGAGCAGCAGCCCTGAGCTAAAGAGCTGAGGGACAGTGCCCTGGCCCACAGTTCAGGCCCCATGACCAACAAAAAAAAGAAAAAAAAGAAAGGCTTATATCCTCCAATGCTCCTACTTCATGAAAGGCCTAAAATAATAGCTGATTTGATTACCAAATATATTTTTGTAACTTTAATAACCCAAAAATGTAAATCACATGTAGATGTAAATCACTTGTGATGTAAATCACAAGTAGACTTTTTTCTTTAGGAATATGAAAGTAATGTTGACTAAGGAACCTTGACTAAAAACACTGATGGTTTAAAAAGTAAATCTTACTTATCTCAACTTACTTATCTCAACTCAATTGTATTTCAATTTAACTCAACACGTATTCAAGTGATGAGGTTAATTAACTTTAATATTATGGCTAAAAAAATTAACTCTAGAATAACCAACCATAAAGTTTAATAATAACACAAGCCCTTCACTATAATAACACATTCACATATCATTTTGCTGAGTCTTTCAATCCTTTTCTTTTTGGTTTAACCATAACACCCTAGATTCTCACCTGCTTTCCTGCCACTCTTCTGCACAGGCTACTTTAAGCATCCCTTGGTAATTATTTACACATCTTAATGCATCTGTAGCATTGAACTCAATCCCAAAGCCAGAGCCGTGCTGGATTCTTAAAACGTTGTCTCCAAACATCATTTCAGGGAGAGATGGCATATGTAATTCATCAGCTAACCTACACATAACCAAAAGTCAATTAAAATTATATCACATATTTTTTTCTTTTTTTTGGTGCCGGTCCTAGGGCTTGAACTCAGGGGCCTGGGTGCTGTCTTTGAGCTTTTTTCTCAAGGCTAGCCCTCTACACTTGAACCACAACTGCAATTCCTCACTGTTGGCATTTGTTTCATTTTCATCCTAATTATTCCTACATAATAGATGAATTAAATAACATATGGACTAAATAAATATATTCACTAAACTCTAGAGCACCTTCATCATCCATTCTTTCAGCATCAAATCTTGACAGTACTAGAGTAGGTCACTTAAATGAAACAGATGTCATGCCAGCTCATGAGAAGTGACATATAAAAAAAACAAGATAGATAACACATGTGATAGACAATATTTTAGGAAGAATGACCAAGGATCACTTAAGTGAGAGTGAAACTACTTTGTGAGCTAAAAAAGACCTTTAGACTTAAAGGCACTTTAACTCAAAATTTCAGAGTTGCAAGGAGTGTGTATGCTTAAAGCTGTTCCAGAATGCAAAGCACTTTTGCCTCTCTTCATTTGGTTTGTGAGCTATTACTACAGCTTAGGAAAAAATCAAAAAGCATACTTCTTAAGATTGGAAAATGAATGAAAGAACATGAAAGTTAATAATCCATTCATTTGACCAAAGAGGCTATAAGGATCTTTTTTTCTCCTTAATTCTCCAACATATAAGTACAACATGTGTAAAATAACTCTAAGTTCTAACAAATGCTGAAGACAGTGCAAGATTTAAGCAGAAGTGCTCTAGCACAGCTACTTTAACATACAAGACTTCTCATTTTTAGCAGCTTTACCTATAATTACAAGATAAGGCAAAAAAACACCATATTAAAGAAAATATTATTAGGCCAGGCACCAGTGACTCACACCTGTGTGAGTACACCTGTACTCAAGAAGACTGAAATCTAAGGATAGTAGTTTGAAGGCAGCCCAGGCAGAAAAGTCCTCATGAGACTTATCTCCAATAAACTACTCAAAAAAAGCCAGAAAGTGGCACTGTGACTCAAGTGGTAGAGCATGAAGCTTTAGGACAACACCCAGGCTCTGAGTTCAAGCCCCAGGACTAGCAAAAAAGAAAAAAAAAAAGTAAGAAAAATTATCCTTAATGTCCAATATAAAGAAATAAATGGTTATGCAAAGTAGATCATATCCATGTAATGAAATACTATGAACTATTAGGGGTATTTTAAGAATAATGTGGGAAAAGATTTATGACAAAAAATTAAGGAAAAATGGATACATATTGTGTATTTGTTGTTCGTGTATATATATATATATGTATTCATACATCAGTGGACCTAAAAGTTCTGAATTGAACATCTTTAGGATGATTAATAATGGCAAACTTTCATTATATACTTGAATAAAATTTATTGTCTTTAAGAGACAGAAAATATTATCTAAACAACATAGATAGATATAGATAGATTCCATAGGGATCCTTATAGGTTTTAACTACTGAATAATATATACCAAATATAAACAGTAAATATGATTCTGTAGCTTTATCCAGTTTATCTAGAAAAATCTGATAGTCCTACAAAATATTCCAATTATATATGTAAAAAGATAAGTTATTATCTACATTATTTCAAATGTTCTAAATTTAGAATATCTTAAACACAAAACCAAATACCCCATTTCTAATGTTAAGCTTCCCTTTTAACAAACTGGAATAACCAGTTATAGTATAGAAAGAGAAAATACTCCTAAGACCTTAGGATACCTTAAGTATTATTAAGTGACATCTCCTTAATCTTTTACCTAATCTCTCTGTTTAGTACCATAGAGTTTTTTCACTTAGATGCTTTTAGAGAGAAGCATCACAGAAAAATTTAGGATGTAAGGGTATGCCTTCCTTTCAGTACATGAAAAAGGACTAAGTATATACTCAAATAAAAATAACAGGGAAACTGTAGATCGTGCACTTGTTTCCCTTATAACATTCTACCATACAACATCTCTTAAGACTTCATAAATAAATTATGAATATCCCAATTTCAGACTAATTTTTATATCATAATATGGTACAATATGTAACAAAGTTATACGAAGAGGAAAAATTCACGTCTGTGGTTGTGATAAAGGAAAATCTTTTTTCTGTATTTTTCTAATCTTTTGAATAAGTCTCCAAAATGTTATAATTTATTTTTCTATATAATTACAAAGCTAAACATTTTTTATAACTCTCATCTCTTCCCTGGCCATTCACCTCCTGAGCCTCATCTTTGTTTTGCATTGTTTTTGAGACGGGGGTCTCTCAAAATGGCCTTCACCTAACTGTATAGCACAAGCTGGCCTCAAGGTCTCAGTCTTCCTACCTCAACCTCCAAGTACTGGGCTTACTGGCCACCACTCCCAGCTCTCTGCATGAATCTTAAAATACAAATGTTCCATATGATTGGTCCAACTCATGACCTTTTTCTTGTGGATAACTTATAGATGATCTTAATTCACTTCCAAGAGTCCAAGTACCAACTCTAAGCTGATGATTCCTGAACTAAGCCCACAGATATCATCTTTTTTGGGTTTACAAGGTGATAAATCTATCAAGTTCCTGCTGAATGTCTCTAATGTTATGGCCCCCACAAACCTCACACTTCAACAAACTAACTCATCTTCTGACACTTGGTCTTCTTCCTGTGCTCCCGTTGAGTACAAACAGCCCTGGCCAAAAAAATCTTATCAGAATTTTTTTTTTCCTTTCTCCCCATATCAACTAGCTACCAACCCAAGGACTTAATCTAAAGCCTCTTTTATCCTTTCTATTGGCATTCCTAGCACTGTAGCCCGGAACACCATCCATCTTGTGCATCATCTCAAAAGAAATCTTTCAGAACATCAATAATGTAGTGTCTCTGGATCAAATTACAACTAGTGGTTGTCCTTTAGTTTGGCATAAAAATTCCCCCAGAAGCTCAATTCCCTGGAACTCCTTTTGGGAGTTCTTATTTCACTCTTCAACCACAAGGGAGCAGTTCTTTAAGCATATCAGCTCTCACTCTCCTCTTACCACCCCCAAACTTTCTCAAGATTCCATTCGGGCATCCCAAACACCTCAAAGCTTACTCTCCCTACTCGCTGGCTTTACGCCTCCACCCGTGCTAAAGACTTTATCTTGATTCAGCTCAGACATACCAACTTCCTAGTTTCTGATCCCTCTTAAAACATCTGAGAGAGAGAAAGAGAGAGACAGAGACAGAGACACTCAGAGACAGAGACTGAGAGACAGAGAATCCTAGACAGTTATTCTCCGTGTAACTTAATTGCCTGTCTGTCTTACGAAACTAGGAATCCTTCAGGTGTAGTATGTCTTTCATGTTCTTTATAATCTCAAATGCCCTGTACAGACCTGACATACTAAAACCTAAGTATATATTATTATGCCATTAGTTCCTAAGGTCACTAAGTACTCGGAAGATGGCGCGGGCTGGAATAGGTCGAGCAGGGAGCTGAAAGACCACCAGAACAGCCAAGCTCAACTCAAACCCAGGGCTGGTGACAGTTTCACTCCGGCAGTGCCCCCGCGATCCAAATCAAAAGCGGGGACAGGACCATTCACCCAAGTTGTCAATCAGCGGTCGGGACCGAGAGGGCCAAGCCTCCACCCCGAGGAAGCAGGAGAGGCAGCCCGGCCTCCGGGGCGGCCCCGGCCCGGCTTCCCGCCCGGCCGCCCGCCCGGCTGCTCCCGCCACGCCTCCCGCTCCGGCCCAGCGGCCCGGTCCGCTCCCGGGCCCCAGAGCCTCACTTCTCCACATCTGCCGACTTCATGATATGAGTCTTGGCCGCCGTCAGTTTCCAGGGGCCGAAGGAGAAGTCCTGGTGGCTGCTCTGGAAGCCGTGGATCATCATGGCCTAAGAAGAGCCCGAGGGGAGCACAGCAAACAGGCGGCAGCGGCAGGGGCGGCCTTCACCGGCTTCTCCGCCTCCCTGAGGCCCAACCCCCGAGGCGACCGAGCCGTTACCATACCGCGCCCCGCCCCCTGCCCGCTGACCCGGACGCCGGCCTCCTTGCCGTCTTCTTGTCCGCCCTCTCGCTGTTTTTGCTTCCGAGGTCAGGTATTTGTATTGCGTGACCCACGTCTTACGACTCTACGTACAGAAGAGGAGAAAGGAAGAAAACGCCGAAGGGCGGAGCTTCTCCCGAAGGGGGTGTGATCGGGGGCGGGCCGTCCTGGGAGCTGAGTGACGTCATCCCTGAGGCGCTCAGGGAGTAGGCCTGAAACACTCCTCGTCTTCCTATCGCTTTCCTAACACACCACCCAACGCGGTGAAACTCAGTGGAATGTCAGTGAATGGTGGTAGGGGGAAACGGCCTCTTTTCTGTTTAAGCCAAAAAACAGTAATCCCTTACCGTTTAGGAAATCCTGCACCGACGTGATTTTAAAATGATCTTCTAAGGCGGGCACCGGAGGCTCACACCTGAACTCCTAACTACGCAGGAAGCTGAGATCTGAGGACCAAGTTTTAAAGCAAGCTCTGGCAGGAAAGACCGTGACATTCTCCAAGTAACCACCTAAAAGCTGTATGTGGAACTGTAGCTTAAGTGGTAGAACGCAGTCTTGAGCAAAACAAAAAGCAAAAATAGCACCTGGGCCTTGAATCAAGGACCAGTAGGAAAGAAAAGAAAGAGGGAGGGATGGAGGGAGGGAGGGAGGGAGGAAGGAAGGGGAGAGGGGAAAGGGGAGGAAAGAAGGGAGGGAGGGAAGATAAACAGAAGAAACCCTCTGCTATTGATGCCTATCACCAATTTCATCCCTGGTGCTAGGTTCCAGCCCCAGCACTGAGATTTTTTTTTTTTTTTGAAAAGAAAAGAAAGAAGGAGGGAGGAGGGGGAATGAATCCTTGAAGATTGGTCTGCTGGACACCAGAATAATGAAAACAACACTGGAAACCTGGTGCTGAATCTGCTTAAAAGAGATGGTTTGATGGTAGGGGATTTCTCCTGCCTAACAGATTCCACCCATTACTTAACCATCTCACCTGCACTCAGCTCTATCTCCAACAGTGACAAGCTTTTAAAAACAGAGATTCTCCAAATTCTGTGCCTGGAATAATATGCCTTCCAAAATTGCATCCTCACAAGGCTTTCCACAAACACTAGGGTTCAATTTAATTACTTCCTCCTGTAATCAACATGCTGATTTTGGTCAATTTCTTTTATTCCAGTGAAATTTATTCCAAATGAATGCCAAAAACTGCCTTCAACCTGGCACCACTAGCTGGGAGCTGGTGGCTCATGTCTCTAATTCTAGCTACTCAGGAGGCTGAGATCTGAGGATTGCAGTTTCATGCCAGCCTGGGCAGGAAAGTTTTACCTCCAATTAAATCACAGAAAAAGCCAGGTGTGGCACTGTGGCTCAAGTGGTAGAGTGCTAGCCTTGAGCAAAACAAGCTCAGGGACAGCACCCAGGCCCCAGAGTTCAAGCCTCACAACCTGAAAAAAAAAAAAAAAATGTAAAAATCCTGGTACCACTGGCTCATGTCTGTAATCATAGCTACTCAGAAGACTGAAATGCAAAGGATGAATGTTCAAAGCCAACTTGTAATAACCAGCAGGGCTGAAGCCTGCCCTGCACTGACATCATCACCCTGCAGCCTGCCCACTGGGCAGGGCATCAGGTTGATGTCACTGCCCCACAGGGCAGGTTGTCAAGAGGTGTGAATAAGTGGTTGGACAGGGGGTGATTTGGGGGAGGGAGTGGCAGTTGAAATCCTTAAGAGTATTTGGAGTGGGGGAGGGGCTCAGCCTATGTATAGGCTGCACTTTCTGAGGAGTTGGGGTTGAGGAGAGGAGGGAGAGAGAGAGAGAGTAGAAAAAGACAGCAAGAGGCGCCTCCCAGAGGGGGACAGGCCTGCAGAGAGGCCTGCAAAGAGACCTGTGGAGAGGCCTGCAGAGAAGGAAGGAAGGAAGGGAGGGAGGGAGAGAGGGAGGGAGGGAGGGAGAGAGGGAGGGAGGGAGGGAGGAGGGAGGGAGGAAGGGAGGGAAGAAAGGAAGGAAGGAAGGAAGGAAGGGCCTTCCCCATTGGAGGTTTGGAGCTTTGGAGGTCTGGGGTTTGGAGGTTTGCAGACCAACTAACAAAGGTCCAGGGCTGCCCATTGGAGGCTTGGAGGTTTGGTAGCTGAGTCTGCTCTTGCTTCTGGGTAGCTAGCCCAGGACAAGTTAGTCGCAGCTTCCTTCTCTGGTGTAAATAGTGTTAATAAATCGTTTTGTTACCTTTAACAGCGCCTCAATAGACTGTCTCAGCCTTTGGAGGTCATAATAGTAGGGGGGGGGGCCGGGGGGGGAGGGGGGGACAACTAAGAGACTTTTCTTCAGTTATCTAGCAAAAGGCAGGACTAAAGGCATGACACCACTGTGGGAAGCCTGCCCTGAATTCAAACCCTAGTTCCACAAGAAATTAAAAAAAAAATCTTGAACACTCATTCCATTACAAAATAACATACCTTTTCCTTTTTTATTTTTTTTTTATTTTTTGGTCGTGGGGCTTGAACTCTGGGCCTGGGCACTGTCCCTCAGCTCTCTAGCTAAAGGTGAGCACTCTACCACTTCAGCCATAGCACCACTTCCAGTTTTCTGGGGTTAATTACAGATAAGACTCTCACACACTTTCCTGCCCAGGCTGACTTTAAACTGTGATCCTTAGATCACAGTCTCCTGTGTAGCTAGGATTACAACTGTGAGCCACTGATGCCTGGCCACCTTTTCTTTTTTTTTTTTTTTTTTTTAAATTTTATTTTATTTTATTTGAGAACATACTGTACAGAGGGGTTACAATTACATGGGCAGGATAATGCATACATTTCTTACCAAGCATTGCAGCCTCCTCCTTTGTTTACCCTTCACCTCCCTTCCCACCCTCCCCCCTCCCTCCCAACCAGTCATACCCCCCTCCCCCCCCCCCACCGACATTGTAAAGCTGGTTTTGACATGACATTTTGTACTTCTCATTGTTGCAACAGGTCCACCTGAATCCTTAAACGACTTGTTTGTCCCCGTCTCCTCCACATGTTATACTGACATCAAATATAGTGAAAGCGGGGGTTACACTGTGGGGGAGGGACATACAAAGCAACAAAGAAATAATCTTATAAATGCGTTAGAAACACATGCATGAAAGAAACAAAAACATTAAAATACATATTTGAGGTTTTGTTTTCCTAACATCACATTATCTGACTTTTCTGGCCACCTTTTCTTTTAACAGAAATTAATAACAGAGTTCCAAGACATGCTTTCAGTGATATAAAACTCCTTCTTCCTGGAGCTGGGAAGGCGGCTCAGTGGTAGAGTGCTTGCCTTGCATGCATGAGGCCCTGGATTCGATTCCTCAGCCCCACATAAGCAGAAAAAGCCAGAAATGGCACTATGGCTCAAGTGGTAGAGTGCTAGCCTTGAGCTGAAGAGCTGAGGGACAGCGCCCAGGTCCAGAGATTAGGCCCCATGACTGACAACAAACAAACAAAAAACCTTGCTCTTTCCTCTTTAAAATGTATATTTTTCCACCTGTCCAATTTCATCTAAAATGCTAACTGCTTCTATAGAAGGTAGCATGCTGCTGCTTTGCTTAGTCATTTCCTTCTTTTTTTTTTTTTTTTTTTTTGGGGGGGTGGTCCAGTCGTGAGGCCTGAACTCTGGGCCTGGGCCCTGTCCCTCAACTCTTCAGCTCAAGGCTAGCGCTCTACCTCTTGAGCCACAGCGCCACTTCCAGCTTTTTTCTTTTTGTTTATGTGGTGCTGAGGAATCAAACCCAGGGCCTAAGGCATGCAAGGCAAGCGCTCTACCACTGAGCCACCTTTTCAGCCCCAGTCATTTATTTCTTAGTCTAAGTCATTTGACTATATAATTTTCTACGAGCTTGCCTTGATAAACAAGTGCCAGGCCACCCTACCCATGACTACCCAGGACCCAGTGATTTTCTAACCTATCCTCACAAAATATTTATCCCAGGTGGAAGGCACAACTCAAGTGGTAAAGCACTTCCCTGAGAAGTGTAAGTAAGTCCCAGAGTTCAAATCTCAGTACCACCAAAAGAAAAAAAGTTGTTTTAATTTCCTAAAATGTTCAAGAACCCTGGCAACATTCGTGCTCTCAAAAAAGGGTGAGTAAAGGTTGGGAACATGGCTTTGTGGTAGAGTGCTTGCCTAAGATGCATGAAGCATTGGGTTTGATTCCTTAGCACCACATAAACGGAAAAGGCCAGAAGTGGCAATGTGGCTCAAATGGTAGAGTGCTAGTCTTGAGCAAAAAGAAGCTCAGGGACAGTGCCCAGGCCTTGAGTTCAAGCCCAAGGACTGGCAAAAAAGAAGGAGGGTGAGTAAGACAAACATTAGGGTACTAAAAGTGCAGTCAAACTTAAAAACATACTTAATATTGTTAAAAACAGTTAATATTTGTAATATTAAACATATGCATATTTATAGTACATGTATATAATGTATATCATGGAATGGTAGCATACAAGAATATAAAACATATGTAAATAGCCCTAATTTGAAATCATTTCTAAGTAAATGTGATTTATAAGTAATTATAAATATGGTATCATTATGCCTCTAACTAATATTAAGCAATGATGTAACTATCCATTTTGCAGAGAATTGATGTTGTTTTACTATAAATGAGCCTTCATTTCAAGACTTTTGAAAATATAAACACATAAAAGACAAGATTTCATGACTAAAAGTTGAAACCAGTCTCATTAATTTCTCTTCAGAAATATAGTTTCCAACTTGTCCTCTATGTACTATTATAATAAAACTTCTAAAAAAAAGCCTGGGAGAATATGCTAGATAATTACTTTTACAAATTATATATTTAATGTCTTTTTATAGCAATAGCCCTTAGTAAAGGACAGACTTTATATGTGAAGTATTGACCCCCACGCTATTGTCCCAGGTGCATACTGATGCCAGGCAAAATCCCAGGTATGAGTGCACTTGTTTGATGTTTACAGCCCAGCTGTAAACATTGCATTGTGGGCCCAACTAAAAAGCCCCCACCTCCCTGGACCTAGTGGTTTTTTCATTAACCTCTTTCTCCTTGCTCGAAACTCATAAAAACCCAGCTCCTGGGCTGGGAAGGTGGCTCAGTGGTAGAGTGCTTGCCTTGCATGCATGAGGCCCTGGGTTCAATTCCTCAGCACCATATAAGCAGGGGAAAAAAAGCCGGAAGTTGTGCTACGGCTCAAGTGGTAGAGTGCTAGCCTTGAACTAAAGTGCTGAGGGACAGCGCCCAGGCCTAGAGTTCAGGCCCATGGCCGGACCCCCACCCAAAAAAAAAAAAACAGCTCCTGTCCCAACTCTTTGGCACAACCTCCAAACCCACGGAAAGGTTTGTGCCCCTTGCTGTTCCTCAATAAACAGTCCTTGCCCCTGTTGATAATGGGAGTCGGGCCTATTCCTTTTCTGTTCTCCTCCATTTTCCCAACACTATATCTGTTTTAATTCAGACCAGCCTGAACTTAATTCATCCTGGGACAAAGAACAGTTCCAAGCTATAAAACTTTATGAGAAGAGCAAGGTATTATTAGAGAACATTTTTGAAGATAAAAGTGAAGCAGATAAACTATGAATTAATAAAACAGCTACCAGGGAAACACATATTAAGACAAAACCAAACAGAACAATAACAGGAACCCATGCTCCATGTTCCCACAGATATTGTATGGTAAAACATCCTTCCTTTCTTCCTTATTTATTTTGATGAAGAATGAAGGATAAAAAAAAAAGGACAATTTACATATTTGGAATTTGCATGCAAACATAATCTTTCTGAAATCATAAGATCAAGTTTGAAATTTAAAGCCAATATTGAGTTTTTAAAGGACAGATGAAAGAAGATAAGGCTAAGATTTAAGTAAAGGAAGGAAGAGAAAGGAAGGAGAAGGAAGAAGAAGGGAGGGGAGAAGTCAAGGGGTTACTGCTGTCCCCATCAGACCAAGCTAAGCAGAAAGGAAGAAAGGACTGGGTTTTGTCAAGTGGATTTTTCAACATTCACATTGAAAGTCTAAGAAGGCTCTTGGAGAGGAATTTCAGGTAAGCACTTGGGATTTGGAGTTAAAATACCTAGGTTCAAATCTTTGCTTCCCACTTTCTTGGTGCTGTGTGATTTATACCAAGTCTCATCTCATTTTTTCTCTTTATTATTTTGTAATACTATCAGATCTCATGGTATTGCTGGTAAAACTGGATGAGATGCTATATATGAGTATCTAGCACAGTGCCTTACAAAGAGGCACGTTCAACACATTATACAATAATTGAACTGACACCAGTGGCCTAGTACCTGCCAGTTCAATGATAATGTTACTCAAAGTAAGGTCAAGAGTCCACTCAAGCATCAGAATAATCTGGAATGCTGGATAAAAATCAGATCCAGATGCTTCATTCAGAACCACTAATTCAGAAGCTGTAACAGGAATACCTGATTAGTAGAGCAGTCATCGTTTTTAACAAGCTCTGCAAACTAACTTTATAACTTTATGTACACTAAACTTGGAAAAAACCTCAGACTAAGGTAATCCCCAAAACTACTTAAAAGCTAGTGCATTCACCAGAGAGCAGAGAAAGACACCCAGATTAACTAGGATGCTCCTACAACTTGCACAGTGTTGTTCATGTGTGTGTGTGTTTGTGTGTGTGTGTGTGTGTGTGTGAGTGTGTGTGTGTGTGATGTTATGTATACACAGTTAAAGTTAAAAGCATTAGGATCTGTAATTTTTTTTCTTAAGTTTTATTATAAAAGTGAGGTACAAAGGAGTTAGTTACACAGTTAGTTAGTTACAGTCAGGTAATGAGCACATTTCTTTTTTGGGGGGTTTATTTATTTATTTATTTTTATTGTAAAGATACTATACAAAGGGTTACAGTTACATGAGTGAGGTAATGAGTACACTTCCTATTGAACATTGTTACCCCCTCCATTTTTTTCCCCCTACCATCCCTTCCCTCCCTACCTTCCCCGAGGTTCTTTTTTTTTTTTGATTGTGATTAAGTGATTACATAATTTCCCGAATTTCACAGTATTGTGGAATAATGATGCTCATTTAAAGTCCCAAGTTCATTCTAACTTTCCTGGAGCAAATTGTCTATCACAGTCTATAACATATAGGATCTGTAATTTTATATAATTCCAGCATAGAGATTTCTGGAAACTTGATTCTAAACTCTCAATAATGAAACCATATCCCTAATTTAGTTTTTTTTTTATTTACTTATTTTGTTGTCGGTCGTGGGGCTTGAACTCTGGGCTTGGGTACTGTCCCTGAGCTCTTTACCTCAAGGTGAGCACTCTACCACTTGAACCACAGTACCACTTCTGGTTTTCTGGTGTTTAATTGGAGTAAGAGTTTCACAGACTTTCCTGCCCAGGCTGGCTTTGAACCATGATCCTCAGAACTCAGCCTCCTGAGTAGGAAGGATTACAGGTATAAGTCTCTGGCGCCCGGCTTAATTTCTTTTTAAACAAAGTAATTTGAGAGGCATTTGCATTCACCTTCCCTTCACAATCTTTAATTGGAGGAATGATACGTAAGAACTTTTCTGAGAGTCAGGAAAGTTAGCCTAGATCCCAACTTCTCTGTGGATAATTTCAAGGGAGATAAAGGGCACATATAATACAGATGGGAAAACACAAAAACAGAGCTTTTTTTTTTTTTTTCTGAAGTAATCAGTGCAATGCTTGCTTTCTCATCCCAACAGAACTCACAAATGCACCATACTGAAGCAAACCACACATCTATAGGGCTATTTGTCATCCAAATTATGTTACCCTAAAGCCACAGACTCTCTGCTGCCTTAGGTCCATTTGTAATCCTCTTAGCATTTTCTCTTCCAATTCTCGATTAATTTTTCTGTTGAGATGATTCCATTATAAAAATTCCTCAGGCTGGGGCTGGGAAGGTGGCTCAGTGGTAGAGCACTTGCCTTGCAAGCCTGAGGCTCTGGGTTCGATTCCTCAGCACCACATAAGCAAAAAGAAAAAAAAGCCGGAAGTGGCACTGTCACTAAAGTGGTAGAGAGCTAGCCTTGAGCTGAAGAGCTGAGGGACAGCGCCCAGAGTTCAGGCCCCACGACCAGACCAAAAAAAAAAAAGAAATAGATATATAGGATAAAAATTCCTCTAGCTTAACAAAATTCCTCTTTGAGGGCAAGGTCCTTTTCCTTAGTCATATCTTCTTGGATTTATTTGGGGCTATAAATGATGACACAATAGTCATTCAACAAATGATTTAAAGGAATGGATAAATGATCTAGTGCTTAGTCAGTGCAAGGGAGCCTATGGTGGGCATTAATGGCCTCACCAAGTCAAGAGGAGGACAGATACCAAAGGCAGTCCATAAGGAGGACACCCATAATGACAGTCAGCTCTAGAGTTAGCAGAGATACTTCCTTTCATAGGGGAGCAATTGCTGAAACAGCCAATTCAGGCACAGACTCAGCCAGCCACATGGAAGAAATATCACAGAAATGATAATCAAGAGCAAGGCTCTAGTTCTGCAGAGTTAAAGAGAAGAAAGCAATTCCATGTGTAGAAAATTACTGTGCCAGGCAAGGAACTGAATCAGAGCATCAGAGGTAAAGGAAGAAAAGAGAAAGAAAGAGAGAGAGAGAAAAAAAACAGTATTAAAGACAGAGATTAAGTCACAGGAAAACGGGGAGAACTTCTTTCTCTCTTATAGACATCCTTAGGTCAAGCATATCTTGACTGAGTCTCTGTTCCTTTCAACTAAAGAGCTCAAGTGAAAGCAAGGATCTGCTTTTAACAACTCCTTGATTATCCCTACCCACAAACTTTTTACTCCCAAAATATTTCCATGTAACGCCAGTGGCTCACACTTGTAATCCTAGCTATTCAGAAGGCTGAGTTCTGAGAATCACATTTCAAAGCCAGCCTGGGCAGGAAAGTCCATGAGACTCTTATCTCCAATTAACCACCAGAAAACTGAAAGTGGTGCTGTGGCTCAAGTGGTAGAGTGCTAGCCTTGAGCTGAAGAGCTGAGGGACAGCACCCAGGCCCAGAGTTCAAGCCCCATGACCGACAAAAAAAAAAAAAAGAAAGAAAGAAAAAAGAAAAAATTCCATGTAAAATATAGGCAGATGATAGGGCCTGGGGTTGGGGAGAGAGGGAAATAGAAAAAAAAAGAGAGAAAGAAAATTAAAGAGAGAATTAAAATTTGAGGAAATTGAGGGAGAAGGGTTGGGGGCACATCTGTAATGCTGGCTACTGAGGAGCTCAGCTAGGAGGACCTCAGGTCTAAGGCCACATGGGTAAAACACAAGACTATCTGAAAAACAAACTATAAGCTAAAAGGTATGGGACATCAATCAAGTAGTAGAGAATTTGGTACAAGGCCCTGAGTTCAATTCTCAGTACCAAAAAAAAAAAAAAAAAAAAGTACAAGGTAAGGTACAAGGGATATGAGGCTACAAATATTTCAGCTGAGTGAAGGAGTAGGAAAAGAGGAAGTAGAAAGCTCAGAGGACTTGAGGAACCAAAAAAAGAACAGAAGTTGATTGTATTCAAACTTATTCTTTAAAAATAAATATGTCCTATTGTCACATGTGGTGCTACTTGAAAACAAGACTAACTCATTCATAGGGAAATAGTACCCAATCTTTCATTTGTTTATTTTTGGGTCCAGTCGTGGGGCCTGAACTCTGGGCCTGGGCTCTGTCCCTCAGCTCTTCAGCTCAAGGCTAGTGCTCTACCACTTGAGCCACAGTGCCACTTCTGGCTTTTTTCTTTTTGCTTATGTGGTGCTGAGGAATCAAACCCAAGGCCTCAAGCATGCAAGGCAAGTGCTCTACTACTGAGCCACCTTCCCAGCCCCAACCCAATCATTTCAAATGCTCAGAAGATTTCAGAGAAATCTATTTGCTATCTTAAGTTACAAAGCAAATAAAGAGATCCAAATTAGATTGACTTTATTATTACATCAACATGAAAACAATTATTTTTTCCTAACAGAGTTGGAGCTAATTGATTTCTGCATAACCATAATTCAGTTTAATACGTTTTTCCTAATAAAGGCACAGTTACCAAATCAACTCAATTGCAGTATCACATAGTTTCTTAATCTCTTTCCAAATAACTATCCTATGAAATCCCTTCCCCTGCCTATGAAAGCTGTGTTAAAACTTAAGTTATAATGGTTTCTTTCTACACAAGGGGCAGTGTGTCTGAAACCAAGCTGTCTACTCAAGTTTGGTTATAAACCAGCTCTGTCAAGAAGTGATTTGCATGCCTGAGCCTCTCCTTGCCTGAACTCTAATAAAATCCTTGAGAACTAGCTTAGGTTACCTCTGGGACTGTAAAGGAAAAAAGGAAAAAAGAAAAAGAAGAAACCTGGATAATATAATATGAAGAACATGGAGTTCATGTCAGTAGACCTGCTATATGTTAATTGTGTAACTTCAGAAAATGTTACAGAAATTGCCATTTCTGTAAAATTTATGGTAATAACAATAACTTGAAATACTATTACCTACCTTAGTATGCTTGTAGCAGTGAGGTCCCTGCATGAAACACTCATTACTATGCAAGTACCAATTATAATTATGGTTTAAACTGTTTTTTGAGTAAGGGACTCAGTGTGGAACAGACATGAGTACTAATACTCAACTCATAGCAGTGCTCTAGAAACCCTCTTGACTTTGGATCTTGGTTTTGCCTCAAGTCTAATAGTAACTCTGGAGTCAGCTCAGATAACAGAGTAGGTAAAGAATGAGGCCCTGGGGTAGGAGTTGAATTCCAGAATTCACACTACAATCCTCAACCAGTCATTTTGCAAAGATCATATTATTCTGTATATTTTACAGTGTATTAATTTGGGTTTGCTAGATTGATTGTAGAGACAGGAGAGATAGATCATAGTTCACAGAAACAGCTATCCTAGAGTTAATGAAGTAAGGAGAATTTAGAGAGAGAAGCAAGGAAAGAGAAATAGCTTGACTGTAGGCACACTCATCCAAGAAAGCATCCATTATGTAACTTCTGTAGTTGAGACCTTGCTGTAAATAATATTGAGGGAAAACACAGCATAGTGGTGGTACATGACTGTAATTCCAGTCCATGGAGACTAAGGCTGGAGGATCATGGCTTCTTGGTCAACCTGTGGCACAGAGTAGGACCTTGTCTCAAAAAAAATAACACAGGGAAAGAATATTTTCCGAAGTAAAGACATCACTTCCTACCTTAGAAAGCGAACACTATAATATTTGGCAATGGAGACATCTACATATGAGAGATGTGAGGGCAAAGATTTTGTCTTTCCTGCAGCGTGTCTGCCACCGAGATGTGCAAACAAGGAAGAAGCCAAGGTCATGCCTCTAGGCGCAGAGAGAGTAATGTTGCCTGGCATCAGCCAGGGAAGAAAATAGACCATGTTTATGGTAAGACTTGAAAGACAAAATAGGATTCAGATGGCAGAAGAGGGAAACTCCAGTTGCTAAAGCATCATATTCAGATATCAGAAGTTAGGAATGAGAAAAGGGGCAATAGCAATGGTCAGCTAGAGATAGTCATAGACACCATTATAGAAAGATATTCATTCAATCTTTCCAGTAAAGTGTGTAAGAAAAAGAGAATATCTGCAGCTGCATAAGGTATGTCCTATGCATCTGCTTTAAATCACACTAAATCCAACTTAAACCCCTGGACAAACAGCATAAGGACACCTCACCCTCCTCACCCCCGTTGTACATTCCTTTTATTGTTCTAACACTGTATCTAGAGCCTCCTGGGAGTCTCTATTCTTTCTCAGAGATCCTACTTTTTCCCAGGTGGCAGGAGAGAGTAAGAGATCAGAGAATCGTGAGGAGAGTCTTTGCCATTGCAATGCCGAGGGCATTTCTCCTTTGGGAGAATCCTCAGCTTCTCTGACACCTTTCTCTTACCTACACTGTCCCCATCCCTCCCACCAAACTATGTGAATCTACCTTAAAGCACAGGAGCATGAAACCTCACCACTGTTTGAAGTAAGGGAGGGAAAACACTGAGAGCACAACACAGATTGCTCTTTTTCTTTGCTATCATTCCAGAGCAATAACTTTAAATAAAATACAAACCAATTCTTCTTTGAATTTATCTACAACCAGTATGTAACATTTCTGATGAGTTTGCTGCATGTGGAGATGTGAACAAGCCCTTAACCCATGAGTTAGATATAATTACTTTCCCCATTTTATAATTGAAAAACTCTATCTCACCTAAAATCACACATGACAGAATCAGAATTCAGGTCAAGTTTACTTCCAAGATCTTTTCACTACACCATCTGAGGGAAGCAATACTTCCTCACCAGAGTACATTTTTTTCTTTTCTTTCTCTGGAAGCAAAAACAAAAAGCCAGACACCAAAAAGCAAGACAAAAGCAGAGAGTACTGTATAATTATGGATTATGTATTTTAAAAAATCTAAGTCAAAATTTACTCTTGTTTTCATAAAAATCAAATCAATTTCACTTTTAGAAAATTCCATTTGCTTGTCTATTTAAGTAATTTATTTATTTTTGTCAGTCCTACAGCTTGAACTCAGGGGCTGGGCCCTGTCCCTGAGTCTCTTTGTGCTCCAGGCTCACCTTCTACCACTCTACTGTGCACCACTTCTGTCTACCCCTGAGTAGTTATTGGAGATAAGAGTCTCACAGATGTTTCTGCTTTGGCTGGTTTCAAACCACAATCCTCAGATCTCAGGCCCCTGAGTAACTAAGATTAAAGGCCTGAGTCACCAGCACTAAGCTCTATTAATTTTGTTTGTTTGTTTATGTTGGATGTGGAGCTTGAACTCAGGGCCTGGGCACTGTCCCTGAGCTTTTTTACTCAAGGCTAGTGCTCTACCACTTGGAGCCAAGGCACCACTTCCAGGTTTTTACTCTGGTGATTAATAGGAGAGGACTTTCCTACTTTAAACCTCAATCCTCAGATCTCTGCCTCTGAGTTGCCTAGAATTACAGGTGTGAGACACTGGCACCCAATACATATTTTATTATTTTATACTTAACACTATCATAGGTAGAATTTTATAGTCTACATTTTAAATTGCCAGATATTACAATCTCATTGTTTCAGTTATTCTGTATATTTTACATACTACATATAAATATATTACATTTATATCTTTTTATTTTACACACATATCAATATATTTTTATGCTTATGCTTTTTTTTTCTTTTATAACACTCTGGACCTCTCTCTATGTCCATCCCTTCCCACAAATTCAAACAATTAAGTCTGGTATATATTTTCCCATGTATTTCTTCATATACAATCATAAAACACAATTCCATTAGTCAGACTTTTCATCTCTGTGACACAAGACCTGACCTAACCAACTTAAACGGAATAAACATTTGTTTGGCTCATCATTGCAGAGGTTCAGCCTTTGTCTTTGGTTGGTTCTGTTTATCCTGGACCTATGGTGAGGCAGAACATGGCAGCTTGAGCCCATGGAAAGGAGGCAGCTCACCTCATGGTGAGCAAGAGGTTCCATGGCTTACCCTGGTAGCCACTTCCTCCAGCCAGAGCCCACCTCCTAAGGTTTCCATCACCTTCCCAAATAATACTACTGGCAAAGACCAAGTACTCAAAAACAGCTTGTGAAGGATATTTCGTATTCAAACCATGACAACTATTAAGGGATTGACCTTCATGTATTTCTTACACTGCATAATTTATATACTTATATGCTTTTATAACATTTTTGCATGATCATTGCTATTTTTTTCAGTCATACTGTAGATTTCTTTGTTGTTTTTCATTTGCTTGTTTTTTGTCCTGGTTTTAGGGCTTGAACTCAGGGCCTAGATGCTGTCCTTGAGATTTTTGCTCAAGGCTAGTGCTCTGCCACTTGAGCCAACAGTGCCACTTCTGGCTTTTTGGTGGTTAACTGGAGATAAAAGTCATATGGACTTCCTGTACCAGCTGGCTGTGGATTTGAACTCAGGATATTGCTACTGTTAGTCAAGCTTTCTAACATATGAGCTGCATCTTCATCTCCTTTTTGCACTGATTGTTTTTTTTTTAAGCAGAGTCTTACTTTATGCCCAGAAATGGCTTAGGCTACAATCTTCCTACTTGTGTTTCCTCTGGGATGACAGGCATGCACTTCTGTACCCAACTCTTGATATAAAGTCTCACAGATTCATACCTTGGCTGGCCTTGAAGTAGGATCTCTCAATTTCTATCTCCCAAGTAGCTAGGATTACAGGCTTGAACCACACCTGGTTGCTCCTTTTTTTCTGGGTCAGTTAATATCATTTTAACTCCTCTGTTTGATAGTATAAATCATTTGTATGGTTGTTCTACAATTTATTCAGTCCTCTATGAATGGACACTTTGTTTATGCTTTTTGTGTCAACAGACAATGTTGCAATAATCATTCTTAAAGAGGTATGTCTTCTGTACTTTTATATTTTTAGGCTAGATTTTAGGAGTGGGTGTTTCTGGGTTACAAGGTATACATTTATTGTAAAATCAAATAGATATCCCCAGTTGATTTCCAAGTGTTTACACTCATATGTATCTTTACTGGTAGAGTCTCAGGATTCCAGTCCCTAGTTCCAAATGCTACTCTGAGAACAATTGACCTCTTGAAATATCCATTTAGCAGGCACTGGAATAAACCCAGGCATATGAGCCATTTGAAAGTTCGACATGAAATTTTAATAAGTAAGTAATAAGGCTTGGGAATCACAAGTTCATTTCACTTAAGGATTTATAAAGAGGGAGGAATAAAGGGTGAACATTTGGAGAACCATTTTACGGGAACTTCCTTTACCACAGAACTCCAAGTTTAAGCTCTTCACCTCATAATTCAACACCAATACTATAAGCAAAAGTAACAAATACCTTGACAAGACTGAAAAAAGCATTAAAAAACCTTATGTCCCATGACCTGCCTAAACATATAAAAGAATTAAATTTTGTTTTATTTTATTTTGTTGATTATAGGACTTGAACTTTGGGCCTGAATGCTGTCCCTGAGCAATTTGGCTCAAGGCTAGCACTCTATCACTTTGAGCCACAGTACCACTTGTGGTTTTCTGGTGGTTAATTGGAAATAAGAGTGGCATGGATTTTCCTGCCAAGGCTGGCAATGAACCATGATCCTCAGACCTCAGCCTCCTGAGTAGCTGGGATTACAGGCTGAATCACCAGGGCCCAGCTTGGATTTTTTTAACTGTATTTTTTTTGTATGTTTTCTTTTTTAGTACTGGGGGTTGAACCCAGAAAGTTGCACTTACTAGGCAAGTGCTTTGCCACTGAGCTTAGCACTCTACCACTTTGAGCCACAGCTCCATTTCCAGCTTTCTGGTAATTAATTGGAGATAAGTCTCAAAGACTTTTCCTGCCCTGGCTTTGAATTGAGGTTCTCAAGTCTCACCCTTCTGACTAGCTAGGATTACAGGTGTTAGCCACCAGTGCCTGGCTTCAGCAATAATCTTAATAAAATATACAATAAAATATACTTAAGTGAGTATAATATTGAATCAAGAAATATTTATTGGAAAAGATGATTAAAAGTATGTATTTCCTAAAAGTAAATTAAGATAATAAATAAAATTTTTCATATTAAAACTATAACTACCATTGAGGAATTGGCCTTCCTATATTTCTTTCTTCTTTTTTTTTCTTGTCAGTCCTGGGGCTTGAACTTGGGCTCTGGTCATTGTCCCTGGGCTTCATTTTTCTCAAGGCTAGCATTCAACCACTTGAGCTACAATGCTACTTTTGAAATTTTTGTGGTACTAAGGAATTGAGCCCAGGGCTTGGGGCATGCTAGGCAAGCTACTGCTAAGCCACATTCCCAGCCCAGCATCCTATATTTCTTACAACACATAGTGTTGTATACATTTTAATAATGCACTTTTTTGTGTGTCTATTGTGGGGCTTGACTCTGGGCTTGGGCGCTGTCCCTCAGCTCTTCAGCTCAAGGCGAGCGCTCTACCACTTGAGCCACAGCGCCACTTCTGATTTTCTAGTGGTTTATTGGAGATAAGAGTCTCACGGACTTTCCTGCCCCATGATCCTCAGATCTCAGCCTCCTGAGTAGCTAGGATTACAGGCATGAGCCACCAGCGCCCGGCTTTTAATAATGCACATTTTATACTCAGTTTGAATACATTTTAACATATTTATACATAGTTGTAACACATTGAATATGCCTTATGTTCTATAAACCTGTACTGCATTCCATGTTTTCCTTCTTTTTGTCTGTACTTTTCTCCTTCTCTTACTTGCTCCTCCTCTTTTTCTTCCTGTTCTCTCCTCTGCCTCCCCCACATCTCCACCTTCCCTCATTCACTGAACCCCTCAAACTCAATAGGCTTCCTGCGTCCCCTGAAGCTTCTGCAGCTCCAACATTGACCACTAGGGGTCCTCTGCTGCCCTGGCCTAAAGGGGAAAGAAAAACGCTTTTCTTTTCTTTCTTTTTTCTTTCTTTCTTTCTTTCTTCCTTTCTTTTTCCTTCCTTCCTTCCTTCCTTCCTTTCTTCCT
The DNA here is from genome assembly GCF_019054845.1 of Dipodomys spectabilis. Classification (NCBI taxonomy): domain Eukaryota; kingdom Metazoa; phylum Chordata; class Mammalia; order Rodentia; family Heteromyidae; genus Dipodomys; species Dipodomys spectabilis. The sequence continues at coordinate 604,087 of NW_024870713.1, forward strand.
TTCTTTCTTTCTTTCTCTTTCTTTCTTTCTTTTCTTTCTTTCTCCTTCCTTCCTTCCTTCCTTTCTTTCTTTCTTTCTTTTTGTGCGAATCCATACAGAGGAGTTGCAATTACATGGGCAAGATAATGAGTACAGGTAGAGAAACAAAACATTAGCACATTGTGCTTGACTTTTAAGGTTGCTTTTACCACCTCTACATTAAAAAGACAATATACACAGTGCAATGTAAATGCCAGCTCTTGCAAATCTGCAATACTTAAATATGCTCAATTAACATTCTAAAGTATTAAAAGTAAAAAGAAAACTACTAAACAAGCATTTATAGCAATACTATGAAATCTCCAATAATTGTTTTGACTGTTGCTTGTTGCTCTTTAGTGCAACTTTTCTGCATTGTAATTATTGTATTGCTTTGTATTTCATGTTTTTTACACGCATGACTTCAGAGTTAAGTACTTGTACACCAAGTATTGCAATCACCTTTCTCTTATTGTACATGCAATGTAACAACATACAGTTTTTTGTGCTTAACAATATTCCTTCTTTTCTTTAATAAAGGATATTTATTTGAATTTTAAAAAGATAAAGATAATGAGTACATTTCTTATCAAGCATTGTTGCCTCCTCTTTGTTTCCCCTTCCCATCCCTTCCCATGCTCTCCCCTCCCCCAACCCGATCTTCTCCCCACCCCCACACCAAAGTTGTAAAGTTCATTTTTTGACATAATGTCTTGTACATCTCATTGTTGCCATGGGTCCACCTGTATCCCTAGTTAAACGATTTGTTTTTTCCCTTCCCCTCCACAAATTATACCAACATCAAATACAGTGAAAGCAGGGGTTATACCGTGGGGGAGGGACATACAAAGCAACAAAGAAATAATCTTAAAAATATGTTAGAAACAATTGCATGAAAGAAAAAAAACATTTGAATACTTATCTTGGGGTTCATTCCCCTAACATCACCTTACCTGACCTTTTCTGCTTGACTCAGACATATATACTAGTTATTGCAAATAAGGGAAAACATGGGACCTATGTTTCTTTGGGCTTGGCTTACTTCGCTGAATATGATTTTTTCCAAGTCTTTCCATTTCCTAACAAATTGGGCAATGTCATTCTTTCTGATGGAGGCATAGAATTCCATTGTGTATATATACCACATTTTCTTGATCCATTCATCTACTGAGGGGCATCTGGGTTGGTTCCATATCTTAGCTATGGTAAATAATGCTGCAATAAATATAGTTGTGCTGGTAGCTTTAGTATGGTCTTGTTTGTGATCATTTGGGTAAATGCCCAAAAGTGGGATTGCTGGGTCATAGGAGAGCTAATTTAACAAATTAAATCCCCCAAAAACAAATCTTCAAAGAAACAACTGCCCAATAAGTAAAAGGGCCAAAGACTTAAAGAGAAACTTCTCTGAAGAAGAAAGAAGGATGGCCAATAGACACACGAAGAACTGCTCAACCTCTCTAGCCGTAAAAGAAATGCAAATCAAAACAACATTGAGATACTACTTCACCCCAGTTAGAATGGCTATAATCAAGAACTCTAATAACAACAGGTGCTGGTGGGAATGTGGATAGAAGGGAACCTTACTACATTATTGGTGGGAGTGTAAACTTGTTCAACCACTTTGGAAAGCAGTATGGAGCTTCCTCAAAAGACTCCACATAGTACGTTGTTTTTCTATTCTATTAGAAATAAGTCTCCTGCAGCCTCCTACTGGCACTAGTGGCTCGGGCCTGTAATCCTAGCTATTCAGGAGGCTGAGATCTGAGAATCTACGTTCCAAGACAGCTGGGGCAGGAAAGTTCCGGAGATTCTTAACTCCAATTAACCACCAGAAATTCAGAAGTGGAGCTGTGGCTCAAGTGGTAGAGCACTAGCCTTGAGCAAAAGTAGCCTAGGGATAGTACCCAGGCCCTGAGTTCAAGCCCCAGGATCTGAAAAGAAAGAAATGAAAAGAAAAAAAGAAAAGTCTCTTCCTGGGTTGTTACAAAAAGAAAATTCTATATATCTCCCAATCCAAGGGAAAAGAAAGAGAAGTAAAGAAAAAGTACTCCAAACAGCAAACCTGATTTTCGAGTTTGAGGTCTACTCCTCACTGTGTACATTGACAAAGCTGACTTGGCACAGCCTTTTACCTTCCTCTATAAGAGAAAGCACAAACCAGCCATGAAACTAAATAGACCATGATGTGAGGTGAGCGGAAGCTTTACTGAAATTCAACACTTAGTGCTTGCTCATCTTTCTGGGCTTGACATTGGGCAGATTCTGTCAAAACTGAATTGAGGTGTAGGACACCCCACTAATGTCAAACAATGTCAGACAAAGAAGAATTGATTGGTGCTGGCAAAGCCCTCATGTCCTTGGTATCATAAAAGAAAAGAAAGATCTAGAATAAACATGTTTACCCTTTCATATAAAACAGTAGCACTCTGATGACTTTGGTCCAAGTAATGTTACTGATAAAGGCAGACTTATTTGTGGTTAAGGAAGATTGAAAACACCCAGCTGTCTGTCAATGAGAGACTGGTTGAATGTTATGATTGGATAGTACAAAGGAATGAAGAAAATCTTTCTAAACTACCATGTAGTGGGGTCTAAGATGTATTGTGAAGTTAAAAAAAATAAGATGTATTATCTTTTATGTGTGAGGAGGTGAAAAATGAACATACAGGCATTTACTTACATTCAAAGTAGAAGAACAAGCCAAAAACTAATGAGATGGTTTTCAATAAGGGATAAGGACAAATAGTAGGAATTCAAAAGAAAACAAGATTTCTGGGAAGATACTTTGCTGTCTGATCTTTGTCTTTGAAACCAAGATTATATTTTACCAAGTTGAAGAAATTTAACTCAAAAAAGAAAGAGAAAGGAAGGAAGGAAGGATGCTGGGCATCAGTGGCTAACACCTATAATCCTAGCTTCTCTGGAAGCTGAGATCTGAGGATTGTGGTTAAGAGCCAGCCTGAGCAGGATAGTCTGTGAGATTCTTACCTCCAATTAACCACCAAAAACTGGAAGTGGCAGTGTAGCTCAAAGTGGTAGAGTGCCAGTAAAAAAAAAAAGACCAGGGACAGTACCCAGACCCTGAGTTCCAGCCCCATGACAGAGGAAGGAGGAGGAGGAGGAGGAGGAGGGGGAGGGGGAGGGGGGAGGGGGAGGGGGAGGGGGAGGGGGAGGGGGGGAGGGGGAGGGGGAGGGGGAGGGGAGGGAGAGGGGGAGGAGGAGGGGGGGAGGGGGAGGGGGAGGGGGAGGGGGAGGGGGAGGGGGAGGAGGAGGAGGAGGAGGAGGAGGAGGAGGAGGAGGAGGAGGAGGAGGAGGAGGAGGAGGCTCTAAAAATGGAAGAACAGCTAGGATATCACACTAGAAGCATAGAAACTTTTAGTTTTTTGGCACAGCATGAAAATTACCAGAAAATCTTGCTTCCAAATCATTTCTGTTATTATTGAATCGCTCTCTAGATTCAATAATTTACTATAATGACCCACAGACCCCAGGGAAGTACTTTACTTACTATTACCTTTTTCAATTACCTGTTTTTTCCTTACAAAAGACATAACTGTGGAGTGGTAATGGAAAAGGTGCTGGGGCAGGGTGTGGGCACATAAGCAGAGGTCCTCTCCATCAGGGGCCTCTTTCCCTTCAGCCTCCCCACGGCATCTAAGAGGATCATACTTCTGAGCTTTTGTCAGAATAATAGACAAAATAGGTTATGTTAGTATAGTTTCTTTAACTAATTATAAAAAAACATAATAAATATACAGAAATTACACCTCACAAATGTAAACTTCGTCATATTTTCATCAATTGAACACACTTATATTAAAATCAAGATGAAAACACAGAAAGTTTACCAGCACCCTGGCCCTAGGTCCTTTTCCAGTCACTACTTACCATGATTCTCCTGTTACTAGATGAAATATCCTATGACATGGAAACATGGAGAACTGAGACCATGCCATACATTTGACAAGACAGGTAAGGCTCTTTACTGAAAGATTTCAACTTGAGCTAAAAGGATGCAGCAGTGATCCAGACATGGGATCAGGCTGCTTCTTGCTAAGCAAAAGATAGGAGCAAGTCTTTCCTTCTTTCCTTTCTTCCTCCATCCTTCCTTCCTCATTCTATCCCTATCCCTCCTTCTCCCCCTCCCGTGTGTGTGTGTGTGTGTGTGTGAGTGTGTGTGTGTGTGAGTGTGTGTGTGTGTGTGAGTGTGTGTATGTGTGTGTGAGTGTGTGTGTGAGTGTGTGTGTGTGTGAGTGTGTGAGTGTGTGTGTGTGTGAGTGTGTGTGTGAGTGTGTGTGTGTGTGTGTGTGAGTGTGTGTGTGAGTGTGTGTGTTTGTGTGTGTGTGAGTGTGTGTGTGTGTGAGTGTGTGTGTGTGAGTGTGTGTGTGTGTGAGTGTGTGAGTGTGTGAGTGTGTGTGTGTGTGAGTGTGTGTGTGTGTGAGTGTGTGTGTGTGTGAGTGTGTGTGTGAGTGTGTGTGTGTGTGAGTGTGTGTGAGTGTGTGTGTGTGAGTGTGTGTGAGAGTGTGTGTGTGTGAGTGTGTGTGAGTGTGTGTGAGTGTGTGTGTGTGAGTGTGTGTGTGTGTGTGAGTGTGTGTGAGTGTGTGTGTGTGTGTGTGTGTGTGTGTGTGTGTTGTGTGATGGGAGGATCTCTTGCTCTTGCTTTTTCACTCAAGGCTGACTTGAGCCACATCTTTACTTCTACCTTTTTGCTGGCTCCTTGGAGATAAAGAGTCTCACAGACTTTCTACCTGGGCTGTCTTCAAACGCTGATCCTCAGATCTTTGCCTCCTGAGTAGACACGATTACAGGAGTGAACCACCAATGCCAGGCTAGGCTTTTATTAATTTTGTGTGAGGGCAGAAGTGTAGTAACTATTGGTCATGGGCACAGTTTCAAGAAATGTTTGCCTTCCCTTGCTTTTACAAATATTCTGATTTTGAACTTTGCAAACTGATAGGAGGTTGCCTTACCAGGAACTGCTAACATATTTATTATCTTACAAATCATCCTTACTTTGTGGTTTGATTTGGGCTTTATATGACTGACAGACTGCACATGCCTGAGCTGCTGAGAAAACACAAGCATAGAGTACAAAAAACACAGTTAGCTCCAATGAGCAGTTAACCTTGTATTATAGTTCTGAACATGATACTTTTAAAACAATTAACATGTCTACATGCAAAGCTGAGTAGAATCTGACTCAGACAGCAAAGAGTACAGACACAATCTGAAAACAAAGATATCACATTTTAAAATTTCAGTTTAGTCACCATCACATATCTATAGGCTCCAGTGAAGAATCAGTGGTTTCTAACAAGGGAGATCTTCAGGTTTTCAGGATATAACCTCAGCAACTGTTATCTTAGCCCACACGTCAGAGGTGTTATCTGCACCAAAGCTAGTGGGAAGATAATAAAGTGTTGCTCAGCTGTGTGACCTACAACATTGGTGATTTTTAATGAAGAGTGAATGAAGCTAGATATGTTTAGTTTATTTTTCCTTGATGCCACCAAAAAGAGATTACTTATGAAGGGACTAGCTCTGCTCTGACACTTGAGTTGATTCTGAAAGCTTACCAAGGCCATTTCATGGGATTCATTCCCCCCCACCCCTTCTGTAACAATCTCCTCTTGAAGTCATTTGTATAGCCATCTCAAACCCTATTAACTTTGGCTTGTTTTAGTCATAAGGGCTCCTAGTCTGTAAACCTTCTGACCTTCTGGCCTAATATGGTGTTGAATAACAGTGCTATTGAGAGCATGTTTTTTAAAAGCAGGTAACAGCCCAGTGTTTATTTGCCTTTAGCTGGCCCTTACCTGTTCTCTCCTATTTCCACTTCTAGTACCAGAGATTAGTTTCATCCCTTTCTGGTGTACTTTATAGAAATGAAATCATATTACATATACCTTTAGAGCTTTTTTTAAAATGCGCTATGCCCAGAAATTTGATCTGTACTGATGCATGAGGTTGTAAAATCATTCATTCTCATCATTGTACAGTATCCCACTGGGTGAATATTTCACAATTTATTTGTATATTCTATTATCCATGGGCCTTTAGGAAGTTTCAGGTTTGAGACTATAATAAGTAGTGCTGCTATGAACACTCCAGTAAATGTCTTTTGTGAACATATGAAAACGTTCTTCTGGGAATGGAATGGGTCAAGTCCGTGGGCTCTGAATACGAGGTTTAGTAGATACTGAAAAGTAGTTGTGTTAAGTTACATTCCCAACTGCAATGCATGAGAGTATTGACTGCTCTGAATCCTTGTCAACACTTCCTCTCACTGTACTTCAATTTGCATTGTAATTATTAGGAGTGAGTGCAGCGGGACATCTTTTCATATCTTTGTGGAGCATTTGACATTTTTGTCTGAGGAGCAAGCTTTATAATTTCTCTATTCTAAATTATGTTTGCAGCATTTGCTTCGAAAACAGTTCTTTCCATGTTAGGATATTGGCCTGTGCTGGTGATTAGATTCTCTGTTTGCCACCTCCCAACTGGCTCAGATATTCCTGGCTATAACTTGGAGATAGATCCCTGCATGTTCCATCATTGCAACTCCCTTGTGAATTGGTTTCTGGCTAGTTGTGATCAATGGGAGACAGAAGCATAGAGACTGAAAGGAAGAAAGATAGAACTATTTCCCTCTCCTCTCCTTGCTTTAGCAGTGACTGTATCCAGCCTTGATAAAGCTTCCATGGACATCTTGTTAACTTAGAGCTGTCTCAGTGGGCTCTGTTTTTCCCTTGTTCTTTCAGGCCTCAGGGAACTAAAGGCATCCCAGATGCTGTTTAATCTCTGTTTCCCATCCCTTACTCCTTCCCTCAACCCTGTCCATAGCTTTGCCTGTGATTACTTCATTATAATCTTATTTGAGTCATTTGGGAGTGAAGTGAATCCTTCCAGGTTCTGAATTGTCACATATTCCTTTGTGACATAATTAAATCATGCCATTTTTCTTTTGACTGTTTAGAGTAACATTTTATAATTGTTTTTACTTTTTAAAATTTTATTTTTATATAAAGGTGATTGCAGAGGGGTTACAGTTTCATAAGTCAGGTATATAAATTTCTTTTAAAATATTGTCAAACTGATCTTGTCAATTATTATTTTAGGATTTGGAGTCAAAGTTTTTCCCACTCTTAGGCAATAATAAATCTTTTTTCTCTAGAATTTATATAGGTTTTACTTTTAGTATTTCACTCTCTAATCTAATGGTATTTATCTTGTATATAAATCTTCAATCACCTCCTAGGAACAAACATTTTTTTGTCTGGTATATGGTATTTTCTGGGGCGAGATTCCTAATAATGGTGAAAAATGTTATAATCCTTTATAGGAATACTCTGCACCATATAGTTTAAGACAAACTCTAATATTAGTGATTAATAAAACCAATGGTAATAATGAACTTTCAGTAGAAGCATGCTAAATTCCAGGCATTCTAGAAGTGCTGTATCATATAATCCTCACAATCACTTTATAAGTAGATTCTATAGTTACAATATCCACTTTCCAGGTTGAAAAATAAGGCTCTGAGAGAGACAAAGGTGATAATGTACTCCCAAATACACAAGCCAGTAAGTGCTGGTGAAAGAATTTAAGCCCATACAGTCTAACTCCAGACATCTCAGCTTTTAATGATTGTACATATAACCATATTTTACTCCTGTGAAAATTCTATACAGCAGGTTTTACTCTCCTGATATTGCAATACATGTAAGAAAACTGAGGTGAAGAAAAGTTAAATTACTCAAGAATTCTGCATTTTTAAAATTGCAGGTGTGAGTCTGGCTGTACCTCTGTACACTGATACACTTGCATATATGTATAATGGTGTAAATCTATGTATGTTGATGGGAATACACATAGATAGTAAAATATGTTTTACTAAGTCTTCTTGATTTTTTAAAAATTATTTTTAAGCAGTTGTACAAAGGAGTTGCTACTCAACAAAGCAGTTTCTGAATACAGTGCATCTTAATCCATTCCACCCTTTCATTATTCTCCTCTATCCCTCCCACACCACCCCTTTCTTCTAAATTTTGTAGGATAATTTTGCTTTGAATTTATGACTACAGTTTTTAAAATATTTTCACATTTGACCATATCTGAAATCATGATGCATCTTAGAATCTATCTGATGAAATTATATATCTGTCTAAATAAGTCAACAGCCATACTGAGAGGCTCACTTTAATTCACTAGAAAATCCTTACAGCTAACCCCCAAACATACACTCTGTTTCTGGACTGTTTATTGACCTGTTATCCTGGATAATATTTTTACAACTGCTTTTCTCCCTCCCAATTCTCACTTTCAGTTTTACCTTTTTATCTAGCTCCCTATTTCTCTAAGAAGACTGAAGCACTTGGAAGAGACTGTCCAGGCCTTGGAATGTATCTTAATGGTAGAGCAAGTGCCTAGCATGCACAAAGCCCTGGATTCTAATTGGGTGAGGGTGGGGGTGGGATGAAGATATGTACAGATCCCCACCACCACACACCACCACCAGGTAGGGCCTTTCCCTCACCACGGATGACCATCCCTGTCCCTGTCTCAGCCAACTCCGATTAGGCACTGGTCCTTCTCTGCCCCACCCACTGAACTTCCTTCTACCAATTTATTCTTTCTATCTGAAAATTATTACTATTAATTTAAAAACCAAAGCCAGAGCCAGAGTGGCTCAGGCCTGTAATCCTAGCTACTCAGGAAGCTGAGATCTGAGGATCACAGCTAAAGCCAGCCCAGCAGGAAAGTCTGTGAAACTTTTGTCTCCAATTAACCGCCTGAAGTGGTGCTGTGACTCAAAGTGGTAGAGTGCTAGCCTTGAGCAGAAGAACTTAGGGACAGCACTCAGGCCCTGAGTTCAAGCCCCATGACTGACATAAATAATTAAGTAAGTAACTAAGTAAATAAATAAATAAATAAAACCAGTTTTGCTCCTATTTAAGGAGAAGGCAAGTGTTGGGATAGGGTTCCATGGTAAAGCCCCAAACATATGCAAGATTAGTTCCCCCAGCACCCCTGTTTCACAGACACACACACACACACACACACACACACACACATATGCAGAGGAAGAGAGAGAGCATGAGCTGAGGAAGAGAAGAGGGGAAAGGGGGAGAGTGGGAGGACTTTCTCTTTACTTTCCATATGAGCCAATATCCTGTTTTATTGCTTTCTTTTGCTATAAACTCCTCAAGTGAATTTTCTGTATTTATCTAGTTTTTCTCCTCCTCATCACTACTAATCCCAGTCCTATCAAGCTGACTCACACACTCTTGCAAAATGCTCTTGTCAAGGTCACAAATAGTCATTACTGTACCCAGCAATCAATTCTCCAGCCTCCTCATTCTTGACTTATGTCCAGTTCCTTACTGCATGTTCTGTGAAGTGCTCTAGGCAGGAGCCAGTCCCAGGGTCCTCTTCTCTAGCTTCACTCAATTTTTGGTATATACCATGTTATGAGTTGAATGTAACCTCCAAATGATATACTGAAGTCCAAACTAACCCCTATACCTCAGAATGAGCTCTTGTTTGCAAATAGGGTCAGTGGCCATGTTTTTAATTAAGAGGAGGTCATATTGAAGTAGAGTGATCATTTAATCCAAAATGATTGGCATCTTTATAAGAAGAGAAACACAAGTAGAGGCATATTTGAAGTGAGTACCATGTGATGACAGAGGCAGAGTTTGAGATGCTGCAGCTGCAAACCAAGGAATGATGAAGAGTGCCAGCAACACAGAAGCTAAAAAGAGGTAAGGAAGGATTCTCCTCTGGGTTTCTGAGACAGCATGGTCCTTGGACCCCTTGGTTTAGCATTTCTAGCCCCCAGAACTGTCAGTGGCTACCCAGTTTGTGGCTCTTGTTTTAGCGGCACTAAGAAACTGATACTCTTAGTCTCCTAGCTCTGAAGACAATCTGTATGCTTTAGATTCCCCAAATCCTATTTCTACTTCATGACTCTTACCAATAGTTTTATTCACATCCTTATTTGGATATCTAGTGGATATCTCAAACTGAATGTCTGACCCATCATTAATCTCTACTGCCAACTTCTCCAGGTCAGTTGATGGCAACTTCATCCTTCAAATTAGTGGAGTCACCTGTCTAGGATGTTATTTGTTCAGGTATTTAATGATCAACTTTCTCATCTCTGTAGGGGCATTGAGCAGCTGTCAGCTTCCCAATAAGCCTCACCCTGGCCACCATATTTATTATTGGAAACTGCCCTCTGCATTGAGATCCTTCTTATAGTAGTGACCAAGTCTGGATTTGCTTGTAAGCTCCTAGAGGATGGAAATCCTCAAGAGCATGTAATGTGTGTTCAACAAATGTTTGCTAAAGGATAAAACACAGTAACAATGTATATTCTGATGTATTTTTTACCCACTGAACTTTTTTTTTTGAGAAAAGTTCTCACTACATAGCCTGGACTGGCCCAGAACTCTCAATCCTCCTGCCTCTGTTTCCTTGGGTGCTGGGATGATAAGAATGTGCCACCAGACTCAGGGGTTCTAGCTCAGGTTTCAATGTAGCTATCAATCCATTTTTGTTTCTCTTGAGTAGATAATTAGACATTGAATTGCTAGGTCATATGATACATTTATGTGTAATATTTTAAAGAACTGACAAAATTTTCTGTAGTGGTTCCATCATCTTACAAGTGTTTTAATTTCTTTACATACTTGCATAATATTTGTTATTATCTTTTTATTATAGCCATTGTAGTGGGCCTAATGTGGGAGGAATTTCTTTTTTCTTTTTCTTTTTTTGCTGGCCATGGGGCCTTGGCATTCTCCCTCAGCTCTTCAGCTCAAGGCTAGTGCTCTACCACTTGAGCCATAGCACCACTTCCGGATTTTTCTGCTTATGTGGTGTTGAGGAATTGAATCCAGGGCCTCATGCATGCAAGGCAAGCACTCTACCACTGAGTTACGTTCCCAGCCCCAGGAATTTCATTGTTTTGATTTACATTTCCCTAATTATTAATAATACCAATATCTTTCCATGTGCATATGGGCCATTTATATACTTTCTTTGGAGAAATGTCTCTTTAGATGCTTATGAACTTCTTGAATTTTGCATGTGTGTGCCAGTAGTAGGACTTGAATCAGGATATCATGTTGTCCATTGTCTTTTTTTTTTTTTTTTCTCAATGCTAGCACTATACCACTTGAGCCACCCTCCTCTTCTGGGTTTTTGCTAGTTAATTGGATATAAGAGTCTTATGAAGCCGGGCACTAGTGGCTCACGCCTGTAATCCTAGCTACTCAGGAGGCTGAGATCTGAGGATGGCGGCCCAAAGCCAGCCCGGTCAGGAACATCTGTAAGACTCATCTCCAGTTAACCACCAGAAAACCAGAAATGGTTCTGTGGTTCAGGTGGTAGACCGCTATCCTTGAGCTGAAGAGCTGAGGGACAGTGCCCAGGCCAGAGTTCAAGCCCCATGACTGAGAGGGGGGAAAAGAGTCTTATGGACTCTTCTCCCTGGGCTGGCTTTTTAAAATTAAAAAAAAAATTATAAAAATATTTATTGTCAAGGTGATGTACAGAGGGATTACAGTTACTTAGGTAAGGTAGTGAGTAAATTTCTTGTGGAACTTGTTACCCCCTCCCCTATTTTTCTCCCACATTTCCTACCCCCAACACATCCCCCACCAAGTTGTACAGATAATTTCCAACATATTGTCTTGTGAGTATCACTGTTGCATTGGTTCCTCCTTTGTGCCTGTCTGGGGCTTAAACTCGGGCTTCAGCACTCTCCCTGAGCTTTTTTGCTCAAGCCTAGTGCTCTACCACTTCAGCTTCAGACTTCCTTGACTGGACTGACTATGATTCTCAGATCTCAGCCTCTTGAGTAGCTAGGATAACATTCATGAGCCACTAGTGCCCAACTAGGGATTCTTTTTTTGTGTGTGTCAGTTGTGGGCCTTGAACTCTGGGCCTGAGCATTGTCCCTCAGCTCTTCAGCTCAAGGCTAGTGCTCTACCACTTGAGCTACAGCGCCACTTCCGCAACTAGGGATTCTTATATATCCCAAACTTTGAGAACAAGAGGCCCCTGAAGTATTCTTTATTTATTACCATTAATTTATTTTAAAAGTTTTATTTTGCTGAACCTGGTGAATTCAAAAGCTATATATTTTACTCTGTAAGGGTACATGATCTCATGGAGCTCATGTTTCTAGTAGAAGTAGCCAGTAAGCAAATAGGAAAAACAAATTCTATAAATTGAGGTGCATTTTTCCAGGCCTTTAACTCAGGGGCCTCAAGCTCCCTAAGCCGTTTACTCAGAATGGTCCTCTACCATGTAAGCCATGACTGAACTCCAAACCACAGTCCTCCAGGCAGGTCTTAGCAGCCTAAGTAGTTAGGGTTGTAAGTATGAGCAGTGGTGCCTGTCTTGAGATGCATTTTATATAGAAAAGAACAGGATGTGGATATGGTTTATTTGCATATATGAACAATGAAACCTGTTGAAATTATTTTAAGAAGAGGGAGTAGTGTGGGGAGACAGATGGAGGGGGTGCGGTTGATGGAAATACATTGCTTACATATGTGGAAATTTCACAGTGAAACCCTTTTGTATAACCAATGTTTGCTAATGAATAAAAGAGAAAAAGAACAGGGGACTATAAGCGAGACGGAGGTAAAGGAACCTCTTTTAGATTGCTCAAGAAAGGCTTCTCTAAGGAGGTGGCATTGAAGGTGTGTAGGAATGTTGGATGGATTGTTGGATCAATTGATATCATATGTAAAAGATAGCTCATCAAATATAAATTCTTCAGGCTGGGAAGATGGCTCAGCGGTAGAGTGCTTGCCTTGCATGCATGAGGCCCTGGGTTCAATTCCTCAGTACCACATAAGCAGAAAAAGCTGGAAGTGGCGCTATGGCTCAAGTGGTAGAGTGCTAGTATTGAGCTGAAGAGCTGAGGGACAGTGCAGGTCCAGAGGTCAGGTCCCACAACCGACAATAAATAAATAAACAAACAAACAAGCATTTGGGATTCAGTTAAGGGATGCCTTTCATTGTCTCAGTGCAGAAGTCCTCAAAGGAAAGGCTTATAAAACTACTTTGGGAAAGATGAATTATAATGTGTGTTTCTCACCTTTCTTTGGAAAAAGACAAAGAAAAAAAGCATTCTTGCACAAAAGGTCATGGTTTTCCCACAACATACAATTGTCACCTAAACAGCGACAATTGTAATATGTTGTCAAATAATTACAATTTTTTTCCTGTTTTCTCAGCATCTGATTGAAGACTTCTCAGAGCTCAGTGTTAGCTCTGAGAGAAGAAAAAAGCAATTTTAGGAGAGCAATTGAAAAATGCATTAGTTGGCAGCAATTTCTATCCATAAATAAACAGTAAGTTCTGGGCCTATGAGCTATGAGGCAAATAACTTTTGTGATAAATAATATATCTGATAATGGACAGCAGGAGAAAGCATGTTTTCCATTGAAAAGTTCAAAATGAAATGGAGTAAGTACGGGAAAAGGTTGCTCAGTATGGGGGACATATCCTTTGCTGAAAAAGCTGTAATTTGTCTTAATTTTCACTCTCTCCATGCCAGTTTGCAACATATACTTTCAAACTTTTTTTTTTTTTTTTTTTTGGGTCCGGTCGTGGGGCCTGACCTCTGGGCCTGGGCGCTGTCCCTCAGCTCTTCAGCTCAAGGCTAGCGCTCTACCACTTGAGCCACAGCGCCACTTCTGGCTTTTTTCTTTTTGCTTATGTGGTGCTGAGGAATCGAACCCAGGGCCTCATGCATGCAAGGCAAGTGCTCTGCCACTGAGCAACCTTACCAGCCCACTTTCAAACTTTTCTTGAAAAATCTTCTTTTATGTGAGATATATACTTGATAATTATAAAAAGCTCACCACCTTTATATATTAGAGATAAATAAACATAAAATCAAACCAGATAGATAAAGTTAAATGATTAAATCATAAGAATAAAGACACAGAATAATTGAACATTTGTGATCGAAATGGGGTGTAAGTCATTCATTTGGGGTACTGGCTGTAGAGAAGGCCCTATACTTGAATGCCAACTTTCAAAAGGGCGTATTCCTCAGACTCTAGGACTCTGGGTGATTGATGGAACAATATTTCATTTAACCTTTTCCACCCCACAGAAAGTCAAGTATGAGTATCCACATTTTATACTTAAATAAGCTCAAAAGGTTAACAAACTCCCCCAGGATCACAGAGCTTAGCTGGTATGTGAGTCATTGTAAATTGGATCAATAACCAGGGATTTCAGAATAAATGTCTAAAGGACTCTGGAGAATAGTCTGCTTTAAGCTGCTTCAAGCATCTCACTTGCTGGATGACAGAGATTCCAAGAATCCAGCTTTTGACCAAATGGAGCATCTATCTCAAAGGAGTAAGGCATCATTAGCTCCCCACCCCAACTCTCCCCCCCCCACTCTCTGCCCCTTCCTTCTCCCCATTATCCCCTTTGTCCCTAGCAGTCTGGGTGTTTGGCAGGTGCTAGATAGCAAATTATGTTTCTAAATAGTGCCTCCGTGGCCTAATAAAAAGCAGCTCCCACAGTATTAATCTGTAAGCAAGGGAATAATTAATGCATTTATTAAAGCAGATGATTTCAGAGGAGTTGGATTCCTGCTCTAAGCACAGCACCAATTCTTTTCTGCTTTTGGTTTTTGTTTGGAGTCTAGCTAACCGCATTATATCTTCATACCTGAACATTTTGCTGCCCTGTTTCATTTCCCTTTCTTAAATAGCAGCAGTTGTGCTGTTAACATTTAACTTTTATACGTAGGAGGTTTGGGGACAGGTTCGGAAAAAAATGCCAAGGAAGGAAGGAAGGTGGAACAGAAAGGATGTGAAGGGACTGTTCCATCCTCTAAGCTGGCAGGCCCTGGTCTTTATTGTTCCTAGTTTTTTTATTTTGTTTTTGTTTTTATTTTTGGTTGAGACGGACAGTTGTAGAATTAATTAACCGTAAAGGTCTATCTATTTATATCCAATTACTGTGCGTCCTTCGAAGGCTGGCTTCAGGTTTTAGTCACTGCGATGAAGCCTAGGTCCAGAGGTAGATGCCCACAGCCTTTGGCTGGATGAGCAAAGGGAGGGCATAGGGAAGGAGATGTCTGGGCAGTGCTGGTAAGAGACTGGAAGGAGAGTGTGAGGAAACCGGAAAGTCCATGTGTGATGGAGAGAGAGATGGAAAAGCGGCGTCCGGGGTCCGGAACTCGGAGCTGGAGAAAAGTGGGGCGAGGCAGTAGGGGACAGGCGAGACAAAGAGCATCGGCCCAGGCGGATCCACGGTGAGACCCGACGAAGAAGTGGCGGGGCAGGGAGGCGGACGCGCCAAGAAGGGGCGTGCCGGGGGGCGTGCGGGGCCGGGCGCTGCCGGACGCGGGGCGGAGGTCGGGGGCGCTGAGGAGGGCGGGCGAGCGAGCGCGAAGGTGGAGCGCGAGCTTGGCAAAGTTATTTGGCCTGAGCCCCGCCTGGCTCCGCGTGCTGGTGGCCGGAGGGCGGGCGGGACGGGACGGGAGGAGCGAAGCGGGGCTCGGCGGGGCTGAAACCCGAAACCTCCAGTCCTGGGCGCGGCGGGGAGGAAGGAAGCGGCGTCGGGGAGGCGGCCCGGCCGGGCCCTGAGCTGCCGTGGCGGCGGCTCTTGGGTGAGCACCGGGCCCCGGGGATGGGGGACACGGCCCAGGCGGGAAGGGTTGGCCCGGGATGGAGCCCTGCGGACTGCATTGTGCAGGGCCGGAGGGAGGCTGGGGCGCCAGCCCGCACCCCCTCTATCCACACCTCCCTGCCCCCATTACAATTTTCCCCGCCCCGCGCCCCTCTTGGGGGTTGGAGGCTGCCGGCCCGGCTGCGGTGCGCCAGGCTTTGCAGAGCTGGAGCCCTCCGTAGGGCGATCTTGGGGGCGCGACCCTCTCTCGGCGTGGAGCTTCTCCCCATTTGCCGGAGGGAGCCGTCCCCCTTTCCCTGGCGCTGCCTGAACCCCCCTGCAAGCCCCCCCCCCCCTCCGGGGAAGGGACAGCACTGATCGGTGCGTGCCCAACTTAGCTGATGAAGGCCGCGCCCCCCTGGAACCAACGGGCTCCACGACCTGCTTGGAGATAGGGATGTGGGGTCCTCGGCCACGACCCTGAGCTGGGATCTGTGAGGACCGGGTGAAAAGCTTTCTTCTCATCAGGATCCAGGGCGCCCTGAGCAAGGGCGGGAGGCGCGCTCCGAAAAGTCTCCAGCCTGGTGGGGTGGGCATCTCTGACCCTCAGCTCTGCAAAAAAAGAAAATTGATTTGCTTTTAGAGGGTCGGGGAGCACTTGGTCAGTGCTCAGTCCCCTAGAGTCAGCTCTTGATCCCCGCACAATCCTTGGATCAAGGCATGTGAGGAGAGAACGGCTGCGGGTCGCTGGGGTGATTTGCGCTTGGGAGTGGTTTGCTCACCCTCCCCACGCAGCCGGGCATTGGCATCACCGGATAGCCCAGCTTGGAGACTCTTAATTTTCCTCATTGTTCCTTTGATTCCTTTTGCAAAGTGCTTTCAATTGCAAGTCATTTGATCCTTCTGCTTGTAAAGGAGGAAGGTGGTGTGTGGTCTTGGAGGGAAGGGATCTCAGTTCCACCGTCTGTCTAGTGGGGATACTGATAATATCAAGCGAACCTGTCCCAGGTGCTGGAAGCTGCAGAAGCATTACATTCCTGTGTCTCCTCCCTGTATCGGCCCAGATGTAGCCTGGCCTCTTCTACTGACCTAGACCTCTACATGAACTCGACAGATAGGTGTTTTTCCTATATAATGCTTTTTCGTCCATATATAGCTTTCTCTCTAGGCTCTCCAGGAGAGGGGACACAGCCTTAGGTCACACCATCTGGACTCTTCATGTTACTCTAACCTCTTCCGGATTGCCATTTCTTTCCCTAGACCACACCCATCTTATTCTATACTTCTGAAATGTTGAAACTCCAATACTCTCCTCCTCCTCCCCCTCCTCCTCCTCCTCCCCCTCCTCCTCCTCCTCCTCTTCCTCGTTCTAATCCTCCTTCTTCCCAAACTGAGATTAAACACAGGGCCTCTTGTGTAAAAGGCAATCACTCCATGATTTAGCCATGACCTCCCTTTTGATTTTATTCTGTTTTAAAGATAGGGTCTCTGTACCTTCTGGGCTGGCTTGGAACTGAGTGTCCTTTTGTCTCTGCTGGGAGGGAGCTTGGGTTACAGGGCTGTTCCACTAAATGGGGCTTCATATACACCTTTTGAATTCATTCACAAGACACCCCTGTGAAGTGCAATTGTTAGCCCTCTAGATGGGCAAGGAATCTGAGAGGCAGGGGAGGTGAAGTACTCTGCTGGCTTAGTAAGCAGTCAAGATTGAGGTCAGCCTTTTGACTTGGCAGTGCTTTCTTGCTGATACACTAAATGGGGGTCCTATAATTCAGGACTTCTCCCTGACCTACTTCTCTGCCATGATCGTGAATGATATGAAACCTCCTCAGAAAGAAGCCTGCTTGGCATTTAGGAACTGAACCTAAAGGGTTAGGTCTCCAAATGTATATCCTTGTGTTGTATCCCATGCACTGGGAGTCCTCTAAGAGAGGAGATGCAATACTGAGTGGGCAGAGAAGTGTGAACTCTGTTGGGGGGAAACATGTATTGAACTTGCTCTGACTTACGTGTCAGCCAGAAGAGTTCTGTGATATCTGTCACCCCTAGGGCCAGTTAGCAAGTGTAAGCTCAGGAAGCAGATGGGCAAGAGGTTTGGGCTGGGCAGGGTACAGATTGTAGCCCTCAAAAGGAGGCCTGTATAGGTACCACAAGGCACATTTCTACCATGTTTTTAAAAAGTGGCACCTAATTCAAAACATTTTTTAAACATGCAGGGTAACTATTTGTGGCCTGCAGACTGCTGGTTTGCTAGTTAGACTGTAGGAAACACCATCTTTCTGAAGTACAATAAAGTGAGATTGATGGGGGACAAGTAGTGTCTTCTTGCTGTTTTTCTTTAAGAACAGCAACAACAAAAAAATCAACAAAGCTAGAGATGATTATCAACAGTGCCTGCAGTTCTGGTGCCTGCAGTTCAGAGGGGCAATTGAACATTTCATTCATTCAATCAGCACTAATTTTACCTATGCTGCTGGTCCTGCCCCAAGAGGCAATGCTTATAACATTGTAATCTATCTCCATGGTCATTTTCCATTCTCAGCAGGGGAGAGGATAGCATTAGTGGCAAATGTGTTTGTGGACCTCTGGGAACATGAAGGAGTGAGATTTCAGTTTGCCAAGGGAATGCATATGGAGATACATTTGAATTGTAATTTGCCTTGTGTTTATTTCTTACTCAAGTCATGGGGGAGTAAGAACTATGCTAAGAATGTAAGCTGAAGTAGGACCACCTGCATCTCAACGCTTTCCTGTACAACACCTGACCTTGGGTACATGAACAGCATGCCTAGAATATAGTCAATTTTTATGAATATGAGTTCTTATAAATTATTTTACTTCCTTCCTTCCTTCCTTCCTTTCGTGTGTGTGTGTGTGTGTGTGTGTGTGTGTGTGTGTGTGTGTGTGTATGTGTGTGTGTGCCAGTCCTGGGTCTTGAACTCAGGGCCTGGGTGCTGATGGTGAGCTATTTTGCTCAAGGCTAGCCCTCTATTACTTGAGCCACAGCTCCATTTCCAACATGTTTGTGATTAATTGGAGACATGTCTCATGGACTTTTTTCCCCCCACAGTCTGGCTTCAAACCACAATCCTCAGATCTCAGCCTTCTAGGTAGCTAGGATTACAGTGCCTAGCATTATAAAAGATTTTTTTTTTGAATGCAGAAATATTCAGGGAAAGAAATAAAGGCTTCTTCTACTTCTCCCCTCCCTCTCCCTACCTCTGAGCTAATCATTGACCATGTATTTCTTTCTGGTCTTTTTCAATGTGTCAGTGTATGCCCCACTAAGTCTGGATTTATAAGTGAATATATGATGCATAGTTTATTGACATTATACAGCACAAGACATAATAATATTACCTACATTTCTAACTGTAGGACCAGCCTAAAAATATTGAGTATCTTTTTTAAAATATATATGCAAATTCATGCAATAGGGCTCTGTGATTTACCTTTTCCATTTAACAATGTAACTGGAAAGACTTTCAGCATCGGTAACAGATACCACTTCATTCTCTTTAACAGGTGCATAGTATACATTTCATGATGTTAGACTGACACATTCCCCTGTTGATGGACTTTGTGTTTATTTTCAATTTCATTTATATGTGTGTCTTCATTTATCTGTGTCCATAGTATTTCTGGATAAAAATTATGCCTGGAAATGGAATGAGTGGACCAAAGATAAAGCAAAGTTGTCTTTGTTTATTAAGGCCTGAGAGATTGTACAGAAAGAGTTTTAGTGTTTTTTTTTTTTTTCTGGTCCTGGGTCTAGAACTCTGGACTTGGGTGCTGTCCTTTAGCTTCTTTCGTCCAGGCTAGCACTCCACTGTTTGAGCAACAGTGATACTTCTGGCTTTTTCTGAATAGTATATTGAAGATAAGATTCTTATGGCCTTTCCTGCCCAGGCTGGCTTTGAACTGCAATCCTCACATCTCAGTCTCCTGAGTAGCTAGGATTACAAGCTGTAGCCATCAGCACCTGGCAAGAGTTTTAATTAATTTTTATTTACATTTACTTGTTTGGGGAGAGGTATAGTCAAAAAGTACAGCATTCAAAATTCATAAATGGTAACTACCTACCTTTATACCCCAACCGTTTATTTTCTTTTTGGAATACATTGATTTTGCCAGTTTTTGTCTTCTTTCAGAGAGAATCCAGGCACCTATATGCAAAATAATATATACCTTTCACTATTTCCATTTTAAAAATAACTATGCTATGCCCTTTTCTGTATATGACATTTAAAAATCTTTAAAATGTTATTTGAGAACATTGTATCATGTATATTCATTCTAAATGCTGATAGATTCTTCTAAGTTTATCCTTAAAAAAATCAGCTTGCATTTCCTCTAATTTCTCTCACTGCTTGGCCAAATCCTTTGCCAATTTTTCTGTTGAGTTGTTTGTAATTTCATCAATGTATGAGGGTCTCTCTAAATTCTGGACTTTAATCCTTCTCTTGTTAATAAATGCAGTGTCATTTGCCTGTAGGTCTTTTCTCAGGTTGGCCTATCATACCTCTGTGCAGAAGTATTTCACTTTTATGAAGTAAACCTCTGTCATTTCCTTTCCTGCCTTCAAGTTGTCTGTCTTGCTTTTAGGAAGTCCTCTCCTATTTCAAAACTAAAATTTCTAAATTTCCTCTTTATTTTTCCTTTGCTTAAAATATTTAAAAATATTTTAAACCACTGGGTTTTTTTCTTCTCAGGTTTTCCTTTTTCCTCTTCTCCATGTAAAGTGGGGCAGGATTTGCATCTGTCTGGAAGCTTCTTTAGCTAATCTATAATTTCTTTTATGTGTGCGCATGTGTATGTGTGTTTGCATGCGTGTGTTGGTACTGGGGTAGAACTCAGAATCTGATTTTCTTGCCCAGGCTGGCTTTGAACTGTGATCCTCGGATTTCAGCCTACCCAGTAGCTAGGATTATAGATGTGAACCACTGGTTCCTTTCACGTTTTTTTTTTTGTTCATCATGGGGCTTGAACTCAGGGCCCGAGTGCTGTCCCTGAGCTTTTTCACTCAAGGCTAGCTAGCACTCTACTACTTTGAGCCATAGTGCCACTTCTGGTAGTTTCATGGAGTTTTTGGTCCAGGGTGGCTTTGAACTGGGATCCTCAGATTCTTTGACTTTTGAAGGGACTTTTTCACTTCATCTTAAGATGCATACATCTCTGGGCAGGCAGAGCAGGAGCAAGGGTGTTGTCGACAGCAGGAGCAGTGTGCAGTCACAGGAGTGGACAGAAGCAATGAGTATTTGGAGAGCTGGGAGTGGTTTGGCATAGCAGATATGGAGGGCATCTGTCAATGAATAAATTCTGCGGGTGTAGGGAATCACATGGCTTGATCAGGCCTGTGTAGGAAGAGATCAATCTGGAAACAGTGAGGAAGACAGCTTGGCATGGGGGCGAGCTGAAAGATAAGAAGATGAGATCGAAACATCTAGAAGGAATCCTGGGGAAAGAGGGTGAGACTCTGAGAGGGGTAATGGAATTAAGGATGGAGTTTTGAGTGAGACTCTAGTGGTACACTGGTTATCTGCCATAGAAAATGGAATAGACAAGCAATTACTGCTTCCCATACATCATTTCATTCAATCCTCGTGAGTATATATGGAAAGCCAAGACTTAGATACATTCATTCCCCAAGGTCACACAGAAAGTATCATTCATGGCCTTAGCCCAATGGGCATTATCTGGCAAAATTGCTATAAGATATCCTAGGTTTCTGTCATCAGAGATTGGACAGAGATTGATTGATCGATTGATTGATTGATTGATTTAGGTCATGGGGCTTGAACTCAAGATCTTGTCCCTGAACTCTTTTTGCTCTATCACTTTGAGCCACAGTGCCACTTCCAGTTTTCTGATGGTTAATTGGAGGTAAGAATCTCATGCACTTTTCCTGCCCAGGCTGACTTCAAACCATGATCCTCAGATCTCAGCCTCCTTAGCGGCTAGGATTACAGGCATGAGCTACCGGCACCTGACTGGACAGTGATGTTTATGGTCTAAGCATATGTGATGAAATCCATTTTGTACACATCACATCTGAGGAGCCTGGGTGTCACATATAGGAGAAAACATGTACCAGATGCACAGACTTGACCCTGGGGCTTAGGAGATTGTCAAGGCTCTAAGATGGGAGAGTTGTGTGTCTATATTCATGCAGGCCTGTATGACCAGGTGGTGTGAACAGGATGGATCTCCAGGGAAACTCAAGAACAGCTAGTATAACACAGAGAAGAGATGTTTCAGGGACTACAGTTAATTTCTTCTGTAAAGGAAGAATAAGGAATAAATTGTTCCAAGGCTATCTTGGGAATTAGTAACACAGGGTAGGAAGATTCGCAGGTGAGCAAGACTGGGAAGGAACTAAGGAGAGGGCAGGATGAGTGAATCCAAGGGAAGAGTGAGTTTCAGGAAGGAAATCAGAGCATTCAAATGTGTCAGATGCTCCAGAGGGCTCAAAGAAGGCCAATTGGATTTGGCTAGCAGGTGGTTTCGCCCAAAACAGAGTCCCATTTTGAACCTGGCTAGGGGCCTTCTGTATGGTTCGTATTCTTAACTGTCTTCTGCATGCCCCATTGAAGCTCTAGTATTGGCAAGTAAGGACAAGGTCTGGTGATGGCAGATTGGAAATTTGTATTTTTCCCACAATTAAGTGTGTGGCTGTGAATAACAAACTTCACCTCTTCTGGCTTCGGTTTCACCATTTGCAAAATGATACCAGAAGAATGAATTACCTTGAAGTTCTGTTTTATTTCTAAAATGTTGGCATACTTAAGAGATCAATGTTTCCAATCACATCTTTCCACCACGGTTAACCACAGCCCATATCCAAGCCTTCATTTTTACTTGGCTTATAGCAGAAATATACTAACTGGTGTTCCTGCCTCCTTGCATGCCTTCTGCAGTCTGTCCTTCATCCACTGGGGGAATGACCCTTTTAAAGCATAAGTCATTCATCTGTCTATATTGGCTTCTTATTGTTTGTGAGAGTTAATTCATATTGCACATTGACCTGTGTAATTCAGCCCCTCCATAACTCCATTTACCTTTCTGCCATTCTCTCATTCCTTCCCAGGTCTATTTCTGTTATTTAAACATGCAAATTCATTCTGGCCTCTGGATCTCCTTTGGCCTAAAATTCCTTTCATTATTATCTGGTCTCTAAATGTCACTTCCTTGGAGAGCCTTCCCTGACTATTCACGCTCAGCCACCCTCCCATTGCTCCCCCCTTACCCTGTGCTGTGGGTTGGAGGTGGATTGTTACCCACAGGGTTCTTGTGTTAGAAGCTTCCCCAGTGTGATGAGACTTTTAAAAGGTAGGGCTTTATGGGAAGTGCGTAGGTCATTGGTGACATTACCCTAGAGGGATTAAATAGTTCTCTTAGGAGCCCTTGTTAGTTCCCTCAACAGCGAGTTGCTTCCTCTCAAGTGTGTTTGCCCAGCGCCATCTAGGGATGGGCAGAGCCTGCTTCATGGTATGTGGACTTTTAACCTACTGTTCTATGAGCTAAACAAACTTCTTTTCTTTATACAACATCCAGTCCCAAGTATTTAATTATAGCAACAGAAAACAGACATATGTACCCTGTTCCATTTTTCTTCATAGTGGAATTATTTTATGCATTTATTATTTACAGCCTGTTTTCCCTCTCCTAAATGTTGGCTTTGGCTTATCTTGCTTCATGTTATGCCTCAGTTGTAGAGACTGCTGAATAGCTCAGTGAGGAATGAAAAGGAGGAAGGTGACTGGAAGGTAAGAATATAGGAATGTCTGAAGATCAGTGGCAGTGTGGCTGTCATGAGGAAGGAGCCAGGGTATTTCTTGTGTTGCTCAAGGCATGTATCATAGGTGAGGCCATTGGAGAAAATGTATTCAGAACAAATACACCCATAATCCATTTAAAAATAATATTCTTGAAACTGAGCCTGACTTTCGGTCTTCCCAGAGTAGAGATCCCTGAACTCAAGATTTGTGTGTGTGTAGATGTGCGCTCGCATGTGCGCACACACACATGTGCGTGTGCATGCATGTACTCATACATGCACATGCACCAGTCCTGGGGCTTAAACTCAGGGCCTGGGTGTCGTCCTTGAGCTTTTTTTTTTTTTTAAGGCTAGTGCTCAGCCACAGCTCCATTTCCAGCTTTTTTGGTGTTTAGTTGGAGATGAAAGTGTCACAGACTTTCCTGCCCCATCTAGCTTTGAACCTTGATCCTTAGATCTCAGTCTCCTGAGTAGCTAGGATTATAGGTGTGAGCCACCAGCGCCCCCACTCCCTTCTCTCTCACTCACTCACTATACTTTTTCTTCAGTTACTTTTCAAGGTGTCTTGGGTTTATATCCAGGCCAGCCTGGACATAGAGCCTCCTACCTACAACCTCCCACATAGCTGGGTTGGCAGATGTCAGAACCATGCTGTTACTGGTTGGTACAAGGTCTTGTTAACTTTTTGCCTGGACTGTTATCAGATCATAATCTTCCTTGCTTATCTTGTGATAGAAGTAATATCTCAGTCTTATTCTCAGCATAGTTGGGCTGGCAGATGACAGAGCCATGCTGTTACTGGTTGGTATGAGGTCTTGTTAACTTTTTGCCAGGACTGTAATCAAATCATAATCCTCCTAATCTCCACCTTCCAAGTAACTGGGAGTATAGTTATAGGGATGTAACTTTGTGCCAAACTCTAAATACAATGAAGATTTAAACTTAGTTGAGAAAATTTTTTTTTAAAAAGTCTGTTTTAACAATATGTTCTTAATTTGCTTGACTATATGAGGGTAATGAGTGTAAAAAATAAGGGTAAAATTCCGTTAGTATAGTAATCATTGCTTATCTTGTGATAGAAGTAATCATCGCAGTCTTATTCTCAGCATAGCTTCTGTCTTTGGTCTCTTACATGTACATGCATAAGTATGTGTTACTATTACTTTTTGATCCGTTTAGTAAGCACACATAATAAGAAGTACTGTTTCTACAGAGCAAGGTCTTTAGATCTCATTACTTTGGACGTTCTGGGCTGGCTATTTCTTTGTCACAGGGGGGCTGTCCTGTGTCTTATAGGATGTGTAGCATATTCTTGGTGTTAGATGTCATTAGCATCTTCTGGCTGTCCCTCAGGTGGGGAATGCCAGATCCAATGTTCCCTGACTAAGGTGCAAAAATCACCCCTCCCTGGGGGAGTATTTGGATTGGACTGTTATCTAGAGTCTTTTGTTTAGGCTTTTCAGATGCTCCCTAGCCATCCTCGTTTTCTTTGCTGACATTGTTTGAGGTTTTCTGCTTAAATCAATGGAATTTGCTCTTGGGGAGAAGGGATCATGAGCCAAAAGAAATGGGACATCAGTTATCATAGTCACAAAT
The DNA here is from genome assembly GCF_019054845.1 of Dipodomys spectabilis. Taxonomy (NCBI): domain Eukaryota; kingdom Metazoa; phylum Chordata; class Mammalia; order Rodentia; family Heteromyidae; genus Dipodomys; species Dipodomys spectabilis. Next base: position 629,135 of record NW_024870713.1, read on the forward strand.
GGAGGTAATTTGAAATACCCTGTTTCTCACTCAGCTGATCTCAAGTGCCTATGCTTCTTACTGGCTTGGGTACCGGTGCGGTTCCTGAGGCAGCTTGGCATAGGCACGGGACATCATTCTGCACTTGCACTTGAGATCTTGAAACCCTGAATCTCTGATGGAGTCAGGGAAGTTTCCATTCTGCATTTTCTAGCAATGTATGCTTTCTTCTTCTATTTCATCCAGTTTAGTAATCAAATGAAACCTCTTTGGCTTTAATTAAAATTTGGAAGGGAAAAATTGACTCTTTCATGTCTTAACTTATTTAAACATTTTTGGGGGATTATCTTGGGAATATCCACTTTATTAACTACTTTTATCTATGTTACCTCAGTTATCTCTCTTTGTAATCATTTGTACAGTAGATTGATTATTTATTTTTCCTTATGGAGAGATTGAGGCTTAAATCAGATTGGTTAAGAGATCCAAGCTCATGTGGAATTCAAATCTTCAGTGAAGATTCCAAGGTCCACATTATTCGCATATGTTACAGGCATGTTAGCTTTTCATTGCTATTACAGAATACCTGCGATTTACAGCTTAATGGTGGAAAGATTGATTTTGGCTCACAGTCTCAGAAGTTTAATCCATGGTAGCTGGTTCCACTGTTTCTGGACCAGTGGCAAGGCAGAATATCCTGCTGATGAGGGCATAGTGGAGCAAAGCAGCTTACCTCTTGGTGTCCAGGAAGCAGAGACAGACAGACAGACAAACAGACAGACAGACAGAAACTGAGAGACAGACACTGGGAGAGACTGAGAAATTGGGGTCAGGGTATATACTTTGAATGCACTCCCCCAGTGACCCACTAATCAGCCCCAATCAACCACTTCCTAATAACCTGCTGCATGATGAATCCATTGATGGATCAATACAAATCCTTTTCCCAAAACTCTATATGTGAACTAAGCTTTTAATGCATGAGCCTTTGGGGGAGACATTTCAAGCTTAAACCATAAAAAAGTGTGTGGAAAATATAAAACATTTCATTTTCTCAGCTTGCAAAGTGCTGTTAGGAAACCAAAGGAGAAACTAAGGAAGCATCTGTAAGCCATCAGGAAGGAAGAACATCCTTACCTAAAATAAAAACACATTACTGAAATGATAAAATATAAAAGGAAAACTACAGGTAGTAAGGGATGGTAATGCTAAGGGCCTCATCATGGTAGACTGTTCCAGAAAAGCCCTTCTGAACTTGATCAAGCTTTCCTAGGCTCCTCTGTGGCTCTTTAAGAATCTCTTCAAGGGGGGAGGATTGGGTGGGGGGGGGGGTATGGGAAGGGATGGGAAGGAGAAACAAAGGAGGATGCAACAATGCTTGATAAGAAATATACTCATTATCTTGCCCATGTAATTGTAACCCTTCTGTATAGTACTTTCACAATTAAAAAAAAAAAGAATCTCTTCAATTGGAGGCAGTACCCCACAAAAAACTTCACAGCAAAGCTCTAGAGAATGAATAACAATGTAAAAAATGAATTTGAATTTTCCTGACCATAAAAGCATATATAACATTTATTTGGTTTACAGACAATGCTTGGTTAGGATGGCCCCTTGCAGTAACTGCCACCCACAGTTTGGGAATGTCTGACCTAGGGCATCTGATCTGTGTGGTTTGGTAGTTTGTAGAGGAAATAAAAAATAAAGGGAAGCACAATAGTCAAGAAATAGCAGTGCTGTTTTGTTGTTCAGACCCTGCAGGTATCTTCTGCATAGACACCTATATTCTGCAGGAAATCTCATGTTCTCACACTTGGCCTATGGGAACATTCAGTCCAAACCAAACTTATTTGCCCACCATTTTGGTGATCGAATGAGACTCAGCAATCTTTGCTTTTGAAATCAGCAGTTTATGCTGGGCTCTGGTGGCTCATACCTATAATCTTACCTACTCAGGAGGCTGAGATCTGAGGATCTTGGTTCAAAGCAAGCCCTGGCAGGAAAGTCTGTGAGACTCTTATCTCCACCAGGAAATTGGAAGTGGTGCTGTGGCTCAAGTGGTCGAGTGCTCACCTTGAGCTGAAGAGCTAAGGGACAGCACCCAGTTCCAGAGCTCAAGCCCCATGACCGAAAAAAAAAATCAGCAGTTTCCCTCTTAATGCTTTATATATTAAAGCTAGATGTTGAGTTCTGGACTGTTTCATTTTCTTTTTCCTGTGTATTTGGAGCATGTCACTGTTGTCTGAGGAGAAAAACAGCCTTCCTCCACAGACAGGAGGAAATATTCCTGTGCAACAGAGTGCATGATGGAGACCTTTGCAGTGAAGCCCTTCCTTGGCAAACTGCTCTTACTTTGCACCCTACTGCTGAACTGGGCAGGGTAAGTGCAGGTGAGGATACTCTCTACATAACTAAAGATTGGAGCACGTTGGAAAAAAGCATTAAAAAGTGATCAGACCTGCAAGACACAGTTGGCAGCAAAGAAACTAACACCATCTTTATCAGTCTTATAGGCATCAGTTTTCAGATCATGGAATGATGGCTCACTGTCGTAACCCCCTCCCTGAGGGACTGTGGGCAAGCTAACATTGTTCTTTGAGTTCTCAAAAAGGAAGCAATTGCATTAGAATTCATTGCTAAGGTCTGCTTCAAGTAAAATTCCACATAGCTTAAAAATTCAGTCATCTTGAACCATTACATTTGTATATTTTGTTGTAAGATATAGAGAACTATATAACAGATTTACACAAATTTTGCTTACAGACCTAACATAAAGATTTTAATGTTTTAAGCTAGTAAAATTCCACTAATTTAGAAAACTTGGTTATCAAGGAAGAGGCATTTCTGGAAAGTTAGCCTGCTTTTAGTGCATTTGTGGAAAGAAACATTATCAGAGGCTCTCTTGGGAGACTATATTGAAGACTGAACTCAGCTTTGTGCTTGCTGGGAAAGTGATCTACCATTGGAGCCATGACCTTAATCTTTTTGCATTTAGTTTTGTTTTTCAAACAGTCTTGTACCAACTTTGCCTGAGTCAGCTTGGAACTGTGATCATCCAACCTCTTTCCAGAATAGCTGGGATTATAGGCATATACCACCTGCTCACCCTCCTTCTTAAAGATGAGAATCTCTGATTCTGTTTAGGTTTATCATGGAAAATGGTAGTCACATTGGAATGTAGTCATTTGCACTAGGGCTAGAGGAGAATGGGATAATGGAAGGGAAAGTGATGCATTGATAAATAAAAACCCCATAGCACCAGTGCTTACCAGCAGTTTGACTGGGCTGATCGTTAGAGTTTGCATCTCTTAATTTCTCTTCTCACTGTTGACTTACCTATGTATCAACTTAGATTTATGTGAAGTGAATTCTACTCTTAAGGGCTTTGCCAAGAAGGGTGACAAGCTGTGCCTATCTTTACAGCTCATTGGGTGACATGCCTGCTTCAGGCTTCTCTCTCTGCATGGGACCTCTGGCCACATGGTTCAAAAATGATGATCTCAGCCAGGCACCAATAGCTCACACTTGTAATCCTTAGCTACTCAGAAAGCTGAGATCTCAGGATTGCAGTTTGAAGACAGCCCAGGTAGAAAGGTCCATGAGACTCTGATCACCAATTAGTCAGCAAAAATCCAGAAGGGGAGCCGTGGCTTAAGTGCCAGCCTTAAGTGAAAAAGCTCAGTGTCTAGGCCCTGAGTTCAAACCCCAGTACCAGCACATACAAAAACAAAGATGGTCTCACCTGTAAGCATTGGCTTTGAATTCCATTAGGAGAAGGGGGGTGGGGGGAAAGAGTCAAACTCAAACTGAGTCTATCCCTTTCTTTCCTCCCTCCCCTCTCCCTCCCTCCCTCCCTCCCTCCCTCCCTCCCTCCTTCCTTCCTTCCTTCCTTCCTTCCTTCCCACCCTCCTTCCTTCCTTCCTCTCTCTGCTCTCTCTTTTTGTCAGTCATGGAGCTTGAACTAAGGGCCTGGGTCCTATCCCTGAGCTTTTTCAGTCAAGGTTAGTGCTCTGCCACAGCTCCATTCTGGTTTTCTGGAGATTAATTGGAGATAAGAGTCTCATGGACTTTCCTGCTCAGGCTGTTTTCGAACTGTGATCCTCAGATCTTAGCCTCCTGAGTAGCTAGTATTATAGGCATGAGTCACTTGCTCCAGGCTGTCTGTCCCTATTTCTTAGGGCAATAGCTTCTTGCTACTTTATTGACAGGGTCTGATGGTCACCCAGTCCCTCTGTGCATGCAAGTTTATTTTTGAAGGTGGATTTGTTACCCATATTAAATCAGAATTCTGTTGTAGGGGAAGAGGAGAATGGATATTGATTGAATAGTGAACAGTGTGTGCTGCCCTCTGAAGGTAGGGCAGGTCTAATGTGCTGAGGTGTCTACTGTCATATTGTTCATTCATGTATTAATTTATTGATCACATATAATGAACACTTGGTGTGTGCCAGGCACTGTTCTAGGTATTGACCAGAAAATTTACAGACAAAAACATTTACTCTCAAATAATCTCCTGTCTTGTGTAAGAGAAAGACATCAACAAGATAAACAAGTAAGCATACACAGACATACATGTCCTAAGGAGAAAATGACAATGAGGAAATAGAGCTATAAAGAATACGAGAAGATATGGAATGTTATATAACATGCATTAGGAAGCCATTGCCAAAAAATTGATTTAAATTCAGATTTAAAGGATATGAGAACAGGTTGATAAGAACATTCTGGGCCCAGGGGATGGTAAATGTAAAATCCCTGTAATGAAGGTGGTTTTGATGTGTTTGTAAATAGAACACAGGCCAGTGGGGCTGGAGTACAAGGAATAAAAGGTAGTTTCATTGTGAGATAGGAACAGAAATAAGAGTTCGCCAGATCATGGAGGGAGCTACAGTTCTAGGCAAGAACTTTGGCTTAGTCTAAGTGACACAGGAGTCCTTTGGGGAGAATCTAGATATTGAGGAGCCAGATGTATGTACACATTTACAGCTCCAGGTCTCCCTGCTTAACAGTAATATTAACAGGGAAACAGCCCACTAAGTCAGTGAAAATCAACAAATTCCAGAGAAGAAGGTGAGGTGAGACCACTAAATATGCAGATTTATACAGAGAAGCTGGTGTTCCATGGTGGTACTTCTGTACTTGCAATTCAAGGCTTTTCTAGATTGTTGGCTTGGGAATCACCACGCAAACCAGTTTATAAAATGCAGTAGAGAGCTGGTCACACACACCTGTAATCTTACCTACTCAAGAGGTTGGGATCTGAAGATCATGGTTCAAAGCTCATCTGGTCAAGAAAGCCTGTGATTCTTATTACCAATTAACAACCAAAAAGCCAGAAGTGCAGCTGTGTCTCAAGTGGTAGTATGTCAGCCTGGAGTGAAAAAGCTAAAGAAGAGCTCCTGGCCCAAGTTCAAGCCCCAATACTGGCACCAAGACAAAACCCCTCAGCAGATACTTGTCTTCATACTCTACAGAGTTGCCTTGTCTTGTAATCCAACATGGATATTGATTACCCATTTGAGTGACAAGATTTGGCTTTGAATAACTTGAGCTTGTTGCAGGTTGCCAATGCTTTGGGAGTGTACAAAAAGACTGAAGGCATTTCCTGAGGAGTTGTGCCCACCATACTAAGTGGGGATGGTGTGTGAGTCCTTGTGCAGCCTTCCTGTGGACTGAAAAGACTAGCTTCTGCTCTCTCTCTCTTCCTCTTTCTCTCTGTTATCATTTTTGGTAGAGTGATTAAAACCTCACTTGGGTGACTGTCTAGCTGTTTGATCTCAGAGGAGCAGCAGAAGATGAAATGGTTCAGCCAGGGAAATGTGTAGGAGTGTGGGATTTCTGAAACACCTTTGTGTCTAGCCACAGAGCTGCCCAAGAGAGTGGAAATGTGAGTCACACTGGAATTTGCTTCCATTCAAAAATGGGCCCTGGCTTGTCAGGCCCTGGGTAAGCTGGCTGCCTGCCAGTAAGCCTGTATTGGCTGGGCCTTCCAAATCTCCCCTTGCGTTCTTTAAAGACATAGCTCAGAGGGATTTGCTGGGGCTTGTACCTCCCTACTCTAGGCCTCCTGGCAGAGATTGGAGTTTTGTATTTCTCTGGGTGGGCAGCACTTTGGCTAGCATTTCTCCTCTGCCTCCTGGGAAAGGGGAAGGGTTGGATCTGGAGACCTCAAGGTTGCCATCGGCTGTAGGCTCCCACATTCTGTATGTCCCTGGCCTGCAAACAAGGCCTACTGAAGAGTGTACTAGTATTTTTTGCCCTTGTTTCATCCCTAGATTAGAAGTTTTGCATCCCATTTTTATTCTCTTAATAGTAACTTTTATGGTATTAACTCTTACATTTGACTTAACAAGGCAAATTTCTAATTCATTCACAAATAAGTATTGAGTTACTTACTATGTACCAGGCCCTTGACGAGGTGCTAGAGAGACAGCCAAAACCAGTATCTCTGCCACGAGGACAGTAACTTGGAATCCTTTTACTGCAGTCACACCTTTAAGAGTGTCTATTTTTAGTTAGATGTAAGAATCCATTTTTGAGATCTGTTACACAGCATCATGATTATAGGTATTAATAATGAAGTGTTTATTTCAAAATTGTTCAGAGTAAATTTTAATTGGTCACTTACTTTCCCCACAAGTATGTAAGATAATGGATATGTTAATTAGCTTGATATATTCATTCCATAATGGAAAATAAATTCAAAATAGCTTTAAAAATAATTTTAAGTTGAGCATTGGTGTCTGTAATCCTACTACTCAGGAGGTTGAGAGCTAAGGATTGAGAGTCAAAGCCAACCTAGGCAGAAAAGTCTGTGAGACTCTTCCCTCCAATTAACCAATACAATCCAAAAACAGAGCTGTGGCTTAAGTGATAGAGTACTATCCTTGGGTGAAAAAGCTAAGGGATAGTGCTGAGGCCCTGAGATCAAGCCCGAGGACTGGCACATATCCTCGTCCCCTCCCCCCGCAGATGAAAAATTTTAAAAGATGAATAACAATATGTTGGGAGGAAAGAGACCTTAGGGTTTTGTGGATCTGAGCTGTGATCAGCATTTTGGCTCAGTAGCCCCGCTGGTCCGTGGTGGCTCACGCTCTCTTCCTTGTTTACCACTAGGGCTATTAGGGAGACTTTTTATTCTCTATATCTTTATGAGACCAAAGCAGCTTTTCCCAGAAAACTTTACCCTCTCTCCTACCACAGATTTCTCACTAACTTGTCAAAATTGCAAGGAGATAGACCAATTAGGATCTCCATTTTAGAACTAAAATAAGACACAGATGTAGTGGGCATAGCCATAAAAATCTATCCATGACACAAAGATGGAATAAATGAGAAGTTGTATAACTGTATATCAAAATTCAGAATATTTTCGCAGCCTGGAAATATGGGTGAATATGCACAAAGTAAAATTTAAGAGAAATAACGTTTTGTACTTAGGCTTAAAAACATTAATTCCATATGTTCAAAACTGGGGACATCTGTCTGCACAAAAGTTTGTATATGTATAAATTTTGGGTTTTGATCCATACACTACTAACCCAACAGTATGACTGAATTGCCACAAGAAAATCTTATAGTGAATAATGGAAGGAGATTTCCTGACCATGAGAAAATTACCTCTTTGGACTTGACTCTAACCAGACCCCACATGTAGAATGATGTGTTCACTTTGACAAGTTACAAACCGGGAGGTCACATATATTTATCATCAAGTGCAACCCAGAGTGAAGGATCTGAAAGTCATCCTGTGATAAAATGGTCACAGGGAGCTGGAGAAGGAAGCAAGTGGTTTTGGAGTATTTGAGGTTATCAAGTAGAAGAGGGACTCACATTATTCAGTACTGCTTCAGCAAGCATGTGTGGGGTTGGGGGGTTATAACCTGGCACACAGTGGACTCACTACCAGAAGCATCTTCCAGTGGGCCCCAAGGACTGCCATGAGGACACATGCTGCTTTTGCACCCACACACTCCCTGTGGTGAAGGTGCTTGGACAGAGATGGCAGATCTGCCATCTCTGGGTGTGGGCCTGTCCTGCAGTTATGTCAAGGACATTGAGGCACTAGAGTTCTTGTTGGTCTGGCTCGCAGATAGCAGCCTTTGCTTTCTTTCTGGCATCTTCTGTTTGTGAAGATCAAAAACAGGTGGGGAAAGCAATCTGTGGGAGTTTTTGGCAGACAAAAGTAGATGAAAAGTTTGGTAGAAACATCAGTCTATGGGATTTTGTGTTAAAATATGTTAACCTTGAGTTTTACCCTTGATCCTGAGCTAGTTCCAGAGAGCAGTGGTCTGTCTGTACCTCAAAGACTGTGATGTCTGTAGGCCAAGATGCCCAACATCTTCCTTGTCCCCACTCACCAAGTCTGATGAGAGAAATAACAATGTTTCTGTACAAATTTTACTAATTAAACCCTGTTCAGGGGACTCCGAATAGTTTTTACAATAATCTTAATATCAAATTTTAACCAGTTGGCATGGGGTGAAAGTGCAGATTTTGATTCACTAACCCAGAAGTAGTCTAGCACTTTAGTAAGCTCCTAGGTTTTGCTGGTACAGAATCTTCCCTGAGTGTGTAAAGCTCAGTCTATAAAGAGTCTCACAGAATGTAATGGAGTCCACTGTCCCTACCTGCTTGTTTGTCCCTACCTGCACATTTGGGCTGGGGTGTAGCTTACTGATAGAGTGCTTGCCTAGAATGCATGAGACCCTAGGCTCAATTCTCAGCATCACAAACCAACCAACCAACAAAAAAGCATAGTTTTTGGCATGCCTCTGACCTCTAATTCTAGAATTTCTACTGGTGGAGCTTAGAGCTCAGCCTCCTGATGCAGTTAACATCACAGGTGTGAGTCGCCAGTGCCTGGCAAGAAATTGGCTTAAATTTTTATTATTATTATAAAGTTGATGTACTGAGGGGTTAGTTATATAAGTTAGGCAAAGAGTACATTTCTTTCTTTTTTGTTGGTTGTGGGGATTGAACTCTGGGCCTGGGTGTGGTCTCTGAGCTCTTCAGCTCAAGGCTAGGCTCTACTACTTGAGCCACATTTGCCACTGCTGGTTTTCTGGTGATCAATTCTAGATAAGAGTCTCATGGACTTTCCTGCCTAGGCTGGCTTTGAATTGCAATCCTCAGATCTCAGCCTCCTGAGTAACTAGGATTACAGATGTGAGCCACTGGTGCCTGGCTTACATTTCTTTTCCTTCCTTCCTTCTTTCCTTCCTTCCTTCCTTCCTTCCTTCCTTCCTTCCTTCCTTCCTTCCTTCCTTCCTTCCTTCCTTCCTTCTTCCCTCCCTCCCTCCCTCTCCCTCCCCCTCTCTTCCTCCCTCTCCCCCCCTCTCTCTGTCTTTCTCTCTCTCTTCCTTCCTTCTTTTCTTTCTTTTTTTATTGCCAGTTCCCAGGCCTGGGCACTGTTCCTGAGCTTCTTTTTGCTCAAGGCTAGTGCTCTACCACTTGAGCCACAGCACCACTTCTAGCTTTTTCTGAGGAATCTAACCCAGGGCTTCCTGAATGCTAGGCAAGCACTCTACCACTAAGTAATATTGCCAGCCCTCCCTTTTTTGCCAGTCCTGGGGCTTGAACTCAGGGCCTGGGCACTGTCCCTGAGCTTCTTTTGCTCAAGGCTAGCAAAGAATACATTTTTTTTGGATAAAGTCACCCTTCCTTCACTTTCTCTCAGTTTTTCCCTCCTGTCTCTACCCACAGGTTATATAGTTCATTGCCAACATAGTGCATTTGTCCACCCTTTGTGTTCCTCCATTTCTGTGCCCCTACTTACCCTCCCTAGGAGAAATTGGCTTTTTGACCTGGTACTTCACGTGATTACTAAGCATATTAAAGGTTTTGAACCACTGATTTGGGGGAAATGGATAGGGGATTGTGTTAGTCAGCTTTCCAGTACTTGTGTAGTGAGATAAATGCCTGAGATAAACAAAGCTGAGGATGTAGCTCACTTGCCCAGCATGCACAAGGCCTTGGGTTTGATTCCCAGTGCTGGAAAAGGGAACCAAGGTAAGGTTATTTTTGTTCCATTTTGAAGGTTTCAGCTCTGGGATCTCAGGTGAGGCAGTACCTTGTGGTGGAAGCTTGTGGTAGAGAAGAACTTCTCTCATGGCAGCTGACCTGTAAAAGAGAGAAAGAGGAAGAGACCAGAGTCCCACAGTCTTCTCTGGAGAGCCCGAAACCTCCATGCTCTACTCCTAAGAGTTTCCCATCCTCCCAGTAGTGCTGGGGACCAAACCTGTAACACACAGACCCTTGGGAGACTTCACAGATCCAAGCCAAGCAAGGGTTTAAACTGGATGGAAGAAATCATTTAAGAAGACACAGTGGATCACACACACACGTGTTATAGAGCAGAAGCCACTCAATAGATACCTTGCATAGAGAAGACTAGCCAGAAATTTCCAGACTGGCTGGGAATCCTAGGACACAGAACTGAACTCTGCTATGCTTTAGCTTCCCCTTTTGCAAAGGGGAGATCATATGATCTGATGAGTCTTTTTCTGTCCCCTGATCTCTCCTTGTTTCTGCAGTCATCCAGCATGCTCTGCCCACCCCATGCTGAGGGGCACTGACCATGAGTCTCAATTCCTCCCTCGGCCACAAGAAGGAGCTGAGCAATCTCACTGAGGATGAGAGTGGTGAAGGAAACATCATTGTCACTGAGTTTATTGCCATCATCATCATCACTGTGTTTGTCTGCCTGGGCAACCTGGTCATCGTGGTCACCTTGTACAAGAAGTCCTACCTTCTCACCCTCAGCAACAAGTTTGTCTTTAGCCTGACCCTGTCCAACTTCCTCTTGTCTGTGTTGGTGCTGCCATTTGTGGTGACCAGCTCCATCCGGAGGGAATGGATCTTTGGAGTGGTCTGGTGCAACTTTTCAGCTCTCCTCTACCTGCTGATCAGCTCGGCCAGCATGCTCACCCTTGGCGTCATTGCCATCGATCGGTAAGCTTGTCTCAGACAATTGAATGGTTACAGAATGAGAGATCTTTGGGTCAGCCGTACTCAGAATGCCTTGGTTCCTTGGGAAAGTGCCAGAAGCCTCTTCTTGAGGAGAATGAGGAAACTGAGTTCTGCCTCCCTTTCTATCTTTTTAACTAGAGTTACTCCTAGTTTTGTTTGTCTATAATGTGAATATAGATCATGCCACATAGCAACAATCTGATTGATGATGGACCACATATATGATGGTAGAGGACATATTGTCTAGGAAGAGAAGATTTTACCATCGAAGGTGTCTGGCAGTAAACTGTAATATTTGTGAAACAAAATCACCAAAGGGTGCATTTCATAGAATGTATCTGCTAAGTGATTCATGACTGTAATTATCTAATTATTTATTTAACAATTTATTATGGTACTGGTACTTGGGCTTGAACTCTGGGCCTGTCTCATTTGGCTTTTCCACTCGAAGCTAGTGCTCTACCACTTGAGACACAGCTCTGCTTCCGGCTTCTGCTAGTTAATCAGAGATAAAAGTATCATGGACTTTCCTATCAGGGCTTCAAACCTTGATCCTCAGATCTCAGCCTCCTGAGTAGCTAGGATCACAGGTGTGAGCCACCAGCACCAGGCTGAAAACATATATTTTTGTAGTCTTGTGGCATTCTGTCCTGTGGAGAGATTGTGTATTATTTTTTAGTCCCTATTACTAGATGTGGTGGTTTCACACAGCTTGCTACTCTGAGGAGCACCTTCATTTGTGAATTGCTACATTTTTATTAAGAATAAGATCAAGATTCTTGTGTAGAAAGGGCAAGTTGCCCTTCCGAAAGTCATACAGATATTCCTTGAGCAGCCATGAGTTGATGGCTATCAGGATGAACTCTATAACATTGCAACAAGAATATGGAAGTTGGGTGGCAATGGAGAGGAATGGAATCTCTTCCTTTTACTTTCCATGTTAGTCAGACTTTTGGTACTGTGACAGAATGCTTGACATAAGCCACCTAGAAGGAGGAGTTATTTTGTTTGGCTTACAGTTTCAGTGGGTTCTGTCCACAGTCCTGGGTTTGCTGTTTACTCTGGCCCATGGTAAGGAAGATCATGGTTATGGAGCACAAGTGAGACGCTCTTCACCTGATGGTGGTTAGGAAGCAGAGGAAAAGAAGGGACTGGGGACTTGATAACCTTTAGAGGTATACCCCAGTGATCTACTCCCTCCACACAAGCCTTCCCTACTGATGTTTCTACCACATCCCAAATAGCACCATGAGCTGGGGACCAACAACCACTGAGCCTGTGGAGGACATTTTGTGTCAAAACTGCAACATTAGTTTTTTTGTTGTTGATGTTTTTGGTGTGTGTGTGTGTGTGTGTGTGTGTGTGTGTGTGTTTGTGTGTGTATGTTTTCAGAGTCTGGAATTTGAACTCAGAATCTAACACTTTTGCTCATTGGCTGGTCCTCTACCACCTGAACTATGGCTACAGCCCCAAACATTTCTTATTTTAAAAAATATTTATATTTTGGCCAGACAGCTGACTCACACCTGTCAGCTACTCAGGAGGTAGGCAGTAAGTCCATAGCCTACCTCCTGGGTAGCTAGGATTCACTTAGCTTAGGCTTTTTTCCATCTTAGTACAATGGATTTGGGGCCATGGAACTCTGTGTGATGTGCTATGCTGTCACAGAAAGATATGGTAGCTTCCTGGCCTCTATTCACTTGATGCTAGTAACACCTCCCTAGTTAAGGAGTGCAGAATGTCTTTAGACAGTGTTACATGGACCCAGGGGACATAATTATTGTCAGCTGAGACTCCTAGTGGACAAAATCCTTCACAGCTGAGATTTGGCTCAGTGGCCCTGGGCAATACCCATCAACACCACAAAAAATAAAGTGTAAACTGGTTGGACAGCTGAGCCCAAAGGATCTATCTTCTAACTTCATAAAAAGAGAGCAAAGGTAGCCTATAAAGAGAATAGCTGACTGGAGTGAAATTCACCATTTAAATATAAATGTCCTAAACTAGCCAAGTGGAAATCGACAGCTGGGAGAGTTCTCCTGTGAATAAGTCTGTTACTACTCATAAGTCTAAAATGTGTGATCCCCTCCAGCTGGAAAGTTACTAGAGTTCCAGATCCATTTAAAACGCTTCTCAGATTTTCATTCCACACTGTAGCAGATGAAACTCTGGTTCTAAAAATAGAATATAAAGCATAAAAGTAGCTAGAAAAACAGGATGGTTAGAGTTCTTTTCAGAGTCTTCAGGGTCAGTTCATGTGTTCGCCCTGAGGTAGCTATAGTGGGTGTAGTTTTTGTTTGTTCTGAGTGAAGACATCTTATAGAAAGCAAGGGTTGCTAACACAGAGGTTAGTGTGAGGCAGGAGAATTCAACATTGGTCGTCCCATGGTATGTTGGAGGTTTTTGGTAACACATGACATCCTGGAAGTCTTTTCTGGGTACCAGGATCATGTGAGGGCTACTGTCCTAACCTGAGCAGCAAGTGGAAAGATGGAGAGTCTCAGAAGGTAGCAAAGAGCTCAGAGAGCAAGAGCAGCCCCATCTTTAGCTGCATTAACCCATAAGGAGGTGAGGGGTTGTGTTTTGTTTTGTTTTTGTCGGTCGTGGGGCTTGAACTCTGGGCCTGGGCGCTGTCCCTCAGCTCTTCAGCTCAAGGCGAGCGCTCTACCACTTGAGCTACAGCGCCACTTCCGGTTTTCTGGTGGTTTATTGGAGATAGGAGTCTCACGGTCTCTCCTGCCCGGGCTGGCTTTGAACCGCGATCCTCAGATCTCAGCCTCCTGAGTAGCTAGGATTACAGACGTGAGCCACCAGTGCCAGGCCTTGTTTTGTTTTTGTCAGTTATGGGAATTGAACTTAGGGCCTCAGCATTATTCCTGAGCTTTTTCCACTCAAGGCTAGTGCTCTACCACTTTGAGACACAGCACTACTTCCGGTTTTCTTGTGGTTAATTGGAGATGAGCATCTCACAAACTTTCTTACCTTAGGCTGAGTTTGAACTGCTATCCTCAGATCTCAGCCTCCTGAGTAGCTAGGATTACAGCATGAGCTACCAATGCCTGGCTTGAAGAGCTGTCCTTGTTCTGCATTTTTTCTCTGAATTTGTAGCTAGTCCTAAATTAAACTTCAGTTTTAAAAAAAGGTTCTAGATCTATGATTCACAACATATAAACCCACATTTGGGGGGTAAGAAAATGTGGGAATATTCCTTGCTCTGATAGAGATGTATATTTGTGCATTGCAATATCTATACATTGTATTTCTCCTCCAAAAAATAAAATCAAAGTAACCCTGGATTTTGTGGCTACATATGGAGGCTTTCCTGACTCTCAGAGGCAGGCTTTAATGGAGCCAGCACCCAGTTTCCTGCCTGAGCCTCCTGGGGGATGCAGTGGGGAGAGAATCGCTGACAAGTCCCCTGAGCTTGCCGTGGCTTAAACCTTAGTCTTGGAGTGCCGTAAGTACCATGTGTTATAATAAAAAGGTCTTGCTGTAAAGAGGTGATAATAAGTGGGTGCTGAGATGGCAGAAGGCAGAGAACAATGTGTTCATTGCAATTATTCTTACGACTGCCTGAACAGTTAGTCAAGGGAGCCAGGACAGTTAACATTCAGCAGGCCTGCTCCCAAACCCAGCTCTACACCTGTACACTAGCTAAAGGGATAGCAAAAAGTAGAAATCTTGGCCTTGTGTCGTTTTCTTATCTTCTCTCTCTTTTTTGAGGGTAGTCAGAATTTAAATTCAGGGCTTTGAGCTTGCTAGGCAGGATGTTTACAACTTGAGCCATGATCAACTTTTTTATTAGTCTGTTTTTGTTTGTTTGTTTTTAGATAAAGTCTTGCTAATTTTTGTCAGTATTGTCTTTGAACTGATCTTCCTATCTCTATCCTCCATGTAGCTGGAATTATAGGCATGCATTGCCACATTTGGTTTTACCTGTATCTTCTTAAAGTGAAGATTTTCCTAGAAGTGTCTTTCTTCCACCTTAGCAAACTCGACTCAGTTTCTTTCCAAGGTGTCACACAGGTCAAAATCTCAGCCGGTCACACATCAAGGGAAAGGAAGCCACTATAGTGGCTTGATTTATGCCTCGTGGATCATGAAGCTTGGCAGGCATATGAGCACTCTATGGATTTTATCCCTAAGGAGGAAGGGGACAGATACAGGCAGACAGAGAATAAGCTCTGCCCAACTGCCATTCAAGAGGAGGTGTGAGCTAGGCCTTTTGAAATCCTGACTTCATGGAAGAAGGAACTGAAGCTCTGAGAAGTAAAATCAGCTGCCCAAAGTCACAGCTAGTAGGTAGCAGAGACTCCATGTTGACTGGGTAATTTCTGCCTCCCACTCCCACTTCTTTACATGGTCTTTGTCAGGTACAGAGACATCAGTGTGAGAGTAAGCACCTTACCCAAGTCACTGTGCAGACTCCCTGTCATCCATACCATAATCACAGCAGGTGCCTCTCTTCCAACTCCTAATACTCTCTGTACAGATCTAGGCCTGAACTTGAGTCTTGAGATCAAGACTAACCCAACCTCAACCCTGGTTAGGAGCCTCCAGTGGGCAGGTAGCAGTTCAGCCTGGTGTCCAGGGTGATTCAGGAAAGTCCCTGTGGAGAAAGTGGCCTCAGAGTGTGAAGTATAGCCCAGTCACTTTCTAACATCTGCCTGTACCAGGGGCAGAGTAGCCACACCTCTGACAGGTTGCCTCATGAGAAAATCTAACTCCTGTAATCAGAATTCCCTGGGAGAGGAGGGTAGTGGGTCACCTCCAGCCCCATGTGCTAAGTCCTCCCATCCTTTCTAATAAGGATCAGTCCATAGCTCCACTTAAAAAAGGGCTGTGCCTACCCTGGCCCATGGCTGTTTCCCAGGTTCTTCTTTGCCAGCCTGAGCCACTAGTACTGTTGCCTACTTCCTTGGTAATGGGAGGGATAGTGATTGAGAGCTATACCTTGGCTTTCAGGCCCTGGAACTTGATGATATACAAGGAATTACTGGGCATGTGCTTTGGGGATCATAGAGCAAGATGCTGGGTTTTTGTTTTGTTCTTTCCACATATCTGGGGTAGGTTATTTAGCTTTGATCTGTTTTTGTGTTTTCACCTGTGAAATGAGGAGTTGCACAGGTTCAGTTGGGTCCTTCCCAGTCCCTATTCATCCTCAGTTGATGTGTCTGCCTTTTCTACATCATCCTATCTGTGTTGCCAGCACATAGCACAGTGCTTGGCTTTCAAGGAAATGTCCACTGAGTGAGTAAAGCCCATAAGCCTTAGACATCATCAGGGTTCTTAGTAGTATCTCTGAAAAGTCCAGAAATAGCAGAACTGACTTGTCCTGATGCATGAACACCTAGGACCCCTGAAGCTGTACCCCCAAATGTGAGTAATCTCTGTTGTGCAAGCCTGGACATAGGACTGTTGGAGTTCTCTGTCCTTGTTGCAATCTAACTGCTGTTCCATGGTGAAGACCCTTGGAGAGCTGTGAATGTATTTGGGAAGAGCTATGAGAAGTGGCCTCTTCTAGATTTCATTTCCCTTCCTCCGCCGTCTCCACTCCCTCCTTCAGAGTCAGTTAGGAGAAATGCAGGAACCCTACTCAGGAAAGCAGGTCACCTGACTGGGTTCCCTTTTGATTTTTACTCCTCTCTCCTTCATTCTTTTTCTAGCTACTATGCTGTCCTGTACCCAATGGTATACCCCATGAAGATCACAGGGAACCGGGCTGTGATGGCGCTTGTCTACATTTGGCTTCACTCCCTCATTGGCTGCCTGCCACCCCTATTTGGTTGGTCTTCAGTGGAGTTTGACAAATTCAAGTGGATGTGTGTGGCAGCCTGGCACCGGGAGCCTGGCTACACAGCCTTCTGGCAGATCTGGTGTGCTCTGTTCCCCTTTCTGGTCATGCTGGTGTGCTATGGCTTCATCTTCCGCGTGGCCAGGGTCAAGGCACGCAAGGTGCACTGTGGCACTGTGGTTATGGCGGAGGAGGATGCCCAGAGGACTGGGAGGAAGAACTCCAGTACCTCCACTTCCTCTTCTGGCAGTAGGAGGAATGCCTTTCAGGGCGTGGTCTACTCAGCCAACCAGTGCAAAGCTCTCATCACCATCCTGGTGGTCATTGGTGCCTTCATGGTCACCTGGGGCCCCTATATGGTTGTCATCACCTCTGAGGCGCTCTGGGGGAAGAACTATGTTTCCCCCACCCTGGAGACCTGGGCTACATGGCTGTCCTTTACCAGTGCCATCTGCCACCCTCTCATCTATGGACTCTGGAACAAGACAGTTCGCAAGGAACTCCTGGGCATGTGCTTTGGGGACCGGTATTACCGGGAACCGTTTGTGCAGCGACAGAGGACTTCCAGGCTCTTCAGCATTTCTAACAGGATCACAGGTAATTTGGGAACCATTAGAAAAGGGATGCGCACTCCAGGGCAGGCGTAGCTGGTCTTATCAGTTGCTCAAGCTGTGGCCTCAGGTGTAAAGTAGAGATAGCCTGCAGAACACAACAGGCTCCACTGTGATTCCCAAGCATCTTTCCATCACTCCGCACCTTTAGGGAGTGATGAAGAGGCCAGCAAACCAACCTGATATACATCCCAAAAGAATTTGGCAGCGAGTGTGATGATTCCTCAGCCAAGTCCCTGGTCTCACATGTATAGTTACTTCTTTATTAGAGAAAGAATCGCTGAAGCATTGGGCCAGGATGCCTTTTCCTCTTGGAAAATGCTCTCCTTTTAGTATGTCCCCTTGTCAGCACTCCCTCCCCGCCTCAGCTACTCACCCAGCCTGTTCAAGCACAGCAACCTTGGGCCTTTTCTCTATTGATGTGTCACTGTTGTTTGCCCACAGCTGCTGCTCTATCCAACAGCTAATCCAGAGTCAGACCTATACAAGTTGATCTGGTCCTGGGCTATTTATCAGCTTTTAATTTTGACAGGTTTGATTTGCAAGAAAGTTAGAAATACAACACAGAAAGCTTTCCTTTAGTATTAGCACTTTATTTATACAACTCCAACACAAGATCAAACTAAGATCTGGGACAGGGTAGCAGGTTATCTACTGCTGAGCCCCCAGCCCGACCTAACACTGCTTTTTTTTTTTTTTTTCTTTCTGTGTGTATATGTACTTGTACCAGGGCTTGGACTCAGGTCCTTATGCTCTCACTTGGTTTACTTGGCTTTGTTGCTCACTGCTAGTGCTCTACCACTTGAGCCGCTCTTCTGGCCCAGTGTTTTGCTGGTTAATTAAAGATGGACTTTTTAGACTTTTCCTCCCCAGGCTGGCTTTGAATCACAATCCTCTAGATCTCAGCCTAATCTCAGGATTAGAAACATGAATGACTAGCACCTTGCTCTTGATACTCCTGGATATTCCTTGATACTTCTTGATAGAAGTCTTGGCCAGGCCTTTTGTATAGCACTCCTTGATTTCTGTTCATGTGATGCTTTCTCATAATTCAAATGAATTTCTTTATTTTGGCAGAATACTCCTTAGTGTATCAGATCAGGGCAAGCACACGTGTCACTATGTCATTACTAGGTACCTTGCCTTTCACCTCCTGGTTCACATGTGACCTGTCACCTTTCTCTGTTCCTCTGTTCCTCCTCCTCTTACAACAGAGGAGACACTTTGAGATTATGAAAACATCTGATTCCTGTTCCAGCCTTAACTCGCTGTTGTTAGCATGCATTGGTAGATGTTTACACCAGTCCTAGGGTTGTGTTGTTCTGAGGTGAGGTAGCTGGGATTCTTAGAGCCATGTCGGAGAGAGCCTCATCGCCCTGTCAAGCCATCAGAAGATTTTGAGGACACCTCCTTCAGACTCACTTCGAACCTCTTGTTTAATGGCTTTGGGCAGCACAGAAAACTGCCTGGTCAAGTTTTCCTCTTTTTGAGGAAACTTTCCCCTCAAAAGGGTAAGGGACATAATGACTCCTGATTCCCAGTGGCAGAGCTGACAGAAGGTTCTTTCCACATGTCCATGACACAGGGCAGCTTCACTAATTTTGTGGATTAATGAAGTGTTAGTTCTGGAGAGAGGAAGTAAGTCTGAGACTTTATTTTGTTCTCATAGGAGAACAAACAAATCTCTCCATACAGCGGTATTTAGAAGACTGAAGCACCCACCCTTGCCACTTGCAAGCTTACATTTCCAGACATGACTTGTTAGCCCAGAGGTATAGACAGTGCTTGCCTTTATTTCACCCTTTAACTTATTTGTTGGAATTTTATAAAATCACTCATCTTCTAGGCAAAAGTAAAAGATATTTTCTAGACCAGTGAAGTTAAAAATGAGGAAAGAAAAAAAAAGAGAGAGCAAGGGAGGAGCGGGTAGATAGAACAAATTGGAACATCTTTCTTGGGGGCTTGGGTTTTCTAGGCAGATCACTTGTGGTTGTTCTGGAAAAGTTCCCGAGGCTGTGAGGGCAGTCAGCAAACACCAGCTGTGGTTAGATTGGCAAGCCCAGCTACTGGCAGTCTCCTGCTCATTTGGGGGATGCTTTGGTGGTAAGATGATGGGTTCTGAGCCATTGGCTATCCCTAGGGATGGGAGCTGGGGAGTTCAGTGGCAAGTGGAGGCCAGCAGCATGAGTACGAGATGGGGAATGAGGCAGAAGTTGGGACCTGTCCCAACTCCTCACCCTGTCCTTCCATGCAGGAGTTCTGGCTGTTCCTGGTGGTGAGGGATAACCCTGGCTTCTACAACATCTTGGACTCTTTGTGTCAGCTGGGGCTGACCAGACCTTAGTGAATGCCCTGTAGGCAGGGTCCACTAGGCCACAGTCTTTCTCCTTGAGCCATCCCATTACCCGATTCCCATGAGGAGGCCTTACTTTGGAATTGAGATCTGAGTTACCTCAAGGTTACTAGACAGTGCCACCTTATGGTGAATAAGTTATCCTGGGAATGGACATTTTGGTCTAGTGCTGAACGGTCAGCTAAATGCTCATGTTTGGTCTTAGGATGTGAAACCACAAGCCCAAAGCTTACAGGGCTTCCTGACAGAAGGAAGAAGAGGCTTCAGGAAAGCAGGGAAGTAGTCTTCCATAGCCTGTCTACCACCACATGCAGACCCCAATGGCAGAGGATGGCATGGGCCTGTGGACAGAAAGGCTGTCCACATACCTCTCACCTGCAGCTGTTTCTGGGGACAGAGCCTCTTGTGTTACCTTCTAGGAAGGAGGATAGACTTCTTCATTTACTCAGAGGAAAGCGTTCCAGCTATGTCTGGGCCAGAGGGAAGAAAGGACAACCCTGGAGCTTTTGACTTTTCCTCTCCAGCTTTTCTAAGTTCCTTTCATGGTGGCCTTTGAGGGTTCTTCTGCCTCACCTGGGAATCATCCCCCATTCCTTTAATGGTTTTTACTAGCCACATGTTTCTGGACTGCTGCAAATGTGACCCCTGTATCCACTCTCCAGCCAGAAGTGCTGGGTAACAACACAGAGCAGAGAGATGATTCCCAGCTACCCTATCTCTAGGCCTTTCAGCTGCAGTGGTCTGGCACAAATGATTCCTCTTACTGGTGGAGCCCACAACATGCTTCTGGCTTTTGCCACAGCCTCAAGAAATGGTGTCCAAAACTTCCCGTGGCTGTTACCATCCCTGTAAGCAAGAGACAGCTCCTGCTGGCCTCACTCCTCATGTCAGGCCTCCTGTGGAACATAGCCCTGTTTGTAGGCAAAACCCCAGAGGAAAAGGCCAAGTGCAGGGGAGCATGTCTTTTGGTCCCAGCCCTAGAACCAGCAAAGGGGAAGCCAGAGGGACAGTCCTTGTGGGATTCCCCAAAGCAATAAAGTTCTGAGGGAAATGTGTTGTGACTGCCCATCCCCTACCATCACCATTTCCTCCCTAGCTCCAAAGGAAAAAGGAGAGAGTATGTTCTATTGCCACAGACTCTCAGACACTGTAGGATACAATTAAAGAAGGGTTTCTATTTACAAGTGTATTATAGGAGAATACAAAATCATCCTTTATGGTAGGTCATTTTCTTCTGCTAATAACAAAATACTAGAGACTAGATGATTTAGAATGAATGAAAAATTTGTTTAGCTTACAAATCTGGAAGCTAGGAAGTTCTAGAGCATCGTATTGTCAATGGTGAAAGCCTTCATCTGAATCATGCAAAGGTGGAAGCAGGAATGTCAAGAATATGGAAGGAGGAATGGCAAAAGAGGGCCAGAGTGGAAAGCAAGACTGGCCAAACTCTAACTTTTATACCAAGGCTGCTCTTGAGGTGACTAACACACTTCAGTCCTAAGGACATTGATTCATTTATAGGCCTTGCAACACTGTTGCCTTGAGGGTTAAGTTTCCAACAGAGGAGCTTTGAGAGACCCAACCATAGCAGTCATTAGTCTACTAGGCAGTAGATCTTCCTCCTAAGATCTGAGTTTGACTGTTTGCCTCTGTATTTTTAATTTCTGAAAGCTCTTTATGTCCATTATGTCCATATTTTTTAATAACTTCTAGATATTTTTAATAGATTCGTTTTCTCTCTTACCTTTTTCTTTTTTCTTGGCTGGTAGTAGGACTTGAACTTAAGGACTTCTGCTCTTTTTTTTTTTTTTTTTTTTGCCAGTCCTAGTGCTTGAACTCAGAGTTTAGGCACTGTCCCTGAGCTTCTTTTGATCAAGGCTAGCACTCTACCATTTGAGCCACACGGCCACTTCCATCTTTTTCTGAGGTACTGAGGAATCGAACCCAGGACTTCACGTATGCTAGGCCAACACTCTACCACTAAGCCACATTCCCAGCTCCTGGACTTCCACTACTCTTGATTTTTTTTTCTACCATTTGAGTCACCCTTCCAATGTCCAGATTCATTATATTTCAATTGAGTGTCCTAAGAGGACACTCAGTTATATGTTGTTTTGTTCATTTTTACTCTCCTCTGAGATCCATTTTATTTTTTCCCCTCCACTTTGTCTTTCATGCCAGCGCCTTACCTTAACCCTGGTAGCTCTTGTCTCTCTAGTTCTTCACCTTTAATGATGAGGCACTGGAGAACATTGGGAAACCCAATGTGAGATGGGCCAGCAGGCTCCCTGACTGTAGGGTGGTCCAGGTAGACTATTTCAAGGTTCTCTGGTGCTCAGTACCTGACATCATTCTCTAGGGCTGACTGATTTTCCTGGGGGAGAATTCTCTCATCTCCCCCCTTTCCTTCTTCATTCCCCTTTCTTTCTTTCTTTCTTTCTCTTTCTTTCTTTTTTTCCTTCCTTCCTTTCCTTTCTTTCTTCCTTTCTCTTTCCTATTTCTCTTTTTCTCTCTTTCTTTTCTTTCATTCACAGTACTGGGGTTTGAACTTAGAGCCTTTGTCTTGCTAGAGAAGTGTTCTATCACTTGAGCAATACCCCCAACTCTTTTGCTCCTAGTTACTTTTCAAACAGGGCCTTAGGCCAACTCCACCTACCTATAGCCTCCCACATACACACAGATGTATGCCACCATACATGGGGTCTTGCTAACTTTTTCCCTAGGTTGGCCTTAACCCAAAACGCTTGGTATTTGCCTCCCAAGTTGCTGAGATTTGCAGCCACCATGCTTGACTTCCCTTCAGTTTTTGTTACATTGCTGTTGCTTTCATCTGTGCCTGGTGTCTCCAAGGCTAGGGTCTTCTGGTTCACTCTCTCCATCTCTTGCCAGTACTACCTTAAACCCAAGTAGGGAAGAGCAGCAAATGGGGTCCAATGGCTTTCTACGGATTTTGTATTGTCCTTCCTGCAGACTCGCAGGCCTGCAGTCTCTTGGGTGATAACATGCATCTTTGAAGCCTTCCCTCGCCAACTTCAGTTCTATTTCCTGAATCACTTTTATGGTCCTCATCTCTCTGTATTCCAAGTTCTGCAAACTCTTTCTCCTTTGGGGAGATTAAAAAATCTTTTGATATTCAGATACAATTACAGCAGGTACACTGGGGGTTGAACTTCCCCTATGTAGTTGGATGGTGTTCTCAACAGGAGTGCCCACCTCAGATTTGCCCTCCACCTGCCTTGGTGTCTGATTTGGTCAGCTCGGGAAGCTAGAGAGTCGTGACTCAGTGGGATGGAAGCCCGAGGGTGGGGAGATGCTGAAGTGGAGGGAAAGCAGTGGAGCTCTGCTGTCTTTCAGTGGATTGAGTGAGTGTGCAAACGAGAATATAGAGAGCTGGAGGGCTGGGGTGGGGTTGGTGGCTGTGTGGCAGGCAGCAGGTGCTAGGCCACTTGGAAGCATGATTATGGGTCACAGCTAACTTTGTCTTTCAGACTTGGGCTTATCCCCACACCTCACAGCACTCATGGCAGGTGGACAACCCCTGGGGCACAGTAGCAGCACTGGTGACACTGGCTTCAGCTGTTCCCAAGACTCAGGTAACTTTCATGCTTCATCAGCCTCTCACCTGTATGTTTGACTCAGGCAAATCAAAAGGTTGGTGGGAGGGACATGTTTCCAAAGAGTATGGGAGCGGGGGTGAGGGGAGGTAGGGGGGATTGCTGGGGGGGAGTTGGGAGGGGCATTGGGGGAGAAGAGTCCAAAGCTTGGCTTTCCAGTTGGTAGTCTTAAGTGTTTCAGCTTTTCTGTGTCTCAGTTTCCTCTTCTAGAAAAACTGGCATCTTTCTGTGCTCCCTGATAAAGCCTTTGTGAAGACTGTGCTTGTTAACTGTAGTCATTGGCCATTGTGGCTGTGGGTCCCCTGCCTGGCTTTCAGCTTCCTGGTATCTTAGGCAAGTTCTATAAAGTCTTTCTACATCCCAGAGTTTCCTCATTCAGGGCAGTATTCCTCATATAAAAGAGTAGCTGTGAGGAGTTAAAAGGTGTAATGAGAAGGAAGCGTTCACCTAGCCCAACAAGAAGCCTTATACATACAAAGTGAGCCAGACTTGCCATTGTTATTCCAGGCCTGGCTCCCAGGAAGCAATCCTGTCACCTGTACAGATCCTCCAGCCACCCTCCCTAGCTACAAACCCTCCCTAGCTTACAAACCCATGCTGCCCTATTCCTGGTGCTTGTTGGGTCCATGACCACCACATTCAGGGCTCACCTGATGCCTTTTCAGGCTGTAGGGCCCTGAGTGGGAGCCATGTGGGCAGAGCCCAGGTGTGTCTCTCCAGCCATCCAGCTGCTGCTCCATGTTATGGAAGAGCCAGGGCACACATCTGCGGCTGGTGCTTGTTGAAATGCTGGGTGGTGGAGGGAGAAGTACCAAATCCCAGAACAGAAAGCAATAAGTTTTATGCTTCCCTTTACGTCTCTCTATATCTGCTCCTGGGAACATTTGAAAAATCATCTCTGCTTGACCTGTGTTTCCTGTCCCTGGTGTAAAGGAACCCTGGGGAAAGACTTTGCTGGAGGCAGGACATACCCTGAGAATGTCCCCTTATGTGGCAGATTCAGGAACTACTGGTCACACTGCCCTATATATCTGGTTTACTCGTGTGACTGGAATTAGAGCGAGATTTCATGTTCTCCTGGTTATGTGCTCATGTTCAGCCAGCTAGTAGATCCAGAAGCACTGTACCATTCATTCACTGAGTCTTACCTTGGACAGACTCTGGCCCCTGTTCTGGGGTATAATGGTGAGCTACCTTCATGGAAATTTCAATTTAGAGGGAAAGACAGACAATCTATAAAAGACAATCCATTTCACCAAAGCATGCAGTTAAAATAGCAAGTTGTTTGGCATTGAACTATATATCTCAATGTTATTTTTATTTTTATTTATTTATTATTGTCCATTGTGGGGCCTGAACTCTGGGCCTGGACGCTGTCCCTGAGCTCTTCAGCTTAAGGCTAGCACTCTACCACTTGAGCCACAGTGCCACTTTTGGCTTTTTCTGCTTATGTGGTGCTGAGGAATCAAACCCAGGGCCTCATGCATGCAAGGCAAGCACTGTACCACTGAGCAACCTTCTGAGCCCCGTCAATGTTATTTTTAAAAGGCTATGTACATGCTGAGAGCTAGGAAAGGAAACCAAGTGGTAGGGAATACTCAGTAGGGAGTTATTACCCTGGGGGAGAGATAGGAAAGGCTTATTGGTAGAGGAGATAGCCAGATACCAAGAGGATAGTGCTGTGGACAGAGTGAAGAGAGGGGGCTCTTGACCACACAGTGAGCATGAGTTTTAGCCCATTTATTAGCTGTGTACTTGTTAGTAATGACTTCCAGTGATTTATCCTCTATGAGCCAACCACTATGCTAAAATTTTTATGTATCTATTTATGATCCTGACCCCAGGTCTCTGAGGTCAATTGAGTGTGGATATATAGAAAGATACTGAGGAACTAAATTATCAGCCAATGCTAGGTCTGTGCAGTGTGAACCTGCCTGCCTGACCACTGCAGTCAGGAGCATACTGTCCGGCTAGGGTTCTGAAGGCACATAAGAAGCTCAAGGCTTTGTTTTCTGATTGCTGAGCAAGGACTTTGATGGATTGATAACTAGGAACAAGGCTGCTCCCAGTGTCAGGCCTGGATACTGCAGAGTGACAAGTCTCATCCAGCCCTTCCCCCCACACCTTAATTTTTTTGTTATTATAAAAGTGATGTACAGAGTGGTTAGTTACATAAATCAGGTGAACAGTACATTTCTCTTCTAGTTTTTCCCTCCCATCCTCAACCATAAGTTGTATAGTTCATAGTGGTCTGAGTACCACTGTTGAATTTGTTCAACTTTTTACCCTCTATTTCTGTGCCCTCCTTACACTCCCCTAAACAGATAAATTAACAAGACAAAAAGAAAAGAAAAAAAAACAGCAACAAAGAAAAAAAACCTTGTCTCCATTTCCTAGAGTTCATGTTAATAAATAGTATTTTATATGATCAGGTGCATGTAGGCATTGCAACTTTGTGTTCCTCTTTTAAGAGTCTTCCTCCCCTCTTGCCTCCATCTGTCTCTTGTTGCTTCACTGATCAATGCAAACTCCTGGAATAGGATGATGGAATGAGTATTTTGGGGCAGCTGCTGCAGGGCAGTGAGCTGCCCCTGGTTATGGTTTAAAGGACAGGAAAATGGGGGAATAGTGGGACCTGTTAGTGCTAGTTACATTTGCATAGTTTGCTCTTCATCCTAGGGACAGATATGATGCTGCTGGAAGACTATACATCAGAAGACAACCCACCTTCCCACTGCACTTGCCCACCCAAGAGGAGGAGCTCTGTGACATTTGAGGATGAAGTGGAACAGATTAAAGGTTTGTTTCTTGTGACTGATTGCCTCATTGAGGTGTGGAGAGGATTTCAGAGAATTTTCTTGGCTCATCCCCCGCTTCCCCCCCCCCCCCACCACCACCACCTAAGAATATATACCAGGGCTCCAGGACTCCATCACCTTTGCCCCAAGGCATCTTACTTAGAGCAAGCAGCACTAAGCCTGGGCCAGAACAGCCATTGAACTACACACACACACACACACACACACACACACACACACACACACACACACACACACACACACACACACACACACACACACACACACACACACACACACACACACACACCCTATTTCACATCCTCCTTTAGAAAATAGCTTGATAAGATGAAACAATTTCTGAGCCCTCCACTGACTTCACTTTATGATCAGTGTGCAATTAGGAATCTGAATGTGCCCCTCTGAGACCAGTGAGTGACGGTAAGGCCTTCTTGATTATTGCTACTAAATCTGACAATCACAATTGAACCCAGGGAGGAAATGAATCCCTTGCCTACATTTTCTTACTCCATCTGTTGCCCCTGGGACTTGGGGTCAGTTTCCCACCCAGAATACTGAGTGGATGAGAGGCAGAGTTACCACCCAGTCTACCCAAAAGGTAAGTCTCTTTCCCCCTGCATCCCACCAAATGAGGATGGCCACCAGGATGATGGGGCTGTGAATCCAATGGAGGAGCCCAAGGACTTTAAAATGTTAGTTCTGTGGCTCAAGTGGTAGAGCATTAGACTTGGGCACAAAGAGTCCCAGGGACAGTGCCCAGGCTCTGAGTTCAAACCCCAGGACTGGAAAAAACAAACAGAGTCAAGCCCCTCCCCAGTCTCCCCAAGAAGCCTGCCCCTTTGCACCTATGTCATAGGATAGTATTTCCAGGATCACCCTCTGCTTGACTCTTTGTAGAGAGGGGTGTGACTTGCTTGATCTCCAGATAATGTAAAGTGGGGAGAAACTGTTCCTCCCAGGTACTCTGGCACTGAGGGTCATAATAAGACACTGGGTATGGAACTAAAGTCACATCCTTCCTCTCTTCTGCTCACTTTAGTTGCCAGGGCTCTAATTCTGGGTAGGGTGCTTGAACTGTTAATGCACCCTCAACACTTAGGGTTCTTCTCACTTATGGAAACTCTGATATAAAAAGGAGAAAAATATTTGGGTCTGCAGATATTTACAATGATAGGTCCTATACTGAAAGAACGGAGAATTTCTTTTAGAGATGTCAACATTGTAATTATCATTAATAGAAATAAGTATTAGGTCTTCAGAGCCAGACCTAAGTATCTTGAGAGAATACTTCAGAATAACTGTGAAGAGGTCTCTTTTTGTCTTTAGAGACACAAAATTAAAACCAGATTAAATACAATTATTAGCATTTCCTGGGTAGTTAGTTGGGAAGTCAAGGATTTTAAACCTGGGGACTCTGACTTCAAAATCGACATCCATAACCTCAGCTCACTTGCCCTCCCTGGGACAGCAAATCAACAGTAGCCAGAGTCCTGAGATAGTCGTGGGTACTGGCTCCTCCACTAACCTTCTTTCTGCCTTTTTCCCCAGAGGCTGCTAAGAACTCTATTCTTCATGTGAAAGCTGAAGTACACAAGTCCTTGGACAGTTATGCAGCCAGCTTGGCCAAAGCCATTGAGGCTGAAGCCAAAATCAACTTATTTGGGGAGGAGGCATTGCCAGGGGTCTTGTTCACAGCACGGAACGTTCCAGGGGCTGGCTTTGGAGGCCACCGAGGCAGCAGAACTCTTGCAAGTCAGAGGCTGCAGCTGCAGAGCATCAAAGAAGGGAACATTTTAGCTGCAGAAGAGAGATAAGGGCCTCAGGGTGGACTGGGGCTGAAACGAGTTGATAAGCCTGTGGAGGGATTCCCATTTCTGCCTGTGCTAGGGTCCTGGAACACATCACTACCCTCAAAGGGCCAAACATCTGGTGTGTAGTCACCAGAAGGACTAAAAGTAAGGTCTCCAGCCTCCAACTGCAGTATCTGCTGGGAGACATAATATGGGCTATGTCTGAGTCCTAGGATTGGAACGAGAGGCATCTGAAGCACATAGAAAGAGCAGATAGCAGTGTGGTTGTGACATTTGGGGAACAAAATTGTACAGGAGGCTGAGAGACCAGGGGTTTAGAAGGAAAACAAGATAAATCATTTCTTCTCAACCTGGTATCCTGTGAGAACAGCCATGCCTCATCGTCTGAGGCAAAACCTCCTTGCTGCATCTCAC